>NW_024038981.1:125000-823137 GCF_016077235.1 Cyprinodon tularosa | reverse complement strand
CTGAAATTTTTTTTTTTTAAATCAGTTAACTTTTTTTTTTTTCAGTGGCCCTAATCCTCTTCCGTAAAATGCAGATTCAGAGGTGTGACTGTTTATTTTTATCTTGAAAATTTCCTTTTTTTTAACCAACATTAAAAATGGAATGTGATTTAAATAGATTATATACATATATATTAAAGTAGATTATATATTCCTCCAAAAACTTTTAAGAAGAAAGGGAGAAGCATACATTGATTTATCAGATAAGAAATGAATGGATGACAGCGTGCTTAATAAATTATTTTGATACCGACTCTGTGTATTACATGATTTTATTTAGATACAAAGATAACTTATAAGTGGAAGATCAATTCATAAACTCACTCTTTGCCTAAGTCAGATTTTTTTGTGTGATGTAATATTGTAGATTTCGGAATAAGAAAACATTTATATGAAGTTGAAGCAAAAAATCAATGTCCCCTGAATCACCTGCCGATGTGCCATGCTCAGAGATCCAACTAGCTGACCATCTCATCTAAGATCTTTATAAGCTCAATGGTCCAGCATTTATCCTGCATACCAGGTGTACTTTATCCACTTTCGCCCCATCTTCTCCCTTACTCTCTAGCAAGTCTCATTCATCCTACAGCCTATTCCACCACTAGTGTCCGGGCACCAGGGGGAAGACTTCTCTAATCCTTTCCTAAAATATTGATAAGAACTCAATTCAGTTCAGAGCATCAACGTATTCTGCTGAGGTCCTTGCCCCAAAGAACTTCATTCATGTCAATAAAAAACCTTCTAATTTCAACTTATCTTTTTGTGAGTCCCTCCATGATCAATATTTTGTATCATTGTCACATTTTCATTGGTATTTGCATATTTGTATTTGCACACACACTTGATTTAAAAACCTAAAGAATTTTTGTGTTCTGTTGAGATTTTGTGATGAACAAATTTAGAATAAATGCAAAACTGTGAAGTGAAAGGAACATTATACAAGGTTTGCAAAGCTTTTCACAAATAAAATCTGGAAAACTGTGTTAGCAAATGTTTTTCAACATATTTTTTCACTACTTAGCCTAGTTCAGTGGAACCTGTAATTGTTTTTTTAAGGGACCCAAGTGGCAAAATGACCAACAGAGCACTAAGATGGAAAGAAGGATCTAACAAAAACAAAAAGGGAAACAGAACATGAGACATATTGATATGCATCACTCAAGCCTCAGCCAATTGGAGAAGTCCTCTAAAGTCGATTGTTTTTTAAAGATGCTCTTCATTAAGATGAAGTCTCAGCTTCCCCGTTCAGTGCATCAGCCAAACTTTGACCCACCTCAGCCCCATCTTCTCCCTCACTCTTAGATGATTCTTAAACCCTCTCATCCTCCGACTTACTCAACCACCAGTGTTGCCCAGACGAAAGACTACTCTAATTCATTCAAGCACATCTCTTCATTCATCCAGCATCATGATTTCTGCCAGGGTCCGATCACCAAAGAACTTATTTCACACTTGTCAGTAAAATCTTTCTAATTGTTTAATTTCTTCATGTGAGTCTCTCCAGGTTTAGTTACTATTGAGATGTGATAAGACATAAAGTAACCTGGTGAAAAATTAGAGGAATGCAGACCAGCTTGGGGAGAATCTACTGTATGTGTGGCATACAGTAATGACTACCTCAACCATCAGAGTCTGCAACAGCAGTAAGCCCATATAAGTACAGACATTTCTGCAGAATTTACAGAAGCCACTAAACCGGACAGTCAGGTTTTTGGGCTGTGAGGGGAACCCTGAGTACCCATAGAGAACCCAAGCTTACACAGGGAGAACATACAGAAAGACCCAGGGCCCGGAATCAAACCAGAAACTTTCTTGCTGAAAGGCAGCACTGCTACCCACTGAGCAGCCAAATTTACTTTATTCAGAGGAAATAAAATCTCCATCAAATCTTTACAGTACAATCCTGTTTGGCTTCTAAGGAGTGCCAGCCTAAAAAGGAAACCACTGTCTTTTGTTTTCCTGTTATCACCTTCTATTTGCAGCTGTAATTTAGTGAAATATGACTGCATGACTCACTGTAATAAAACCCTGGACATTATAAAAATTACTCTCTCTTCTTTGAATCATAAAACAGAAACTGGAGCAGGTCCCACCAGGTCACAGTGATAAGGAAACAAAATGTTTGAACAGATTGTGACATTAATATACTACCTTTGATTATGTCATGTTAAAGTATTCCAAACAAAAGCCAATAAATTAGCATTGTGCTTTCCCAAATATACCATACAAAGTACTGCAGTAACATTTCATTAAAATTTAGATGTGTCATAAATAATATCAGATATTTTCTGTAGTAAGTGAAATTATTTAAGTTGATGTGTACAAAGCTTACAAGACTACAGCTTGAAATACCCAATGGATTCAGCTTTGTTTTAAAGTTTAAGTACAAGGGCAGTATCTTTTATACATTAGGCCAAAAAAACAAATGAACAGGCCTCAAGCACACAATTAGGGTGTAAAACAATCAAGGAAATATGTCAACTTACTGGAATATGTGGGAAGTACCTTGAAAATAAAAAACTGGAATCAGAAGCATGCCACAAAGACCAGTGAAACTGTATTGCCCTTTTTGTCAAGAATCCCAGTCAAAATCCCCACCTTTGACAAAAGTATAGATGTCTTACGAGACTTTGATATATCTAGACTGTTAAAACCATTGGACCTACTTTTGGCAACTGTAAAAAATTATGAAAATAAGTAATGCTCATTGTATCATGTGGAAAGTACCTTAAGGTAAACCAACATTTTAAACAGAAGTGAACAATCGTTAAAGGTGATGTTACAACACGTACCACCTTTTTTTTTCTGTAGAGATTTTCAACCTTTGAAAGAACCATATCTCTAACTGATGAAATCTTCAAAGAAACTCTCTACAACAATGGCTTTTTTGTTGTTGTTTTTTTTTTCAATTAAAAATCTAATTTATTTTGTGAAGTTGTAACTTTTATGTATAAACCATGAAAAAAAATATTTTTTGACTTTTTTTGACTTTTTTGAATTTCCATAAATTCAACTGTAAGAAGCCTGGATAAATCCTACCTAAACCATAATTGCTTCTCCTCGTCATTGTATGGAATAAAACCTCAATTGTAAAAACAAAGATGCTTTTGTTTTAATTTCAAAATATACATCCATTTTCCATCACACTTATCCCAAGTGGTGGTCACGAGGGATGCTGGTGCCTTTCTCCAGCTGTCTACGAGCAAGAGGCGGGGTACACCCTGGTTAGGTCGCCTGTCCATCGCAGGGCAACAAAGAGACAAACAGGAAAAACAACCATTCATGTACAGTACAGTACGCACTCAGTCATGTCTTTGGACTGTGGGAGGAAGCCAGAGTAGCCGGAGAGAACCCACGCATGCTCAGCGAGAACATGCAAACTCCATGTTTTGAATTTGAACCCGGAACCTGCTTGCTGCAAGGCAGCATTGCTACCCACCAAATAAAGCTTTTCTGATTTCGTTTCACTGGAATTGAAGTTCCCTTTAACTTGCGGCATTAGAAAAGACACATATGATGACGCATACATATGTACTATGTGTGACCAGAGTACATGTCACAAATAATGATGGTGAGCTTGATACATACTGCCTATATGTCCTATAATGGCAACCACTGACGCACAACCTGTATGGCTAAAATGTCCTTATCGATTTGCACTCTTCCAAAAGGAGCCCATTGTCTCGTTACAAGCACTTTTCGCATTAATTCAGGGTTTGGGGTATGGGCTTAACAGGGACACAAAATAAGACAACACCAGACCACACCACAAAAAGATAAAACACTATCCCAATGATGATATTGCTGTTTTAATTTGAAAAATTTGCTATTTTGTACCACATGTTTAACACATTAATAAAGCAATAAAAAGCAAAAGTGAAACTGGTGAGAGGTTTTATTGCCAATCTGTTTTAATTTTTTGTCATGATATTATCATGTGTCTCTGTATTATGGCAGACCAAAACAGAAACCAGTTCATAAATGAAACTGATAAGGTAGTGGTTAAGTTTGAGGAGTATTTATTTTAATTGCCGTCTGTCAGGTTTTTATTGTTCTGTTTGTCTGTTGAACAGCACCTTTACTGTATATGTCTACTTATTGTTGTTCGCAATTGGTTTTAGTTGTTAAAATAGAATGCAGAAGAATCAGGAGGACAAGTTGAGGTTGTTATTTTCTCTTCTCTATATGTAATCACCTGGGAAGGAAAGGGGAGGAGCTAGGAGAACTGGGATTTTACCTTATCTGGCTGGGGAGTTTTTAAGTAAAACCGAAAGAATATGTGTTATAAAAGAAAGTCAAACATTAGCTAATGCACACACTGTAACAGGACAACCATCTTGGAAACAGCTAAAAGCATCTGTGGTGCTTCATTTCGTTATCTGTTGGTTGCATCAGCTCTACTCTCAAACAGAAGGTGAGCTCACTGACTTATTTTAAAGTTCGATCAAATGTGAATGCAACTTTACTCCAAAACCTAGCATTTTTTCTTAGCCATAAAAAAAAAAACTAATTAGAAATATGAAAAACTGTCTTTGTTTGTAGAATCATGGCATTCAAAGGCAGAGGAATGGCTTGTATGATCTTTACTCTGCTGAGTCTGGTTTATGTTGCAAACTCGTTGTACCGCACATCTCACCTTGTAAGTATTATTTTTAAGCCTTGGATTAATAAAAATAAAATGCAGAAAAAAGGAAATGGATAACACAGCTTGATATCCTTATGGTGCATAGGAGTACTCACTGGTTATTTAAGTGGCAGTATTTCTTCTATGGTTAAAGTGAAGACTTTTTGTGCTGCATCAATATTTAAAAATCCAAAATGTTAGATATTGGGGCATGTGCGTATTTAATAAAAACTCTTTGCACTTGCACTCTTAACAATGTTGCATTACATTTTATTTCTTAAACTTTAGGAAATTCTCAAGGAGTATTATGAGGGAGGAATAGGAGATGCTGCTCAAAAGAAGGTGGGTTCTTTTTGCGGACACATTTTCTCAAACAGTTTTTTGGCCAATAAACCTTTTAAAGTGAAAACAGGAATCCATCCATCCATCCATCCATCCATCTTCCTCCACTTATCCGGGGTCGGGTCGCGGGGGCAGCAGCTTAAGAAGGGAGGCCCAGACTTCCCTCTCCCCAGCCACTTCTTCCAGCTCTTCAGGAGGAACCCCAAGGCGTTCCCAGGCCAGCCGAGAAACATAGTCTCTCCAGCGTGTCCTGGGTCTTCCCCGGGGCCTCCCCCCGGTGGGACGTGCCCGGAACACCTCACCAGGGAGGCGTCCAGGAGGCATCCTAAACAGATGCCCAAGCCACCTCAACTGGCTCCTCTCGACGTGGAGAAGCAGCGGCTCTACTCCGAGTCCCTCCCGGATGACCGAGCTTCTCACCCTATCTCTAAGGGAGAGCCCAGCCACCCTACGGAGGAAACCCATTTCGGCCGCTTGTATCCGCGATCTCGTTCTTTCGGTCATGACCCAGAGTTCATGACCATAGATGAGGGTAGGAACGTAGATCGACCGGTAAATCGAGAGCTTCGCTTTTTGACTCAGCTCTCTTCACCACGACGGACCGGTACAGCGCCCGCTTCACGGCAGACGCTGCACCAATCCGCCTGTCGATCTCCCGCTCCCTTCTTCCCTCATTCGTGACCAAGATCCCAAGATACTTAAACTCCTCCACTTGGGGCAGGACACCCCCCCTGACCCGGAGAAGGAATCATGTATTGTAATGTACATTTATTTTGGAAGGACTGTGGCTTATTTGATAAAGAGTGTTATGACAAACACTTTTCAAAGTGAGATTATTACTGAAATTTTTTAGTGTTTACTGTTCATTTACATTTTTTTTTACTTTTCCTCCCTTTACAGAAAGAATGTGAGAACTGGCTTAAACTTACAACACTTGAATTTGAAGATGAAATGGAGGCGTTTACGCCAAAGTTGAAGCTGCTGAAAGCAGCAGCCCAAAACTCTTCATACCTAGACGGACTCTCCAGCTCCCTCACTGATTTATTAGTCAAGGAAAGAAAAGAATTTTTCGAAGCAAAGAAGGCTTATAAGGAAGAGATTCAGGAAATCTGGGACTTTATAAAATCTGAGGAATATGATGATGACTGGCTGTAAATGTTGATACATTACAGTTGATTTGTGGCTCTTTTTAAAGGCCATTTTTGGTTTGTTTCTATTTTGTATTGGTTACTGAAGTTACAATCGGGAAGCTTTTGTAACGTTTAAGTGTCTGCATTCGGCTTTTCTATTACAAACTGTTTTAATTATGTTTGAAGTTTACTGGTTTTACAACCAGTAAGGTTACTTAATTTATCTTCTGCAAAAATAGGTCTTTAGAATGTTTATTAATAACGTGCATCAGCAACAAAGATGAAAAACACAAAGATAAAATTGTAAAAACAAATGAATTAGATACATAAGGTCCTCAACTTTTGTATTTTTTATTGCATAAGGTATCTTCATGGTTTGCTACTCAAAGTATTGAACATATAGTGATGTCAGGGTTATTTGATATACACATTTAGCATGCTACCTTTGAATCTGTTTTCTGAAGTAAACTTTTTCCGGACAAAATCATTAAATAAGCGCACAGTGAAAGCAAAAGCCGTTTCATTGAGGTAAAAACAAATCAGCAGAAAATTATACTAACACAGTCAAAAACAAATTTATAACATACAGAGGTATATCACTAAACAGGCACTGTACTAATTAAAGTGTATATAACATTAACATATACACTATATTGCCAAAAGTATTTGCTCACCCATCCAAATTATTGGAATCAGGTGTTCCAATCACTTCCATGGCCACAGGTGTATAAATTCAAGCACCTAGGCATGCAGACTGTTTTTACAAACATTTGTGAAAGAATGGGTCGCTCTCAGGAGCTCAGTGAATTCCAGAGTGGAACTGTGATAGGATGCCACCTGTGCAACAAATCCAGTCGTGAAATTTCCTCGCTCCTAAATATTCCACAGTCAACTGTCAGCTGTATTATAAGAAAATGGAAGTGTTTGGGAACGACAGCAACTCAGCCACGAAGTGGTAGGCCACGTAAACTGACGGAGCGGGGTCAGCGGATGCTGACACGCATAGTGCGAAGAGGTCGCCAACTTTCTGCAGAGTCAATCACTACAGACCTCCAAACTTCATGTGGCCTTCAGATTAGCTCAAGAACAGTGCGCAGAGAGCTTCATGGAATGGGTTTCCATGGTCGAGCAGCTGCATCCAAGCCATACATCACCAAGTGCAATGCAAAGCGTCGGATGCGGTGGTGTAAAGCACGCCGCCACTGGACTCTAGAGCAGTGGAGACGCGTTCTCTGGAGTGACGAATCGCGCTTCTCCATCTGGCAATCTGATGGACGGGTCTGGGTTTGGCGGTTGCCAGGAGAACGGTACTTGTCTGACTGCATTGTGCCAAGTGTAAAGTTTGGTGGAGGGGGGATTATGGTGTGGGGTTGTTTTTCAGGAGCTGGGCTTGGCCCCTTAGTTCCAGTGAAAGGAACTCTGAATGCTTCAGCATACCAAGACATTTTGGACAATTCCATGCTCCCAACTTTGTGGGAACAGTTTGGAGCTGGCCCCTTCCTCTTCCAACATGACTGTGCACCAGTGCACAAAGCAAGGTCCATAAAGACATGGATGACAGAGTCTGGTGTGGATGAACTTGACTGGCCTGCACAGAGTCCTGACCTCAACCCGATAGAACACCTTTGGGATGAATTAGAGCGGAGACTGAGAGCCAGGCCTTCTCGTCCAACATCAGTGTGCGACCTCACAAATGCGCTTCTGGAAGAATGGTCAAAAATTCCCATAAACACACTCCTAAACCTTGTGGACAGCCTTCCCAGAAGAGTTGAAGCTGTTCTAGCTGCAAAGGGTGGACCGACGTCATATTGAACCCTATGGATTAGGAACGGGATGTCACTTAAGCTCATATGTGAGTCAAGGCAGGTGAGCAAATACTTTTGGCAATATAGTGTATATATATATATATATATATATATATATATATATATTGTATGTAGCAACAAGTTTAACTCCTAAACTTCAATTTTCTATACAAAAGATCTAACTCACATTCGTCCACAGCTGAAACAACTGCAACATGCTATCACAGATTTTGGGGCAAAGCGAGAAAAACATCTTGCAGAGTCTATAAAGTCTATAAAGGCAATTCAACAGGAGATTAATAGATGTAAGATGGCAATATTGCTTTAAATGTAATGAAGGCATTTTCAGTTAATGGAAAAGATCTTTTTAAACAAAAAAAGCTATGATACTCCTGAGGAGTTGTTAACAGTGTGGAACATACTTTTGATTCTATCTTTCTAATGTCATTATTGATTCTTTAAAAAAGAAACCAATAAAAACAATTGTACTATGGCTCATTTAATATGATCAGCCTTTCTTTTATAATAATCCACATTTATAAGTTCAATTCAGTTTATTTATATAGCGCCAATTCACAACATATATCTTCTTAAGGAACTTTACAATTAACCAGATCATAAAGTTAAATTGATTCAAAGTTTTGTATCTAAGGAAAACCAATTGATTGCATTGACTCATTGACTTGAAGGTAATCCCTTACACTAAGCATGCTTGTAGCGAAGGTGGAGAGCAAAAACTCCCTTTTAACAGGAAGAAACCTCCAGCAGAACCAGACTGCAGTAAGTGAGAAACCATCTGCCAAGGCTGACTGGGGTTAAAGGACAGAGAAGAAGACATACAGAAAGAAGCAGAGATACAAAAGACAACCTTAAACCAGCAACACAGGCGGTCTGACCAGGAAAAAACACAGCCAGGCAGACGACCTCTGAGCCAGCTCCCATGTCAGACAATGAACAGTACATAGCCAGAGACAACACCCTGGAGTATACCTTGGAACTGGAAGTGCCAGCAACTGTCCATACCTCTCCTGCCAAGACACCGTGCAGGCCTAAGCACACAGTTCAGCCTCCCAAGAGACTAATTGAAAATTGCTGAACACTAGAGACTGTACATTTGTTGTGTGAAAAAAATCATAATTGTATTATTGTGAATGTTTAAAATAGAGCATTTGGTGTAAGCTAATACAAAGTACATTAGGTGTTAGACATAGCGATAGTCTCAGTTGGGTTAAAGTTAAATTATTTTCTTAAGGGGAGAGATGTTTTGTTATGTGTTGCTTAAAAATACTACATACCCATATTGCAGCAGGCAATAGGTTCATGTACTGAGATTGCAGTTGTTCAGTAAAGTTCTGCATAAACCCACACAGACTGTGTGTGTCTTTTCATTAATGCATTACACTGCATAACAGCATCCATTACTGAACAATCCTTGCCACTAGGTGGTGCCTTTTACTTTATAATAGCCTACAGTTTTTTTTATTTTGTGTTAACTATGGTCAGAGTGCTCTTCATTTTTTCCTAATTAAAAACATTTATTTATAAGTTATAATGCCAAGGAAAAGGAGGAGGTCACTTCAATGGCTGGAAGTTGGAGGGGATTCTGCTGGGAGTTACAAGGAAGTGGGCTGCCATTCGGCTGGCGTTTGACTGAGAAGGGCCATTTTGAATGGCTGCTATTGTATAGCTAGCTATCCTACTGAACAATGTACTAAGTATCTTTTTAGTTTTTGGGATTCAGATTTTGTTAACATCCTTTGTAACAAAAATATTTGTAGTGGAAAGTTAATAAATGTGTGTTGTATTTGTCTTTTTAGTCGGTGTCCCCTTCATGAGCCCACAACTGTAATAAACCATCAATCAATCTTTTTTTGTTTATTTGCCAGGGTCATGGTGGGGTTCCTCACCATCTCCAACAGTCTATGTGTGAAAGGCGGGGTACAGCTTAGATAGGTTGCCATCAATTGCAGGGAAGATACATACAACCATGCACACACAGTCACATGCGAGGGCAATGCATATGACTGTGTCACATGCCAATCACCTAACAGTCATGGTTTTGGACTGTGGGAAACCAGAGTACCCACACATGCACAGGGAGAACATTCAGACACCATGGAGAAAGGCATTAGACTGGGAATCAAACCAAGGACCTTCTTACTGGAAAAGAGCAATGCTACAAACCATGCCACTGTGTAGCTTTTTGCAATAAAACCAGGTGGTAGGTCACAAAACTTACACAGCAGGGTCAGGGTATCAGGATGCACATAGTGCTTAGAGGCTGTTAAATGTTCTGCTCAATGTGGTAGAAAATTATTTCCATCTGATTAATTATGATTGACTATGGACAGGATAAATACGATAGATAATAGGATAAATAATAGTCGGATAAATCATTTACCAGAAACATACCTGTTTTTTTTCAGACACCAATTAGTTTGCGCCACAGCTGGCCATGAGTGGCCATGAGTTTTTCTAGGTAAGAGTTCCATTGGCTGTCATTTTATTCGTGTATATTGGGTGAGCAGTAGCAAACAGCTTAAACAATCACTTGCAGTTAGGTCGTTTTGACCTGGCACTAGTTGTGGAGGAAAACTAGGATACTTGAAAGATATTTATGGAAGTTCATTGGCTAAGAGCGCACTCATATCCATATGATTTGGGAATGTAAATCACCGTCTGAGAATTTACATTGTTGGGGAATTCTAAGAATTATATTTTGGTGTGAAACAACTGTTTTGTGTAAATAACATTTTCCCACATTATCTCAGAGAGATTTAATAACAATTGTTTGAGTTCTTTATTCTTAGAGATAAATATTTTCTTCTTTAAGGTTTAATATATATATAAATCATTATGTTTTATATATATAACATGTTGCTTATAAAATGCTTATATAAAGTTGTTTATATTTTGTATATTTATATGTTTACTATTTTTACCTTCCCCCAAATCACTCTTTCAGGTAAGCTTTTATCTCATAGCTTTTTAATTTTGACTCCCTTGATAAATATAATGCAGTTTTTGTTTTAACTATTAGACTGGTTTCCAAAAAAACCTCAAAGGTATAGTGGAGGATGTTCTTTTTCTGGGTGGATCATCAAAATAGGTGCCCCTCCTAAATGTCAATTATTCTGGTGATATGTTTATGTAAGGCTGTCCTACGTGCTTGTCCCCATTTTCACCTACTGGTGGTGAGTCTGACAGTAGAAAAATTGCAAATCTTCTTTTGGAAAGTAAGCTTGCATGAGTGATTCAAACAAAAACTTTTAAACGGAGCTTGCATGAGGAGAAATGGACTCGTGCATGCTCTCCCACGCGTTTAAAAGTTGTTCCCTCTCGGAAGCGGGTATAGGGGTGTGCATGTTAATTTTTTTTTTTTTTTAAGTAGTGAAGGAGGGTCTTCATTCACTTCACTATACCTTTAATGAAACAGACCTCTGGATTTTAAATATAGCACAAAAAAAAAAAAAAAAAAAAAATTATATTTTTTTATAAATATTTATATATGCACATATGCTAACACTTTGCCATTCTGACCAAGACTGACTGAATGATTTGAAGTTACGTAAGTATCCCACTTGTCATGATCTTGGCGCTGATGACTGGCTTAATTACTAATGCTGCGTTCACACCGGGGGCAGCTGGCGCGACAGAAGCAGCGAGTTTACATGCAAAGTCAATGGTTGACGCGCGTCAAGGCGCAGCAAAATGTCCCGCGGCGCGTTTCGAGCAGCAAGCGCAGCGCGTCTGAGCAGCCGAAGCAGCGCGTCGGGCGCGTTTTGGCATCTGACGCGCGCGACGCGCCGCAAACGCGCTGCTGCTCGAGATGGAAAAATTGAATTTTTGCTGCTCGACGCGCCGCGTCAACCAATCAGAGAAGCTGATCTGGGAGCTGGCTGGGAGAGAGACACAGCGCTGATGACACAGACTGCTCTGATCACTTCTCTTAAACAGTTTATTAAAGCATAATTAACTTAAAATATATACATCTGCCGGCAGAATATGTTCGCTTTTATTATTCTGGTGCCTGCAGACCGGATTATTTAGATGAAAAACACCTACCAGCCACAGCGGTAAACCGCGAGGAGGCGACCCGGCCAGAGGCTGCTGATGAATGGATTCCTTCTGTCGGCGCACCGCTGGTATGTGGGGGTCTGAGCGGCTCCGACAGAAATAATATTGGGAGGCAGGATTGTAATCTGGATGAACTGACTGCACTGATGAAGTTTTCAGGTGTATTTTCTCACTTAAAAACATATTAAAACTACTTTATTCCCACTGATCACAGCAAATATAGCTGCAAGGCAGAGAAAAGGATAGTGAAGCTCCGCCCAACGCGCGTCAGAGCCACTTTTGGACCGCGCAGCGAGAGCAGCAAAGCTGCTTCAGACGCGCGTCAGAATTCACTGGTACAAGCAGCAAAAATGAAGCAGCAGACGCGATTTTGCTGCTTTTGCTGCCCCCGGTGTGAACGCAGCATAACTCTATAACTCTGTAATCACTGCTCTGATCCACCTGTTCCTGCCTCTATATGAGGTGCTTGCATCCAGTTATCAGGGCCAGATTATTCTTGTCCTCTCATGCCAGTGGTGAGAGGGTTTTTAGTGCACCTTAGTGTTTCTGATTTCCTGATCCTGACCTGTTCTGCCTCTCAACCTCTGGGGCTGCCAGTTCCTGTTCTGATCTGTTTGCCTGACCTGGCTTCGGACCACTGGACCTTGGGAGTTTTTTGATTTGCATCTCACTTGGAATGTTTAAAACCATCACCACTCAAACTACAGATTGCTCTGGTAAAAAAAGAAAAAAAAAAAAGGATAAAAAAGGCTGTTGCCTCCAATTTAAGCCAGTTTTGTTGTTACCATGACCAGATGAATGACATTCCTAAAGTGCCTTGCAAGCGGGACAAAATATACTTTATTGGCTATTTTAAACTTTTAAAATAAAAAAAAAATGAAGAGTGGGAGAGCAAAATTCAACGGCCCCTTTAAGTTCAATACAGAAAACTCTCAGAAGTTAAGCGAGGATATCTGAATAATTCAGTGTTGGCCTAAATGGCTGATGATGATAAGTAGAATCTACCTGTGTGTAATGAAGTGAATGAAGGAGTATGTGTGTATATATATATATATATATATATATATATATACTACCATTCAAATGTTTGGGGTCACGTTGAAATGTCCGGGCGGGTGCGGGCGGCGGGGGGGGGGCGGCGGACGTGGCTGAGCTGCTTTGGCTTCGTCCGGTGGGGGGGGCGGCGCGGTTCGCTCCGCTCTGGCTTTGTGCTGCCCCTCGGGCTGCTGGGGGGGGTGGTTGCGCCAGCTGCGGTCTGCTCTTCTTGCGGTTTTGCGCCGGGCGGCCTTTCTGCTCTCGGGCTGATTCTGTGCGCGGTGTGTTTCGTTGCGCGCTGTTGGCATCGGTCTCGGCGGGGTGGGGCTTCGCTTTTGGCCGGGGGGGCGTTTGGGCGGGGTCCCGCGGTGCTCGCGGCCGGTTCGCGGCTGATGCGCGTGGGCCCCTGCCGGGGGCGGGGCCGCCTGAGTGTTTTTC
Source organism: Cyprinodon tularosa (assembly GCF_016077235.1). Taxonomy (NCBI): domain Eukaryota; kingdom Metazoa; phylum Chordata; class Actinopteri; order Cyprinodontiformes; family Cyprinodontidae; genus Cyprinodon; species Cyprinodon tularosa. The sequence continues at coordinate 809,647 of NW_024038981.1, read as the reverse complement.
CTGGGTGGTGCGGTCGCGGTGGGTGTTGCGGCCGGTCGCCGGGGCTTGGTGCCGGGGGGCGGGGCGTGTTTCGGTGCTCTGTGGGGCTGGGGCGCTTCGGTCGGCGCCGTGGGGGGGGCTGGTGTTCGGTGCCCGGCCCTACTTCGGGGTGGCCGGCGGCCGGCGGGGCCCGCGGACTCGTCCCCGCGGCTCCCCGGGGCGCAGGCATGGCGGTGGCTGGGGGGCTTCTTCGTGGCTGTCTCTCCTCCTGCCTTGGTGGGGGTCTGATATCCGGGGCTGGCCCCGCCTTGGTGCCTTCGCTTCTGGGGTCCCCTTGGGCGCTTGGGGCTTTGGGTCTCCCGGCGCTGGACTCAGTGCTCTGGGGGGTGTGCCTCTCCGGCTCTCCACAACCACTATTGAGCATTTTTTCTATGGTTAAACTTTACATGCACAAGTTCACCCTCACAAACAACTACAGGTGCTAGGCTTCAGGTACTTGGAGATTCACTTCCAAACAGAAACCCCACATTCATATCTTCAGGTAACACAGAGTACATGTCAGACTTAATAATATTACTTTAGCGATAGTTTCAAGGTGTTTGCTTTATTGTATATCTCGTACCATGTCTTTTGGTTGTGCTGTTCTTTTTTTTTTTTTTTTTTTCCATCTCATTACAGGTGTTGAAGCAGACTGAAAATGTTTTGTCATTGTCTCCTTCCTATCTCCTCTTTCTTTCATCTTTTGTCCTGTTTTCTTTTCTTTTTCTTTTTCCTTCTTCTTCTTCTGTTTTTCTGCTCTACTTACATTGCAGTGTCCATATGAACTGTAAAACTCCCTGCATAATTATAATAAAGCAATTTATATACATGAAACAAGTGGAGCAGTATGGCAATTGCGATACCGCTACACTTGTGAAAGTAAAATCTGTTGGGCTCCTTTTGGCATCAAGACAATTATTCTTATTGCCACCTTGCCAGACAGGACACTGTTAAAAAAAAAAAAAAAGAAATGTCCCTATGAATGAAGATAACTTTAAACTAGTCTTAACTTTAAAGAAATACACTCTATACATTGCTAATGTGGTAAATGACTATTCTAGCTGCAAATGTCTGGTTTTTGGTGCAATATCTACATAAGTGTATTGAGGAACATTTCCTATCACTCCAGTGTTCTAATGGTACAATGCTCAAAAGGCTAGCTCATGATTAGAAAACCCTTGTGCAATCATATTCACACATCTAAAAACAGTTTAGCTCGTTACAGAAGTTACAAAACGGATCTTCCTTTGAGCAGATTGAGTTTCTGGAGCATCACATTTGTGGTGTCAATTAAATGCTTAAAATGGCCAGAAAAAGAGAACTTTCATCTGAAACTCGACAGTCTATTCTTGTTCTTAGAAATGAAGGCTATTCCATGCAAGACCAATAAAAGAAAAGGATTAAGATGGGCAAAAGAAGACAGACATTGGACAGAGGAAGACTGGAAAAAAGTGTTGTGGACGGATGAATCCAAGTTTGAGGTGTTTGGATCACAAAGAAGAACATTTGTGAGATGCAGAACAAATGAAAAGATGCTGGAAGAATGCCTGACACCATCTGTTAAGCATGGTGAAGGTAATGTGATGGTCTGGGGTTGCTTTGGTGCTGGTAAGGTGGGAGATTGTACAGGGTAAAAGAGATCCTGAATAGGGCTGAACGATTTTGGAAAATAATCTAATTGCAATTTTTTTTTCTTTATATTGCGAGTTAATGCATTTTCCCCCAGTTTAATTGGTCATGTCTTTTTTTAAACATATACAAACAACAAATCAATCTGTTTCATCGCAGTGCAGATTAGGTGCTAAAAGACACGCTGTGTCCTAATTAATGATCGCGTTCTGCCTACGATATATTTCAACCAAAATTGCAATTTAATTTTGACTTTTCTCTACATAACCACAAGCAACAAAAATAGCCTCTAAATAAAGACAATTGTAAACAAGGACTATTTAAATCAAGAACTATTAATGTTTTTATTAATCAGAATATTATTCAAGAGAACAGCTTTTAACTGATTTGGACATCAGTCCTTGTTGAACATGAAATCCAAAGTGCAACCAACAAACCCGTCTATGTATTAAACTGATTAACTGGTACTTAGTGCTATGTATGAATATATAAACTCTAAAACAAGTAATAAAATTAGATTATCTCACTGCTGCAACTGTCTTCCCTTCCATGTGGAGGCAAATCCACTTTAAACATTTTACTGACACCTAAAGAACGCGTCTGATTCACTAATTGTTACATAGCCAAAAATTGCAGACATCCGCGATTTGGAAATTGCATTTTTTTCAATCGCGATTATATTGAAAATGCGATTAATTGTTCAGCCCTAATCCTGAATAAGGAAGGCTATCACTTCATTTTGCAACGCCATGCCATACCCAGTGGACAGCGCTTGATTGGAGCCAATTTCATCCTACAACAGGACAATGACCCTAAACACACCTCCAAATTGTGCAAGAACTATTTAGAGCAGAAGCAGGCAGCTGGTATTCTATCAGTAATGGAGTGGCCAGCGCAGTCACCAGACCTGAACCCCATTGAGCTGTTGTGGGAGCAGCTTGATACTCGAAGCTGTAAAAAATTACCGTTTATAGTTATGCTTTGACCATTGTTTATAGTATATTGCTGCAATCTGTAATGTGAAAGTTATCCAAAATGTATCTAATTTATTTTTTGATTTTGTGAATTGATAGTTAAAATCCTTGCAGTGCTGCAGATAACAAACACATGCACGGCTTTTAATTTGAATGTGTGCTAGGCAGTGTTTCTTGTCAGCTCAGCAGCTGACAACCACCAGTTTCTTTCAGTTTCTCTTTTGTCCCATGTTTTTTTTTTTTTTCTATTCTCACAGGACTAAATTACAGTAAGTAGATGAGTGACTGGATCGGAAACTTATTTATGGATCATTTCCAGTCAGTCAAGTTATATACTTAGTCACAGAGAAGATGTGCCACTGTTGAGGCGAATAAAAGGTAGTGAAAGATTGTTTCCATCCTTCTGACTTGATAAAACTGGATCATCTCAAACCTCAAAAAAGTACGATATCTATATAGAATTATGTGTAGAAATTCTGACTTTCTGATCTGTTTCATTTAATTAAATATGTTTACAATGTATTATCTTTCGACTGCAGTTTCAGCAGCAATGGCGGCTGTGCCCACATATGTTTTCCTCATTTGTTTTGCTGACTCTGCTTTGCCCTGCCAGTACATGGATAGACAAACATGAGCTGGTAAACCTTTTTTGTTGTTGTTCAAATAACCATTTGCATGTTTAGACAAATTGTGATGACAGCCAGGTTTTTAACAACTGCATTTTAAATATTTTACCTCTGATTTAAAATATGTCCTAATGATCTCTCAATCCACAGAGAGAAATAAAAAATGACATTCAGAAGTTACACCAAGATGCCAACAGGAGAAAGGTAAGTAAGAAACATCAACTAAATCACTCCTTTAGATGTTGTATAATGTTCTACAATGATGATAATGCTATTTCATTTTGTTTTTTTATCCAGATAATAAACATGGTTGACCGCAAATACATTCCTGAGATCCTTGATGATGTTACACACATACTAAAGAGACTAGTGCCACATTTTTTGTTGAGATTTCTAAAAGATAAACACAGCTTACTGGAACAAAGCCAAGGTTTTGCGAGAAGAGAACTTCTGAATTGAGCTGCAAATATCGAGAACTGCAAACAAAAACTGGCAGAACTGGAAACTCTTGTAACACACCTGGCAGAGAAAGAACCTAATTTGTAATGTTTGCTCTTTCTCTGTCTTTAAAGCTGTAATACAATATGCTTCATGAAACATATTACTAAAAATCCCAAAACTGTATGACTCATTTCTAATTCCTTGTGTTCCGAATCACAACAATAAAATGCTAATGCATCCATAATTTACTATAATCAGGATGCTACAAAGTTTTATTAAAAAATGAATACTCATTGCATACTGAGATGCTGGTAAAGAAGCAAAGCTGCAATTTTTTTTTTCTTTACTTTTATTTTAGAATGATCAATGTTAAAACCAGAGACTCAATATTTTAGTTTCATTACTTACAGACCATTTGAATTCACAAGACCCTAATCACAAAGTGCCCCCTGATTCATCATCATGTTACATATAGTGCTGGTGTTTATTAAGAGAGAAATTATTTTAGTCTATGTTTATTGATGTGCAGTGGGTAATTTCCCGTTGAAATTAATTGTCAGGTTTTTAGCTGGTTAAGTTGTTTAATTCTTCAACTTGGGTCTAAGAGAACACTTGAGTTGAACCTCAAAACAGATTACAAGAAGAACACAATACTGCAAATGTTTTCTGCTTTATTCTACAGTCATGGCCAAAAGTTTTGAGAATTATTCAAATGTTAATATTTACAAAGTCTACTGCTTCAGTTTTATAACGACAATTTGCATATACTCCAGAATGATATAAAGAGTGATCAGCTTAACGACAATTAATTGCAAAGTCAATATTGCATAGAAAATGAACTTATCCCCTGAAGCACATTTCAACGTTATTACAGCCCTGCCTTAAAAGGACCAGCTAACATTGTTTCAGTAATTGCTCCATTAACACAGGTGTGAGTGGTGATGAGGACAGGGCTGGAGATCAATCTGTCATGATTAAGTAAGGATGACACAACTGGACACTTTAAAAAGAAGCTGGTGCTTGGCATCATTGTTTCTCTTCTGTGAACCATGGTTATCTCTAAAGAAACACTTGCAGTCTTCACTGCACAAAAATGGCCTAAACGGAAAGGCAGCTAGAAAGATTGCACTTCAGTCAACAATCTATCGCATCATCAAGAATTTCAAGGAGAGAGGTTCCATTGTTGCCAAAAAGACTCCAAGAAAGACCAGCAAGCACCAGGACCGTCTCTTTAAAGTGTTTCAGTTGCGGGATCGGGCTACCAGCAGTGCAGAGCTTGCTCAGCAATGGCAGCAGGCAGGTGTTAGTGCATCTGCACGCACCGTGAGGCGGAGACTCTTGGAGCAAGGCCTGGTCTCAAGAAGGGCAGCAAAGAAGCCACTTCTCTCCGGGAAAAACATCAGGGTGTCGTGGGAAAAAAGTATTCAACTATTCACCCTAGTTAAATAAACAGAGATCGATGGATTTCAGTCAGTCGGCACATTTATTCATATCTTTGCAAAGAGAGAACTGTTCATCAAACAGCCCTTATGGCACAGCATTCTGCCCTGTTCTGCATGAGCATGAGCATTCCCCCTTACTTACAACAATGGAAAAGTAGTCAGAGTCAAAACAAATTACAGACGCTTTGGTTAAACAGTAACATGCTATGAATAAACCTTGAGAAAGTATCTGGTTTGTTATGGGAAGAAGCTATTTCTGGTCTACAGTCACCATCCCGCAGAGAATGGTGTGGCCTTCAAGGTGAAACAGACTGAGTGAAAACTTTTATAGAGAGTAAATAGGATAAATTAATATATAATAGAAGAGAAATCTAAATTTTCCGACAACAAGGGACAGACTGATATTCTGTAAAAGGTACAGGGAGTGGACTGCTGAGGACTGGGGTAAAGTCATTTTCTCTGATGAATCCCCTTTCTGATTGTTTGGGACATCTGGAAAACAGCTTGTTCGGAGAAGACGAGGTGAGCGCTAACACCAGTCTTGTCTCATGCCAACTGTAAAGCATCCTGAAACCATTCATGTGTGGGGTTGCTTCTCAGCCAAGGGAGTCTGCTCTCTTATAGTCTTACCTAAAAACACAGCCATGAATCAAGAATGGTACCAGAATGTCCTCCGAGAGCAACTTCTCCCAACCGTCCAAGAGCAGTTTGGTGATGAACAATACCTTTTCCAGCATAATGGAGCACCTTGCCATAAAGCAAAAGTGATATCTAACTGGCTCAGGTAGCAAAACATAGAGATTTTGGGTCCACGGCCTGGAAACTCCCCTTATTTTAATCCCATTGAAAACTTGTGGTCAATCATCAAGAGACGGGTGGACAAACGAAAACCTAGGAATTCTGACAAAATGCAAGCATTGATTGTGCAAGAATGGACTGCTATCAGTCAGGAATTGGTCCAGAAGTTGATTGAGAGCATGCCAGAGAGAATTGCAGAGGTCCTGAAGAAGAGGGGTCAACACTGCAAATATTGACTTTCTGCATTAATTCATGCTGTCATTAAAAGCTTTTGTTACTCATAATATGATTGTAATTGTATATCTGTATGTGATGACAACATCTGACATACACACATGAAAACCAGGGGGCAGCAGATCATGTGAAAATATAATATTTGTGTCATTCTCAATACTTTTGGCCATGACTGTATGTTCTTTTGAGTAGCACTCATTTCTGTATAGGACACAACTGACAAGCGGAGTAAAAAGTACACAAATTGTATAAAAATGTGTTCATGTCATGAAAAAGAACAATTCATGCAAAAATCAATATTTAGTTTTTATTTGAGCGTTAACTCAACTTGCTTTGACATACATCTGACTATTGGAAAAACAATTCAATGTGTAAGAAATATTATTTTCTTATCAAAAATCACAAATTGTTTTATTCTTTAAATGGCACATCTTTTTATAAAATAAAAATTGTAAACTATTCAAGTTATCTTTTATTGACCATTAACATGCTTTTGATTTAGATAACTGAAACAAATCTATCAGCAGTTAAAGCTCAGCATGTAGATCCTGTTTGGAATTTAAAGTGTTTATAATATCATTTATAGTCTTTTCTGTGGACGTTTCTTCAAAGACCTTCTTTCTGAGGGCAAAGAAGGCTCTTAAAGTTCTTAGGCCACGTTCTGCAGCATGCACCAATTGTTTTGATGATGGATCTGTGTCCCTCTTCACAAGTTGCATTTTGGGATAAATCTCCTCCATCTTTTCAATAAACTGTTCTTCAGCAGCTAAAATTCTAATTTTGTCTTCAATCTGCAGGAAGAAAAAGAATTCTAGAGTTAATGCATTTTTTCAATATTATTTTGGTAGAAATGTTTACATTTTGAAGATTATTAAGGTAGAATGACACACCTCTTGTTTATATGCTTCACGCACTGCTTTCCTGAGTTTCTCCTTGAATATCTCCTGGAATGGATCAAAGAAAGCATCAGTGATCAAAGAATTTATTAATCATTCTTGCGGAGTTTTTTTGGCAAGCAAAATTGCTTCTCAAAATTATGTGAAATCCTTTACCAGCTGCTCCTTGTTTTTTAGTAATCTTGCTTCATCAAGAAGTGTTGAGATGGTTTCGATCCTACTTTTTTCTTCTGCCTGATGATACAGAATAAAAGCATTAAATTTACATTTCTTTTTTCTCTACACTCCCACTAATTTAAATTAAGTTTTTTTTTTTCAGAATCAGAATCAGAAATACTTTAATCCCTCTGGGTTTATTAAAGTATTTCTGATTCTGATTCTGAAAAAATAAAAATCAGAATCAGAAGCAAGTTGAGTTAACGCTCAAATAAAAACTAAATGTTTTTTCTATTTAAATAAAAAACCTAACAACACAGCCTTCATCTGTTTACCCTAACCATAGTGGAAATTTAACAGCAAGTTTAAGACCTACCTGCTTCCTAAGTGTTTCTTCTAATAATGCTTGAAAACTTTCCTTCAATAAGTCCTGAAATTAAGAAAAAAAAAGAGCATAAAAGAGTGTGAATACAAGTAATTCTGTGCATTTAAAGATTTTTGGTCTTGAAGGGAAAAACAAAAAGCTATTTACCACAGGGTTGTTAAATATGAGAAGCTTTCCAATGTAAAGGACAAACAGCAGAGAGATAATGAAGAACAGGTGTTTCATGACTCTCAAAGCAGTCCTTATGCATCCTGGTTCTGCCATGATTTCTGTTAAAACACTCATTCATCATATATGGACTTGAAATATATACTACAATGTTTGAAGTATGACTAAGAGTTGTGGCTTTTAAAACATTAGGGAGCTTACCTGTTAGGTGAGTGAAAAGGCCTCCAGTACAGATGTCACTATATAAATGATTACTTTGTTCTACTTATATTTTCTGTTATAAATCATGTCTGATCTCCTCTTTCCTCATTAAAATAAAAACACAGCATCATCTGTCTTGTCCGTTCTGTTCAGGATTTAATGGTGATCTAATTTCCTCGGTCGGTAGGTGGCCTTATTCATACGCACATCAAATAACCACACCCCCACACAGTCACGTAATGTTGGCAGAGTAAACAGAACAAAAAAGAAAGTCAAATTCCACAAAGTTCTAAGTTCTAAAATATTTTTTTAAATTCTTGTACATTTTTTTTTATTTCAAATCATGTTAAAATTCTTAAACATGAACTAATGAATAGTCAACATATTTAGAGTTTTCTCAGTCATTGCTAAATGACACCTAGCTGGTTCTTCTGTCAATATTGTTTTTTAAAATGAAAGCTAAAGGCAAGTCACGCCTATGTAACGTGAGGAAGGACAATCTGAGTAAAGACAAACAGTTGGGTTTTGTCCTCTTATTATCCATTCCGTCCATCTTTGATTCACCTGCAGGAAGGCTTTATTAGCCTTAAAAAATAAGAATAAAAAAATATACATATTCCAGACTTAAAGATTTCCTTTTTTATATAAAGTATATCACATTTGCTTCCATTTCTAATAGTAATTTTCATTGTTCTCTTTCAATTCTTTTAGTCATAGAAATAATGGCAATACCCGAATCCAATCGAGAACCTGTGGTAAGAACTGAAAACTGCGGCTTTGCTGCTTTGGCGGGGCTGCTCTGTCCTTTGTTTTGCCTTGCAGCTGTGTTTGCTGTGATCTATGGGAGTGGAGTGGTTTCATTGTGTTTTTGGGTGGGGTAATCCGCCTGGGGGCTTGGTTGGTGCCGTCGGTTCGTCCATATCGGCCATCCCGTTGTTTCTGTCGGGGCCGCTCGGGCCCCTGCGTGCCGGCGGTGCGCTATCGGTGGGATTCCCGTTCGGCGGGCTTGTTTGTCTCCTGGGAGGGCAGGCATGCCGGCGCCGGGGGTTTTTGGGCATTGCCCGGCCCTACTTCTGGGTGAGTCCGGGGTAGGTCCGGGGGTCTGGGATCCCTGGGGCGCGTTGCCCTCGTGCGGGGGCCCCGGTAGGGTTTCGGGGGTTCGGGTTCTGTGGGGGATACTGCTTGGGGTCTGGGCCAGTGTATGCCCAGCTGTCCGTCCCTGCTGCCGCGGCCTCTGGTGTGCCGGGGTGCCTCGGGGCCTGTTGGGCTGGGGGGGCATGGACATTAACACCTACGGCAGATGCTTACCCCTTCAGGGGTTTGCACTCTGTAAGTAGGGGAAGGGGAGGGAGGGGGAGTAGGAATGATCTCGGCCTGGATGTCTTTTGTCACTTGTGTGGTGAGTAGTTTGAATGTTATTGTAGGGGAGGGATTAGATCTCCGGAGGGGGGGTGGGGGGGGTGATAGAGGGATGAGGATTTCAGAAGGGCTTTGGGTCTGGCTCCCTGTCTCGGTCCTGCTCCGTGCAGTCCCCTGGTGGGGCTTCGTCCGGGGTGGGGGCTCTGCCTGTTGCGTGTGGGCTGGCCAGCCGGGGTTGTCCCCCCCCCCCCCCCCCCTTTTTTTATTTATTTATTTATAATTTTTTATTATTATTATCATTTTTTATTTCATTTATTTATTCATTTATTTTTTGTGGATGGACAGGATGGGGGAGGGTGGTATTGTCGGCCCTGTGCCCGGCTGACTGGTGGGTCCTGCTGCCGGTCCCTGGGTGGTGACACTGGTGGGGCCCCCCTCTCTGGAGAGGGAGGCCCGGGGGTGCCTATTTGAGTCAGCGGGGAGCTGGCTCCCTGGGAGTGCAGTAAGCACCCCAGTCCTTTGCTCCCCATCCCCGAAATCCTCCCTCTGCCTGCTCCATCACACTGCCACACATGTAGGTTTTTGGGGAGGGGGTCGTTACTGGAGGGCCCCACCTTCTGACGATGTCCCCCACCCCAATTTTATTTTGCATTTTAGACACTTCCATCTACATCATTTTCACAACACACATCTATGTAGGGTATTTTCTGGGGGGTGGGGGTCAGGGCCACCTGGGGGGGGCTTATGTTATGGGCCTCACCACGGTCGGCCTCCTCCATCCCCTCTCGCATCTAGTCATTGAGGGCTTAGGGTTGTCGAAGGGGGGGGTGCGCTGGCACCGTCTATCTCCCAGAGGGGGGGTGGACTGTGCCGGACACCCGGCTCCGGGTGTGGCTTCGGGGCGGGTGGGGGGTGGAGTGGCTCCGACCGGGGTGTGTCGGGGGGCCGGGGCGGTGGAGGTGCTTCGGCCGCGTGTCGGGGGCTGGTGCGGGCGGCGGCGGACGTGGCTGTGCTGCTCTGGCTTTGTCCGCCGGTGATCGGTGCCCGGACCTACTTCTGGGTGGCCGGCTGCCGGCGGAGCCCGTGGACTCATCCTTAATAATATTACTTTAGCGATAGTTTCAAGGTGTTGCTTTATTGTATATCTCGTACCATGTCTTTCGGTTGTGCTGTTCTTTTTTCATCTCGTTACAGGTGATGAAGCAGACTGAAAATGTTTTGTCATTGTCTCCTTTCTATCTCTTCTTTCTTTCATCTTTTCTCTTTTTTTCTTTTTTCCTTTTCTTCTTCTGTTTTTCTGCTGTATTTACATTGCAGTGTCCATATAAACTGTAAAACTGCATATACATTGCTTATAATAAAGCAATGTATATGCATGAAACAAGTGGAGCAATATGGCAATTGACATACTGCTACACTTGTGAAAGCTCTTTTGGCATCAAGAATTTGGAAACCCAATTTTCCAGCTTTGTGTTTACTAAAAAACTTGAAAATATCAAATTAATGTCATTCTACTTTGTGATTATGGCCCACTTATTTTTTATTCTTCAAAAAAAAATTACAATTTAATATTTTTAGGTTCGAAGCCTGAAATGTGGTAAAATATCGAAAAGTTCAAGGGAGCTGAATACTTTGCCAAGGCACTGTAAAAATGGCTGCACGGTGTCGCAGTTTGTAGAACTGTTGCCTTGCAGCAAGAAGGTCCTGGATTTGATTCCCAGCCTGTCTGTCTTAGTGGAGTTTGCATTTTCTCTCTGTGCATAAATGAGTTTTCTCATGGGATTCTGGCTTTCTTCCACATTCAAACGATACAACCATGAGGCTACTTTTCATCTCTAAATTACCATAGTTGAGACTGTGTGTGCATGGTTGTACGTCTCTGTGTTACCCTGAAATAGACTGCCAGCCTGTCCAGGGTAAATACTGCCTTTTGTCCTTAAACTGCTGACCCACTGTGATATCCATCCATCCGTCCATGGATGGACACAACTTTTATCCAAAATAAAATATTTAATAACAGAGTACTTCAATTTAAAATACTTGAGTCGATAGACACTTTTACCTTGGTAGTAACAATAATATAATTCCTAAGTGAAAAAATAACAATAAGGAACATACAAGCTTTTGGAAAAGCTTGTATGTTACAAGTTGTAATACACCTAAAACCAATATGCAATTCACAGTTCAGCATGCTCCTCTGCTAAGTTTGTTACAAATTACTCCAGATGTCTGAGTATGTCCTCATAATCTTTGATTTCTTGAGATTCGTCTTGAAACTTTTTTTCCAAAAAAAACTGGCTTTCCACCAGGAATACCTTCAAGTCTTTTAGGTTCCCAAGAAGATCGGGAAATTACTTTATCATCTCAGCCATAATGTCTACACCATTTGTAAGTTCTTCAAGCATCAGCAGAAGTAACGCCATGTCCACTTTGTTTTCAAGCTGAAATAAATAAATAAAAGTATTTTTGAATTATCAAAACATAACTGCATATTACTACATATAATTAAATGTAACAGTATTCTTTCATTTCATAAGGACCTTAAATAATTATTTAAAATACCTTTCTCATTGCTGCATCTTGTTGTAGCTCCTGTAAGTTTTTATTTATATTTTTCTGAAATTCCAAACAGAGAATATGCAAACATTTATACAGTGTGTGGAAATTTCATAAAAGAAATATAGTGTGCATTACTTATTTCTTTAACTTATAATTGGTTTTCTCATTTTAAAATAATAATAAATTATATACCAGTTCTTGCTTGCCTATCCGTGAACTCACAGGGCTGAACAGACAGAGCAGAGTAATAATGACGACAAAGTCTTTATATTTTCTGAGAGACATTACTCCTCTGTTTCTGAATGAGGCAACCGGTGTCATTACTGCTCTTAAGTAGCTTCTAAAAGAAAAATATATTTAAACGATTGCAATCAAGTCAAAGTAGAAGTAAATAATTATTCTTAACATAACCTGTTACTATCTTTATTTTAGCAGTTTGTGGATGAGGGTTAAATCATACCTTATACTAGATGAAGAGCTGCTGTACAGGTGATGATTGACTAAAATGAAAGAAAGGACACCTCACAAAATGTTATAAAATATACGTTCATTGTCACCTCCCCTTTGGCAAAAGCTTTCAACATGAATCACATGAGTAAATAGTTAGCTCTTGTCAGGGCAGTTATGCTCAGCAGTTTTCACTTTCACTTTAGTATGTCAACACTTTAAAAAACTCCTTTTGAAGGAAGCAAACATTACTGCAAACAGAGACATGATAAAACATTAACAGATAAACAAGATGTTTCTGTTACCAGAGTATATTTGAAATTTCACAAAAAGTTAAATCTGTTTTTGTTGTTCACATTAAATTTATACATCCATCCAATACATGTAATTCAGAAAAGGTCATGTTTAAAAACAACTAAGAAGGTTTTCTTCAGTCATAATTAAACCAAATTAACAGGATAAAAGGCCTCTCTCATTAGAGGGATGACTCTAATGATTTCCCTGCACTGTCTTTTGAATTGTCGCTCATTCACTCAACAGTGTTTGTTTTTCAAGTTTAAATGTATCTTTTAAATGTACCTACTTTCCTACAGTCCTTTTTATGTGCAATAGCAAATCACACTTTTTAGTACTTTCTATAATGCTTTCTAAGGCAGTCATACACTGTACGAAATTTTTAATCATTGTACTCAGCTACAGCTCAACCTGTACAATGCAACTGCAGTTTTTAACAGCTCATGATGTATTTTCTTACACTGTATGGCCCGATGCTCTGATGCGATCTGTCTGCTTACACTGCATGTCAGAATACCACACATTGGACTCAGCGGCGAGAGATGGCTGTAGTTGGACTCGACAAACTGGAAGATAAATCGCCTTGTTTGCACATGGGCAGTGCATATATATATATATGTATTCTCATTATCAGTTCGTATGAAATCATACGAAAAGTTATGCACAGTATTTCGTACGTTTTGGACGTTTTTCCTCGAAAAAAAATTATCAGTGCGCATGCGCAGCCAGACAGACAAAAAAAGCAGATCCGCGGACGGACGTAAAAATGGGAAAAACAGTGCAATAATTACTTCTTCAGGTCTCTAACTACGTTGCTTGCTCTTTTGTATCTTAGGGTTAGGGTCAGGGTCAGGGTTAATTGTATTAAATTCTATGTTATTTAATAGTGCGTAAGATGCGCAAGGATATCTTGTCTCGAGGCAAGACGTAAAAATGCGAGGAAAAAAACGTCAAAAATGTACGGAATTACTGTGCATAACTTTTCGTACGATTTCATACGAACTGATAATGACAATACACTGTATATATATATATATATATATATATATATATATATATATGCATGTTCTGCATGGTGTTTGCCTCTGCTACCTATGCGTGGCTTATTTCAACTTTAAATTACTTTCACCATAAACGTTGTAAAAGTACAGGGTTTTGTTGAACTGATGTACGGCAATGTAATTCCCCAGTAATGTATTCTAACATTACAATAATTACTCAAATCTGTAAAAATTACCGTTTATAGTTATGCTTTGACCACAATGTATTGTAATATCATAAATATGAAATTACAGTAAACTGCTGTGACCATTGTTTATAGTATTTTGCTGCAATCTGTAATGTGAAAGTTATCCAAAATGTATCTAATTTATTTTTTGATTTTGTGAATTGATAGTTAAAATCCTTGCAGTGTTGCAGATAAACACATGCACGGCTTGTAATTTGAATCTGTACTAGGCAGTGTTTGTTGACAGATCAGCTGATATCATCAGCTGACAACCACCGCTTTCTCTCAGTTTCTCTTTTGTCCCATGTTTTTTTTTTGTTTTTTTTTCTCACAGGACTAACTTACAGTAAGTAGATGAGTGACTGGATCGGAAACCTATTTATGGAGCTTTTCCAGTCAGTCAAGTTATATACTTAGTCACAGAGAAGATGTACCACCGTTGAGGTAATAAAAGGTAGTGAAAGACTGTTTCCACCTTCTGACTTGATAAAACTGGATCATCTCAAACCCCAAAAAAGGTACGATATCTATATAGAAGTATGTGTATAGATTCTGACTTTCTGATCTGTTTCATTTCATTAAATATGTTTACAATGTATTATCTTTCGACTGCAGTTTTAGCAGCAATGGCGGCGGTGCCCACATATGTTTTCCTCATTTTTGTTTTGCTGACTCTGCTTTACCCTGCCAGTACATGGATAGACAAACATGAGCTGGTAAACCTTTTTTCTTGTTGTTCAAATAACCATTTGCATGTTTAAACAAATTGTGATGACAGCCAGGTTTGTAACATCTGCGTTTTAGATATTTTGCCTCTGATTTAAAATGTGTCTTAATGATCTTTCAATCCGCAGAGAGAAATACAAAATGACATTCAGAAGTTACACCAAGATGCTGACAGGAGAAAGGTTAGTAAGAAAACATCAACTAAATCACCTCTTTAGATGTTGTATAATGTTCTATAATGATGATAATAGCATTTCATTTTGTTTTTTTTATCCAGATAATAAACATGGTTGACCGCAAATACATTCCTGAGATCCTTGATGATGTTACATACTTGCTTGACGCCTTAATAAGAGTACTAAAGAGACTAGTGCCAAATTTTTTGTTGGGATTTATAAAAGAAATAAACAGCTTACTGGAACAAAGCCAAGGTTTTGCAAGAAGAGAACTTCTGAATCAAGCTGCAAATATCGAGAAGTGCAAACAAAAACTGGCAGAACTGGAAACTCTTGTAACACACCTGGCAGAGAAAGAACCTAATTTGTAATGCTTGTCCGTTGTCTGTCTTTAAAGCTGTAATACACTATGTTTCGTGAAGCATAGTGTATTACAAAAAATCCCGAAACTGTATGACTAATTTGTAATTCCTTGTGTTCTAAATCAAAACAATAAAATGCTAATGCATCCATAATTTACTATAATCCAGATGCTACAAAGTTTTATTAAAAAATGAATATTCATAGCATACTGAGAGGCTTGTAAAGAAGCAAAGCTGCAATTTTCTGCTAATATCAAAATGCTGTATTAAAGCTATATTTAAATTAGGTGAAAAATCTGTTAAATAAAAATACAAATACAATGTGGTAAAAAAAAAAAAAAAAAAAAAAAACGGTACCAGGAATGTAGATGGTTTTTACAACACATTGTTTAAGAATGTGTCTCTCTCAGGAGCCCAGTTAGTCCAGTATGCTACCATGATATAATGCACTGGTTCTTTTCATTGAAATGTCCTTGTTACTATCTGTTATTGAGAAATAACATTCTTTTGATTTAAACAGTTGAAACAAATCCATCAACATTTACAGCTCAGCATGTAGATCCTGTTGGAATTTAAAGTGTTTATAATATCATTCCTATTTGTTTCTGTGTCCTATTCAGCAAAGGCCTTCTTTCTGAGGGTAAAGAAGGCTTGTTTTACAGCATGCACCATACATAACACTCCCACTGGGATTAGCTTCTTATCATGGTTGGCCACTTCTTTGATTTTACTTTGGAAAAACCTTCGGCAATTAATCTATTAAGATTTGTAACAAAACCTCACAAAACATTGCAAATTAATATCTGAATCCTGTCAAATCAAGTATTTTTTATTCAAATTCAATCAATTAAATTGAGACAGCCAAAATAATTTTCAAAATCTGAAAAAACTGCTACCAAATTCAAATACATTAAAATTAGCTTGAAAATGAAATAAGCCTATATAAAATCTAGATTTACTCACATTTCAAATGTTAATTTAGAGTATTTATTTTGGCCTCATGGGTCCTAAATTGCTTAACTAAAATGCATTTTTCCACCTTTCGATTCTCTCCTCTGGTGTAGGTACCAGATCTGCTCGGGTGGTCAGATCTGCTTGGGGCCTTGCCCCTTCTTATGACGCCTATATGGCAACTCCACTCGGACAAAATGTATTGCATGTCTTTTGGAGTCTCAACATATTATTACCTATATTTGCTATTTCTTTACATTTCATTGGCGATCTAAAGTAGCCGAAAGTAGAAAACAATTATTGTCAGTCTTGAAGGAAAGTACTGCATTCTAAGACTGAGCTCTGCCATTTAACCTCATTAAAACCTCATTAAAACATCCACCGGGTCACCGGTAACCCCATGATGAGCTGTAAAAATGTCCCTCTCCTTGATGGCTGGTGGAGCTTTGCAGTGTTGAGCAGAGATTGTTTTAATTATTATGTTTTCCATGATTATTTTCCTCCTTTATGATAAATATATCTGGGTAAAATGAATGCTAGTATTAGTTATATTACAGGAAAGACAAATTACAGGTGTAAAGATAGAGAATATTTTAGAATGTTCCATGCATTCTTAAAAAACCTGGATGTTTTCTTTTTTTCATCTGATTTCTATTATTTAGCTGTGTAAATGCCTGAATATTTTTCTCTGTATCGACTTATTTTTACTAAATAATAATAATAATAATAATACAATAATACATTTTATTTGTATTGCACTTTACATTTAAAAAAAAATCTCAAAGTGCTACAAAATTCATAGTTAAAACAAAACCGTACAATAAAAACAGCATACATAGTTAAAATGAGACATTACAGTAAAATAACATACATAGTAAAAACAAAACAGTAAAATAACCATACAACCACACAGATAAAATACTAACTAATGTTCAAAGGCTTTTTTAAATAAAAATGTCTTGAGGCCTTTCTTGAACGCCTCCACACTCTGTGGGACCCTAAGGGACTCTGGGAGGCCATTCCAGAGTTGTGGGGCAACTGCCTGGAAGGCCCTATCTCCCATTGTGCAGAGCTTGACTCTTGGCTGGTGCAGTCGGTGGGTGGAGGTGGTGGAGCGGAGGGTTCTGGAGGCGGTGTGAGGTGTGAGGAGTTCCTTGAGGTAAGCAGGGGCAATAAATATAATAAATAAATAAAGTTTCAGATTACTTTAAAATATGTTTCCCCTACTTTTATATCATCTCAGCCTTAAGAGTAAATTTTTGAAAAATCCACGATTTGATCTAATAACTCATGCTGGCTCGGAGCTCGTCTGCCTGGCTGTGTGTTTCCTGGACGGGGCCGCCTTTTACAGCTGCTTTTTGTATCTCTGCTTCTGTTTCCTTGAACCCCAGTCGGCCTCGGCAGATGGCCGCTCACACTGAGTCTGGTTCTGCTGGAGGTTTCTTCCTGTTAAAAGAGAGATTTTCCTCTCCACTGTCGCTACAAGCATGCTAAGTGTGAGGGATTGTATATTTGAGTCAATGAGTCAATGCAATCAACTGGTTTTCCTTAGATAGAAAACTTTGTATCAATTTGACTGTATGATCTGGTTGAACTGTAAAGTGCCTTGAGATGACATGTGTTGTGAATTTGGCGCTATATAAATAAACTGAATTGAACTAAATTGAATGTACTCATCACCCAGTGCCAAGGTCACTGGGGCAGCAGTCTTAGCAGAGACACCCCCACAAACCTCGTTCAGCTGAGAATGAGTCTTTTTTTGATAGAACAGATTAGATTTTCACAAAAATGTTTAAATTGTAAATTAGGGTAGTTTATTGTTAAGTTTAGTAATATAAATATTGACAGAATTAATCAAAGGTAGAGGATGATTAAAACAAGCAAGAAATGTTGTGTATCTGACATAATTTAACATGACACACTAAAGATATTTATTCTATTTAAGGAAAGATTTTGATAACCTGCTGAAAGTCGCCTCACGTCGTTTTGAAGAAGATCTTGAGAAGTTTTATCCAATGTTGGATCAAGTGAAGGCGGCGACATCCAGCACTACAAGGCATAAAGAACTCTCGAGTGCCATCACAGATATCATAATAAACAAAAAGAAACAGGGTGAGGATTAGTTAAACCGGTTTAAATACTTTATTCTCTGTTAAAGATTAGATTTTTATTAAATTTAAGCTATTCCTGAGAGCTTGTGTCAAATCTCAGCATCAACATATTCTGCTGAGGTCCTTGCCCCAAAAGAACTACAATCATATCAACAAAAAAACTTCTCTTTTTGAGGGTTCCCCCATGATGAACTTTCTGTATCATTGTCACATTTCTTGAATTTGCATATTTGTATTTGCACACACATTAAATTTAAAACCTAAAGAATTATTGTGTTCTCTTGGGATTTTTGTGATAAACAATTTAGAGTAAATGCGTAGCTGTGAATTGAAAGGAAAATTATGTAAGGTTCCCAAAGCTTTTCCCAAATAAAAGCTGGAAAACTGTGTCAGCAAATGTTTTTCAACGTATTTTTAAAAAATATTGAGCCTAATTAAATGGAGCCTGTAATGTTTGTTAAGGGACCTGTTGTCGAAAAAATTTAGATTTCTCTTTTGATTATATATTAATTTATTCTATTTACTCACTATAAAAGTTTTCACTCAGTCTGTTTCACTTTCAAGGCCACACAATTCTCTATGGGATGGTGTTTGTAGACCAGACATAGCTTCTTCCCATAACAAACCAGATTTCTTCAGGTTTATTCATAGCATGTTACTGTTTAACCAAAGTGTCTGTAATTTGTTTTGACTTTGACTACTTTTGCATTGTTGTAAGTAAGGGGGAAGGAAGGCTGCTCATGCAGAACAGGGCAGAATGCTGTGCCATAAGGGCTGTATGATGAACTGTTCCGTCTTTGCAAAGATATGAATAAATGTGCCGACAGAGTGAAATCCATCGATCTCCATTTATTTAACTAGGATGAATAGTTGAATACTTTTTTCCCCACAACAGTCCCTATTGGAAAATGACCTCAAGAGCAGTGTGGTGGAGAGAAGGATCTAATAAAAACAAAAGCCAAACATAACTCATCACGAGGGGAACAGGACATCGGACATGAATGCAGAAAAAGCACTGATGCGAGACAGTAACAGGCAAAATATTATAAATGGGGCAGGCATTCAAGAAAAAGAATCTAAACAAGAAAAAAAAAAAAACCCAATGAACCTTAATTAAGTTTTAGTGAAAATTCAGTCTGGAAGACTCTTTATCATCCTTACCTGGAAAACCTGTTGAAGCCCTCTAAAGTCAAGTGTTTTTCAAGATGCTCTTCATAAAGATAAAGGCCCAGCTTACCCATTCAGTGCATCAGCCAAACTTTGATCAACTTCAGCCTAATCTTCTCCCTCACTCTTAGATGATTCTTTGACCCTCTCATCCTCTGGCTTACTCCACCACCAGTGTCCGGGTCCTGAGGGAAAGACTACTTCATTTCATCCAAGCACATGTCTTCATTCATCCAGCATCATGTCTTCTGCTAGGGTCTGAGCACCTAAGAACTTATTTCATACATGTCAATAAAATCTTTCTAATCTTTTCTTTTAAATGTCATAAGCTACATAGAAACCAGGGGAAAAATTTAAGGAATGCAGAGCAGCTTGGAGAGAATCTATGTGTTGTGGGAAAAATAACTACCTCTACCATCAGAGTCTACAGTACCAGTAAGCACCATTTAACTGTGCACGTTTCTGCAATATTCTTCACCTTGTCACAGTCAGTGGACAGAAGTTATCAATCAGATTTTTTATTCCACTAGTATCTAGTTCAGTTATGATAAAGCTTATGTTATACAGTACAGTATCTACCACCATTTACCAACTGCCTCTTCTGTCTGTGTTCTTTAAAAATGAGCGGTGAGGTTAGCATATTTTGCTGCTTCTGCCTCTAATGCCTTTCTGTTTTGTTTTTTTGTTTTGTTTTTTTCTAACTTACCCTCTTCAGTCCTCCCTGGTCTGGTCTGTTCCTATCCCAACACCTCTCTGCTCTAAACATTTAATCAAATGTTTAGAGCAGAGGGGGTGGGGGGTCTACCAACTGTAAGTTATTCAGAGGAGTAAAATCTTAACTCCCAAATTCCCAGTGCAGTCTCATAAAGAGAAAAATTTATTTTAACCAACTGGCATTAAGGTTTTACTCAGTCAGTCCTGATTGGCCACTCTGCCTTCACCTGTTCATAAGTGAGCATGAATTCCTGAGAAATGTAAATCTGCATAATTACCACCCCAATAATGCCATACAAGGCTACAAATAAGTAAGAAGGCTACAACCTCCTACACTGCCAGAACTGCCAGAAGGTATTCATTAACAGAAATGGCATTGAAGATGAATAATCTCCCCTGGTTTGGGGATCGAGGTTGATTGAGAGCTGAGCAGCAGAATTAGGGGTGCAGTTAAAAGTCAAGCAGTGTGGAATAAATCCCAAGACCTGTAAATGATGTTGTTGCACACATACAGAAGTAAAAATAAAATTGAATAAAAAAAAAGTGATAATAAAAATCATTTGATGCAAGAACAGTCAATGAAAACTACTGGCAAGAAATGGAACATACTGTATGATGCAGATGCTTAAAATGAGTTCACAATCAACCAACATGACATTATGTTAAATCTCTTTTTGATGCACAGAAACACACACGTACTGCACATCTCCAGACTTTGTCTGTCATCCCTGCATCACACTCTCAATCTCTCTAATAAAATGCATCAAAACGCAAAATATTAATGGTGAAACTCTAATTTGATGAATTCTGACAAACCCAAACATTCCTCATTTTATATAATAACAAAGCCAAGGAGCTGCCATGGAGTGAAATTAATTTAGTTTTACTATTTTACCAGGAGTTTCAAGCAGCAACAGGTTGCTGAGTTTTCTATCCATTTCTCTTCCAGATGTTATTTCAGCTTGGAGAAACTCACACAGAGAAATGTCGCAATTAAATATGTTTTGATGATATGAACGAAAGAAGTTATTTTTTGCTCAGGCCCTGACAGAAGACTTGAATTTCATGATCTTGGCCCTGATGGCTGGATTTGGCTTTTCTCTTCCGCCTGCGTAGCTCTGCCGAGCACTCATTGTTACCCCTCAGATCTAGCTGTTCCTTCTTTGTATCAAAGAGTGTTCCCTGGACACAGACATAAATATATAAAACATTTTTTTGTGACGGCTGCTTTCTTGCATGAGGACCAGAGTTGTGTGTAGAACCCAGAACTTGTACTTAAAGGTATAGAGGACAATCTTTATTTCTGGATGGATCAGCTTAACAAGTGGTCCACCTAATTCGTGGCAGGTATATCCCAGAAGGCTTTGCGCATAGAGCTCTCCTTGTAAAGCATTATAGAATTTGCTGTCACAGTGGCCCGCTGTTGCCGAAGGCTGTTGCTACCCAACAGCGCCAACTGAAAAATGTACAGTGGGCACTGGTTGGAAATGGACGGTTTCCTGCATGATTCCTGTGTGATTCCCACGTGAATCACAATGTATTTCCTGAGGCCAGTTTTTTTTTATTTCAAAAAGAACTGCAATGTACCCGGACAACCACCAGGGGGCACTTGGGAACCTTTTTTTCCCTCCTTAATCCAGGCTGTTATTTAGATGCTGTCTTTAAAGCAGGTTTATTGGGGATCTTGGTGTGATATTGTGCTATTTTATGATGTTTTTGATTAAAATAAAGTTAATGAATTAATTTAACATAGTGACTGCATTATCTTATTTCATGAAAATTGTTGCATACTGTATGGGCGCAGTTATAGATACACCCTGCGATCTTATCTGAGAACTGTTTATTTCTATTTATCTCCATCTCTATTATTTAATGAAAAATTATTATAATTAATCTTTTGGCAAAACAAATAACTGAATCAATAAAGGTCCGTGGATCATCAGTCCATTCGGGAGGGAGGGGGGTTCATGCAACGTCATTCCATCACCGGTATCTCGGTATCCAATCAGCTCACTGACTTGCTCGTTGATCAAAGCCATCTCTGACAACAGCATTGAAACACCACTATTTATCAAGACGGTCTGGCTGCAGCACCTCAGCTGTCAGACCAGTTCCGCTGCAGGCGCCTGTCACAGGCCACCTCCACCGTAGGGCCGGAAATAAACAAATTTAGCCACGCCCACCTCCCCCCAACCGACATCACCTTCTAGACGGAGAAGAAGGTTGTTGAACACGCGAGACTCCGCAACAATGGTAAGTTAATTTCTTACTTTTACCGCGAAGCAAAAGATGTCTGGCTTTCATATGCTTGTCAGCAATGTATCGCTGTAGCGTTATATGTAAAGCACGTGCGGTTACTGAATGTTACAGTCAGTGATGGGCAGTAGCGCCGCTACATGTAGCGAAGCTATTAGTTTAACTACATTTTCCAGTGGCTTGACCGTAGCGTCACTGCTTTATTTATCAAGTAACTTTCCAGTAGTGACGTTATTGTTTTTATCAAGTAACGACGTAGCGTCCACAAACGCTACAAAATCCAGGGCAAAACTAAGTAATGAAACCAGGTTTTCTATTTTTGAAACAACAATCGGAGTTATTTGCTGGACATTCACGCATGAGCCTCTATTCTGCCTCTTAACCGGGTGCATGTTATTTCAAACCGGGTGAAGAAGCTGTTTAACTTATCTGCAAACTTGGTGTAGGCACAATGCTCTCCACACAGAAGGTCATGTAGTCAGTGATGCATTCAGTCAGGCTGTTGATGTCCTCACCATGAGAGCGTTGGAACATGCTCCAGTCTGTGGTGCTGAAACAATCCCTCAGCTCCTCAGTGGCGTCATCTGACCAAACTTTCACTGACTGTGCAATTGTCCTTCTCACCAGTGGAATGTAATGGGGGGGCAGGTAGACAAGGTTGTGATCTGAACGACCCGGCGGGGGGAGGGGGGCAGAGGTGTATGCATCCTTAACATTTGCATAAAAAAGGTCCAGCCTTTTATTGTTCCTGGTTGCGTGACGTATCGTGTGAGCGTGGGGAGAGTGGAGCAGAGTGAAGAAGTCTGTTCTAACAAAGCCTACCTAACAAATCTAACAATAAAGACATATTGTTTAAACATAAATCCTTATTTATTGATTATTGGTTTAATAATAACATTATTTTGGTTGACCAATTATTTAACAAAGAGGGTCTTCTTTACTCTTATAAAGAGTTTCTAGAAGAATACAAAATTCCTGTGTCTCCTATAGATTATGCCAAAGTCTTTGGAACAATTTCTTCTGGTATTTGCATGTTATTTATCCTCTAAAACAAAACAAACACATACAATATATATATATATATATATATATATATATATATATATATATATATATATATATATATATATACAATAATAAAAACCTAAGATATAAAAATAAATATTAAAATATTAAATATGTAAACAGTAGTGTGAATGGTGCAAATAGTGCATAGAGTAGCAGTCCTGACGTGGGGGAAGTAGTGGAGGATGGGGATATTGGGGGGTCAGGGGGGGGCGAAGGGGGGCAGGGCAGGGAGGGAATTGAGCATCCTCACATATATATATCTTTTTTTTTTTTTTTTTTTTTGACTCTGGCCCAGGGGCCCCCATCCTGACTCCAGCCCAGGGGCCCCCATCCTCCTAAATCCGGCCCTGCATACTGGAATACATTTGTGCAAAACATTGACTGGAAGAAGGTCTGGCTTTTACCCAACCGATATTTGCTGACCACCAAAATTAAAGCAATATAATTTAAAAATAATTCATAAGTTTTACCCGTCTAATGATCATATTGTCAAAACATTTAAAAAAGACATTGAAGTATTGTGGGATGGGAGTCAGTATTAGTAACGATCACGTGATTGGGACGGTACAGGATTAAACACTAACGGGAGCAGACCAATAATAACAAACAAAAAAAAACTAGGATTGATGCCAAAAAATAAAATTAAATAGAACGAAAAAAAATCCAGTACTGGCGCCATTTTGTAGTTTTTTTCCTTGAAGCCTACACTATAATGCGAGTCAAAAAAACCACACGACCCAAAAACCATCACTGCTTCCGCTCTGAGTTTTTCTCCCGAGCTCAAAAAAAAAAAAAAAAACAAGAATGGGGGTGGTGGAGCAGCGGGAGTCATTCTGAATCGGAGAGGGATGGGACAGGAGTGAAAATCCACTCCCGTCTCAGGCCCCGTCCACACGAAGTCAAAACGAACACGAAACGCTGATATTTTCCAAAACGTTTGCCGTAAAGACG
Source organism: Cyprinodon tularosa (assembly GCF_016077235.1). Lineage (NCBI taxonomy): Eukaryota > Metazoa > Chordata > Actinopteri > Cyprinodontiformes > Cyprinodontidae > Cyprinodon > Cyprinodon tularosa. The sequence continues at coordinate 785,310 of NW_024038981.1, read as the reverse complement.
GAGACGTAAAATAAATGTGAGCGTCCACACGAATGCATGAAAACGCTGCAAAATGTATGCCAGGCCTGTAAGTGGCGCTGTGGTGCCAAAGCAAAAATAAGCGACGAAATGTTGGGCATGTGCACTAATATTTATACATGGTTGCCCTGTGGGTCCATTTTCGTGGTTAAGTGAAATTCAGGTGCTGAACTATGTCGTCGATATTGCTCTGTTCTTCCTGGAGATATTCCAGAAGAAGAAGATTCTGTTGTAAGCCCGACAGCAGGGTGAGTAGCATTAGCAACGGCGCCATTGTTGTTGTGATACTGGTCGCGCATGCGTGTGTAGAGGCGACGCTATGACGCATGCGTGTAAAAAAAAAAATGCGGTTAGGGCGTAAAGATGGAAACGCGAAAACGGCGTTTCGAAATCTTCCCACTCTGAAGGCTGAATAAAAAAAAGATCGTTTACAGACCCCCGAAACGCCGGCTTCGTGTGGATGAGAGGCTGGTTTGGTGAAAAATTTGTGCGTTTAGGCCAGGGTTCGTCTTCGTGTGGACGGGGTCTCAGACTCTAGTCTGAAACTTGTTTACCACGCTTTGGAAACGCACAGCACGATCACGTGACCAAACTCCCGCGGCAGATAATAAAGTCTTAAACTCACTGCGAGTAATTCCACATCTGGGCTGCATATCTGCTGCTTCACGTGAACATGAGCCGAGCAGCACCATCTCATTCACAAACACCGCCAGACCATGACACATATAATATGGAATAGGGTAAATAGAATTATAAAAATATCTAAACACTGTGGCTATAAGGCATGCAATATAATAGACCTATATATACAGTAAGATTAAAATGTAGAATGATAATCCCTATGGTCTAATGTAATAAAAAAGTGATTTAAAAAAAATGGAAAACTATTCGTCCATAGCTGGGATCGAATCCTCAACCTTCAGAACTGCAGACCACTCCCTCTACCCTCTATACTAACTAACAGCCCAGCGTCTATTTGAAGCTATAATTTTGTGAAATATGCCTCCATGATTTACTGTAATAAAACCCTTGGAATTCTAAAAATACTTTCTCTTCTGTGAACATAAAACAGAAACTGGTGCAGATCCCAGAGAGGACTAACTGCTGACTTTGTCTTTTTGAAACTTGAAATACTTGCTTTCTACCACATATAATATATAATATACCATCTATGCTCTAAAGTAAGATCCAAATTTATATCTATTTTGATATTAATAAAGTTCTTAATGTGCCGCTCCTCCAGTGATAAGGATACAAAATGTTTGAACAGATTCTGACATTAATATACTACCTTTAATTATGTCATGTTAAAGTATTTCAAACAAATGTAAAGTTTACATGTGTCATAAATAATATCTCATGTTTTCTGTAGTTAGGGAAATAATTCAATTTGATGGGTAAAAAGCTTATGAGACTTCAGCTTGACATACAAAAGTGGATTCAGCTTTATTTTACAGTTGTAGTACAAGGGCAGTATCTTTTATACATTAGGCAATAAAACTAAACAAATTAACAGGTCTCAAGCACCAATTAAAATGTAAAACAATCAAGGAAATATGTCAGCTTACTGGAATATGTGGGAAGTACCTTGAAATAAACAACTGGAATTAGAAGCCTGCCACAAACGCCACTGAAACCGTAATACCTTTTTGTCAAGAATCAAAGGCAAAATCCCCACTTTTGACAAAAGCTACATGTCATACGAGACTTTGATACATCTAGACTGTCAAAACCATTGGGCCTGCTATTGGTAAGTGTAAAAAAATTAAGAAAATAAGTAATGCTCATTGGATCATGTGGAAAGTACCTTAAGATAGACCAACATCTGAAACAGAAGTGAAGAATCATGAAAGGTGATGTCACAACACATAACACTTTTTTTCTGTTGAGATTTTCAACCTTGATAAAAGCTTTAAAGCTTCAAAGAAAGATGAAAACTTCAAAGACACTCTCTACAATAATAGTTTTTTGGTTTGTTTTTGGAATAAAACCTGTAATTTAGTAAAAAAAAAAAGATGCTTCTGTTTTAATTTCCAAATATATATTCGCCCAATTTATTATGTCTGCTGCTTTTCTGTGTATAGCAGCGAAACTCTTTGTAAGTATAAAACAATAAACTAAAACATTTCTGATTTTCTTTCATTTAACTCACTGCATTCCAAGAGTAGACAGGTAACCATGATTGCTGCCATTGGCTCCTTCCAAATTACTTAAACTGTATCTCCTAACTCTCGTTTCTAGCTCCCATTCCTTAACCTTTAACAGGGTCAACAGTAAGAACACCATTTTTACTTTGTTTGACATTTATAAAACAGTAATAAAGTAATAAAAAGGAAAACTGAAACTGTGGTATGAGCCAATCTGTTTTGGTTTTTGTCATAATATTATCATGCGTCACAGTTTTGCAGAACCAAAACAGAAACCAGTTCGTAAACATAACTGATAAAATAGTGGCTAAGTTTGAGGAGTATTTATTTTATTTGCTGTCTGTAAACTTTTCATTGCTCTGCTTGAACAGCGCCTTTATTTTTCTATAGCACAGGTAAGACCTGCTACTTATTCTAATTCAAAGTTCATTACATTTAACTATTAGCCAAGTAAAAATAAGTTTAATTAAAATTACCTCTAGATTAAGCTACTTACTCAACTCAATTCAACTCAACTTTATTGTCAAATGTGCTACGTGTAAACATACAACACAGATGAAATTTCCATCCCCTCAACCCCACGGTGCATAATAAAATATAAATATATATATATATATATATATATATATATATATATATATATATATATATATATATATATATATATATATATATATATATATATATATACAATAATAAAAACCTAAGATATAAAAATAAATATTAAAATATTAAATATGTAAACAGTAGTGTGAATGGTGCAAATAGTGCATAGAGTAGCAGTCCTGACGTGGGGGAAGTAGTGGAGGATGGGGATATTGGGGGGTCAGGGGGGGGCGAAGGGGGGCAGGGCAGGGAGGGAATTGAGCATCCTCACTGCCTGATGGAAGAAGCTGTCTCTGAGCCTACTGGTTCTGGCCCGGAGACTCTGCTGCCTCCTCCCGGACGGCAGCAAGGTGAAGACATTGTGGGCGGGGGTGGATGGGGTCACCTTGTTTGGAATTGGGTAAAAAGGTGTTTTAGTTGTTAAAATAAAATATAGAAGGATCTTGACGATAAGTTGAGGTTGTTGTTTCACATCTTTGATTATGCAACATTTTGACATATAAAAGATTACCTTTTAAACCTATATTTTTGAACAAAACATGCAAAGAAACAGAACACCACAACCATATCTGATCAAAGAAATATGAGCAACAGAATTGACTTAGGTTAATACGTTTATCCTTTATTTTTTTATGTAATATTTTTGAACGAAACATACAACAGACCAGAGGTACCTGGAAAACTAATTTATTGTTTATACATATCTATACATTTTTGTCTCTGATGCTTGTTCAACTCTTAAATCAGGCATTTTCTATTCTCAGAACATAATCACGTGGGAAGGAAAGAGGAGGAGCTAGGAGAACTGGGATTTTCCCTAATTGAACTCGGGAGTGATTAAAGTAAAACTGAAAGAACATTTGTTTTAAAAGAAAGTCAAACAGTAGCTACTGGTCAAGCTTTAAGAGCACAACCATCTTGGAAACACTTTAAAGCGTCTGTGGTTCTTCATCTTGTCATCTCACTGCATCAGCTCTACTCTCAAACAAAAGGTGAGGTCTCTGTCTTCTGTTTAAGTTTGATAAATTTGAAAGTAACTTCAATCCAAAATAGTTTTTATTTTATTAGCTCTAGGTAAGAAAAACATACACATTAGATATGAAAAAAAACTGTCTTTGTTTGTAGAACCATGGCATTCAGAGGAAGAGGAATGGCTTGTATTATCTTTACTCTGCTGAGTCTGGTTTATGTTGCAAACTCGTTGCACCGCACGGCTCACCTTGTAAGTATTATTTTTAATCCTTTGATTAAAAAAAAGAATAAAAATTAGAAAAACTGAAATGGATAATACACCTTACACCTTACTTTCAGGACAGTATTTCTAGGTTGGTTAAAATTAAGACTTTTTATGCTGAATATATTATAGAAACTACACCATTTAATACTTTTTTGGGGGCATGTGTGTATTTCATAAAAAACTATACTTGTACTGTCTTAACCTCTTACACCCTAAGGGGATATAAATAAATTTCTGCCTGACAAAAACACACAAAAGTAAATAACTTATAGCCTCAAAGCTATTAGATTTAAGAAGAAACTTTTGGTACGTCTGTAAAGGTAAGATGTCATAGAATGGTTTTCTGGTGTCAGCACCATTGTAGCTTTGACCCTGCCTGAAATATTAGGGACAAAATACAAAATATTTTGCAATTGTTGAACCTCGCCAAAATTTTCTTTGAAATAAACATTGCAAAACACTACCAAAATATTATTTATAGCACAAAAAAGTAGTACAGACTTTCAAATCTAAATGTTGTGTAAAAATATACAAAATGTGGACTCAATCAGATGAATCATATTTATTTTAGAATGGTATTAGTGAGAAATTTCTTAGGCGGAGAGGCCATTTTGGCACATTTATCCATAAATGTCACCAAACTGTGCCAAATATGTTTTTTACATCAAAACTGGGGGTTTGGTAAAACTACAAGGTCATGTAGCAGCTGGACCCGCCGGTGGGTCCGTAGGGTTCAAGGGGTTAATCTTGCTTAACTTTATTTTCTCAAACAAAGGAAATTCTCACGGAATATTATGAGGGTGGAATAACAGATGCTGCTGAAAAGAAGGTAGGTTCTATTTACTGACACATTGTCTCAAACTGTTTTTTTTTATTTTTGCAAAAAGATATAGCATTAAATTTCAAACAGGAATCTTGTATTGTAATGTACATTTATTTTGGAAGGGCTGTGTCCTTTTTGACATGACAAACACTTTCTGAAGTGTATTACTGCCGGGGGGTTTTTGTGTGTGTGTGTGTGTGTGTGTGTGTGTTTGTGTTTACTTTTCATTTACTTTTTGTTTACTTTTCCTCCCTTTACAGAAAGAATGTGAGAACTGGCTTAAACTTAAAGCATTTGAATTTGAAGATGAAATGGAGGCGTTTATGCCAAAGTTGAAGCTGCTGAAAGCAGCAGCCCAAAACTCCTCATCCCTAGACGGACTCTCCAGTGATCTCACTGATTTATTGGTCAAGAAGAGAAAAGATTTTTTCGAAGCAAAGAAGGCTTATGAGAAAGAGATTCAGGAAATCTGGGACTTCATAAAATCCGAAGAATATGATGATGACTGGCTGTAAATGTGATGCACTACAGTTGATTGTGACTCTTTTTAAAGGCCTGTTTGGTTTCATTTTGTCTAGGGTGCTGAAGTTACAATCAGAATACTTTTGTAATGTTTATTTGTCAACATTCGTCTTACCTGTGATTGAATTCTCTTTGTATTTTACTGGTTTTACAACCCATAATGTTAATTAATTTAAGACTTCTGCGAAAATAGCTCCTTGGAATGTTTATTAATAACGTGCGTCACCAACAAAGATGAAAAACATAGAGATAAAATTGTAAAAACAAATTAATTAGATACATAAGGTCCTTAACACCATGTTTTGCTACTCAAATTATTGAACATATATTGATGTCAGGGTTATTTGACACACACATTTAGCAGGCTGCTTATGCAAATTATTTCTGAAGCAAACTTCTTCAGGACAAAAACATTAAATAAGCGCAGAGTGAAAACAAAAGCTCTTCGAGTACATAACAACAAAGCAGTAGAAAAGAATAACACTCAAATAAAAACTTATAACATACAGAGGTATATCACCAAACACATAAAGGCCAAATTGACTCTCAGGCACTGTACAAACTAAAAAGTATATAAAATTAACACATAAATACTGTATGTATAAACTAGTTTATCTCTTAAATACTTTGAGAACTGGCTTAAATTTTCTTTGTAAAAGATCTAGCTTAATTTGTTCCACAGCTAAAACAACTGCAACATGGTGTCACAGATTTTTGACAAAGCAAGAAAAACATCTTGCTGAGTCTATAAAGGCAATTCAGAAGGATTATAATAGATCTAAGGTGGTGGTATTGCTTTAAATGTAATGAAGACATTTTTCAGTTCTTGGAAAAGTTATTTTTAAATGTAAATAGATACAGTAGCAGCCATTCAAAATTGCCCTTCCCAGTCAAATGCTAGCCAAAGGGCAGCCTACTCCCCTGCGACTCCCAGTCAAACCCCCTCCAACTTCCAGCCACTGGCCTTCTCCTTGGCTTGCCTTTTTTTTAGTCTGACTTCACCCTTTAATGTCCAGAAATCATGAGAGAAATAATATTTTAAAGATGGATGTTTAAAAAAGAATTGCAGGGTACCAGCTAAGGGCCCATTAAGGAAAGTCGGGACATTTTGATTGGCTACTACAGTATGATACTCCAAGGAGTTATTAACTGTGGTAAATACTTTTGATTCTATCTTTTTACTGCCAATATTGTTTTTTTTTTTTATGAAACCAATAAAAAACCATTGTACACTGGTTCATTTAATATGTTCAGCCTTTATTTCATAATGCTCCACATTTATAAGTTCAATTCAGGTTATTTATAAAACACCAATTGACAACACATGTCATCTCAAGGCACTTTAAAATTCACCGTATCATACAGTTAAACTGATTAAAAGAATCTAAGAAAAACCAGTTGACTGCATCGACTCATTGACTCAAAGGCAATCCCTCACACTAAGCATGCTTGTAGTGACAGAGGAGAGGAAAAACTCCCCTTTAACAGGAAGAAATGATGGCAGCAGCAGAGCTGATATTTCTCTCCAGTATGGTGTCACAGACAAACAGAAAATGTAAAGAGAGCATAATGTTAGATTTGATCAAACAAATTCTGCAGAAAATTTTCTGAAGAAAAAGGGGTCCCTACGTCCTCCAGCAGTCTAAACCTATAGCAGCATAACTATAGAGATGCTCACGATAACCTGAGCCACTCCAACTATAGTCCAACTTTATTCCATGAGGCAGACAGGGTGTCTGCCTCATGGAATAAAACTGATAGTTGTTTCCACAGGAGAGCAGCCTGATAACTAAAAGATCTGCCGCCCATTCTATGTTTAGAAATTCTAGGAACCACTAGTAAACCTGCAGATTGAGAGTGAAGTGCTCTGTTAGGAACATAAGGAACAATCATATCTCTGATATCAGATGGAGCAGTTTGTGGACTTCCTGATAGTAAAGAATTACAATAGTCCAGTATAATTATTTACTTTTACTTATATCCAATATTTTACTTTTATAGTGACGGTCTGTGGAGAAACAAAATGTAAGATTCACAAAGAGTTGACTAAAATTACAGCTGGAAGTCTGTAATTTTTTTTGTAAATTTTTGTAACAGAGTTGTGACAGAGATAACTCCATTATAAGTAATATTGTCAGCAATGCAGAAATAGTAATAGTCCCAAGGGTGTCATATTTCCAGATTTACCTGTTTACCTTAGGCAAGTACTCTTAGATAAAACTGCTGACAGTGGGAAAAAGTCTGTCATATGTCACAAATCCCTTCTTAACTATTCAATCAACCAGTGTGTTTAATTAGATGTTTATGGTGTAATAAATCTGTTCCAATAGAAAGATATGTAAATGATGTTGTCGGAAAATTTAGATTTCTCTTTTATTATATATTAATTTATCCTATTTACTCACTATAAAAGTTTTCACTCAGTCTGTTTCAGTTTCAAGGCCACACCATTCTCTGCAGGATGGTGTTTGTAGACCAGACATAGCTTCTTCCCACAACAAACCAGATTCTTTCTCAAGGTTTATTCTGAACATGTTACTGTTTAACAAAAGTATCTGTAATTTGTTTAGACTCTGACTACTTTTCCATTATTGTAAGTAAGGGGGAACAAATGCTGTTCATGCAGAACAGGGCAGAATGCTGTGCCATAAGGGCTGTATGATGAACTGTTCTCTCTTTGCAAAGATATGAATAAATGTGCCAATTCAGTGAAATCCATCTATCTCCGTTTATCTAACTAGGGTGAATAGTTGAATACTTTTTCCCAAGACAATGGTATCAGGGTTTAAAAAAGATTTATATATATATATATATATATATATATATATATATATATATATATATATATATAGATATAGATATATAGATATATATATAACTGCATAAAATCCAATAAACTTTCTCATGTTTTCAACAGTTGGGAATTAAATTTGATTTTGCACTTGGAATTGACTACAATAGGACTGTTGTGACTCCTATTCCAATTTTTCATAGATATTTCTAAATGTCTTATAATATTGGATTTTACTACTGGTGTAGTAAGCAGAATGAAGCTAGAGGGCCAGCCAACCTAGCCTGGTATATTACTGAAGAAACCTCGCCACTAGGTGGTGTCCTTCAATTGATAATACTGTAGTCTATAGTTGCTTTTATTCTGTGTTAACTATGGTCAGAGTGCTCTTCTTTTTTTTCTCATTAAAAAAAAATGCATTTCTAAGTTCTGAAATAGTTTTTCAATTTTTTTATTTCAAATTATGTTCAAATTCTGAAACATGAATGAATGAACAGTAAACATATTTAGAGTTTTCTAAATCATTGCTAAATGACTCCTAGCTGGTTCTGCTGTAAATATTGCTTTTTAAACTGAAAGCTAAATGTATGCCTCATGAGGCACATATGCTAACACTTTGCTATCTCGACCAAGACTGTCCGAATGATTTGAAGTTACGTAAGTAACCCGCTTGTTATGATCTTGGGGCTAATGACTGGCTTAATTACTAATTCCATTTACCTGTCTAATTATTATGGGCCTTTCACATGTATTCTGGACTGGCTGTTAAAATCCAGTTATTCCCAACAATTTAGTGACTTAGGCTAGGCTATCAGCAGAGCTATTAATTACCAACCAAAGAAATATTTGTCTCTGTTTATTCAAATGTCACCAAAAGGAGGGTGAATCTGGCTTGAGTGATAAATCATATGATGTACAAAGCACAAACAACTGCAAGTTAAAAAATGATGTCTTTATTCTAATAATTCAGGATTACAGAAATCTAACATATATGCCAACACTACACGCTATTAGAAAATAAACACCAAGTAGACTAAACGACTAGTTTTGAAAGAAAGAGGGAAAAAAGGGTTCTAAGAAACCATTTTTCTGGCTTCTGAGATTGCCGTGAATAAATTCAGCTTTAATGATTAAAGGTTACAAATGTATTGACAATGTAGCAGCATAGTACAGCAATAATCTATGTTCTTCTAACCTAGCAGCAAGGGGGGGTTGCTAGAATCTGGAGTAATAGGATGGTTGACCCCCTTATCATGAAATGAAAGGGAGAGCAACAACTGTATCTACTGGAGATTATGAATCCCAAAATGGCTGATCCTATCAAGTTACCTGAAATTGGGGGGTTGGACTATACAGGTGGGTGTATCCTAGCTTGTAAACTCAAAAGGAAGTTGGTTGAACTACAAAACCTCAGACAATAGAGTTAAGGACTAATAAAAAAAATGGCCACCCCAATCATGTGATTACATACAGTTAAACATAGAAATATCCTGTATTACACTAACCTCAGGAAAGAAAGACAAGAAAAATGTCTTTGTGGCTTTGTGGTAGCTAGGGCGTCTTTGATTTTTAACCTCATCCTTTCCATCCCTGCATGAAAAGCTTAAATTTATTGCTATGAAGCTTTTCAAAAGTGACTGTAGGGCAGGTCTTGAGTCAGACCTTGTCAGACGTCCTGACTGGTCAGCTGTCCTTTGCTTCCATCACAGACCTTTATTCAGCCTCTGCTATCAAGTTGTGCCATTTTTGAAGCCTGCAGTCTTTAGGACAGGGACAAGAGGGAAAGGGGTCACCAATGATGAACAGTTTGAAGACATTAGAGTGCATATTTTTTATATTTGGACGTTCATATTTTATACAGATGTTAAATGAGGTTGTTTTTCCGACTGTTCTAAATTCTCACTGTCATGATGATATTGTTTTTGCTTCATGTTTACTGCTGTAAACAAATATTGAAACAGTGTTTGTTTTCTAATTTAAATTTATCTTTTAAATGCTTTTACTTTCTCCCATTCCCTTTTATGTGCAATAGCAAACAACACTTTTTAGTACTTTCTACACTGCTTTTAAGGCAGGCATACACAAAATTTTCAATCATTGTACTCAGCTATAGCTCAAACTGTACGATGAAACTGCAGAGTTTAAAAGTTAATACCTCATGATGTACATTCTGATGCGACCTGACTTCTTACACTGTATGTCAAAACACCACAAATCGGACTCAGCGGCAAGAGATGGCTTTAGTTGGACACGTTAAACTGGAAGAAGAATTCCCTTGTTCTATATATATATATATATACTATATATATATATATATATATATATATATAGTGGGTAGCACTGCTGCCTTGCAGCGAGAGGGTTCTGGGTTCAATTCCCGGCCTAGGGTCTTTCTGCAAGGAGTTTGCATGTTCTCCCTGTGCATGCATGGGTTTTCTCCAGGTACTCCAGCTTTCTCCCACTGTCCAAATTTCAAGTCTTTCCAAATTTCACGACTTTCCGCATGGAGTTTGCCTGGTTTACCTATACATGTGTTATTTCAATTTTGATATTACTTTCACAATAAACACTTTAAAAGTACTGGATTTTATTGTACCAATTTACAGCAAAATGTTGTAATTCCCCAGTAATATATTGTAATATCACAGTAATTACTTTGTCATTTGAGCTGTAAAATTACAGTGTATAGTTATGATTTGACAGCAATGTATTGTAATATCATAAATATGAAATTACAATAAACTGCTGTGACCATTCTTTGCAGTTTTCTTTAATCCTCACAGTGAAACTTATCCAAAATGTATCTGACCCTTTTTTTCAGTGAATTCACAAACACATGTTAGGCTTTTAATTTGAGTGTGTGCTAGGTAGTGTTTGTTGTCATATTACATGCAACATAGCAGATGATATCAGCTCAGATCATGTGACAACCACCAGTTTATTTCAGTTTCTCTTTTGTGAGATGCTGTTTTTCTTCTGTTCTCACAGTACTAACTTACAGTAAGTACATAAATGATTGAATCGGAAACCTATTTATGGAGCATTTACAGTCAATCAACTTATATACTTAGTCACAGAGGATATGCCACTGTTCAGGAAATAAAAGGAAGTCAGAGAGTGTTTCCATCCTTCTTACCTGTTAAAACTGGATCATCTCAAACCCCCAAAAAGTTACGATATCTATGTAGAAGTGTATAAATGTGTATAAATTCTGACTTTCTGAACTATTTAATTTAATTAAATATGTTGACAATGTATTTTTTATCTTTCGATTGCAGTTTCAGCAGCAGTGGCAGCTTTGGACACATGTTTTCCTCACAATGTGAAATGTGCCTTTCCCTGACAGAGCAACCCACTTGGATCAGTAATTATACCAAAATTTTAACAATACCATATATATTTAAATATAATATATAAGATTAAAAAAAAATTTTTGTCTGTCAATATTCTCCATTCAGAACTCATCAAGAGAAAATATTTTAGTTTCACCTGGTTTATTTAGACATTACCTGAAGCACTGAAGGGCCAGTGCTTCACCTACAAGCTGCCCTGCATCATTATTACTGGATATCTGTGTTTCCTATAATCATATAATGTATAAGTGCAATTTTAATAGTAAAGGATTAAATGTAACACAACCTTTTATCATCATCCTATATTGCTTACTGTCTGACTGTTTAAATAGCTCCTTATGTCTATTTTCTTTTTTAGTAGCCAGATTCAAGCATTTTTACCAGACATTAATGTTTGTACTTGTTGGGATCTGGGGGCTTGCCCACCAGAGGGCGCCAAGGATCCCTTCCTGAGGGCTGGTGCTCACCTGCAACACCATCTGCTCATCATGAGGTCCCTACTTAAGGAGGCGGAGAGCTACACTCCAGCGCCAGAGTGTTTGCCAGTTATGGTTGAACCTGCCTGAAAACCTGAAAACTCAGAAGAGTTTCCCTGTTGGAAATCTGCCCGCCTGATCTCTGAAGAGCCCTGGAGAATCTTTCCTGCCAAGGACCTGCCTGCCAGCTCTCTGAAGAATCTAGAAGGGAAACCCAAACCAGTAATCTGCAAGCACTTAACCAAGCTCTGCCTCCGCCAAGCCCTCAGCCTGCCGACAGCCTCTGGACCCTCAAGGTCGCCCACCTCAGCCTGGTCCTCAAGAGAGAGGAAGAGAGAAAGAGCCAAGCCTGGAATCTGCCCGCAAGCATTCTGACAGCCTCTGCCCAGCTCTCAGCTCTCCTCCTGCCAGCACAGGGTTCCCAATCAGAAACCTGCCCGCCAGCACTCAGACTGTCTCAGCCTAGCTGTAAGTTCACCTCCTGTCAGCACTCAGCTCTGCTAGCCCACAGCCCTCGGCCCGCCAACAGCCTCTGGATCCACAAGGTTCCCCCCCTCTCTGCAGCTCTGCTCATCCCCAGACCAGCGGGGAACCATATCCTGATCAGTTTCCCAAACCCTGGACTCGTTTATTAGTTAGCATTCCTTTAAATAAACCTTTAAACTTTACCCTGTCTCCGAGTGGTTCTGCATATGGGCTAGAGCCCCTCACCCATTATGACAGTACTAATTTGCTTATGGACCGAGTGGAAATCTATGTAAGATAAAATCAATACTTATATTATACATACTATGGACATGTTCAAAGTCACACAGATGCTTCAAAAGACTCACATAACAGGATTGGTGCCTCGTTTGTATTTCCAGAATTTAATTTTAAAGCAGGTAAAAGAATCAGTCTTGGAGTTTCAGTTTACACAGAAGAAATGTTTGGGATTATTTTGGCATTAGAATGGATTAAAGAAATTTGTCCATTAAGACGTTTAATTTGCTCAGATTCTACTTCAGCATTATATTAATTCAAATACAGTCATTCAGACAGTAGACCTTATCTCTTTTTAGAAATTCATCAGTTGTTCAGAATTCAAGCGATGACATTAATGGGGTTTTTTCATCTGGATTCCTTCTCATAAAGGATTAAAAGGGAATGAAATATCTGCTAAATAAGAAAAACAAGCTTCTTAAAGCAGTAAAATTAAAATAAAAGTACAATACACTGTGGCAAAGCAGTAATGAAATAAGTATATAAGCAAAATGTTAGCAATACGGCAAACACAATTGGAAGAAAGAACTTTTATTTTACTAAAGGAAAAGTTGGCATTATGAGGAATACAGGAAGGAATAGACAGGAAGAAACAGTCATATCTCGGTTATGCCTTGGTCATACATGTATAAATTGTACATTAGGAAACAAGCCACAGGGAAGTGTGATTTTTGTTTTCAAGAAGAAACAGCTGAACGTGCTTTATTGTTTTGCCAAAAAAATATGTGGTTTAGAGAATTTAACTGGTATGTAGATTACAAGCCGACAAGTTACAGCTCAACATTAAATAAAATTCAAAAATATTTTATTAATCCCAAAGGGGAATTAAATGTTGCAGTAACTCATTAGTTGTTGTTTTTTTAACAGATGTTGTAGTTGTTGATAGCAGTAGAAAACCACCTGTAGGCTTTACACTACGTTCAGTCATTCACCCATTCACGCACACACTCACAGATGTGGCAAGCTACATTATAGCCACAGCTGCCCTGGGGTTCACTGACAGAAGCGAGGCTGCCGTACACTGGCGCCACCGGGCCCTCTGACCACCATCAATAAACAATGCAGGTGAAGTGTCTTGCCCAAAGACACAACGACACTGAAAGTTGGAGCCGGGGCTTGAACCATCAATCCTTTGAATATCATGGCAAACTCCTACATCCGACGCCACTGTCGCCCTACAACATGAGTGAGAGTGTGCAGACAATACAATAATTTGTGCACCATGTGCAAATTAGGACTACTGTGCTTGTGCAGGCACTGCAAGAGTGTGGGTGTGGGGTAGAGGTTGCTTGTGAAACCTGTATGTGTCTGTCCAAAGAGATGCTCTGTTTAACGAGCGTTCCAGGTGACTGGTTGTCAGAGAGCATGCTGATTGGATTAGTCTGCAAAATAAGCAAAAAGTTTCGGTTTACTCTCTGACAGTCACCTAGTTACCACTCACAGCTGTGCATCCTGTGAAATAGCTTGAATCCTCTAGTAAAAAACCTCATCCTCACTGACTGAAGTTACATGTAATAATATGAGGAAATTGATTTATGTAGTTTAAATGTGGGTAATAGAAGTTTTAATTGAGTTTTCTTTTGCTTAAATCTATTGAGTGTATTTGATCTTTGTGTCTTGCCCATATTGTTTTTTTTCTTTCTCCTGTGGGCATGCAGTCTTAAATCAAGGGAGAGAAAAGGCGAGGGAAAACTAGCTAAGGAACATAATGTTAGATGCATTTTACTGTAGTTTAAGCCTATGAACACAACCCCATTGTTAACATAAAAATAAATAAAAAAATAGTTAAAGTGTTACACACAGATGTTACAAAGAGATCAACAGTGGTTTATTGGTAACACCCTAATTAAAAATACATTTTTCTCAGAAGTTTTTCTGCAGTTAAATCTGACAGAGGTTTGAGACAGATCCGCTGTTTCAATGACTGATAAGTAATACCACCATCTGTTTTAATGGAGTGCTAATAGCACTATTTCACAGCTACTTACCATTTAGCCTTATAAGCACAACACTTGCTGTGTTTATTCTAACATCAGTCACACTAGTTTGCAATAACATGTCCTTGGTCTGGTTCTTTTGAAAGACACAGCCTCTCCAGTAATACACTTTTATGCATATATGCTCTGAATGTCAAAGCAAAACACAAAACATCTGATACATTTTCATAGATTAATTCTAAAGGTCAAATTAAAGATTCTTTTGTAGTTCAGGACAGAGCAAGGTAATGTGAAAAAGCTACTGGGATACAACACATAGCTCTTCTTGTTGCATACTGTACAACCTGGTGTTGCTAGAGTATAATGAGACATACAGGGTAAAATCTTTTAGATATCTTTTCCAATCTCTCTCAATATATGTGACTATCCACTGTAATGACTATGATCCATCTCTAGATGTCATCTTTGGATGACAATGAGATGAAAAGGAAAGTCATGTATGTGTCATATGTTAATGAGGATAACCAGAAATAAATTATAACATCTGACAGTTTAGGGGAAAAAAATTGTTTGAAATTATACACTAATTGCATTTGGACAGCTAGCAAAATAATAGCAGCACAAAATCTATCCAAATACAATAAGGTGCACTGGGAGCCAAGATTCCATATTTATCAATAAGAACTGCTTTATTATATAGCGTCCATAAGTCTGAAAAAAAAAAAAAACTCCAGACAGACATGGGGCCGATCACTGAATAATGTCATGCTGTGGTAAAGTGAAAGTGAAGTAACATATCACAAGAAAGTTGCATCTTGGGAAAAAATCAACTAAGCTTTTGAAGCATTGCTATCAAGTCAGCTTATCATTTACTCAGTCATCAGCCACATTGATACTCGTCCAGCAGGTAAGGTTTTTATAGTTCTGCAACAAAAAGCTTATACCAGATTCCGAATACCAAAGTTTTTGTTTTGTTCTATATATCATATGCTCAGCCACTCAGTTTCCATTTGCAGAAATCATGGCAGAATTTGTGAGAAAAGGAATGCCTTCTATCAGACTTGTCAAACTGCTGTCCCTCACTGTCTGTTTAATGTTTCTGGTGAACACCGTTAAAACGATGGATTTCATGAATAATCTGGTAAACTGACTTTTATTTAACTTTCACCACCTTAAATCAAATATGTTTCAAAGCAAATAATTATTCAGTTGATTTAACTATAATGCTATATTTCAGCTACTGTGTATTACTGCCTTTTTTATTTTTCAGGATGGGTACAAGGAGTACATTCAGGGCATGATAAAACAAGCTGTGGGGTATCGGGTGGGTCTCATAGTTTGGCACTGATGTATAAATGCAATATAGTAAATCATGCTTGTTGTTAAAGTTCCATATCCATTTTCTCTTTCAGAAACAAAGACAAAATAGAATTGAAAACATCTCAAGACTTTTACAAGAAGCAAACTCTTTAAGTAACGAGGAAGAACTTGTAAGTATAATTTCCGTATAAGCCTCTATTCTGGAAAGTTAATAAATAATCTTTAGTCTTGCAAAGATAGCCCCTCTACTTTTAGTTTTCTTTATGTAAAGCATTTACTACCAGAAGTTCAGTTTGGCCAACTCCTTTGTTTGTTTCAGGAAATATTTATGGAAAATCTTGAGGAAGCAGTAAATGAAGCATATAAACAAAAGGTGGGTTTAAAAGCTTTTAAAACAAAAACAGACTCTCAGGAATGAAAGAAAATATCCAAGGGTTTATTTGTTTTATTGTATATTTGAGTATTTTAGATATTCATATTTAAAAATGAAATTTATTTGGATATATAGAATCATTACACAGATTTTCACTTAGCTTATTGTTTTTAGTCATAAATGCTCATAGTTTATAAGCACTAGGATTCCTCTAATTTCAGATCTGTTGTCTAAGCCAAACACTTTGGTTCCCTGATTTCTTTTTTTTTTAGGCAAAAAACACAAATTATGACTTTCTTTGTACTAGAGAGAGGGTCAACATTGTCCTGCTGAACATCTTCATCATTGTCAATCTACCCCACTAATGTACAAACATAATCTTGAGCATTTAATTGAACTGAAAACATTTGTTTTTAATTTATTTCAGCTAAAAACAATTGTTTTATTTACTGAAAACAATTGTTGATATTAATTTAATCAAATCTTTTGTCCAATTCAGTTCCAATAAGAAACTGAATTGGACTAAAATTCAGTTTCAATAAAGAACTGAATTATAGGTTTTTATTTGATAAAAGCCTTGATAGTAAAAAAGAGAAATAAATTCTTGGAATAAATATCACTATATCTTAATGTCATTGTTGCTCACTATAATAAATGTAAAGAACTGACTATGTAAAAAGTTTAGATGCATCCTCATATTAAGATGGTTGTCCATCGCTACCTATTATAAATTCTTTGACCCATCTAAATTCTTATTCCTGTCACCAGAAAAATGACAAGTCAAGAATTGCAGCTGCAACAGAACTTTTTAACATGAAGATGCAAGAGCTGTACCCTCAACTGCAACAACTGAAAATGGCGCCAATTAAGAGTCAAGCGGATAATCCACTGATACGTGCATTAGAGCAAGTCTTTGAGACTAGTAGGACTTATTTAACCCTTAAGAAAAAAGTGTTAGCAGTAGAAACAAAGGACATGAGGGAAATACTCGAAGAGGTTATTGATGTTTTGAAAAAAATCCAACTGGTGCAGCATAATGAGTTGTAAGAGTTTCTCTCTCTTTATGCTTAATTGTTTCTTTTTTTTCAGACGGATTTGTATTATAACATGTAAAAGGGCACAATGAACCTAACCTAATTACATTCTATGTCATACTGTGACATTAAATATTTCAGAATGTTTCACTGTTGTTTGGATGCTTTGATGTTTTTTTTCATGTTTTTCTTTCCTGTTGATATACTATATATTCCAACACAAGTTTAAAATTGCTTTAACATACATCTCTAACTGTAAAATTTGTTCCCTCATGTTCGTATTATCACTGACAATTTGAACAAATAAAAAATATATTTGAAATTAAGACTGAATTACACTACTAAATAAGAGACTTAAGACATCATATATATATATATATATATATATATATATATATATATATATATATATATATATATATATATATATATATATATATATATATATATATATATATATATATATATATATATATATATATATATCAGTACAAGATCAATAGAGGCCGGGGTCTACCACACCAAGCAGGACCCCCGATGTAGACTTTGCAAAGATGCCTCTGAAACAATACATTATAAAACAGCAGGGTGTAAAATGCAGGCAGGAAGTGCATACATGGAACGCCACAACCAGGTAGCTGTCATAGTGTACAGGAACATCTGCCATGAGTATGGGCTGGAAGTCCCAAGGTCAAAATGGAAGACACCTCCTAAGGTAGTTGAGAATGACCGAGCTAAGATCCTATGGGACTTCAAGATCCAGACTGACAAACAGGTGATGGCTAACCAACCAGACATCGTGTTGATGGACAAACAGCAGAAGAAGGCAGTAGTGATAGATGTGGCAATCCCAAGCGACAGCAACATCAAGAAGAAAGAACACGAGAAGCTTGAGAAATACCAAGGGCTGAAAGAGGAGCTAGAAAAGATGTGGAAAGTAAGAGCAGCAGTGGTGCAAGTGGTAATAGGAGCACTGGGGGCTGTGACCCCCAAACTGTGAGAGTGGCTACAGCAGATTCCAGGTAAAACATCAGAGGTCTCTGTCCAGAAGAGCTCAGTCCTAGGAACAGCTAAGATACTGCGCAGAACCCTCAAACTCCCAGGCCTCTGGTAGAGAACCCCAGCTTGAGGATGGCACTACCACCCCATTGAGGGGTGAGAAAACAGTTTATATATATATATATATATATATATATATATATATATATATATATATATATATATATATATATATATATATATATATATATATATATATATATATATATATACAGTATATATATATATTGGACGCACTGTATATACTGAATATACCCAATGCACCTTTTCCTCCGTTTTTGCACCTTCTTCTCTTTTTTGACTATTGAGCCAATGTAAAGAGTACATTTCTTCTCTGTGATATCAATAAAGTCATTCAATCTACGCTTTTTGATATTGCTTGTTTTCTTACCTGTTGTTTTTTTGCTGTTTATGTCCTTTTATTGTTTTAACTTTCAAGAAAGGTGTGCTCACCTTACAGAGAAATTGTAAACACTATATATAAAAAAATGATACTGTTTAAAAATAAGAATTGAACTTTATTGATCTCACATCGAAGAAATTTACCTCTGCATTTAACCCATCCCTTGGTGAGCAGTGGGCTGCCATTGTGCAGCACCCAGGGAGCAAATAAGGGTTAAGGGTCTTGGTCAGGAACCCAGAGCGCAGGCTGTGGGGATTAAACCAGGTACTTGCAACCTTCTCAGAGCACAAGCACACTGCTCTAACACACTAGGTCAACACTCCCCAGTTAGATATGTCTATAAAGGAGCCAAAAGAAGGCTTTTATTCTTGGTCCATCTATAAAGGCTCAAACTCATCTCTATTTTTGACACTTTGAGTCAAGTCAAGTGGATTGATTTTTTTACTTTTTTGGGAAAACGTATAAAGGAGGTTTGCCCAAAGACACCTTACAGAGATTAACATAAGTATTATAATGATTTGGATATTTTGATTTTGACTTTTCTACTCATTTGTGTAATTGCATATCAGAATTATTTATCATCTTTGTGTCATAAAATTGAGTCTAGTGGGATATCAAATCCTAAGTGCATCAGAGCAAGTCATTAAAAGATGGACCCAGTATTCAAGGTGAGACATCCTGTTTAGTTGCTGCAAACTAAACAGGATGTCTCATGACTGGACCCCCTGCACTGGAAATCTTGTTCTTTCTGTAATGATCCTTTTCCTTAATTGTTAATGAAGTTAATTAAGTTCTTTAATTATTAGTACAGCTCTATTTGTTATGACAGACCAGAGCAGGTCCAACAATACTGCACACAAATCCAAAATTTTTCACAAGTGATGGATTTTAAGTTACAGTATTTCTATTCAACATAGTTTTTTTTTTACTTGAAATTAAATTAGTATCTTAAAGGGGTCACAGAATGATTATATAGGATGTTTGGTGCTTGTCCCTAAGGTCTCAGAATAGGGTGCGTAACATTGGTTGGGCTGAAAATGGCATATCTGCTGTTCTATGAGCCCTAATGCAAGCCTGAAATATGATTTAATGAAATGTAGGCCAATGCACAGAAGCTTTGGTCCTCATCGTATCTGTCACAGGTTCGAGTCCTGACCTTGTGACATGTCTTCCCCCTTTCTATTACAACGTCAAAAACAAATAAATATAAATACCATTCGATATTTAAAAAATGTAAAGTTGACACTGGTAGATGTATCCTTACAAAGTAAATTTTTTAAACAATAAACAAAGATCTTGAAAACTCAATGTTTACTTGCCTTAAAGCAGACTTACAATTGGAACGATCATTGGTCCTTTGCTAATCTAATCAACTGTACAGGCAGGAAAGCTTATCATCTAACTGCCATGCAATCATTCTTTTCAACTTACATATTGTGGTTACAGTAAAACTTACGGAGTTTAGAAATTAGTGTCCAAATGTACAGCAGATATAAACCACTCAGTTTTGTGCAGCCAGTACTAAGTTACAGTAAATCACACAGGTAAGTTCTCTTTGCAGAGATAAGAGCTAGGTCAAAGTCAAATCTAAAACTTTCATGGAAGGCATCCAATAGCTTATAAAAACTCAGAGATAAGCCAAGTATCGGCAGAAGTGGCTAAGAACTACAAAAAGCTATTTGTCATCCAGTCTCTTACAGTTTGATTTCTCCGCCAGGTCCTTTGTGAGGTAAAGTAAGGAACACTATGTGTATATTATGTTGATTTCAAAATTTGTGTCTTCTTGAATTTATTTGTATTAGACTTGTATTTTTTATGCTTACAGGCAGTAATGGCAGCAACAGTTTCATGTAGTGGCAGAGGAGCAGCTTTGGTCAGAAAACCTAAAGACCTTTTGCTCATTTTTATTCTGTTAAATCTTCTCTGTCCTGCAACTTCATGGATTGATAAAGACAACATGGTAATTTCCTTTTGTGCTTCATTTACATGATAAATAATCAGCCTGTTAATAGGATTATGATTACAATCCAGTTTTCTCCATGATCTTTGTTGTGTCTGTCGGCTCTAGTTGTTAAGCTTTGTGTAACCTTTTAACAGAAAGAAATCCAAGAAAATATTCTGAAAATACAACAAGATGCAGTGATGAGAAGAGTAAGTTAAATAGAAACAAAATCACTTCACACGTTACTATTTTTTATAATAATTACATAAATATATTTCCCCTAGACTGACGTGATGGTGGACAAGATCCTCCTTCCTAGGATCTTAGAGGGTGTTTCACAGCTAATGGAGCCTTTGACTGAAACAATAATGCACATAGTGCCAAACTTTAGGTCAATACCTGAATTAATGAAGGCAATGAAAAGCTACCTTGATGAGATCAAGGAACATATTATAGAATATCTTGAAAAGGAAATTGCCATTACAAAAGAATATGAAGACAAGGCAAAACAACTGGAGAGGATTATAACACAACTGGCCAAAGGAAAAGCTAATATATGAATTGTAGACTAGAGCTTCTAGGGGGGATATTGTACATTTTCCTGTGAAAAGTATCAATTTAATAAAATTTTGTTATAAATTTAAAAAGTGTATTGAACTGTATCAGCACATTTACCATCTGTTTTCTTATTCTCTTCTAATGTCTATGTTACTGTATACACAAATAATTGACAATTCACAATGCTGTGCCTTTACCAGTTAAACTGATCTGTAAACTATAGGCTGACTGTTCGTTGTTTTTGATCTCAGTGATTTAGACTAATCTATAAATTGAATTTATCATATCATCTTGTATAGGTGTATATCTGTTGTGTTAATGTGCACTAAAGATGCTCAATGGATTACACAATAAAGCTGAGCAATGTTCTAGCGTAAGCGCTTCTATTTGCATTTATTCATATTTTCTCACTTAAACTTTATCTTTTTTTAAATATTTTTCTGCTTTGTAAAAAATTATAATAATGAAGCCTGGTAAAAATTCAATTGAATAAACTGATTCACTTACCCATCCAATCAGAGGCTCAACCGTCATTGAAATAACAATATCAGCACTGGATGACACCTCATTCATCCAGGTCATGGACAAATTCAAAAAAGTGCAGTTTATGCAACTGGATGGAAAGATTTCTAGAAGAGGTTTTGCCTCTCATCCAAGAGGTTTCTTCAGTTCTAAGTAGTGGTTGGAACCACTGAAATTAGTATACTCTAGGTGCCTTGAATACTGGGTCCTCTGTTCTGAGTCATGACAGCCGGTCTAACAAAATAATTAGTGTCTTACAAAGAATTAGCGGGGATAAAAGGTGGCTCCGATCCCTCCCACTGGATTGGCCAAGTAGTGTTAATGGTCGTTAGGGAGTTTTGATTGATCTTTAACTCCCTTCTCAACTGCCCTCTCCACCGGCAGTTGTTACTGTCTTAGATGCTGATGCTCCAGTTCTGTTGTCAATACACATTCTGAGAAATCTGTTTGTCTGCCTGAATGTCACTTATCAAGTTAGGTGAATTCACATTATGTTAATGTAATACAAGTTCATGAAGTTAAATGATTTTCACATTTTTCCTTTTAGCTATCATAATATTATTTTTTTTTGGAACCTGTTAGCAAAATAACTTTAACTAAAGTGAATTTTATTTAACAAAGTGACAGCCTGGAAAAGGAAACTGTCTGACAGTATGTTGGTTCCTTTTTACGACCTGTTCAGGGTGTACCCCGCCTCTCGTCTGTAGAAAGGTGGATATAGGCACCAGCACCCCTTGCGGCCCCAGCTGGGATAAAGCATGATGAAAATGAATGGATGGATATAATCCTTCTAAAGTGCACCTTCTGAAATAATTAGAGGAACAGTGGAAAAAAAGGCTGAGGTGAACAATGGATTTTGTCACCAAATCACCCCCCACAATTTGCTAAATGACAGAGCAAAAAAATAAATAAAAATAAAAAATCTGTTACCATTTTAAAGGTATGTTGTCCCTACTCCTTGGTCTGCCTTTGCCATACAAACCCGGAACCTCCTTATCTATCATCAAACATCCTGGAGAATGGAGAAAGAGATGAGAAAGGACCATCTCTCTTAGAATGAATATCTTTAAAATAAAAGAAGGAAACAAATACCAGGACCTATCACCTAAGATGGCTTTGAGCCTCAAACACAACAGAGGGACTTCCACATCACTTACTACAGTAGAGCTGAGTTTCATCAAACCAAAAGTGGCTAAAGTGTATGTTCATCTGCAGTGGTGCTTTAGCCATGCAGGACTTGTTATACTCTGTAGCTATGCTGATCCAGCTACTGAATTATATGAATTTGTTTCTGCTCTGCTATTCATACAGCAGGTGTATAATGAGATCCTCTAACATGACCAGTGATTATTTCTCCTTCTTGTTAGTTGGTTGGGCAGGGCATCCCTGGAGGCTGACTCTAAAGATTTAAAGATCACAAACAAATGATTTGTCTCTGAATGGACACATATAGACTCAACACTCCTCTGCCTTTTGTTCACTACTGATAGCCTTAAAGGATAAGGCCTATATGAAATAGAGCATTGGTAATGCATTGTTAACCCAGAGAACCCCCCCCCTAAAGCTGGAGTAGATTCTGTGGTATCAGTAATCACTAAAAACCATAAAGGTACACTCAGCAGGTGTTTGTGAAATAAAATTTAGTCGCTGATTTAAAAATTTATGTAGAGGGAAAAATGCACGACTTAGGAATCTAAAGGGCACTTTTTAAAAAAGGAATTAAAGAAAGGGGGTAAGGCTAAATCCTTAAAGGATTTTAAAACGGTAAAAGTGCTCCTATTGTGGCCACAAGTAAGTACTCTGTGGACAGGAACTAGGCTAGCCAGCAGCAGCTCCGCGTATGGACCCGACAAGGTGATTATTATTCCGCTAGCTTTGCTGGATCTTTAGCAATAGTGAGGAACGGAAAACCATTCACAGATGGCGAGTATGCTAAAACGTTCATGCTGGATGTAGCCAATGAACTTTTTGATGATCTTCCGAACAAAGACAAGATAATCAAACGGATAAAAGACATGCCTCTGTCGGCAAGAACTGTTCATGATTGCACCATTATGATGGCAAACCAAGTGGAGGAAACACAGGTGAAGGACATAAATGCAGCGCTGTTTTTTTCCCTGGCTTTGGACGAGTCAACAGACGCAAGCCATTTGTCACAGTTCAGTGTGATTGCAAGATATGCTGCTGGTGACACACTGCGCGAAGAAAGTCTTGCTGTTCTGCCAATAAAAGGATCCACAAGAGGTGAGGATTTATTCAAGTCTTTCATGGAGTTCGCTCAAAGAAAAAATCTACCTATGGATAAACTTCTCTCAGTTTGTACTGATGGTGCGCCGTGTATGTGGGGAAAAAACAAAGGATTTGTGGCGCTTCTCCGTGAACATGAAAATAGACCCATCCTAAGTTTCCATTGCATTCTACACCAGGAGGCACTTTGTGCTCAGATGTGTGACGGGCAGCTTGGCGAAGTGATGTCGCTGGTCATTCGTGTGATCAACTTTATTGTGGCCCGAGCCCTAAATGATCGCCAGTTTAAAACACTGCTGGATGAAGTTGGAAATAACTATCATGGTCTGGTTTTGCACAGCAATGTGCGTTGGTTGTCAAGAGGGAAGGTGCTTTGCCGTTTTGCGGCTTGCCTGGACGAAATTGGGACTTTCCTTGCGATGAAAGGCATTGAGCATCCTGAGCTAGCCGAAAATGAGTGGCTCCTCAAGTTTTACTATCTCGTGGATATGACTGAATATCTGAGTCGTTCAAAACACGCTTTGGAGAATTTCGTGAGCACACTCGTCTTTTCAAGTTCCTCACCCATCCAAACAAGTCTTCACTGAACACAGCCGACCTGAGTTACATTCCTGGTGTCTCCGTCAGAGATTTTGAAGCAGAAGTGGCTGACTTGAAGGCTTCAGACATGTGGGTGAATAAGTTCAAGTCACTGAATGAAGATTTGGAAAGAATTGCAAGACAAAAAGCAGAGTTGGCGAGCAAGCACATGTGGGAAGAAATGAAAAAACTTCAACACGAAGACCAGCTGATTATCAAAACTTCGAACGCGCTTCCTGTCACATACCACACACTGCAGCGTGTGAGTATTGCTGTATTGACCATGTTTGGATCTACGTATGCATGTGAGCAATCATTCTCACATCTTAACAACATCAAGTCCAGCCTACGATCATGTTTAACGGATGAAAGCCTCAGTGCTTGCATGAAGCTTAACCTTACCAAGTACCAACCGGACTACAAAGCCATCAGCAAATCCATGCATGCAGCACCAGAAGTCGCATTAATGGTGAGTATTATAACGACATTATTTAAAAAATAAGTTGAGAGGCTTATTATACTCGCATTTAGTTGAATTCAGTCTTAAAATATGTTATATGGCTGTCACTGAAATAAATTTCCAGATATTTTGCTGTCATGGCTCTCTGAGTCAAAAAGGTTCCCGACCCCTGGTTTATACCAAATTTATGAAACATAAATCCATCTGTTTTTTTTCTACGAAGTAAAAATTTTAGTTTTTTGTCATTTTTAACACAGCTGAACAAATCCTAATGTAGTGGATTAATATTGCACCATGAATAGAATGTAGTAGATTGATGTGTCACAAAGAATGTATTCTTGTCACAATAGATAAAAGGTGTGTGAATAAAAAGGTCCAGCTATTCTAAAGGGTCAATGTACACTAAGCATGGCAGTAGAAAAACAAGCCAAATATAGAAGTTGATGTAGTTATGGCGAACCAGACATGTATCATCACGACGTTAATGTATGTATCACCACGGGCTAATGTAATTACCAATGTGATTACCAAGAAGTCAATGAGAACTAATGTAACTCAGATATGCATCACCAAGGGGTTAATGTAATCAAGACATGTGTCACCATGGTACTGAGTCGAATTGGTAATAGAGGGTAACAGAATAAGGTAAATAAAATACAGCCATTTTTACATGTTTTAAAAAAATACGCATCCTGGGAAGGTTTCCACCGGTATGTAAAAAATAACAGAGATATCCTTGGAAAAAGTACCTAAAATGACGTAAAAATAGGAGGGGCTCGGGGAGGAGCCCCTAAGCCCCAGGGAATGTATATAAGCAGACCAATGTCACTATCTTGTCAGATGTTGACCGGTGAACCTCTCATGTGTGGTGGACTTGTATTATTGCAATAAACCATACTGGACCGTGACCCAGCTGCCTCTGCTTCTTTTTGACCACTGTTGGTGATTTTTCAACTGCTTTTTCAAGAACTTCGAATTTTTGAGAGGCTTAGCACAAATTAATATGTCGTTCGGAGGACATCCACGACACTAACCACTTTGCCTTCTTCAAGTAATTTAAATTGTAATCAAGTTTCATAACCAAGGACATTGTGTATCAGTGTTACTGTGGTGATCATAAAATTAGCAGTTATTTAGTTATAGCAGTTATGTTATTTTTATCATTAGAAAACAGCTGTCAGACCTACGGAAGGCCTGCCCACTTTATCGTAACCAATGGGTAATAGACAAAGCTAATCTATTCCAACTGGGCTTCACTTCTTGTGAAACAGCAGATTTTCTCTTGGTTTAGATTTTTGCCAATTTATGGGATGCCATGAGAAAATGTAAACCTATTTCAAGCCATTCAAATCAAAGAAAAAAAACTGATAAGTTATTGCTTTTATAGCTGTTTAGTATTTAAGTGTATGTATCATGTAACTTGCCTGGTCATTGATCTAAATTTAAAACTGAAACTGCAGAAAACATTTCTTTTCAAATGGAACTCTACAGACATCATATTGTTTCCCAGCAGAGAACAGAGAGTGGCAGTTACACCCACCCACACATCTCAGACAACCCATTTGGGGAGGATACATCCGCTGTACAAACAAAAAAACTCACTGTTAAGTTTCTCCCCATCTGGTTTGTTCTTTTCCTACCTTCTCTACATTTCAGGTAAGCAATTAACTATTTCCATTTCATTTTCAAATGTCTACAGCTAAAATGGGTATGTTCACCTAAACTTACATATTTTCAGTAATGGCAGCAGTTACCAGTGTCAGAACCTCAAAAGGCATTCTCATTTATACTCTGCTCAGCCTGGTCTGCTTCGGATGCGCCATGTTTGAAACAGACTTGCTGGTAAGATTATGGTAACAATGGTGGATACATTTTCAGGACTTTTGACATTATTGTGGATACAGCAGTTATATGTATTCATGTAAGTAAAGGAGAATAAATGCAAATATTATTTCACTTTCAGACAAAGGTGAAGGAAAGCCATCAATTGGCAAAGGAAAGGTATGAGAAACTGAAGGTAAACAAAGTGACGTTACATTGGTTGCCAGCTCTGTGTAAGTTTCTCTTTTTTTATCAAAATCGATTTAAACTGAAACAAGTTTGAAAAAATGAAATTGTATCATTCAGTCCATATAATAACATTTATAAAACAAGATTTTTAACTTTACTGCTAATGTTTTTTGGTTTGTTTTTAGGAACACAAATTCAAAGTAATTTGAAACTTTTAACCTGATTTCCTGTTGTGATGCAGAATCTTTAAGATTCCAGGCTTTGTTCATTTTAGATGAGATGGAACTGAAGCTATTAGGATTTTAATAATGATAAGGGCTTTAAGAAAAACTATGTTTTAATATAATAAAGAGGTTTTATCTTTTTCCCTTAGAATGACCGGAAGACGTTCGTCGACATCATTTCAGACAGGATTCGTTCCTACATGAACATTGTGGAACCAATGATGTATAGGGAAGAATTTCCTGAACAAATAAAGCAGACAAAGGAGTTACTTGACAAACTAAAAACTTATGTCGCCACAGAAAATTCTAAACTCGATATAGAAATAGAGGCTCTTGAAGTACTTCTTAAGGAAAATGACCAGATAATTAACTGCCTTGATGGGAATCAGAGGGATGA
Organism: Cyprinodon tularosa; assembly: GCF_016077235.1. Taxonomy (NCBI): domain Eukaryota; kingdom Metazoa; phylum Chordata; class Actinopteri; order Cyprinodontiformes; family Cyprinodontidae; genus Cyprinodon; species Cyprinodon tularosa. Next base: position 757,510 of record NW_024038981.1, on the reverse strand, counting down.
ATTATGATATGCCTAAGCCATTAAGTGCCACGTGATGTCTCATTTCTCCGTCCTGTATTTGTATTCAAATTCAAATTTTTTTTTCTTTTAATTCTTCTCATTATTTTAACACTTTTTGAACTGTTTTAGATTGCAGAAAAAAAACAAAAATCCAGTAGGTTACACTTTTGCCTTAAATCTAGATGTGGTAATTTTTATGTTTTCTAAAACTTTTAAATGACTACTGACAATGCCTACCCTAGGTTGACAGTCTCAAAGAATATCATTCCTAACGGTGGATGTTATAATTATGACATAACAGTGTTGATATAATCATTTTTTTATATAAAAATAAAAAAGCTATAAATATGTATCTGAATATGTATCTACAATCCTGTTGACATTATTAATGCACCAAATAAACAATGTTTTAAAACCTTAGTTCCCTGTTTTTTAATGATACTTGTAGTAAAAAGGTTTTCTTAGAATAATATTTAGAATAAAATTATTCAACTTTGAGCCACTGGGTGTGTTTTACCTGTAACCTCCATGTTTGCATTCTTGAAGGCCAATGGTGACACTGCTCGTTCACAAAATGAAACCGTCCCCCTCATTTTAAAGCCGACCAGTTTGGACCAGCAGGTTGGGAAGTCATGGAGTTACTTGTAAATTGAAAGCCCCTTTCACAACTCTATATTTAAATCCTACATCAGAGAACCATATTATCTGATTAGCTCAGTATCATACCTGTTTTGATGCCTAAAAAGAACTTGTAGCTTAATTAGCCCTGATGTTTAGGGGAGCTCCATAACTGCCATAAAGTGTTACTGTGGGCTGAATGAATCATTCAGCGAGGGATCTGATCTTCTCAAGTTACATAATTTTTGCATTAACTTTCTGAGGGCAACCCGCACAAAGCACAACTGCTATAGACCTGTACCTTGACCTGAAAAAGAATAATTTGATATAAATATATTGATGGGTCAAAACTTACAGTGTTGCTTTAAATAGGTGGATTTTATGTTTTGTGCAATTCAAAGTTGATTAATGAGAGCATTTGTATCATTCCTACTGTATTTTTATGTTGGGGCATGTCATTGAAAAGATGAGTGGATTTATTACTGTGTACAAAAGAAAGGATTATCTAATATTTAAAGGAGAAGTTCGGTTTTTTACACTTTAAGCCCATTTTCTGTAGTGTCCAGGATGAAATCGAATGATCGACACCAAAAGTTTGACAATTGCTCCTGTCTCTGCTTTTTGGCTCATTTAGAATCACCCCCTGGCTGCTTTAGAATGGCTTGCATAGAGCATGTCCGATAATGTCCTTAAAACAACCTTAAACGTTCTTTTTTTAAAATATGCTACTCACCGGGTCGTCAGCGCTGTTCAATGACGTTCCAAAAAAAGTTTCGTAAAGAAAAAACGTTCCTGTAGTGTTTTATTTAGCATTTTGTAAATCCCATTGAGTTCTGTTGGAATAGTCAATATTCCGCTGCCACCGGAAACGGAAATGGAGCCTGTTTACACAGTTGTAGTCTTTTCGCTTCACTCTGTGTACTCCGACGTCGAGAATCAAGAATCCACCTTTCGTATTCCATTTTCAGAGTTTTTTAAAGTGTTTAACAGAGACGTTAGCACCTCGACGTCGGAGTACACAGAGTGAAGCAAAAAGACTACAACTGTGTAAACAGGCCCCATTTCCGTTTCCGGTGGCAGCGGAATATTGACTATTCCTACAGAACTCAATGGGATTTACAAAATGCTAAATAAAACACTACAGGAACGTTTTTTCTTTACGAAACTTTTTTTGGAACGTCATTGAACAGCGCTGACGACCCGGTGAGTAGCATATTTAAAAAAAAAAACGTTTAAGGTTGTTTTAAGGACATTATCGGACATGCTCTATGCAAGCCATTCTAAAGCAGCCAGGGGGTGATTCTAAATGAGCCAAAAAGCAGAGACAGGAGCAATTGTCAAACTTTTGGTGTCGATCATTCGATTTCATCCTGGACACTACAGAAAATGGGCTTAAAGTGTAAAAAACCGAACTTCTCCTTTAAGGAAAACCACTCTGCTGGGCAACACAGAGTATCTGGATCAGACCTTTTGATTTATTACAGGTCTTCCATACCCAAGCACTAGTGAAATGTTTACATAACAGACTGTGAACTGTCTTATCTTTGTGTCTTGCAGCTGCAGAAACCAGCTCTTGCAGATGACCTTCTGAGCAGCACAATACAAAGGCTTATTCCCAAAGAACCCATAAGCATGTTTAAATAAACACAAAAAATAAGTGATGAGACTTTAGCAAGTAACAGTTCCCACTCCATGAGAATTTGTCAGGTTAAGGTGTATGTTTATTTCCCTCCCGTTTCAATATACAATTCGCTGTTTTCTATACGTCTTTGTAGGGTTGCATGGGGGGTTTCTCCAGGGTTATTTGAGAGAGGAACAGCAAACCACCATAATTGAAATATAAGTTCGTTTTAGTTATTTTTTTTCTTGATTTAAGCTTATACTCTTTACATTTAAAATAGAAAAAAAAACATTTAATTAGGTATTAATCAGAAAAAAAAATCTGATTAGTTTAATAAGGGCAAAAGTGTGTAAGTTAATTTATCTGAAAATATTATTGACTCACATAATAAAATAGATTAGATTAGATTTAGGTTTGTTACAGTGTGTTCTGAAATATAACTGCAATACATTAAACATGCAATACTCACATGTGTACACTGCTTATGCTGTATGTTTTAATTAAAATTAGAAAGAAGCTTATAATTGATCCTCTGATTATAAACTATTATCAGCCTTTTTACTTTATCATGTGCAGTTAATACATATTTTAGGGAAGTGGCAGCCTAGTGGTTAGGGCATAGAGCCTGGAATCCTGAGGTTCTGATAGACTGCCACTCTGGGTCTTTGAGCAGGACCTTTAACCCCAAACTCCTCCCCGGGCCCCGCATAATGGCAGCCAACTGCTCCCCAAGTAGATGGGTTAAAAGCAAGGGTAAATTTCTCCAATGTAAGATAAATAAAAGTTAAATTATTAAATCAAAATATTTAAGGGATACAAACACCGTCTGCAATTCACAATATGCCAAATGACACAAAAATTTATAGTTTTTCTTAAACAGCTATAGATGACACTAAATATTGCTTTTCCTGTGAAAGGAAAAGGCTCTAGGTAGTATCATTTCAGCAAAAATGAAAGTGAAAAGGCACGTTGCAGAGCTAAATTGCCAACTTGTTGTGGTGAATGAAAAATAAGACTCTTTTAAACTTTCAGTTTCTCAGGGGTGACAACGCCTTGGGGATATACAGGTGCTGGTCATAAAATTAGAATATCATGAAAAAGTAGATTGATTTCAGTAATTCCATTTAAAAAGTGAAACTTGTATATTATATTCATACATTACATACAAACTCATATATTTCAGATGTTTATTTTGTTTAATTTTGATGATTACAAATGACAACAAATGAAAATCTCAAATTCATCATATCAGAAAATTAGAATATTACTGAAGACCAATAAAAACAAAGGATTTATAGAAATGTTGGCCAACTGAAAAGTATGAACATGAAAAGTATGAGCATGTACAGCACTCAGTATTTAGTTGGGCCTCCTTTGGCCTGTATTACTGCAGCAATGCGGCGTGGCATGGAGTCGATCAGTCTGTGGCACTGCTCAGGTGTTATGATAGCCCAGGTTGCTCTAATAGTGGCTTTTAGCTCTTCTGAATTGTTGGGTCTGGTGTATTGCATCTTCTTCTTCACAATACCCCATAGATTTTCTATGGGGTTAAGGTCAGGAGAGTTTGCTGGCCAATTAAGAACAGGGATACCATGGTCCTTCAACCAGGTACTGGTAGCTTTGGCACTGTGTGCAGGTGCCAAGTCCTGTTGGAAAATGAAATCTGCATCTCCAAAAAGTTGGTCAGCTGCAGGAAGCATGAAGTGCTCTAAAACTTCCTGGTATGTGGCTGCGTTGACCCTGGACCTCAGAAAACACAATGGACCAACACCAGCAGATGACATGGCACCCCAAACCATCACTGACTGTGGAAACTTTACACTGGACTTCAAGCAACGTGGATGAAGTGCCTCTCTTCTTTTCCTCCAGACTCTGGGACCTTGATTTCCAAAGGAAATGCAAAATTTACTTTCATCAGAGAACATGACTTTGGACCACTCACCAGCAGTCCAGTCCTGTTTCTCTTTAGCCCAGGCAAGACGCTTCTGACGCTGTCTGTGGTTCAAGAGTGGCTTGACACAAGGAATGCGACAGCAGAAACCCATGTCTTTCATACGTCTGTGTGTGGTGGTTCTTGAAGCACTCACTCCAGCTGCAGTCCACTCTTTGTGAATCTCCCCCACATTTTTGAATGGGTTTTGTTTCACAATCCTCTCCAGGGTGCGGTTATCTCTCTTGCTTGTACACTTTTTTCGACCACATCTTTTCCTTCCCTTCGCCTCTCTATTAATGTGCTTGGACACTGAGCTCTGTGAACAGCCAGCCTCTTTAGCGATGACCTTTTGTGTCTTGCCCTCCTTGTGCAAGGTGTCGATGGTCGTCTTTTGGACAACTGTCAAGTCAGCAGTCTTCCCCATGATTGTGTAGCCTATAGAACTAGACTGAAAGACCATTTAAAGGCTTTTGCAGGTGGTTTGAGTTAATTAGCTGATTAGAGTGTGGCACCAGGGGCCATCAATTTTGAACCTTTTCACAATATTCTAATTTTCTGATATGATGAATTTGAGATTTTCATTTGTTGTCATTTGTAATCATCAAAATTAAACAAAATAAACATCTGAAATATATGAGTTTGTATCTAATGTATGAATATAATATACAAGTTTCACTTTTTAAATGGAATTACTGAAATCAATCTACTTTTTCATGATATTCTAATTTTATGACCAGCACCTGTAATCTATTGAGCGCTAGGTCTCCTTTGCTTTCAAGAGTGCTGAGGAAATTATTTAACAAAGTATACCGTTTTATAAAAATAAAAATAAATATTAATCCTTGTCTTTAGTGGGGTTTTTTTTTTTAAGTACACAGCCTTCATAGGCCCTGTTACCTGAACAATCAGAGAGGCAGAACCCCAAAGAGTGCTGTATTATTTGATGAGTTTTACACTTTCCTTGTCCACCCACACCTGTTTTTCTGTACATATTGACATGAACAAGAAAAAAAAAGCCCCTCTTCTACAACAGAAAAGACTGCTAAATTGGATACATGATACCAGGTACAGTGGTTTACAGGAGCTGGGTGGACATATTTATTTTAGTGTGGATTTTGACTATTGACACAACAAAGGAGAATCTAATATTATCGTTTTAGCTCCATTTCTGTTTTCATCTGTGTGGATTTTATCATCCTTTTAGTTAATAGTGTTTATGTTAGGGTGACCAGAAGTCGTTTTTTTCCCGGACATGTCCTACTTTTTATACCTAAAAAAATGTCCAGGGTGAATTTCAAAACTGTCCGGGATTTTGGTCGACTACATTGTAGCACGAGTCTGTGTGGCACGCCTGTGTGAAACTTGGGTGATAAGACCCATGAAAAGGAGTCTGGAATAAAAGTGTCAGAGCAAGACAAGACGAATGGTCATTTTCAAACAAGAATATAGCACCATCTTGATGAGAAAAAGTCAACAGAGGACCCCTCTATGTGTATGATGAATTACTGGAGCAAACTAATGGATTCATTTGAGTACATGTATATATTTAGTAGACGAACACTGAGTGTAAAAACAGAAACTAAAAGAGAGCATAACAGTCACACTGAGTCTCACTTACTTTGAGCACCATCAGGCTGATAGAGAGGACCAACTCTGCCATATTTAAAAATAAATACAGAAATAAATAAATGCTAAATAAATAAATAAGCATACAATTAATCGGCACCAAAAATACAATAAACAAAAAAATTTAAGTAGAAATTAAATTTTACAGTGAGACATAAATGTATATAACTCTTTTAATTAGCTTCTTTATTTATTTGCCTCTGTATGTCTCTGGAGGTTTGGCTTTAATCATCTGGGTACTCTTAAAATGAAACCTTGCTGAATCATTTAAGGACAAAGTAAATCATTTGCCAAAGAAAATAGCATCTGTCTAGTTTGTCTGTTGACAGCTGCCAGTACAAAACATTTTAAAGAACATATGAGGACTACTTTCATTTACAACTGCCTTAAAACTTCATTATTTATTGTAAGATTAAAAAAAATATATATTTTTTTGCCTATAACTTTTTTTTTTCCTTTTATTTGTAATACTAAATTTAAAAAGTGTTAAAATCCTTTCCCATTTTCAAGACTAAACTATGCTTTTATTAATTATGATATGCTGGCTCAGTGGAACTGTTCTAAAAAAAAGTTTATTTTCTTTATTATAATGTGAAAGGTGAGTTTTGTCTTTATAAGAAATTAAGCTAAACATTTTGCTCTTAGGAAGGCCTCATTTTTCAATGCATTTATGTTATGTCTTATAATCAGTCATGAATGTGACTCTGGGAGCTGCAATCCCTCTGTGTAATGACTGGTCCCTGACGCCAAACTCGGTTCATGTTGTGAGAAATTTTTCTGCGTGACCATGAATTCTTTAATTTAGCAGAACAACTTGCATGTTTTACTGAAGTGACCTTGCATCTTTGTGTGAAGGAGTGGAATTCTTCCAGGACCCGGCAACTCTTACACTATATTGCCAAAAGTATTTGCTCACCTGCCTTGACTCACATATGAGCTTAAGTGACATCCCGTTCCTAATCCATAGGGTTCAATATGACGTCGGTCCACCCTTTGCAGCTAGAACAGCTTCAACTCTTCTGGGAAGGCTGTCCACAAGGTTTAGGAGTGTGTTTATGGGAATTTTTGACCATTCTTCCAGAAGCGCATTTGTGAGGTCGCACACTGATGTTGGACGAGAAGGCCTGGCTCTCAGTCTCCGCTCTAATTCATCCCAAAGGTGTTCTATCGGGTTGAGGTCAGGACTCTGTGCAGGCCAGTCAAGTTCATCCACACCAAACTCTGTCATCCATGTCTTTATGGACCTTGCTTTGTGCACTGGTGCACAGTCATGTTGGAAGAGGAAGGGGCCAGCTCCAAACTGTTCCCACAAAGTTGGGAGCATGGAATTGTCCAAAATGTCTTGGTATGCTGAAGCATTCAGAGTTCCTTTCACTGGAACTAAGGGGCCAAGCCCAGCTCCTGAAAAACAACCTCACACCATAATCCCCCCTCCACCAAACTTTACACTTGGCACAATGCAGTCAGACAAGTACCGTTCTCCTGGCAACCGCCAAACCCAGACCCGTCCATCAGATTGCCAGATGGAGAAGCGCGATTCGTCACTCCAGAGAACGGCGTCTCCACTGCTCTAGAGTCCAGTGGCGGCGTGCTTTACACCACCGCATCCGACGCTTTGCATTGCACTTGGTGATGTATGGCTTGGATGCAGCTGCTCGACCATGGAAACCCATTCCATGAAGCTCTCTGCGCACTGTTCTTGAGCTAATCTGAAGGCCACATGAAGTTTGGAGGTCTGTAGTGATTGACTCTGCAGAAAGTTGGCGACCTCTTCGCACTATGCGCGTCAGCATCCGCTGACCCCGCTCCGTCGGTTTACGTGGCCTACCACTTCGTGGCTGAGTTGCTGTCGTTCCCAAACACTTCCATTTTCTTATAATACAGCTGACAGTTGACTGTGGAATATTTAGGAGCGAGGAAATTTCACGACTGGATTTGTTGCACAGGTGGCATCCTATCACAGTTCCACGCTGGAATTCACTGAGCTCCTGAGAGCGACCCATTCTTTCACAAATGTTTGTAAAAACAGTCTGCATGCCTAGGTGCTTGAATTTATACACCTGTGGCCATGGAAGTGATTGGAACACCTGATTCCAATAATTTGGATGGGTGAGCAAATACTTTTGGCAATATAGTGTATCTTGTTTCGTTTCAGACTATGCTGTCGAATTTATTGCCTTGTTCCTGATAAGAGAAGGCTCTCTTAAGGTTGCTTTGTTTTATGTTTTGCTGTATGCTGTAACTGGTATAAAGAATGACAGTTAAACCCAATTATAGCATGCAGTAAGTCATTTTTCTATGTAATCTTTTAAAACACCATGAATATACTCATGCTAACACGAGGTAAGGAGAAATTATAACTTCCTGAGAATATTTATTGCAGGGAGCAACCAGGGAAGTTTTAGAAATTGTTTTCACAGACATTTAAGATGAAAGGTGAAACTAAAAGAAACACTGATAAATCTCTCTGAAAAATGTGTCCCCCTCACTTTTTAGATGGTGGTTAAATCCCTGAATATATATTTTGCAGTATCTGACTACCCTATGTGTAGAATCTGCTGGAACACAAGAAGCTGTTTTCAAATTAAACCATTTGATTGTGAAAGTACTATTTTAAATACACTTTCATTTCATGACTTTGAAGCTCAAGTTCAATAGCGTTGACCACTTTTTTAATGGCAAAAGCCAATTAATCCTTTAGATGGTGGCAGTCAGTGGTACACACTTTTTAATTTGATCTGCAATACTGCATACTAAATGCATTGCTGTGTAACTGCCTTATTATTTAGTTTCTGGTATTAATTTAAGTGATTAGAACCTTTTAATCATTGTCCCTAAAACTAATGAATTCATTGTCAAAAATACAACATTTTCTGAATAAGGTTTCTTCATCAGGTTTAAAATACCGGTCAAGAATTTACAAATAATTACTGCCTGGGCAGATGCGTCAATGGAGGAAAAACTCCCTATTTTTCACTACTCAATTTTGGCAAGTATGGGTAGACTGTCCACAGCAGCAGGGCTTATTTCCAGTAGTTACTTATGAAAGGGAGTGTGGATAAATGTTTTTCCTACTTACCGGTATGCTGGTCACAGGATTTGTTTAAAATGTTTTTTCAGAGTGAAAGTAGACCTTAAAACATTTGTGTTGGGATCCATGGTTTGCCCTCCTGAGGGCGGTGTGGATCCCATTCTGTGGGCTTCTGTTTTCTGTTTGGATCCAGGGGTTTGCCCTCCAGAGGGCGATATGGATCCTTCCCTGGGAGCTGGTTCTCAGCGCACAGCTGTTTCCCATCAGCTCTGCTCATTAACCTCTCCCCATATAAGCTGTGTGACAGCTTCACTCGTAGCCGGATCGTAGCCTGTGTTACCCACAGCCATGTGTTAGCCATTGTTTCCAAGCCTAGTATTCCCAAGCCATGTGTGCCCTGTACGGTCATAGCTTCCTCATGCTATGCCCGTTTCTGACACAGGGACTCTGTTGAACTCTGCCTGCCTGAACCAGCGAACCAGTGAGTTTTTGAGTTAGTTTTTGATCCCTGAGTTAACCTGTTTTCTGTCCTCTCTGCCTTCCAGGGCAGGTTCCCTGTGTTCTTGAATAAATATTGGACTGATCCCTCATCTGGGTCTGTGGGTTCTGCATCCTTGGGCTGGCGGGCCAACCACGCATCATGACAATTTGTGTTTTCATTTTGTCAAGAGATATTTTACTTTTAAATCTCTGTTGAAGTGTCTGTGTCTTCAGGGCAGGCCTCTGTGGGCTACCTATCCAGTCACATTTATTTTCAGTGCAGCCAAGGTTCTCAGCTGGCCTGCCAAGGACAACCTGTAAATATTCGTTTTAGTAACTGTCAGTAGAATAACCTAGACAACATAATGCACACTTTCTTTTACCTTTCTTTAAATTCACAAGTTCACATAAATTTCATTGAAATTTGATATAAAAGCATTTTAAGTTGTATAAATGGCTCAAACGATTTGAATATCCTTCTAAACGCACCCTCTAAGGTTTGTTGCAGTTTTCCCTCCAATTTCTCCACTTGATGCTTGTAAATTAAACCTTATTGAAAATTTTTTAGGGTGTATAGTCGCACACAACAGACACAGAGGCAGAAAGGGAGGTTAGAAAGAAAGAGGGTATAAGAACTAACAGGAGAGAGAGAGACAGAGACATTAAAGAGTGCATGAAAAGAGAGTAAATAAAATAAAACGGAAAAAATGGACGACCCAGAAGATATAAAGAAACTCTTAGAAGTCTGCTTACAAATCTGTATGAGATGAGAGGAACACAAAACAGAGAACAAAACAGCATCAAAAAGAAGACAACGGACAACCAAAAAGCAGGTATCTCTTAGATATCCATGTGTGGGAGGCAACACATATGGTAATTACACAATATTATTCAGGATTATATATATCTCTAGCTGCAGTTAAGTATTTAGTAGTAGTGTGTATCAGTGAACATCTGGAACCAAACTCCTGTGGTATGTATGCAGGGCATGCTCAGGAGGCTGAGGCCTGACCAGGCAGCCAACAGGAATGAGACAGAATGAGACTAATCTGCTCTCGTGTTTGGCCTTCAACGACAACCTCGCTCCTACAGAATCGTCAGGCACCTGTCACTAGCGGGGAGCATAAGAAGAGGGAGGAGGCATGAGTAGCTTACACTTTGGGCAGTATGTGAAGCGGAGGAGCCAACCTGACAAGTAGACAGCAACAACTTCACATTCATCCCCCAGTGAGGGAAGGGGGCTCGCTAAGAGAAAAAAGAGAGGGGCCGGAACCGGGCGTCACCATGGGGAGGAGAGTAACAGTGCAGCCCAGAACCAGCCACAAAAACCACCCCAAGCCACCCCCAGGGGGGGAACATCCCGAACGGCCACATTCCCCCCATGGTATCCCCCCACACACCGCACACTCAATCCCCAAAGACATCAGAGCAGGTAGCCAACCTGTCGAAGAGCCCACCACACCCCTAGCCAGTCATAGCCATAACAGGCCCCCACATCCATATTGTATGGCCCATTATTAAAGCAACTCAAGACAAGCAATAGGCTTCTCACCTAGATGTCATGCTTCATGAATGCAGTATTCATTTAAAATAACAGTCATGGCAAAAAACACGAAAAAAAACACTCAGAGACAGAACCAAAGGAATCACAGGTAGACCCCTGAATTACCTGCTCCTCATTTCTACTCTGCTAAGTCTTTTTTGTTTATAAAGAGCACAATCTGTCAGTGATTTACTTTTAAGCAGATACTAAGTGTCATTAAAAGAGTTGATACAAAATCTAGAAAAAACTTGGGGTGAGCGTTGCTTACCAATTTATTGGATAATGAGCGAAATGCTAGCCTGACGTAGTCCGACTCAATTCTAGTCAGAATATGAGTCTGATGCTGCTCCATAGAGCTGTGATTATGGGGCGTGTTTCGAACGAACCAGGAAAAAAAATGCCTCTGCACTCAATTGGATAGATCTACAACCAATAAGAGCAACGGAGTGCCTGACATATGTTAAGCGAGGCATAGTTGTTGTCCACAAAAATCAAAGCGTGCAGTTTCGCGTTTCTCTGTTCCTCTTTTAAAATTAATTTGCTGTCGATATCTTCTAGAACAGACCTAATAGCAGAATCTACTCACCCAAACTCTCCAGCGGCAGCCATTATTGTTGTCACCCTAGCGCGCTTTGGTCACGTGGTTGATTACGTTACTGTTGATCATCTGTCCATCATCGTATAAAGCCCGCCCTGACAATTTGATTGGATCGCCTGACAGTGGGCTTTAATACTCGCGCTACTATGGAGCAGAGCCAGACCGAACTTCCCCGAACTCAAACCTTGTGGGCGGGACTAAGTTCTGACTGGCACCCAGGCTAGCGAAATACATGCCATTTAATAAAAAACTAGACTGTTTTATAAAAACAGCATTTATTAACATTTCACAGGATCAACAATGGTTAATATTTCTGCAAAAAAATGTCTCTTCAGGGCCCTTTTAGACAAAATCAATGGAGTGTTAAACATTATGTAGAAGCAACCTCCATTCCCAATATGCTTGAATCCATAAGATGTTTAGATAAAGCTGTTACTTTAGAGATCTATGTTGCAGCTTCTCGTTGAAGTAAAGACACACTCGTATTGAGATAATTTGATAACAAAAGATCTCAAGAAGTTCATGCCATGCCACAAAGAAGTCTTTCTTTATTCTTCCTATTGTCATGTTGGGTTCAAGGCGTCTAACCCACATGCAGAAACACTTGTGAGACAGGGAAAAAGTTCAAAGGTTTATTTACAAAATATACAATGAGTATGAACTGGTCCTTGGTTCGGCAGACAGGTCACGGGGGGAACACCACTGAGGAGGACAGAGAGGTTAGTGTTGATCCAGGTTAATTCCAGGTTTTCTGATGTTGGAGTTAATACCTGCTCAAGGTTGGAACGGAGCTGCAGGGGGGGAAACCTTGAGGGTCCAGAGGCTAGTCGGCAGGCAGATGGCTGAGGGCAGAGGCTTAACTGAGTGCAGGCAGGCAGATTCCAGACAGAGATCACTCTCCAGGATTTCAGGTCTTCAGACAGGACTCAATCTGTGAGGCAGAGAGAAACAGGGTCAGGCAGGTTCACAAAGTCAGAGATTCAGATCTGGTTGTTTGGCTCAGGTCTTGCTCTACCGTTACAGACAAACACTCTGGCAGGGAAGTGTTAGCCTCCTCCTCCTTAAATAGTGCTTCCTGATGAGTAGATAAAAGACAGGTGTTGCAGTCAGCTCATGCCCCCAGGAGATCTCGTGCACCCTCTGGTGGAGAAAGTGGAAAAAGCCTCCAGATCCCAACACCTATCTCAAGAAGAGTGAAAGTCACAAATCATTCCCAGTGCAAGGCCATATTTGAAGAAAGTGGTTTCAATGAGGTGAGTGGTGAAAAAAACAACAGCTGAATTTGAATTTCCTGACACCTTTCCTCCTGTTGAAAGATTTTTTTTCAAATAACAGCAGTTCAATCTGAAAAACTCGCACAGAGAGAAAAGATAATTAGAAGAATTTTATTGATAAGAAGTATAGTCTTTGGCGCTCAGGCCTCGGCAGGAACATTCATGCTGAATTATGCTTTAACATGCATAAGTAGATGAATGAGAAATAGGGATGTTCCCCCCGGCCTGAAACTGGTGTTGGTTTAGTAACGAGGTGATCTGCTTGAGCTGTATTGTGGGACCAGAGACTACGGGAGCTGACACAGGGGCTTCACTCAGAGACTCAGGATATAGAGGTCTTGCTTGGTGATGCAGGTACCATAAACTGTCCATGATGAGCAAGCATAAAGCGACAGTGGAGAGGAAAAACTCCCCTTTGGGAAGAAACCTCTGGCAGAACTGGGCTCAACATGGTGGTCTTCTGCCGGACCAGTTGCAATGAGACGAGGGATGGTGACGACTGGGATTAATACACTCTGATGAGGTTGGGGTAGAAGTCATGTCATGGAAGACGACTCAGCTACGATGGCGGAGGAGGGGATGGAGATGGGTGAATTGTCGTCTGAATAAAATCTGACATTGCGTTTGCTGGATAGCGGGCTGAGACGGGGATTTGAAGTTATGAATTATGACGTGAAAGCAGGATGCTGATTGGGCTTCGTGGAGGAGTAGTTTGAAGCCGATTGGCTCGCGTCAGAGACGGATCAGCTTCTGATGGATGAGGTAAGCCAGAGTTTCTTCAATTGAACTTCCGCTAGAGCTTCATTTCTTTTCAAAATATCTAAGGTGTATTTAGACGGCATGTCTGAAGAGATGGGTGAAGACCTAAAAAAATGAAAAGATTCTAAAAGAAATACAATTCTTAATCAGCCTAGTTGAGAAGGAATTAAAAAGTGAGCAAAGAAGACGAAAATAAAACAGAAGAGGAAGGGGATTACCTAGATTATATTAACATTATATTGACATGTTTTATTATATCAATAAAACATGAAAGTGAGGAGGAAGAAATAGAGGGAATTAAATCATCCCGTATGTAAAATATGGAAACACATAAGAATGTTTAAAATTTTTGTGTAGAAATTCAGAAAATGGTAGAATTTCTAAAATATTAAGGGAAATCATCTTGTATAATGATTAACTGTTTTGTGTTATTTCAAAATAAATATTACACAAGAAGTTAATTTGTATCCATTGATTTATTAAAGATTTAATACTTCAAAATGATTGTCATGATGATGTATAAATAATATACTGTAAAACAAAAATAGAATTACTACCTGTTCTAATATCTACAAGAAACTAAACCTGAATATTTATTACATGCTATAATATATAGTAAACTACAATCATTATCGATAACCGTACTTTATTATTAAAGGAATTATTAATTTCTTAAATTATAAATTATATCAAACCAAATATTTATATGCAAGCTTTAAAAGGATTGAATACATTTCTCATCACTTTCTTGTATCTCTGTTAAGTTCTGATTAATTGTTGTTGCTAAATCCCAAAATAAGAGCTCTTTATTTCAACATTTCAGGTACTATGAGGTACACTTCCCAATATTAAGACAACATTTTAGAGTCTCTTAATTAATGTGCAACATTATGTGCAACATAAAACAAACTATTTGGGGATTGATCCTTTGGAAGCCTGAAAACTCAACATATACATGTTATTTTCACATGCGTATGTTTATTCATCCTGGATTTGTTCATCCATTAAAGGAGAATTCCAGTTTTTAACACTTTTAGCCCATTTTCTGTAGTGTCCAGGATGAAATCGAATGATCGACACCAAAATTTTGACAATTGGTCCTGTCTCTGCTTTTTGGCTCATGCAGAATCCCCCCCTGGCTGCTTCAGAATGGCTTCCATTGTGCATGTCCGATAATGTCCTTAAAACAACCTTAAACGTTCTTTTTTTAAAATATGCTACTCACCGGGTCGTCAGCGCTGTTCAATGACGTTCCAAAAAAAGTTTCGTGAAGAAAAACCGTTCCTGTCTTGTTTTATTTAGCATTTTGTAAATCCCAGAGCTATTTTTTCCGATACATCACAACCGCTTATAAACTTCCGCTTCCCGTTCGAATCTGAAGCGTTGCACACTCCAGACCACTAGTTGGCGACAATGTCTCTATACTTTGGGAATGTATATGAACATGTCCTCCTCAAGAATCCACCTTTCGTATTCCATTTTCAGAGTTTTTTAAAGTGTTTAACAGAGACGTTAGCACCTCGACGTCGGAGTACACAGAGTGAAGCAGAAACACTTGGGCCTTGCGAAAAGACTACAACTGTGTAAACAGGCCCCATTTCTGTTTCCGGTGGCGGAGGGATATTGACTATTCCAACAGAACTCAATGGGATTTACAAAATGCTAAATAAAACACTACAGGAACGTTTTTTCTTTACGAAACTTTTTTTGGAACGTCATTGAACAGCGCTGACGACCCGGTGAGTAGCATATTTTAAAAAAAGAACGTTTAAGGTTGTTTTAAGGACATTATCGGACATGCACTATGGAAGCCATTCTGAAGCAGCCAGGGGGGGATTCTGCATGAGCCAAATATCAGAGACAGGACCAATTGTCAAAATTTTGGTGTCGATCATTCGATTTCATCCTGGACACTACAGAAAATGGGCTAAAAGTGTTAAAAACCGGAATTCTCCTTTAATATGTTCAATAGGGAAACTGTTTCTTTATTCTAGAGATGACCATGTTTTGCTAGTTGTACTTGTTAGGATAATTATCGTTGATGATGTGTGAGTTTATTAAACCCTAATATTAACCACCTGTTGCATGTCAAAACTGATGTTTTCCCAGTAGTTTATCCAATTAAGACAGTTTGTCTGTCTGGATATACAGTTATAATCTTCATTCTGCACATGGCAAAGATTTGGGAATGGAATGAGAGCCTAGTCCTTCAGCTAAGAACCAAGTGTAATATTTTGATAAGGCTGGAGAAGACCAAACCACTCTAAACTAACCAGTGGAAATGGGGAAATAGTTACCCTAGCTATAATGAATGGACCAAAATTCCAGTAAACTGTGGAAAAAGTCCTGTGTAAGGCCCAAAACTTCTACTCAACTATGGAAACTTTTGAAAATATAAAGTAACTGATCAGATGCATTTATTATGATTTATATTTATAATAATAGTATAGTATATTATAGTATAACATAGTATAATAATTCAAATCCCTTAAAGTTTATGCATGTTTATTATCAGACCATAGCAAAAAACAGAAACTAACAATCATATGATCCAATTAAATTTTTCAGTAATGTTGATTATACACTTATAAACACACAGAAACATGAGGCAGAAACAGTTTAAATATCTATTTAACTATATATATATATGTCACAGCTCCTCTGTTAGCCATCCCGTCATGCACAGATCGGATGCCAGACAGTTTTTTTTGTTGTTTTTTTTAAATCTACATCTTCTAAAACCCGTTACATATATATGCCTTTTCCCCATCTATCACCAGTATCTTTACTGATTCGCAGTTTTATCAAAAATAGGTGTAAATCAAAGACAAAAATCTCATCAAAAAAAGTCTTAGATTTGTATTAACAAAAACTACAACTCATCATGAGCATCTTCTTGGAGCTCTATGATGGACCAGATTTCCTCAATCTCATTTTCTAAGGCTTTTTTTCTTCTTGCAAAGTCAGACCTTTCTTTAACTAAAAAGTTGATGATGACATTCTTGAGTCTTTTAAGTGGTGATGAACTGTCAGATTCAGCCATCAGCTGCCGCAGAAAGGGATAGATTTTCTCAAGCTGCGCTTCATGATAGTATTCCTCTAAAATCAGTTCATTCATGAGTTGTCTCTGAAAAAAAGATTATTATAATCAGGAAGCATTTTATTTATTAGCCATGTAAAATATACAAAATAAATCATATGTACAACAGCAAAAAAAGTACCTTCTTTGTGGCTGCTTCTTTTATCCCACCTTGGAAGTATTCTTGAACAATGTCCTGAAAATTAAACAAGAAATAAAGCTCCTTTTATTTAGAAAATATCAGGAAAACGTTCAGTGGATGTTGATAATAATGATAGTAAAAATATTCTCTGAACTTTAAATTAGAATGTGAATAAAAATAATAATAAAAATAAATAATATAATTATACAGTATATTATCATGTACATAATAATCCTGGATTTAATTTCTAGCCTTGGGACTTTCTGCACAGAGTTTTCATGCTCTTTCTGTTTATGTTTTGCTTCTCTCTTGGTACCATAACTTATTTTACTTCTTTTTAAACATTGTTCCCAGTGTTTAAGATAAATGTATGAGGGTTACAAACAATGATGGAGACCTATCTAATCAAAGCAAGGTATAAGGCATATTACCAGATTTTTGTAATAAATCAGAGAATTTGAGAGGTGAATCACAGTCAGCAGAGTGATGAGAAGCAGTCCTGTGGTTAGTCTGACAGGAGCAATCATGTTTTCCTAAATTAAAACATAATGTAAATGTAGATAGCATTAATTAAACACCATATTCACTGGATATTTTTTGTCTTTGTTTGCAATGTTAAGTTGAAGCCTTAGTAGATAAGTAACAGATCTTACCTCCAAGTTGAATGACAGAAGAGCTCAGGTAAAGATGACTCTCTTCAGACAAATCCCAAATGCTTTATTTACCCCTTAGGTCACATGCATGATTCTAGACTCCACCTGCATGAACCACCTGTTAAGTTTCATTATCATTATTGGATCAGCTTTAAAAAAATTAGACGTTTGGTGTGAATAATACACTCACATCCACACCCTTTATGTGTTGTCAGCTTCAACACACATATCTCGTAATAAAGAATTTAGGCAAAAATGTTTATCTATTAATTAAAAGATTTTATGGAAAACTTTTTCCCATACAAGAGAGGAATTCTTCATCTAAGATCAACTTTGCATTTTTACTGTTCAGTGCTTTATCATTTGTCATATTGCATGAATTCTTAAAAAAATAAAAGGAATGTGTTACTAAAATATTTTATAAAACAACAGAAAAGAATTGTCTTGTTGGATTCCCTGTTTCAACTCCTACATGATAAATTAATTTCAGTTTTGTTTTGTTTTTATTTTCTTTTGTTTCAAGGTGTGTCTGCATTCATAAAATAGCATAAATGATAGGTGTAAATGTTTTTTCTCCTGGCGCCACCTTGGAGTCATATCTGATAGGAATATAAACAGAATGCATTTACTGTAACTGCAGAATGTCAAAGAGAAACTGGTATAAGATAGTCACATGAATGTAAGTCTATTTGTTTTGGTTGTTTTACCGACAGAGCATGTGTGTACAGCACCTTAGCTTTTACAGGGCAGCCCAGACAGAATAGAGTAGAATAGAACAGAATATTCAGGTAGGAAAATGAAAGCACAGACATAACTAACAGAATTATGGAAAAAAAAAAAACATCTCAGAAAAGAAACACTATCCAGATTGAAAAATACACTTTCAAGATAAAAAAAAAATATTCAAATACATGTATTTTTGGTTTCTTATCTGTTTTTGCTTTATAGCATCTTATCTTTTTAGATTGTAAATAATTTTGTGTCTAGGTCAGTCCCGTGTATTATCCTTATTATGTAGTGTCCCTCCCTCAGACAACATGCATAACAGGTCTGACTGGTGAAAGCGTGGCTTTAATTACTTCTGAGAAATCCTCTTTTAATGTTTCACCTTAGGCTAAAAGAATTACAATAACAGGACAGGAGAACAGTCAAAACTTATGTACGCTTGACAAAGCAAATTGTTCTTTTTGTTGAGTGGCGGCCTAGTGGTTGGGCATAGAGCTTAGAATCGTGAGGTTCGGAGTTGGAGCCCCACTCCCACAGACTCTCATTATGGATCTCTGAGCAAAGAAACTTAATCCCATACTGGTCCCAGGGCGATGCACAATGGCAGCCCAGTGCTCCCTAAGGGGATGGGTTAAATGCAGAGACTTAATTCCCTTGCTCTGTACTCGTGACAATGTAATGACAACTTTTAAAAAAGTATGGGTTTTTTTTTTTTGTATTTTACAGTGTCCTGTCTGGCAATTTGGCATAAAAATATATCTGTCTTGTTGCCAAAAAGAGAGCCCAACAGATTTTGCTTTCACAAATGGAGCATTACAGTAATCGCCATAGTGTTCTGCTTGATTTATGCATATACTGTAAATAGCTTTAGTATGATTCATGCAGGGAGTATTACCGATTTTATGGACAATGCAATATAAGTACAACAGGAAAGAAAAAACTGAAAAAAAGGAAAAAAGATGAAAGACAAAGGAGATAAAAGGGGATATAAAAGGGAGATAACGATAAAACATCTTCAGTCTGCTTCATCACCTGCAAAGAAATGTAAAAAGAAGAGTACAACCAACGGATATAATATAAGAGATACAGTAAAGTAACACCTCGATACTATCGCTGAAGTATAAGTAGTATTATTTAATCTGACATGTATACTCTGGTAGCTGAAGATAAGAATATGGGCTCTCTGTATGGAAGTAAATCTCTAAGTACCTGGAGCCAAGCACCTGTAGTTTTTTTTGTGAGAGTGCACTTGTGCATGTAAAGTTTATCCAAAGGAAAAATGCTCAATAGTGGTTGTGAAGCGCCGAAGACGTGCCCCTCCAGAGCACTGAGGCAAGTGCAGGGGGACCCAAAGCCCCAGACGCCCAAAGGGATCTCAAGAGCAAAGGCACCCAGGAGGGGCCAACCCAGGAAATTTGCCCCCCACCAAGGGAGGAGGAGAGACGGCCCCAAGGAAAACCCCCAGCCGCTGCAATGCCAGAGCCACCAGGATTCTTGGGGATCAGTCGGCGAGCTCCGCCGGCAGCCAGCCACCCCGAAGTGGATCCGGCCATGGGCAGGACAGAAAATGGATAGATGATTATTCATTTTTGGGGGGTGGGCAGTAAACAAGAGCCAGGTTAATACCACAATCAAATCTATTTTTTTTGTGCAGACCAGGTGCTCCCCTCAGAAGCAGCGATGCACCTGAGTGGAGAAGCTTTAATTAATATATGCCAGTGTTTTAGGAGACTCTGTGACATCAGGCATAACCTTGCTATCACCAGGGTATGCCCATCACCCCGGGACTGGTATGTTGGTCTGGGTCTGGAGCTAACTGGGGACGTAGTGACGCACGGAGCCGCTACCGTCATCGAGTCGTGTTTGATCGCTCCGTCGCCCGCTGGCTCCCTCCCTCCATCCACCAGAGTTCCCAGACCAGCTCCTGTTGGGATCTGGAGATCTGCCACCTGTCTCCAGCAGAGAGCGCTGTGGGTCTCCTGGGTTGGAGCCTCCAGCACACCTGAGGATCATCAGTCCATCAGGAGACCTCCTACATAAGCAGCAGCCAGACCTGTCTTCGGCGCCGGAGTGTTGACCAAGTTTTAGTTAGCGGAACCTGAGCCTCTGTTCACTTTGATCATCTCTGTCTGCTCTAGAGAGTAACTAGATTCTAACCAGCCTCTGTCTTCTCTGCTCACAGGAAAGCCCGACTGAAGTCTGTAGCTCTGGAGGAGCTTTGCTTGGAAACCTGCCTGCCTGCCCTAGGAAGCCAAACCTGAAGACAATCAGTCTGGATTCCCCAGCCAGCTCTCAAGGGAGAGCTAGGACATCATCTCAAGGTCTGAACCTCACTAGCCAGATGCTAGACGCTGCTGCTGCTGAGCTCTCTGCTGAACCCTCTCTCTCTGGACCCAATTGGTTCCCCCTCTCCAGCGATCTGTCTGAACCTCATCAAGGTACAAATCTGAACCAAACACCTAATAAATCATCACCGCTGCCTGGCTAACCAAACAATCCATCTCTGCAGATTCTCAGTGATTCTAGTCCCGGACCAGTACCAGAACCTGCTCATTATTATTCTGTGTGCTTCTCATTCAATGAACTGTTAAACTTTTACCCCGTTTCCTGTGGTGTTCTGCATGTGGGTTTAAACACTTGAGACCCATCATGACAGCTCCGAAGCTGACAGCTTGGTTCTGCTGCACTGCAGTCAACCATAATCCCATAGCGAGCACCAAAGCAAATTAACATAGACATAGCAGCAAAGAAACCGTATTATAAATCCAATCTTCAAATATTCCCTCCTCCGGAAAGGTCCACAGATTAACAGTAATCTAGCATATTTGTAATAAAAACATTCCATGATGAGAAATTGCCACATAAAATAAATTTTTACCAGTCTTAAGGAAAAGTCTTGTGAATTGCGATAGGTAAGCATAGATATATCTGGGTATATTGGCTATGTTTGCCCACCCTGTTTTGAGAATTGACACCAGGACAGCCAAAGAGCTCCCTCTCAACTGCCATCTTTATGCATACTTTCCTTCATATTATTCCTCATAAAGTTTACCTGCTATTGGTTATGGCCACACGCAATGTTTGGCTCTCTAGCTAATAAAATTACCTATAAATTATGGCTAAACATGGCTAATTGGAATCGTGGCGCCCAGATGTATAGCCTGGCGTAAAGGCAGAGAGGCAGATCCGATCCTGGATTATTGCACACTGTTGGATAATTAGATGGAAAGTTATAAAAAATAAAATTATATTTGCTTCAAAAGTGTTTTGTGGCCATCAAAATGCTCCAATATGATTTTGGTGATAAGATTGTTGTGTATAAGCAAAAAAAAACAATTTGGAATAATTTGGCATATTTTGGAGAGGTTTGGAGATGATAATGACTCCAGTCCCATATCTCTTGAACTGTTATACCTAGAGGTCTGAAATTTTCTGCAGTTACTGACATAAGCAGAATAAATTGTGTTCAGAAAATTTAAATTTATCTCATTTCATATATTAACTTATCCTATTTAGTGTTAGGAATCCAGTTTGTGTGGGTTGTGTTTTTTGTTTGTTTTCCCTCCACCACCAGGTGGCGCCTAGTTCTCGTTGGCCTTCTCACACACCTGCAGATGGTTGCCTCATTACCGGAGGACTCTTAAACTGCTGACTGCCACTACCTCGAGGCCAGAGTGTTTGCCAGTTTTGGGTACTCTAGCCAAGCTGAGTTTTGCTGTGTCAAGCTGAGTTTTTGTCAACCTGAGTCTTAACATTGTTCTTTTTGTCTTTGCCTCTTGGCAGGAAGTCATCCTGCAAACTGGATGTTTTGGACCTTCTCCCCCTGGAAGGTTTGTCTGAGTGTCAAACTGAGCTGAGGATTGAAACAGGTGGTTTGGATCAACTTTTCCACAAGGATTGTTTGGGCTTCACACTGAGCAGGGGATTCATCTCCACAAGAAACGGTTCAAGTACCATTTGAAATCTAAGTGGCAGTCAGCTCCTTCGTTCCTCAAGGAAACACCTCAACCTGGGTAACCCTGTCCGTCCTTCAACGAGCAACTCAATTACTGGAATAACCCACACCAACTGGATTCAGAGAAAGACACCTTTTACTGGAAACGTGAATTCCGTTGCCTTTATTCCCTTTTGCAAATCGAAGCTCAATTTTCCCACTGAGCCTGATCTAACCACAAGAACTTCCCCTTCACTTTTCAGTCCCAGTTCGCCAGTGTTCAGAGCAGCACTGGATCCATCCCTACCAGTTCTCAATAAACCTGTTAAACTTTCCCTTGGTCTCTCTGTTTGGTTTCCTGAATGTGGGTCAGATCTTGGATAAAATCATGACATTTAGTCACCATAAATGTTTTCACTCAGTCTGTTTTACCTGCAAGGCCACACAATCCTCTACATGAGGGTGTTTTTATACCAGAAATAGCTTCTTCCTAAAGCAAACCAAAGTCTTTCTCAATGTTAATTCATAACATGTTACAATCTGTAATTTGTTTTAACTGTGACTACTTTCCATTTTTGTAAGTAAGGGGGATCGAACGCTGCCCAGGCAAAACAGGGCTTAATACTGTGCCATAAGGGCTGTTCTCTCCTTGCAAAGATATGAAAATAAGGTTCTGACTACTGTAAGTGAAATCATAAATCTCTGTTTATTTAACTAGGGTGAATAGTTGAATACTTTTTTCCCACTACAAAATGTAAAAAAATGACACATGCCTATTCTCAAGCATGTCTTTGTTACTGCTCTTTAAAAAACCCTATTATTTTGGAGAAGGAAAAAAAAAACGTTGAGTCATGTTTGAACTGATGCAGTTCCTTAGTTATTTGCTCTTCCATTTGGGTATATGCAAAAAGGTGAGGATTTAAGACACACCTACTTATTCAAAGTATGGGGTTGTGCCAAGGCTTCTTACTGCAAGTGCAGATACAGGTTTTTATACAAGAAAAGATGAAATCATCAAGCTTATATGTGTGGAATTAAAATTATTGTGCTTCTATTATCCTCATTTCCATAAGGTAGATGCTTTTTAAATTCCAGACATGAGGATTAAAAAGGAATATCTAGCTCTTCTTGTTGTTTTTGGTACTGTGTTTATTATTAGATTGTTCTTTACCCAACAAGGCATTTCCCAAGTTGCAGGTATGTTATATACAATATCTTTTTCTGCTTTGCTTTATCCTTCTTTGTAATCTATGCCCTCTTTGCTTTGTCGAACTCTTTGGCTATTACTTTTTCTTCATCAAAAACTAAATTAAACACAGAACTGAGACTAAGTTTAATTTAATACATGTTTCTCATTTTTTCCTTTTCTGCCTTCTTTCACCGTCTATTAGAAGCTTTGTGGAGGGAATAAATTATATTGATTATCTATTTTTTACTCAGGAAGTTAGGTTTAGTCTCAAAGGTTTTTAAAGTTTCTGTTTTAATTACAGGACAGAAGACAACTCAGCTACAAAAACTAAGAAAGGATTATATAAGACGGATGTGTGATATTGAAAAAAAGGCCCTTTCTGCACAGAAACCCAGGATAAA
This sequence comes from Cyprinodon tularosa, assembly GCF_016077235.1. Classification (NCBI taxonomy): domain Eukaryota; kingdom Metazoa; phylum Chordata; class Actinopteri; order Cyprinodontiformes; family Cyprinodontidae; genus Cyprinodon; species Cyprinodon tularosa. The sequence continues at coordinate 733,903 of NW_024038981.1, read as the reverse complement.
AAACATCTATGATCACTTCATTGTTGAAGAAAGGCAAAAAATCATCTACTGTTTTATTCCAAAGGTAACAAAACAAATACACCCTACTAAAAGTTAAGCATTTAAATATCTAATCACAGAATCTGAAGTTAAGGACATTAAATTTAAATATATTTAATTTCAGTTGTACCTTTTTATCAGCAGTGATTTAACAAAGACAAATTCACCTTTGAACAAAGCTTAAAGTAAAAAAATTGTTCAGAAATAACAAGAATTTTACCTATATCATATTACATTTTTTAATTTCTATATATTTCAATGGAATTCAGAGAATGTTGAAAATGTCTCTTCTGTTTCCTCTATTGTTTTAGAGATAGTCAGTTTTTATACTTCCTTGAGTACACCATAATGTTTGTAGTGATAATGTTCTTTTGATTTGAATTAAACATTTACCAATGTGCTTTGAAGTGTTATGCTATGGCGTTACAGATGTTTTGGGATTTTGTTATGCTTTTCTTTAAGACACACAATAGCACATCTTTAAGAACATCAAACTGCATATTTTTCACACTAGATGTGAAGTTTCACATCAGATGCCAACAACAAAATGTTGATTCTTGGGTATTAGCAAATCTTTCTCATGTCAGCATTTGTTTTATTTTTTTTTTAAATCTCCCATGTTTGAAGGTGAATAATTGCAAGTAGTTTTTAAAGTAATTTCTCAAACCCATTTGTAACTATTAGTTTTTTATTGTCTTAGAATTACACTTGTATTAATTAGTGAATCAATAAAAAAACAACTGTTTTAGTAACTTTCTGCAGGTATTCCAAAAAAAGACAATCAACTGTACTTTTTTCCAAGTTTGAAGGTGTTTTGCTTCCCATGCAAGAAGCTTTTTCAATTCAAAATGTCAGGAATAGCTTTGAGTTCAAGGTTTTATACAGTAGCCCAACAAAGCCTTGGTTTTGTTTTGAAAACATGCAAATTGTCCTCGAGACAAGGCTCTGCGGTATACCTACACATTATGAACAAAGAAATTTTTTTGAGGACCAGAATGTTCACATTTTGGAAAAAGAAAAATAGTTGGTTTAGGGGTGTGAAGGAAACCATCTATGTTAAGAAAGAAAAAATAACCTTAAACAGAGGGGGTGGACTCAGATTTCAGCTTTCAAAACCTACAGTGCAGCAATTAGGTTAATCACTTCCCGCTATCATCGCAGCCCCAGACACTGTACAGGAGAATGGAGGACCTCGCCTATTCAGCCAGGCCAACAATTCCTTTTCACAACTAAACTTTCAGACACTTAGATGGGGTGGGGCATTGCAGGCTAACAGAAGAAGCCAAACAACCCCTATTCCAAAGGGGTAGACCCCTTCGTCCGTTTCAATTTGCATGTTTTCAAAACAAAAACAAGGCTTTGTTGGGCTACTGTATAAAAGCTCGAACTCAACGATATTCCTGACATTTTGAATTGAAAAGCCTTCTTGCATGAAAAGCGAAACATCTTCAAACTTGGAAACAAAGTCCAGTGGATTGTTTTTAATTTTCTTTTTTTGGAATGACTATGACCTGGATTACTGATAATCTTCACCAGCGTTTCTGCAAGTAAAAAAGTCCTAAAAAGAGCTGATTATGTAAGTTGTCTATTTTGACTTCCAAGGTAAACTAAACCCGTCCTATAAATTGTCCCAGTTTTGTTAGTTGACATTTATAAGTGTCTCACATATGCTGACTCTGCTCATATTTCTTGAATATTTAGTCAATAAATTCTTGGGTTCAGCATCATGAGGCACTTTGATGAAATAGTGTGGTTCACTTTTATTTCTGCAGGTAGCATGCTCGAACTGGAAAAGAGTTATGTTTGTATTGAAAAAAGGCAAGCCTTATGATGACCCTGCATCCATTGATCCCATCAATGTCCATCGCATCAGCAAACTTCAATACCTGACACAGTTTAATTCAACTGAGAGGAAGGTCAGTCAACTCACTGATGTCAGATCTGCTCTGAAAATACATTTCTTAAAGGTATAGTGGAGGATGTTAATTTTCCCGGTGGATCATCAAAATAAGTCATCCTCCTCATTGTCAATCATTCTGGTGATATGTTTATGTAAGGCCGTCTATGTGCTCGTCCCCATTTTCTTTTACCGTTGGTGAGTCTGATATAGTGAAAAATTTGCAAGTCTTCTTTTGGAAAGTTAGCTTGCATGAGCGCTGCAAAAAGCAACTTTTAAACAGAGCGTGCATGAGGAGAAATGGGCTCGTGTATCCTCTTGTACATGTTTAAAAGTCTTTCCCTCTCGGGACTAGGTACATTTTTTTCTATAGTGGAAAGGGCGGGTCTTTTCAAAGATGTGGAAGTGGAAATCCTCTACTATACAGTACCTTTACCTTGTACATTTTTGACAGCAGATGTTGTCCTTTTTTTTTTTTTAACAGAATAGGCTGATGAACTACACCAAGTTTATGTTTGTCCGCGACCCGTTTGTTCGTCTCATCTCTGCTTACCGTTCCAAATTTCTGTACAATCAGAAAAATGAGTACTTCTATAGGAAATATGGGAGAATTATGATGAAACTATATGGCAACCAGCAAAATCCACCACAAACGATGAAAGAGGCAGAGGCATTGGGACTGCTACCCACTTTTAAAAACTTCGTTCAGTATCTGGTGGACCCACAAACAGAGAAAAAGGAGCCCTTTGAACCTCACTGGAGACAAATGCATCGCCTGTGTCACCCCTGCCTTATAGAGTAAGATTTTGTTTTTTCTTATGCAGAAAGCTCCAACATTATTAAATAAAGGTTGACCAAAAAAAGTGGTTATTTTGTCTTTTTAGGTATGACTTCATTGGCCATCAGGAAACTCTTAAGGAAGACGCTGAAGAGCTTTTAAAACATTTTAAACTGGAAAACGATATTAAGTTCCCTTCACCTTTTAAAAATATGACCACCTCAAACTTAGCCATGGACTGGTTTAAAGCAGTGCCTCTGGAGGACAGGAGGAAGCTGTACAACATCTTTGAATTAGATTTTAAGCTTTTTGGCTACAAAAGACCAGCTAAATTGCTGGATGGGTAAAATAAGGAATGTTTTTGTTTTTTGTTTTTTTTGTGTGGTTCCACAAAAGCTTGGAAAAAGTAGTTTGTTTGACCTGACCTTGAAACAACTGCCAATATAAAAGTAGACATCCAAATACCCGAAGGGTAGTTCAAGAAAGATTTATTAATCTAAATTAACTGAGACATGAATACATTTGACGCAATACGCAAATGCCATTCCAGGGTGTGTCTCTGTTTTTAAAAGTGTCTGTACACCTTTCTCAGTTCAAGGAAATTACTAATTGTAGTTTCACCTTACAGGATTATAATAACATCTTCTGTAACTGCATATCATGGAGGAGAGACACAGAAAGTTAACAATGTCTATCATTTATTTCCCTTAATGATCAAACTGTTGTCAACACCCTAAAGAAATATATTAGTTTTAGTCTGCTTTTATATAAGATATCTCAGCTATAGCATAACTTAATATTTGCCTCTTTCCATCCACTCATCAGTTAGGCTACCTGTACAGAGATCTTAAGGTTTTCCTCTCTCCAGCACCTTTAAACAGTACATTATTGCAACATTCCCAAGACAGCACAGTCCATTCACTAAGACCTAAGACCTTGGTGGAAAGACAATTGGCATCAGGGACTAAAGATATTTGTTTTTCTTTTTTTTAAAGCTGTTCGCTTTTTAGCAATGCTTTTAATCTCTGAAGGTCCTATCATATTTAGTTAATTCCAAGTTAATTATTGTTATTAGGGTACTACTTCATTTCTTTTAATTTAGTTAAATACTTTCATCGGTGCAATTTGATTTATTCTCTTATGTATGGATTTTAGGCTTTTTCTCTCTTTGATTTCTAAATCACTTTGTCTTAGTTATATTCCCAGTATGTTAGATGTCTTAAATACAGTAGCTGCCCTCAGTTCCCTCAGTTCCAGTAGTCAGAGCTGCTTAATAAGACTCACTGTGTTCCATAATCATTTTTCACATCACTTCATTACATGGCATCTCTGATTTTCATCGTTCACTACTGGATAATTTCTTGTGCTGTATCTCATGTTCACCTTGTGCATTACTTGAAAAGATGACAGGATAAAGCTTACTTGGTGTGGAAATATGAGCATCAAGAGAAGGGCAAGAGTGTTCGAAGCAGTGATCAAAGCAAAAGGTGGCTACTTTAAAGAACCTAAAATATAACACATATCTTCGGTTGTTTCACACGTTTTTGTTAATTAAATAATTCCACATGTGGTAATTCATAGTTTTGATGCCTTCAGTGTGAATCTTAAATTTTTATAGTCATGAAAATGAAGAAAACTGAATGAGAAAGCGTGTACAAACTTTTGGTCTGTACTGTATGTATATGTATATATATATATATATATATATATATATATATATATATATATATATATATATATATATATATATATATATATATATATATATATATATATATATATGCAGGGTCTATCTATCCTCAGATTGTCCAGTATGAACCGATCAGGTGTGACATCCATAAAGCGCCCAACAGATTTCACTCTCACAAATGGAGCAGTACGGCTATTGCCATAGTGTTCTGCTTGTTTTATGCATATAAATTGTTTTATTATAAGTATGCAGGGAGTTTATCAGGTAGACATCTAACAGCGTATCACCTTTGATTGAAGCTACTCCACTGGGCCGCTGTAGTAGCTATGCATATGTTACATGGACTGGCAATCATGATTTCTTCAGCAGAAATAGGTTACATTAGGTTGACAATAAATGCTAAACAATAATTTTGAGTTTCTAAATGCTTATACACAGCTATCCTACACTATATTTATATAACATGTTACAAACAGCCACAGAAAAAAACAGTATAAAAAATTAACAAATTCATATCATCCACACTCAATTTATTGTATTTTCTTCAATGACAAAGTTTAATCATGAACAGAATTATTAGCCAAAAGCAACTTAATCATCATACTTTGTGACCCTGGTCTGTGAAAAGTGCTATAGAAATAAAGTTTACTTACTTACTTACTTACTTATACTTTAACATAATATATATATTTTTTACACTGAAGCATTTGTCAATTCACCAATTATCACTTTGATTAAAAAGAATGTAAAAGAAAAAGAACACAATAAAAATGTCACAAACATCAACCAGCTGTAATTAAACTACATCTCATCATGACCATATTCTTGGAGCTCTATGAAAGCCCAAACTTCCTCAATATTCCCTTCAATATCTTCAATTGCCCCTGCTAAGTTTGTCCTTCCCTTTTCTACAAAGTTTGAGATCACATTTCCAAGTTCTTGAAGTGTTGGTATACTAGGGTTACCATATTTTCATTTGGGAAAACCAGGACACCTTGGAGCGGTGGGTGGGCGGTGGGGGGGGGGGGGGGGGGGGGGGGGGGGGGGGATGAAAATAGTTGTTTTAATGGTTATTGAGTCAGATATGTGGCAGTAATGTTTGATTTATCTAAAGGTTTTAATCTGTTACTTTGTAAATGGGTTTGGCTGGAATTTAAGGACAGATTCTAATAGATCTGCAGAGTGGGAACTATAAATCTGATAGGAGTTTAATTTTTTTATTGTTGTTTTGCACAATATGCTTAACTAAGTATTTTTTGTTGTTGAATATTAGAGATTTTGCAGATATATTTTGTAGATACATTGTTTAGATTTACTTATATATTTCTAACCCTTTTATAGAATAGAATAGAAAAATCCCTTTATTGTCCCACAATGGGCAAATTTACAGCAGCAGAAAGATTATTGAAATTGGTCACACAAATGAGGACCTTAGAAAAATGTATAAGAATAACACAATAGGGAAGAGTTAAAATATACAAAATAAAATTCTGTAAAGTGTTTTAACAATATAAAACTGGAGAATAAATAACCAATATGCAGCTATGGACATTTTTACAGTAAAGGATATTTGAAAATAGCACCAACATCAGAGATGTGCAGAATGACAGCAGCAGGTTATTTAACTGACTAAGGTTTCTATCATTATATTTGATTTGATTTGTTCCTGCTCCCGGTGGTTGGAACCTTTATTCCACTCTGGATTCTTGTGAGTCTTTGTTCACTTTAACTTTTTAAAAAATAAATAAATAAACAAATAGTTTTGAAAACCTCTGTATTCATTCTTTTCCTGCTTTGTGTGTCAACTTTCACGGTTGCTAAGCAACAGAGCATACGCCAGTAAAACCCGTCGAAGGGTGGACCTGGTCGAATTCACAGCCAAAACTCTTCCGGCCTCCTTATTTTCAAGGACTTCGAAGGATCCAGTCTAGGTAGACCGCGTCCTTGGAGGATGCAGCCCAGGTTTTCGAACAGAGCCTCTGATTAAGAACAGGGCTGCCACGCGGCTCAGGGATTACGTCACACGGAGCGTCGTGCGCAGTGAAATCAGGACATTTCCTCACTTTCTAAAAAAAACCCGGGACGCCCGGGACAGGACGTGAAATACGGATATGTCCCGGGAAATACGGACGTTTGGTCACCCTATGGTATACCGCTCGATGCAGTTTTCAGTTGCTGCAGGATGGGATAGAGTTTCTCAATTTGTTCCTCATGATAGTTTGCCATCCATGCAAGTACATGCATGATTTTTGCCTAGGAAAAATACATTTCATAAGACAGAAATTATTTGATTAAGACAAGAAACTGGTGGCTCAATGGTGTTAATTAAATCCTACAGTAGGTTATTGCATTAACAAATGTTGAAACAAATAAAACACATTATTACAACGGGTGAAAATAGCTGTTGTGAAGCACTCTTAAATAATTTACTCCAGAAACCATGGCAAGAGTTCAGCACAAATCAGCAGTTCTGAATGAATGATTGCTTTTTCCTCTGTCTAAGTCTCAAGAGGAAATCCTCCGCTCTGTTTTGCCAGTATCAGTCAAGTGATAGCTTGTTCTGCCAATCAGCATCAAGCAGCCTCACCACCTGCTCCATAGACCTTCAAAAGGCTTAGCCTCTGTTGAAGTGATGGAATTTTGTGTGTTATCCAATCAGGGCTCTACTTTCTCAGTGGTTGCTCCAATGCATTGAGGCCCTGGCTCTAGACTAAGAGGCAGCATCTTGCTGTTTCATAGCAGAGGGGAGATAGCGTCTCACGGCAGGCTCAGATAGTTGATCATTGCGCACTTTAATGATTACATTTACTAAATTAAATACTGCATATTTGACAAACTATTTTATGACTATGATAAGTTTAGCCTCCCCAGTATTCAGTGAGAAATCTTCGCTGCACTAAATATATATAAAAACGTTATGATGAATAAATTATACAAACAATATTCAACAAACCACCTTCTTTTGGGCTGCCTCTTCTATTCCACCTTGGAGGTAATCTTGTAGAATGTCCTTAAAAAAAATAATAGGAAGTTATTTTTTACCTCACTATGGAGAACACTAAGTGAAATTTTCAATTATCGTTTTATGATGGGAAAAAAAATTCACTTTGAACTTTCAGAAAAACATTAAATCTTTCTATTATAAAATTAATAAATTATGAAAGTTAATCTGCTAGATTACCAGATGAGCCTGATAAGTCAGTGAATTTGAGAGGTTAATCAAACTCAGCAGAGTGATGAGCAGAATCACTCCTGTGGTGGGTCTCACAGCCATGTTTGCTGAAATTAAAACACATTATTAGGATAAATAAAATTATATAAACAGCATCTTCAATCAATATGTTCTGCTTCTCTACCCAATGTTATGTAAAAATCTTAGTTGTTCAGTGTCTGATCGTACCTGCTGGTTGAATGAAAGACGAGCCAAGGTACAGATGATAATCAACCTAATGACAAACCAAATCCCAAATGTTTTAAATACTCTTCATGTCACTTGTCACATGTTAGACTCCACCTGACTAAACCAGATCTTAAGTTTCATTCTTCATCATGGTTAGCAAATTTGCAAAAACGTTGCAGAGGTTGCAAAAGCACTTTGCAGATGTGATGAGAAAATCCTAATCCCCATGCCATAATGAACTCCTTACCAAGAGTCAGTAAAAAGAAATTGAGAAACAATTTTTGCCACATAACATGGTGTCAACTTCTCATATGAAAAAGTCACTTAAAATGTTTAATATAAACGTCATCTATGGCATATTATGACACATAAAATCCCTGTTACATCTTCCATGTCCATGTCATGTACATCTCCATGTCATGTTTGCCAGAATCTGCATTCCAGGGTGTGCCTCTGTTTTTAAAAGGTCAACTTCTCAGTTCAAGGAAATTACTAATTGTAGTTTAATCTTACAGGAATATGATAAACTTTTCTGTAACCGCATGACATGGAGAGATCTGTATAATATAGACACAGAAGATAACTGAGTCTATAATTTCTTTTCAATATTGATCAAATCATTGCAAACATCATATAACAGTTTTAATCTGCTTTCCTTAAGATACAGTTTAAGGCAATTTCGAAGCCCTGTAAATAAATGAACCAATTTGACAAAATTGGCCAAAACTCGACACATTTGAAGCAGTTTAGAATGGCGGCATCTGCTGATTTAATTTCGGAACTACAACTGAGCGGGTGTCCTAATGTCTGCATTATTTCACGCTTGAACTGGTTTGTTCCATAATAATAGTATATTTAATGATCATATAAATAAATGAAAATATGAAAATAACTAATGTCTGACTTGTGAAATCAGTTATATCATTAATTGCTCCTGTAACTATGGCTACTAGTTCTAATGTATCCAGGTTGTCAAGCTACATGTATATCCGTTTAACATGCAAGCCTCACAGCTGAGAGACTCTGAGATTAATTCCCACCTGGTTCCTCTATTACAGATCTGTTTTTTTTTGTTTCGTTATTTTGCTAATTTATGGCATTTGGGACACTTCTCAGCCTATATGAATTCATTAATAAAGAATCCTTTTAAGTAGTTCTGATAGTTTAAGTGATTTGGACCAACTCTGCTGCCCAGAGTTTTCCAAGTTCCTTCCCTGGTTCTGACAGAAGAAGATGATCACATTAAAGAAGAAGCATTGACTGTTTAGATGTGCTGTGTGAATTAATATGTTATAAATTAATCAATACATGACTGGGGTGAGTATAGATGTGTCTGTAATATTTGTGTGTCTCTGTCTATTTTAGGTGTATGTGTCATGATCTTCGCATTGATGACTGGCTTGGTTGCTTGTTCCATTCACTTGTCTTGCTCTGCCCGGTTGCATATCACTGCTCATCTGATCCACCTGCTTCTGCCTCTATTTATGGTGCTTATATCTAGTTATTAGTGAGAGATTATTCTCTTTCTCTAGTGCCAGTCATGAAAGTGTTTTACAGTAGCAGCCATTGAATGGCAGCCGAATGGCAGCAAAATCCCCTCTATCTTCCAGCCACTGGCCTTGTCAATGGTGTACATATTTTTTTACTCTGACTCTACCCTTTCATTGAATTACAGGGTCTGACCAGGACATAACGCTTCTCTTTATATGTCTATGTTCACAAATCATGACAGAATATTTTAGTACAAAAATTGAATCTTAGGGGACCAGCCAAAAGCCCATAAAGGAAAGTGGGGAAATTTCCTAAGGGCTACTACTGTAGCGTACCTTAGCGTTTCTGATCCTGACCTGTTCTGCCTCTTAACCACTGGGCCTACCTGTTCCCAACTGATTTGTTTGCCTGAACTGTCTTTTGTCTCCTTGACCTCTGAGCCTTCCTGTTCTGATCTGTTCACCTGACCTGGCTTCAGACTCCTTCTTGTTCTGGCATCTTGGACACTCTGGGCGGTGCCTGCTCCATCCTTTGCAGCCCACCTGTTAGAACCTACCTACCAGTAGTTCTCAGGACACAGGCTGAACTGTTAAACCGGGTCGGTTACTCACGTGTTGATACCATCCATTGTTAGATTTATGTGGTCACTAACCTCTGTTTGCTTTCACAGAGTTACCTGTGATAGACACCTGTGATAAACATTTTCTATTCTGTGAACCATGCACCATCAGCTTTGTTCCAAAACAAAGTACAACCAGTGCCTAAACAAACGATAAGCCCAGTAAAGCCCGAACAAGCCAAGATAAAGATGGCCAAAAAGATGACACAGAAAGAGCCTATGTCAGAACTACAGGAGGATTCATCCCAGATCTCAGCAGGACAAAAAGAGGACTCCCCTTTAAATTACCAAAAACCTCCATCCCCACAGACACCAGTCCAGACTGCACCCAATTCCCCCTCTCCCCCACAAAGCCCAGATGTTCCTTTTCTGGAATTTTCTCATAACATGAACAAAGTTTTCAAGATTGGCCTACAGTTGACATCCTCTCCACATAGCCATTCCGAAAGCCGCAGCTATGTGAAAAAACCAGCATCTTCTAAAAGCAGCAGAGCCCCAGATCCTCCTCTACATATCACGGAACGTCAGGACCTTCAGATAACTTCTCCGTGATACACACCGGGCCCTGGCAACAAGCTTATCAGACATAACAGTTTCCAGCATCAGCTTGGGCCTTACACTGGAGCTTATGGAATATCTGTGATGATACGTGGCAGAAATAAGAAAAACAAAATGGGAACAAACAGGAACAGACACTTAAGAGTCATAAACTGTCAGATGCAGCCTGCTACAGAGACAACATCAACCACTAATTCATATAAACTGGCTTTATTAAACATTAGATCTCTGTCAGAAAAATCCCTTTTAATTAATGACTTTATTATTGACAATAATGTTGATGTTATGTTTTTAACAGAAACGTGGTTACATGGACTTAATGAAGCACATATTCTGTTGGAGTCGTCTCCTCCAAACTACAATTTTCTTTGCCAGAGCAGACAGCAAAGGAAAGGTGGAGGAGTGGCAACATTGTTTAATGACTCACTGAAGTGTAAAAAGGTGTTTTTGGGAAAATTTGACTCTTTTGAACATTTGGCTCTGCAGGTAAAGAGCCCGGTACGAACTATGTTTCTAAATGTTTACAGGCCTCCTAAGTCCACGTCAAACTTTTTTAATGATTTTAGTGACGACCTGTCTGTGATATGCGTTGATTATGACTGTTTAATTATTGTGGGAGACTTTAATTTTCACGTTGACAACCCTGAAGACAGAAGTGCAAAAGAACTGTGTGACACACTTAGAAACTTTGGTTTAACTCAACATGTTAAACAACCAACACACAAACAGGGACATATTTTAGACTTGATCATCACTAAAGGTCTGAAGATTTCTAAAGTCAGTGTTACTGATGTTGCCCTATCCGATCACTTTTCTGTTACCTTTGAGGGCATCATTTCCAGTGACTCATTTAGCCAAAGGGACATCATAAGAAAACGCACCTTTAAGGAAAATGCCACAGAAACTTTTACTCAAGCTTACTCTGCTACTTCAACCTTGGGGTGCAACTCAGTAGAAGAGCTAGTAGATAACTTTCAGTCTAAAGTCTCAGACATCATTAGGTGCATTGCTCCAATTAAAGTGAAAGTCTTTTCCGGTAAGAAAAAATCTCCTTGGAGAAGTGCTCCAGCAGTTAGAAGTGAAAAAAGGGAGTGTCGTAAAGCTGAACGCAGGTGGCGAAAGACGAAACTCCAGGTTCACTATGACATCTATAAAGAGAGACTTTACAGATATAGCTTACAACTGAAGAATGCAAGAGAATCTTTCTTCTCTGAAATCATTAACAAGAACATTAATAATACTCGTGCTTTATTTGCCACAGTCGACAAGCTAACAAATCCTCCTGTGTCCGTGGCTCCTGAACTCCACTCCACCCGGGCCTGCAATGAATTTGCTAATTTCTTTACTGAGAAATTCCTAAAGATCAGAGTATCAGTTTATACATCCATATCAAGTTCAGTACCAAAGTTGTCTCCAACTGGAATTGATCTTGGCCAAATGTCCCAATTCAGCCAAATAAACTATAAAAGCTTAGAGGAAATCATTCAGCAGCTAAGTTCCTCCTCCTGCTGCCTTGATGTTCTACCCACAGCTTTCTTTAAGAAAGTTTTGCCTGTCATAGCATCTGATTTGACTCAGATAATAAACACGTCCCTTCTGTCAGGTGTTTTCCCGCAGTCCCTAAAAACAGCAAATATCAAACCACTGCTAAAAAAGAACAGCTTAGACAAACTACTACTCCAGAACTACAGGCCCATATCAAACCTCCCCTTTATCAGTAAGATTATTGAAAAAGCAGTGTTTCAACAGTTAAACACTTTCTTAGATATGACCAGCCGCTTTGACGTGTTCCAGTCAGGTTTCCGTGCTCACCACAGTACAGAGACCGCCCTTATCAAGGTGTTTAATGACATCCGTATAAATACAGACTGCGGAAGAACCACAGTGCTTGTACTATTGGACTTCAGTGCAGCATTCGATACTGTCGATCACTCCATCCTGTTAGAGCGCCTGGAAAACTGTGTCGGCCTCTCTGGTACAGCTCTCAACTGGTTTAAATCCTACTTAAAGGACAGGGACTTTTTTGTGTCAGTAGGCAACTTTACATCAGAGATGACAAAAATCACATGTGGGGTTCCCCAAGGGTCCATTCTGGGTCCCCTCCTATTCAATATCTACATGCTCCCTCTTGCTCAGTTAATAAAAAACAACAACATCAGCTACCATAACTATGCAGACGACACACAGCTTTACATCACCATGTCACCAGGTGACTATAAACCAATTCAAGCACTGAGGAAATGCTTAGAAGAAATCAATGCCTGGATGTGCCATAATTTTCTTCAACTGAATAAAAACAAAACTGAAGTAATAATCTTTGGACCAATAGAGGAGAGATCTAAAGTTAGCACACAGCTTCAGTCGCTTCAGCTAGTAACCACTGATCAGGCCCGAAGTCTAGGTGTAGTGCTGGATTCAGACTTGAACCTCCAAAAGCATTTAAAGACAATTACAAGGTCGGCTTTCTATCACCTGAAGAACATTTCCAGGATTAAAGGACTAATGTCTCAGCATGATCTGGAAAAACTAATCCATGCGTTTATTTTTAGTCGAATTGATTACTGCAACGGTGTTTTCACAGGTCTGCCTAAAAAGTGGATCAGACAGCTGCAGCTGATCCAGGACGCTGCTGCCCGTGTCCTCACTAAGACTAAGAAAGTAGAGCACATCACCCGAGTTCTAAAGTCCTTACACTGGCTCCCTGTATCTCAGAGAATAGACTTTAAAATACTTCTGTTAGTCTATAAATCTCTGAATGGCTTAGCACCTAAATACATCACAGACTTGCTATCAGTTTATCAACCCTCCAGACCACTCAGCTCTTCTGGCTCCAGCCTGCTCTGCATACCTAGAACCAGAACTAAACATGGAGAAGCAGCATTTAGTTCCTATGCTCCACTTATCTGGAACAAACTTCCAGAAAACTGTAAAAGTGCGGAAAGCCTGAGTTCCTTTAAATCAAGACTAAAAACACATTTGTTTAGGATTGCCTTCGACTGTTCTAGTTAAACAATTCAACAAAAACATGTTTTCTTTAATCCAACTGTTTTTAATATTCTTTTTTTTGTTTCTGCATTTTTTATTTTATTTGTTTTTTATTTTTTCCTACTTGCTTTGATTCTGTTTTATCTTCCTGTATTTTAATCATGTAAAGCACTTTGCATTGTCTTTGTACTGAATTGTGCTATACAAATAAATTTGCCTTGCCTTGCCTTGCCTATCCACTGCTACTCTGATCATCTGTGTTTTAAATAAATGCCCTGAATTATCCCACTGTCTGTCTTGCCAAGAATAGTGGGTCTGTTGTTCTGAGTCATGACACTATGTATTGAACTATTCTAAACTAGAACTAAATATAAAATTTCTTTCCCTGTTTTTGAATAAAAATGTTAATGGTAAAATCCACCGTTTATGCCGCAATTCTGATGCATACTGCATAACTTAGTAGTATTGATATGCCCAGATGATTCAAATTTACTGTGAACCTCGATACAGAGTGTGACGTAATAAGGCCTTGCTTGTAATGGGCAGGTGACTGGGATGCGCTCAAAACACTTCTCAGCGACAGTTCTGCTTCGAAAAGGTCGAAGGTCATTGAGCACAATGGCTAGACACGGACACCATAGAAGGACCACAACCTGGCAACAGGACATACATCTCTGCACTGTCAGAACCCGGTAAAATAACATCCAACAGGCCACAGATATGCATGTGTCTGCACAAATTGTTAAAAACCAACTCTATGAGGAGGGTGTGAGTGCCAAACTTCCACAGATGGGGGTTGTCCCATCCCAGTGAGATATGAGAGTAAAACCTTTAAAGGGTGGCCTCAAGGGGACAACTGAAAGAGATGTATGCACCATTCTAACGGATTTTAACCGACCTCCTGACTCCTCTCGATTTGGAGAAAAAGCAGCACTGTGGGGGTTGTGCTCACAGCTCAACACAGCCTCTTACCACTATCCCAGTGGCTGGCCACCCTCTGAGAGAAGCTTATTTCAGTCAGTAAGTGGGGCTGCTCACTGATGATTCATATCAAGTAGTCGATGCAATACAGTACAATACATACAATGACTTTCCATGCATGGAAACATTCTCATTGTGTGAGAAGAAAAACCAAAAACATGAAAAAAAGTCTTTAGATAAAAATTTTACGAATTATTTTGATGAACTGTTATTGCTTGATATTAAATATTTTTTCCTGATAGTGTGCATTTCTTGTGGTCAGTAATCATGTTTTCTGAACAGTAGTTAAAGTTAGAAATAAAAAGTGTTGCCGGTTTTTTTCTCTGTGTACTTTTTACTGGAGCTAAAGAATGTTTTTAAGTGAGGGACAGAAAAGATTAGATAAATTATTGTCTCATTCTATATCGAAATTATCTTTCAGTTTCTGTTTGGATTATAGAGACACCATGCAGAACAAGTTTGGCCTTGGCCTTCCCTTATTTACTTCTCAGAAATCACCTGTGGATGTTTCAACTTACTTTAAAATAGTCAGGTTTACAGTAACTGTGTACTGGAATAATGAGAAAAAGAAACCTACTTGAGCATGACACAGTAGGCTGATTACCACTTTTATATGACACTGTACTTATTATCCTTGTAAAAATGTGTAGTAGTCTCATTTTACAAATACAATTACTTTCTTTTTATGAGGACACTAACAGACTGTCCAACTTGCAAGAGAAGACATTTATTTGCAATGTTTCGGTACTAGACCTTCATCAGACCTAATGAAGTTCTCACAAAATAACATCAGGAGGATTGCAAAAAGCAGTTAAAATGAAGGAAAGTCATTTTTTCCACTTAATGTCCCAACCAGCATCTACATCACCAGTTAATAACAATTATTTAATGAAGTACAAAAAGAAAAAAAATACTCTTTGTATATGAGGCTGTGAAGATTGTCTCTCTAAGTCATTATGTTTTCACTGATTTCAAGGGCATAGGTTTGATTTCCACTTTGGTACTGTAGGGACACTACTGGTCCTAAGTTTCATTAATGTAATTTTAGCAATGCAAAAATGTGCATGCTTTTTTATGCTTGACGTGAGCATCAGGGTGCATTTCGTTTAAAGAGAAAAGCAACGTTTTTTGCTACATTTAATAATTTTATAAGCACTACACACACTAGATGCTGTTTATCAATGTTTGAAGCATGAATGTGGAATTAGGACTTTTTTCCACTTTGAAAAGGTTTGCATTCAGACTTACTATTGACTAAGACAGTAGGTAAATATGTGCCAATTTAACCAAATATAGTCTAAATATGCCCGTTATATGTGGATTTATCCTGTATTTTCTTTTGAAGATAATACAATTTTGCAAAGGTTAACAGGTGAAACACACTATTATTTTTTTAAATGCTCTCTCTGTATCATGAAACAGCGCTAAATAACACATTCAAGGGACGCAAATATCCAAAATAAACAGCTGGATTCAAACATTTTTACCAAACACTAATGTTTTTTACTAATTAACTTATAGACTGTTTAGAAATCTATGTAAAATAAAATCAATGTAAATAGTGTCCCTCTGTTTGTTATTGGCTTTATCCTATTTTTAAAAGTAGAAATAGTCAAAGAAATAGCAACATTATGTGGAACCGTAATTATGCTTTCTAAACAAAAAATAGCAGATGTGTGTGGTTATATAAAGAAATAACACCTGCTATTTATAGCTGAACTGCCTCTAAGGTTCGTCATAAAATGAAAACAGTAATTGCAATGAAGTATTGTTAAAAGGGAAACCCTCATATTTTCTTTTTCAGTCAGCTGTGGCTAAGAATCAGCAATCAGCAGCTTTCGCCTGTTTTAGTGTAGATAGAATTACGTTTTTTTTTTCATTAGGACTAGTTTCGTAGCCTAATATTAATTGAAGAAACTAACGTGAATAAAATTCTTATTTCGTGCTCCATGCACGCACACACGCATACGGATTAGAAAACAGCCAATCAGGAAGAGATAATGCGGAACTTGAGGCAGAACAACCAATGAGAGTGCAGCTAAACAGGACAGTTACTGACTTTAAAGGACAAGAAAGACCGGGCAGCACTCAGACGGAGTGGCAGCAGCAGCTGCGGAGCTGCGAGAGAACAAAAGGTCGGTCCAAAATTTTGGTTGGGACATGTCCCTATGGTCCCTATGCCGAGGGGTCCAGTTACAGTACCTTATAAAGTTCACTCTTTTCATCAAAGATATTTTTAAAGAAAGGAGACAAAAAGTCACTGAAGTAGAGGATATAGAAAAGTAAGTATAGGACATCTGTGTGGTCATAGAACTCTGAGGTGACAACCACAATTAGCTGTAATCATTTGTTAAGGTCAGTTCATAAAGCTGCATGCCATTTCATATAGCTGCATGCCAATCCTTCCTCTCATTTTTTGAAATAGGCTGGAGGACTACTTCAAGATTTATATTTACTGAAACGATAGGTCATTTATTCAGGTAAACTTGGTCAGGGACGGAGTTGGGGGGGGCCCTTACCCAATAAGAGGCCACCCCTACAGTAATACTCTCAATATTCAAAACATTTTAATTTTTCATAGATTATCAATTACTTGGCAACAAAAACATCCATCCATCCATCCATCCATCCATCCATCCATCCATCCATCCATCCATCCATCCATCCATCCATCCATCCATCCATCCATCTTCTTCCGCTTATCCGGGATCGGGTCGTGGGTGTAGCAGCTTCAGTAGGGAGGCCCAGACGTTCCTCTCCCCAGCCACTTGGGCCAGCTCCTCCGGGGGAATCCCAAGTTGCTTCCAGGCCAGCCAAGAAACATAGTCCCTCCAACGTGTCCTGGGTCTCCCCCTGGGCCTGGAACACCTCAACAGGGAGACGTCCAGGAGGCATCCTAATCAGATACCCGAGCCACCTCAACTGGCTCCTCTCGATGTGGAGGAGCAGCGGCTCTACTCTGAGTCCTCCCCTGATGACTGAGCTCCTCACCCTATCTCTAAGGGAGAGCCCGGACACCCTACGGAGAAAACTCATTTCAGACGCTTTTATCCGGGATCTCATTCTTTCGGTCATGACCCAAAGCTCATGACCATAGATGAGGGTAGGAACGTAGATCGACCAGTAAATCGAGAGCTTTGCTTTTTAGCTCAGCTCTCTCTTCACCACAACAGACCGGTACAGGGCCCGCTTCAAAAACACTGTGGTTAATTCTGCACATCAATATACTAACATTAAAGATGATAAGTACAGAATTTATGCTTTTTTTTTCAGAACTAAATTTTGTGTTATATGTGGTAAAAAGAAGATGCAAGTCAGTCTTCAGTTAAATCATACATAAATACCTATTCTAATAAAAACTTAAATAAAATTGTATACATACAAAACATTTTTTGTAGATATTACTACTTGTAAACATTAATTTTATGCAGAATGATTATTGATGAAAGTAGGTAAGTAATGACAATGGAAAAGATGTTCGACCCAGAACTCAAAC
Source organism: Cyprinodon tularosa (assembly GCF_016077235.1). Classification (NCBI taxonomy): domain Eukaryota; kingdom Metazoa; phylum Chordata; class Actinopteri; order Cyprinodontiformes; family Cyprinodontidae; genus Cyprinodon; species Cyprinodon tularosa. The sequence continues at coordinate 715,969 of NW_024038981.1, read as the reverse complement.
CTGAAAAAACTTTATCCACTACACCTTTTATCAAGATGGATGTTTAAATATATGCATCTATTTGTTAGCAAAGGCTGTAGAAAAGTATAGTTTTTCTGTATTTGGAAAATATGGATGTTGTGGTTGTTAATTTTTCTGTTGGATCAGTATAGATTGACCCTAAGGTTCTGGTGCCGAACTGCTTTCGGCCACTGTGGTGGATGATCCTCCCACCACCACGTCGTGTTAGTATTTTTTTTTCTTGCTTTATATTATATTACAATTTATGTTTAAGTTGGTTATTTATTTTAGACAGGTATTTTCTAGTGGGTGCAAACTTTAGTTAATCTCTTTCTGAATGGTTTATTTACACTTGTTCTTTTGTTTGAGGTGCTGCTGATGCAAACCAGCTGGAGGAGGAAACCTGGAGCATACCATTTTTGAAAGACTGACGGGGGAGACTTGTTCTAAGTTGTTTTTAATTAGTTTGTCACTTAAATACTCACTTATTATTGTTTCTGCTAATCAAAAGTTAGTTTTGCTTTATTTGTTTCATAGAATGGTTAATTTTGTATTTATTGGTTCTTTTGTTATGTTGTGCCTCCCTCATGTGGTAGACTTGGGTTACTCCATCCCTTTTGAAGCAGCCTTTAGTTCTTTGTTTGCAGGTCAATTTTTTGTTTGAGTTGGATCCTCAGTTGACCTCAGTTAAGTTGGGCCCAGATCCATGTTATTTTGTGTTTAAGTTATTTTGTATTGCTTTTGAGCCATTGCTAACCATTTTTGACACAATTAAATGAAAGCACTTTTTCAATTTTTGAACACCTTTTGTCCTTATTTAAGTTTGGTCCCTCACAACCACCCTTCAGTGGTTATTACCTGGCCACCCTTATAAAATTTTTCTGGCTGCTCCTCTGAACTTGGTTGATTTCAATTATTTTCATTTAATGTAATCTTGCTCCCAGCTATTGAGCTTGCATTGTGTCGGTTGCAGCAACAGAGCAAAAAGCACAAACCCCTCTAACTTGCTGATCATGAGATACTGGCATAAATTAAATTAAATTTGCATAAAGAATTAAAGTATTAAAATGGGTATTCTTACTAACTTTATCTTAACTAAACCATTGCACATTTCAGCATTGTGCTTTTTTGTAATTTTATTTTAAGTTTTTGAAATTTTAACACACTAAAAAAAACAAGCAACATCCAGATGTACATCAATGTAATTGTAACATCTCTATTCACAATCCACGCTCTTTTTTTATATACATACATTCATATCTATATCTGTGGCGGTTGGTGGGGTTTTTTCCAGGCAGAGGCTATGTATTCAATAAAGAGGTATACCAAAAAGCAATGAAATGTATACTAAGTGAACACACCAGTATATTTATATGAATGCCAAAAAATATTATAAAGCAATTCAGCCATCTCACAATGCAGCCGCACATACTAAGGGCATTCGGGTAGTTAATGGTCCAGGCAACAAGATGTCTGTCCACTCCAGCGTCCTCCAGCTTCCCCCTCAGCAGCTCTGGTCTGATGGTGTTGAAAGTGTCAAAGTCCAAGTCAAAGAACATGACTCTCACTGTGCTCCCGGTGGTTTCCAGGTGGGTAAGCGCCTGCTGCAACAGGTAAATTATGGCATACTCCACTCTGATGTCAGCAAACTGCACCGGGTCCAGAGTGGAGCTCACCATGGTGTGTGGGTGAGCTAGCATGAGGTGCTCCATGGTCTTCATCAGGTGGGAGGTAAGGGCGAATGGTCTAAAGTGGGCCAGTTCCTTGCTTGTGGCGTTTTATGTACCAGTACCAAACAGGAGGTTTTCCAAGCTCAGGTTTTAGATGTAGCAGAGGATATCACTGAGTTCTTCAGCACAGTTCCTCAAAAACCTTGGGGGATGCCACACAGTCCAGAAGTTTTCCTCTGTTTCACTCTCTTCAGCTGTCCTCTCACCTGCGTCAAAGTCACTGTGAGGGGGGAGAAAGGCAGGACAGAGGATGTGAGTGGATAGGGGGTAGGTCAGAGTGGCGGTCAGTGGGAGGGTAGGTCTCTGGTGGCCGGGGGGGTTGAGAGTTGAGGACAGGGACGGGGCTAGTGTGAGGGGAGTCAAACTGGATGAGAACCCTGTTTAACTAATCTGCGAACTTGTTTCCTCTGTATGCAGCCCTGCTGGTGATGTTCCTCTACCCAGAGTCCATGTTCTTGAGACTTCACCATACATCTCTGACGTTGTTTTGTGGTAATTGGGGTTAAGGGTCGAGCAGTGGGGGCTTGAAGTCAGAACGTCTAGATTCCAGTTGCAATGCCCTAACCATTAGGACGCCACTCCCCTATTTGGTAAAGCCATTAATCTCCTAATATGGTAGAAGATTCTTACTTAGTGTTATAACACAAACCTGAAATTTTCATAAGCTTCTGGCTTTTCAAGGTTAGCAAACAACAGTGTTGGGCTTTTAATTAACATTTGCTGATTGTGCAATTTGTTAGTTATTTCCAGTGTTAGATCTCATGAATCCACTTTTAAGTAAGTGTATTGTCTCTGCTGCCATCTATTGACACAATAATTAAGTTCCTGAAGGTATACATAGCAGGTGTTTTCATGTGTTTTAGTCCTAGACTCCTTGGTGAATTGAGACCCTTTTCAAGGACCCACTTTGTCAGTAGTGCGGGTTTGAAGGGTGACAATTTGAGCAGAGGTGAAATTGAAAAGACAAAAAAAAATGTTTGATTTTGAGGAAACATTTCTAGACAACTCTATGCCAGTTAGCTTGGCTAAGAAGAACTAAGACCAAGTATACATGCAAATAGTTTATTAAGTAATTTTTTGTCAAACATAGATCTCAGCCATGTTGGAAATGTATGGACAGAGCTGAACAGATGAATGTGAGAAAACAGCATCTAATTTTTTTTTGTTTTTCTGATGCAGGAACCCTGCATCAGAAAGGAAATCTCACTGAGCCCCCCATTAATAATTTTATTTATATTTTTAGCTATCTTTACAATATTTATTAAATAAATTAGACTTACACCAGCCACAGCTGGCTACCGGCCAGTTATTATGAAGACGACCAATTTAAATTTTCACTTGTTCCATTTTTCTTTTGTTTTTTTCTTTTTCTGTGTGGACTCAAATCTTTCTCCTTCCCCTGGTCCATGTTTGTTTTGGTCAGAGCTCCCATAACAACAAATCTCCTGGACAACAGAGATTTTCTTTGAAATTGTTAATGATTGTTGTGTATAATAAAATCTTCTGTAAGGTTTTATTTTGCATAAAGGGGCATTAGAAAAGAACGATCATTTAAGGTTTACTGTAATCTATCATTTTAGTGCAATCAGCTGAACCAGAGAATGAATATGCTTGTTAAATTGCGCAGTGATGAAAAAAAAGGAAGTTACCTAACCCTAGTTTTTCCACAGTTTTTGGTGGTAATACGGTTGGAAGTTAAGTGTCCATCCAATACAAATTCGTCACATTGCCCAAAATACTGGTTAAGGGTTATATGCTAAATATCAATCAGGTTTCAGAAAAAAAAACAGCACTAATACTGCTACTGTGAAGGTGATAAATTATATAATTGTAGCACTTGATAAAAAACAGAACTGTGCTTCACTTTTTATTGATCTTTCAAAAGCTTTTGACACTGTAGACTATGCTATTTTAAAATGCAAGCTACTTCTTAATGGCCTGTCAGAGCATGTGGTTCCTTGGTTTTCAAATAATCTAGAAAACCGGTCTCAGTGTATAAATGTAAGGGGCTTTGTTCTGAATTTGCTACTGTTCACAAGGGTGCAGAGATGGGAAGTAACGAAGTACAAATACTTTGTTACTGTACTCAAGTAGATTTTTCTGATATTTTTACTTTACTTTACTACTTATTTTTATGCCGACTTTTTACTTCTACTCCTTACATTTTTACACAAATATCTGTACTTTCTACTCCTTACATTTTAAAAAATTGTCTCGTTACTTTAGTTTTGAATCATTTCAATGGAGTTACCGTTATTATTTTTCACGTCATCAATACCAAATTCAATCTAATTGGATGGGAATCTACGTTGCATTTGACGCACCACTACAAGATGAATCGACAGATTTGGCGGTATTCATTGGCGGCAAATCATTGCAGCTTGGTGGCGGTGGCGTTAGCATAGTAGCATGGACGACGAGATGATTGAAAATGAACACAACGGAGATCTAGTCCTATTCGCAGACATCCATTTAAAATGTAGGCAACGGCATGAAAAAAGTGGTTTCTACTTTTACTTTTATACTTTTAAGTAAATTTACAAGCCTGTACTTTGTTACTTTTACTTGAGTAAAGAAGTTTAATCAGTACTTCCACTTTTACCAGAGTATTTTTTAACACAAGTATCTGTACTTTTACTCAAGTACGAAAAGTGAGTACTTTTGCCATCTCTGCAAGGGTGTGCCACAAAGTTCTGTTTTGGGCCCCCTCTTATTTATCTTATACATCAACAATGTTGAGCAAAATTTCCCTGATGCTAATATGCATTTTTATGCTGATGATACCATTATTTATTGCTTTGGGTCATCTCTTGAACAGGCTATTTATTCCCTACAGAAGCCTCTGTTGCTGTACAGTATTCATTAATTAATCTTAAATTATTTCTTAATCCTGACAAAACAAAGTTAATGTTGTTTTCAAATCATAAGAAGGTACCACAAACCCGTTCAGTAGTGTCCACTCTGGAAGGAATGTCATTGAGGTGGTACATGAATATAAATACCTTGGAATTGGGATTGATGACACCCTCACCTTCAAACCTTTTATTAATAAACTTGTTAAGAAATTAAAAGTTAAACTGGGCTTCTTCTTTCGTAATAAGACATGTTTTTTTTCTTTTGGAGTAAAAAAGTGTCTTGTCTCTGCCACATTTTTATCGGTCTTGACCTTTTTTATAAGAATGGTACTTCTTCATTTCTTCAAATGTTGGACTCTGATCACGATGCTTCATTAAGGTTCATCACAAACTGTATAGCCATGACACATCACTGTGACCTGTACTCTCAGGTGGGATGGCCTTTCCTCTCTACGAGAAGGCAGTGTCATTGTTACACATTTATTTACCAGGCCCTTCTTGGATTACTGCCCTCTTGTACCTTACTTACACAGAAAAGCATGGCTTCTTATGCCCTGAGATCCAACAATCAGCTGTTGCTCACTGTTCCTTTTGCCCGAACAGAACTGGGGAAGAAAGCCTTTAGCTACGCAGCTCCTTCTGAGTGGAATATTTTACAAAGAAACTGGAAGTTAACTGAGTTATCTTTAAGTGCTTTTAAGTTGAAATTGAAAGAATTTGAAGCAGCCGCAATGATCTGTAATTGTTTCACTTGATATGTTTTTTTTTTAAATTTTTATGTATCTGTCATTTACACTCACCGGCCACTTTATTAGGTACACTTGTCCAACTGCTCGTTAACACTTAATTTCTAAGCAGCCAATCACATGGTGGCAACTCAGTGCATTTAGGCATGTAGACATGGTCAAGAAAATCTCCTGCAGTTCAAACCGAGCATCAGTATGGGGAAGAAAGGTGATTTGAGTGACTTTGAATGTGGAATGATTGTTGGTGCCAGAAGGGCTGGTCTGAGTATTTCAGAAACTGCTGATCTACTGGGATTTGGACGCACAACCATCTCTAGGGTTTACAGAGAATGGTCCGAAAAAGAAAAAACATCCAGTGAGCGGCAGTTCTGTGGGCGGAAATGCCTTGTTAATGCCAGAGGTCAGAGGAGAATGGCCAGACTGGTTCGAACTGATAGAAGGGCAACAGTGACTCAAATAACCACCCGTTACAACCAAGGTGGGCAGAAGAGCATCGCTGAATGCAGAGGCGCACCTTGTCAACAGGCAAACCAAGCAACTGCTTGGAGCCCCGAGCCGCTGGGGGGCCCCCGAGAGCCAGCTACTGTACACCCGCAGATCTACTGGGGTGGCAAATGCCCCCCTAAATGACAGCCTTGCCACCCCTGCTGCCACCCCAGTTGGCTGTAGGGGTGGCAAGGCTTATAAATTATGAATAATTTGAGAATTGCGACCGCTAATTTCCAATGTCGGACTGCAGTGAATGCAGCACGAGATGACGCGAGAGCGACTGAGACTGATTGTTTTGAAAACCGAGCGGGGCAAAGCGAGGGAGCCAGGGGTGATGGGGAGAGGAGACACAGGATGAAACAGGTAAAAATTGATTAACTATCTATCAAGAAATGAAATAATAATGAAAGCACAATGTTGCTAGCATAGCTGCAATGCTGATTGATGCAATGCTGATGATAAAAATCAGGTTGCAGAGCGTTATTTCTCTATCTATGATGTTAGTTAGGCCTGACGTCTCAGGCTCATAAAGACATATTTGCGGTCAACTATGACAGAAAAGAGACTATATAGTTTGGTTGAACTCAAATCAAAACGCACAAAGGCATTGGATCTAAATAAAGTTGTGAAGCGTTTTGCTGAGCAACATGGAAATCACCGCATTCAGCGGTTATAGGCATGTTAACTTTATGTTATGCTCTCTGGTGAACCTTTACAGAGCTGCTACATTTTGTTTTGGCACCTGAGAAAATCTGATATTTCCTTTAATAAAACCAAAAGTGTTAAAAGTGAATTTAAAAATGTGATACTGGTGTAAATCCTGCATAATACAAAGCAGTGTTGTTGTTTCTTTTTTTGTATATATAGTATGAAACTATCCAGAAATGACCTGTATGAACCTACTCACAAAGGGTTTTGTACTTTTACAGATTGGAAGCAAATTTTATTTTTATGTTGCTTCTTTTCAGATTTGTGGAGATTTTGATGTAACATCCAGTACCTGCCTTTTTGTTGATTTGTTGATACAGCAGCTCTATCTACAGCATATTTACATGCATGAAATGTCTCTTTCATGTTGCCTTAACTGCTGTATGTCAAGTTACTGATGAACAAATGGGGTAAATGTGTGTTCAGAGCAAACAATACATAGATGTCTGGTACCTTGTTCGGGTGCCTTGACCCATTTATTTCTACTGTTTTTATTCTAACTTTACTACAGGTCAGTCCATAGATCTCTGATGGGAAACTTTTTCTTTCTATAGTTTCTTCTTGTGCAAATGCTGCAAAGCTGCCTCTCTGACAGTCAATCTCACACATCTGCGACTCAGCACCTGTGTCTTACCTTAATACCTTTCCTGTGATAATGCCCCTCTAGAAGTAGTGTTATCATTCTTCTATCTCCTATTAAGTGAGATCTCATTGTACGATGTATTTCTAATACGAACTGTTTCACATGAAACACTTACTGTACATACTATTCTCACCAAACTGTGATAACTGTGATTAAATTCAGTGTAAACAAATGCCATATGTTGCCACCCCTACAAAAATTCCTGCCCCTCTTTCGCCACCCCATAAATATTTTTCTAGATCCGCCCCTGTACACCCGTTAGATAAACAGCAACAGGCGAGCATGAAGTGGCAACACTATAGTAACTGAGGAGATGCACAACTGCATATAAAAATTAAGATTGGATGGAATGTTGATTGACATAGGCTTTGCCCAGTCAAAATCCAGCCCTGCCCAGGTGGATGACTTCCCTTAATGAAAATGAACGTAGCCTAGCGAATGGGTGACGTTGTAGGCCTATCGTTCAGTAAATTGGAAAGCAATTATGTAACTAAGCTGAAGAAAAAAATGATTCATTTTCCATGTCTCAAGAGAGACTTTCAGGACTGGCGCTTATTTCCATAGAGTGCGAAGGTCTTTGGATCTGGAGGACTTATGTCTGCATTTGCATAAGCCAAGGCCCGTAAGCAGCAATTCTGGAAGCAGTATAAGAACCCAATAATTTCACTACACTTACTACACTTTATATTTTGTACAAAGTTTATATTGGGTTTTTAAAGTAATTTACAGTTTTTTTTTTTTATTTTATTATACATTTATTTTACTTTATTAGTTTATTCTTTACTTTTATTCTTTTATATTTTCCAAAATAACAAGGTTGTTCATGTTTAGAACATTTGGAATAAAAAAAAGGTTTTATTTAATACATTTTTCATTTGTATCAGATTATTTATAGCCTAACATAATGGTGATGAACACTGGTCAGTAGGCCCCCCTAGGATTTTTTGCTTGGGGCCCCCACAGACTCTAGAATCGCCTCTGTCTGAATGCACAGTACGTCGAACTTTGAGGCAGATGGGCTACAGCAGCAGAAGACCACACAGGGTGCCACTCCTTTCAGCTAAGAACAGGAAACTGAGGCTACAATTTGCACAAGCTTATCGAAATTGGACAATAGAAGATTGGAAAAACGTTGCCTGGTCTGATGAGTCTCGATTTCTGCTGCGACATTCGGATGGTAGGGTCAGAATTTGGCGTCTACAACATGAAAGCATGGGTCCATCCTGCCTTGTATCAACGGTTCAGGCTGGTGGTGGTGGTTTCATGGTGTGGGGAATATTTTCTTGGCACTCTTTGGGCCCCTTGGTACCAATTGAGCATTGTTGCAACGCCACAGCCTACCTGAGTATTGTTGCTGACCATGGCCATCCCTTTATGACCACAATGTACCCAACTTCTGATGGCTACTTTCAGCAGGATAATGCACCATGTCATAAAGCTGGAATCATCTCAGACTGGTTTCTTGAACATGACAATGAGTTCGCTGTACTCAAATGGCCTCCACAGTCACCAGATCTCAATCCAATAGAGCGTCTTTGGGATGTGGTGGAACGGGAGATTCGCATCATGGATGTGCAGCCGACAAATCTGCGGCAACTGTGTGATGCCATCATGTCAATATGGACCAAACTGCCTGAGGAATGCTTCCAGCACCTTGTTGAATCTATGCCACGAAGAATTGAGGCAGTTCTGAAGGCAAAAGGGGGTCCAACCCGTTACTAGCATGGGGTACCTAATAAAGTGGCCGGTGAGTGTATTTTAATGTATCTATGTTTAATGTATCTTATGTAACTTTGCTGCCTCTTGGCCAGGACTTGAAATAGAGAACCTTGAAAAAGAGTTTTTTAATCTCAATGGAGTTTTTTCCTGGTTAAATAAAGGTTAAATACATAAAAAAAAAAAAAGCTTAAACCAGGTCTTGAACCAACAACTATTGGATTGAAATACAATGTCTTACAACTGACACCACTTGCATTACTGTCTCTTAGAAAACAATAATACTAAATAAATAAAAATACTACTGAAACCAGTGGCTTGGTCAGACCGTTGTATTGTTTAATCTAACCAAAATTGTTTTATCCAAGTTGTTCCAATCAATCTATTCTTAGTAAATATTGTTTCTCTATCCAAGAGACCGCAACTCTCCTACAAACTCCCATATCTTGACTGAGTACTGAGGCTGTTTAATGCCTGTCGAAGTTTTACGGGCTATCTGAACCACTTCTTGAAGTGGTCATTTGGTGTGGCGGGGTAGCATGGCTTGGACGTAATCAGTTTTGGCCCCTCCCCTAAATGAAGCAAGCCTCGATATGCACTTCACTGAAACAACCCTCCACTACTAGACACACTCCTCGAAGCATCAGCTCATCTCATAATTAGTAACATCTCTAGGAACTAGGATGAGAACATAAGGCAGAGAGAGATCCATAATCAGGATAAGCCGGCCAGCTATGCCACCCTTTGGAGCAAAGGAACCAAAGTAGAGCTTGCAGCTTGCTGCTAGTAACTCAAAGCAGAGAACGGTATTGGCAGCTCAGAGAGGCCTACTTGGAAATAAAGCTAATGTCTTTAAAGAGGCTACAGCTGGCTCAGACTAACTAGATCATAACAGCAGAGGATCAAAGCTGAATAGAGGAAGATCGGATTAGTCCGCCAGGTGGAGAGAGGTTCGAAAGCAAGGTAGAGGGTAGGGTGGCCAGATGACGGCTTTAGGGCGAACAGTCCGGATTTTCATTGCACTGTCCCGCGTCCGGTGCCTCATCCAGCCGGACGTGTATCTGTCCTCCTTTATGAGGCACTAGGCTTGTAGAGCAGATTTTTATTTTATTTTTATCTTTTTGCTGGGCTGCAGCACAATATCCAATCATCAAAAATGCATCACTATCTGATCTAACAGATGATTGGCTAGGAGTGGCGGCGTGTCAGATAAAGATCTGCTTGTCATTGGTTAGAAAAGTAAACAAGGATCAGAATTACTGATGCTAAGTATTAAAGTCAGTGTACTGTCAAAACCAGGATGTCGTTTAACCCAGAATGGACAAAAGGGTGTGAATTTATGACCAAAGGTACTGGAGATTCATTCCATGGTTTCTGCCACTTTGTCGAAGCAATGTGGGCGTAATCAGTTGAGGACAAGCTGCAATTGAACGGCGTGCGAGTACGGATTAACATAAAAGTAATAAATGTGCAGCAGCGAACTCTTCAATGTTAGCTTTTACATGAAGTTTTGTAGCCCTGGATGCTAAAACAACTTGTGCAGAGCTGCAAGGTGGACTATACTATAAAACATCACCAGTAGACTGTGACCGGGAATGTAGACTGTGATGAAGCAGCAGCTGGTCCATGTATGTGTGGGACTTTGGACAGGAAACTGTGTATCTAGGGGTAATTTAAAACAACTTTTTTAAAAGCCTGATGCTGTGACAGAGGCCATTTTGTACCATGAGATCCTCTGTATAATTGGAGGGAAGAGCATAGACATCTGCTGTTTCTCAATTCTCAAGAAGGCGCGTATGGACATAGTTTTGGAAAGTACGTTCTTGACAACAACCCAGGAAATTATGGACTTGGGGTAAACGGGAGCATGCAGATTAAATCTGGAACAGAAGCATACTGCATTTTACCTCCTGTTACTAATGTAATTAATTGTGAAGCTTAGAAGTGTAATGTTCTCACCTGAAATTATTTTAATATGTACTTTTGTAAAACAACAGCGACAGAAGTGCAAATGATGTTTGGTGTGAGTAAATCTGCACTAAGTGTCGCTGGAAAATGTCTAGAGTGCACCCCAGTCATGTGAATTCTGCGAGCGAGGCCCCATTAGGTCACACTTCTTGTTGAGCTTCACAGTAAATTCGAATAATCTTGGCGTTTCAATACTACTGAAGTGTTTAAAAATATCACAATCGTGCCGCAAACACGATTTCCCATTTACATTTTTATTTAAGATGTAAGAACATTTTATATTTAGGTCTGGTTTAGAATTGATTCAGAATAGTTTTCTACATGCACATAGATCTAAAATAGACAGAGACTGACACACTTTACAGATTTGCACACCTATACCCAATACAGTCATATCACACGTCTCTTATCCCTGCTGGGGTTACAAGGGGTGATGGTGCCTATCTCCAGTTGTCATTGGGTAAGAGGCAGGATATACCCTGGTTGTCGGTCTATCGTAGGGCAACCATTCAGTTTATTTATAAAGCGCCAAATAACCACACATGGCAGCTCAAGGCACTTTACAGTTCAACCAGATGATACAGTCAAATTAATTCAAAGTTTTCTGTCTTAGGAAAACCAGTTGATTGCATCAACTCATTGACTCAAAGGCAATCCTTCACACTAAGCATGCTTGTAGTGACAGTGGAGAGGAAACAACTCCCTTTTAACAGGAAGAAACCTCCAGCAGAACCAGACTCAGCGTGTGTGACCATCTGGTGAGGCCAACTGGTGTTCAAGGAGACAGAAGCTAACATACAGTAAGAAGCAGAGATACAAAAGGCAACTGTAAACCAGCTCCACAGGCGGCCCCATCCAGGAAACAAACAGCCAGGCAGACAAGCTCTGAGCCAGCTCCCATGTCTGAGGATGAGGAGAGCAGTGTTGGGAAAGTTCTCTTTCTACATGAACTAGTTCAAAGTTCAGTTCACACATTTTAAAATGAACTAGTTCAGTTCATAGTTCATAATTCAAAATTTTGAACTAAGTTCACAGTTCCAAAAAATTTCATAGTTCTTTTTTTTTTAATATATTGCTCAATTACACCATAGCCTACTGTAGAACCACAGACAGCAATTATTTTATCAGTTGTAACACTGAAACTGTGCGTCAGATTTCATCTTCATATCCAGTTTTGAATTCTTATCCAACCAGGGTTTACATTGCATTGAGGGGACAGTATTTCCCCATTGTTGTTTTAACGTTTTGTTGCTGTCCATTCACTTCACACTAGTAGCAGCTGCAGCTTTCACCCCTACAGTATATTCTCAAAAACATCAGCTGCTTGAATGGTCTTTTTTATGAGGAATTATTAAAAGAAAAACAGGAAAGTAGTCTTTAAGGTACAAATGTTTTTTTAATTTTAATAATTTTTTCCATTTGAAATTTAATTTCAGGACATACTAAAAAGGAATACTGGAATCCTGGAAAATTATATCAGGCAGGTTTAACAAACAAGTTACATGAATAATAAAACCCTCAAGAACATTTTTCTAACACAAACTGAGTGACCATACTGCTGCTTTGTCGCCTCCACGGTCGCCTCCATGCTGCTGTGGCTTCCACGCTGCATTTTGTTTTAATGACGCACGCGGCTGTAGACTACGACAGTGGTAGCTGGTGTTGCCAGATTGGGTGTTTTTCCCGCTACATATTAAGGCTTATTTACGGTGTGATTTAGCCGGGGTTTCGCCTGGAGGGCTCTATAGAAATTTGGCAACATATTGAACAAAATTGAACTGAGATAGCGTGCCGTTCACAGAGACCAGAATGAACGAGTTCACAATAACGTTCATCAGGCAGTAATACAGTACGTTCAGTTCACGTTCGCCCAAAATATGAACGACTTCATGAACTTTCGTTCAATGAACGCGTTCAGGCACAACACCTGGAGGAGAGCACATCCAGCCAGTCACAGTCAGAGAAACAGGACTACTCTGAAAAACAGGCCGATCCGATCTTGAACGTCTATAAACAAAGTTGTTGATGGCAGTAGCACAGCTGATAATTCACAGAGAACTATCACACAGAGAAAAAACAACCTGTCATGCACACTCATGCCTAAAGATAATATAGATAAGCCTAATAACCTAACAGTCATGTTTTCTGACTGTAGGGGAAGCCAGAGTACCTGGAGAGAACCCACACATGCAAAGGGGGAACTGTAAACTCAATGACCCTGGACATGACCCCGGGAACCATCGGCGTTGGCAGACCCTTTTCACAGTGCACGTGCCCCATTGTGGATGTGTGGTGCCTGGGGCACTGATTTTTTTATTAGTTAATTTTCTGCTTTCACAGCTCCGTTCTCACAGAGGAGTTGAGGGAGGAGAACTCTCCAATATAAGCCAGTCACAATTGATCGACAGCTTCGCAAAAATGAAGCCGGGACCAGTGCCGGCTAGCCAATAGAGGGCGCTGCTCCACACCCAATGACCCTTATTAAGACATAAAATAAATAATTTTATTTTTTTTATAATTTAATTTTAAACTAAAACATTAAATATTTTGAAATATATCTCTACATATTTTTTAGACGTGCAAGATAAATATTTAATCTTTAATGACTAGTAAAGTGTCATTTCAGAGTCAATGGGCAAAGATTTTTGCCCATTGACTATCGTTAAAAGTTGTCCATGCGCAGTAGCTCCTCTGGTATACAAAGGTATAGGAGAGCACCAGAGCTGCACCCCGAGCTGACAGGAAGTGTATTTGCTCACCACCTCCCGCCACAGAGCAGACGTTTTGCAGGTGATTGACAGGCTGAGTCGCAGGAGTTGGAGATCCTTCGGAGAGAGAGAGAAAGAAATGGTGCAAGAAACGTCTTTTTCCAGGCCACAAGAAGGCTAGGCATTAAACTAGGCTTACATTTTATTCTGCTTTCCCTGCCCCCTTTTTCAAACTCCAGGATCTAACCCAGCATGAATTAAGACATTTAGGACTGATTCACTTTTTACTTAGCACTTTTTAGAAAAGGCAAAGAAGAATGAACAATCTGGGATTCATATGGAAAATAATAGAATATAGTCTACTTTTTCTAGATGTTTGTTAATTTGCACAGTTGCTCATAAATAAACACATTGTCAGAAAATAAATAGTTTTTAAATATTAAAAATATAAAGCTGACCAATAGATTGTCCATTATTAAACTGGAACATTATTTTTCTACGTTTGTGACATCATATTGGACCATGCAAAAGACAGATTTACCTTTACAAAGCCTAGGAAGGGCAAGATTTATGTACAAAATGTGAAGCTGTTCATGAAATTATGTTTTGTTTTTATAATGTTTTTTTGTTGTCGGCATTCATATAAATATACTGGTGTGATAACTTAGTATACGTTTGACTGGTTTTTGGTATACGTCTATTTTGAATTTATAGCCGCCACTGGAAGAGATGCTACCGTTTACTGTTAAAAAAATGAACATCCAGCTCTCCCATCTTTCTTGCCGTGATATACACACCTCATAGGATCATCACCATCAAACCAAAAACCAATGGGCCAAAATAGAAATGATAAACACAGACATGTACTGTATGTTGTAGAGGTTTTTTTTTTTTTTTTCCTTTCACAGTTGCACATTTTCAGTTTTGAATTTCTAGTTGCTGACAGATCTGTCAGCAACTAGCAATTTATTTCTGACGCTTTACAATAATATATTAGTGCAATAAAAAATTTGCATGCGTGCTTGCATTTATTATCTATGCCCATGCTTTTTTTAAATAAAAAATTGCCCAAAAAATTTTTGCCATTTTTTTTTCGCTTTTTTTTTTTTTTGGGTGCCCTATTGTGCCCCCGTATAGTATTGGGTCAGCTGACGCCCCTGCCGGGAATCAAAAGCTACTTGCTGCAAGGCAGCAGTGCTACCCACTGCACCACTTTGCAGTGATTTTTTATAGAAAATGATCATTTACATGGCACATCCAACCAGTTATGCTCTAGATAATAGCTTAAATCGATTTAAAAGAAAAACAAATAAAAAATTTGTTTATTTGATTCTTAAAGATAAAAATGTTGTCTTGTGCTTTAGTAAAATGTGTCTGACTGAGGAAAGTGAGGAAGGGAAATGGAGAGACAGGGAATTTTTCATCACTTAGTTATTGATGATTCTCCTATATGCATTGCTCATACAACCATCTTCATCCCTCTGTCCATCATCAGATCCACAGGAGTAATATGGAGAATTGTTCCAATCATTTAAACTATTTGAAGGATAATATATTGATGTATTTATATATTTATTGTTGCATCTCACTCAAATATAAGGGAACATGGACTGAGAAGAGTCCTAATTAAAATAAATTAGCAAAAAATAAAATAAAAAATACAGGTATGCAGTTAAGGTACTGAGGAGGATACCCATCAGTCAAATGGATGCATATGCTTTGGAAACCAGGAGGGAAGTATAGTGACATGACCACACCATAGCTGTTATGCATCAGTAGTGCTGTTTATCATATTGTAATATCACAGGTAGGACAATTGTTTTTATTATTTATTAATATAATCATTATCAATACTATTATTATTTAACAATAAAGTTCAGCTGTGAAAAAATTTTCATGCACTGACATTAGGGTGGTCATTGTAGTTCTGATTGCTATCCAGCAGATGCCGCCATTCTAATCTGTATCAAGTGTATTGATCATGGAGTCTAGTTTTGATCAACTGTGTCAAATTGCGGTACTTAAAATACCCTAATTTCACAAAGGTGTGAATAAAGATATCTATCTATCTATCTATCTATCTATCTATCTATCTATCTATCTATCTATCTATCTATCTATCTATCTATCTATCTATATATATATATTTATATATATATATATATATATATATATATATATATATATATATATATATATATATATATATATATATATATATATATATATATATATATATATATATATATATATACATACACACACACACACACATTTAGGGGATGTTGGCCTAGTGCTCTGAGAAGGTTGCAAGTACCCAGTTCAATCCCCATCCTGCACTCTGGGGCCCTGAGCAAAACCCTTAACCCCACACTGCTCCCTGGGCCCTGCACAATGGCAGCACACTGCTTCCCAAGGGGAAATTTCTCCAGTGTAAGATCAATGAAGTGCAATTATATATATATAAATATGTAAGATAGATATAAATATGTAAGATAGATAAGATAGATATAAACATGTAAGATAGATAGATAGATAGATAGATAGATAGATAGATAGATAGATAGATAGATAGATAGATAGATAGATAGATAGATAGATAGATAGATAGATAGATAGATAGATAGATAGATAGATAGATAGATAGATAGATAGATAGATAGATAGATAGATAGATAGATAGATAGATAGATAGATAGATGATAGATAGATTAAATTCACATTACTAGTTCAAAGTGATCACATTTTCAATACTTATTTTTCAGTTAAATTTTTCAGAGTTAAAAAAATCTGCATATAAAAAAATATAACCTATCAAAACTCAAACTCAATTTTTTTTATCCTCCTGAGATTCAACTGGCTCTATTTCACTGTCTTAAATTCGGCATCTAAATTCAGTGTAAAAAGGGAAGGGTTACTTCAGGTCACAGACATTAACAATCCAATACCCAGCCAATCCCGTTATGTTTTCTTAGTCACTTGACGTGAGTAAAAAAACATAGGAAAAAAAAAAAGTATTGAAAACACCACCATAATTTCCAAGAAAATATATTTCTAGAGGTGCTGTTGACATGAAGTCAAATCATAGATGTCCAGAAATTAAGTTATGTGTAATAAAGTGAAATGGCAAAGGTAAAAAGTATTGAACACACTCCAAAAAAGTAAAAAACAAAAAGTTAATTTTAAGTTTCAAGTTTTTAGACAGTGCGTTTCCCATCAAGGAAGTTTTTTCACATCAAAATGTCAGATATAGCGTTAAGAAGGAGGCTTTATAAAGTGGACCAAAAAAACGCCTTGTTTTGCCGGAGTATCGGGTCCGCCCCTTTGAAATGGGGGTCGTTTAGTTTCTTTGTTAGCCTTTAATACCTGTTATCTGTCTAGATCTATGAAATGGTTGGTCGTTAAAGGGAATTGTTGGCCTGGCTAAATAGGCAAGGTGTTCTGTTCCCCTGTAAGGGGGTGTGAAGATAGTGATTGCTGAATTGTAGGTTTTTGAAAAATGAAATCTTAAGGTCTTTTCTTTCTTAACATAGATGGCTTCCTTCACAACCCTCTCAAACCACCTACACTGAAAAAAGTTATGCAACCGTTTTTGGCATTTACTTAATCATATCTAGTTATTTAACACAATTGTTTCATCTTAGCAGGGCAGGACATTGAACAATTGTGTTAAAGTAACTAAATATTTTTAACTAAATGCCCAAATCAGCTGTATTATTTTTTTCAGTGTATCTTGTGAACATTCTGGTCCTTAAAAGGATGTCTTTGTCCATAAGGTGTAGATCTACCGCCAAGTCTTGTCCCGAGGAGGTTTTTCTTCTGTGTTGGGCCATGCATCTGTGGAGAGGTTGTTTGGTTTCTCCAATATAAAGATCAGAGCATTCCTCCCTCCATTGAACTGCATACACCACTTCACTTATATTTGGTCTGGGGGGTTTTGTCTTTAGGAAACAAATTCCAGTTGATTGTTTTTTAACTTTTTATCTGCTTTCGCAGCCTCTTCCGGGCTGGAGTCCATCTGCGAGGCGGCCTCATGGT
The DNA here is from genome assembly GCF_016077235.1 of Cyprinodon tularosa. Lineage (NCBI taxonomy): Eukaryota > Metazoa > Chordata > Actinopteri > Cyprinodontiformes > Cyprinodontidae > Cyprinodon > Cyprinodon tularosa. Next base: position 698,368 of record NW_024038981.1, on the reverse strand, counting down.
CTGTGCCGACCACATTCATTAATCAAGTATTTCATCCCGATCAGTAGGGATGAAATAGAACGAAAGTTACGTATGTAACTACGGTTCTATGAATCCCGAATGACAGCCAGAGCGTTTGGTCCCTTAGTATCGCTGGCTCACGAGAAGATTGAGTGACTGAACTACCAGTGTTAGTGCCCATATAGGCTTCCGCTGATCACTGGTAGGCCACAGGTGACTTTGTTGATACTAATTCTCGACCTGCGCAAGAGTGATCATTCAGTGCTTGACGCACCACCTCTAGCTGTCATCCGGGATTCATAGAACCATACTTACATACGTAAATTTTTTTTTGCCACCTGTGCTTTGCATGTTTGATGTGAAGGGCCCTTAAGAGTGCTTACATCCGGGCCTGTGTTCTTGTGAAAAAAAATCCCAAAATAACATTTAACTGAGATTTAGAGTCAAGATAAAGAGAAAATATCTTTATGACTCCATGTGTACTAATTTTATTTCTGAATGAGAAGCTGTACTGTAATTCCAGTGCAGGAGCCCAAATGCAGTCTCTTGAATAATAGCTATTACCTTTAGCTTTTTTTTTTTGCATGTTTCTGTGTGTATTTTGCAATGGGAAGATGATCCGGACATTGAGGACACTCCTGTTGCACTCCTCTCTGTGGCAACTGAAAACTCCACTGGCACCATCCAGTTTGTCGAAGGTGACATTGTTGTGAGAAATCTCCCCAGATAGGCTGATGCACTTCTTCTCTTGTTTGGCTTAACATATGCATTACATTTAGATTATCCAAAAAAACTTGTCCACACATTTACCTTTGTTCAGAAAATACTCCTGTGTGGATGGTTTACAATTACCGGTAGTCTTTCTGGCCATCTCTTGTTGAACCCTTTCTAACACTTTGATTATCTCCTGCGAATTTGCCTGAAGTAGCTCAATCCCTGTGCTTGTTGTCTCTAGGTTTTTCTCGCGGGGACAAAATTAAAAACTGTATTCTTGGAGACAGTTGGAGCCTAAGCAGGTGTGGGTTTAGTATATAAGGAGGTAAAAACTAAGAGAGGGGGTCTCTTTCCTTCTGTGAATAGAAGAAAACCAAGCTTGAGATATAGAAATTGTTTTTCTGTTTGATTTGTTCATTATCAGTAATCTCTGTTTAACCCAAAAAAGGCTTTCTTTTTTTTTTTTTTTTGTATTACATGGAGATTACTACCAATTGGAATAAAGGACCGGGTAGAACAACCTGCTCCATTTACCTATTCTGTGACAACAGATCCCAGAGCACACTGGAAACCAGTTAAACTTTCTCACTGGGTAGACCGCCACACTTGGTGAACCAAATGAACAATGAACTGGTTAAATCTGTGGAGGAGCAACTATGATTGATTAAACTGGTTTCCACTGTGCTTGACCAGAAGGGCCACAGAAAACAAAATAAAGAAGATAAACCATAATGAAAATGCAACTGCAGAAAGCATTTTAAAATGCCAGGTTAACAAGAAAATGGAAAAGGAATATAAAAAATAACCTTTTTTTAATGTGTCATTAGGAAATGTTTTTAAAATAAAATTTATGAATAGAGGTTTTTAAATATCGATTTAGAAATGTGATTTAAAAATACATTTTTAAATTACATTAATAATGGATTAATACATTCAATTCAGAATTCTATCTGGAGAGACTCACACAGAGAAAAGCTGCGATTAGAAAATATTAATTTTATTCATACAGGTACTACAATCATATTCTTTAGAATATTTAATTCTAAAGAGAACCAACTGATTGCAAGGACTCATTGACTCTCTGAAATCCCTCACAATGAGCATGCATGTAGCGACAGTGGAGAGGAAGACCTCCTGTTAACAGGAAGAATCCTCCAGCAGAACCAGGCTCAGTGTGAGTGACCATCTGCAGAGGCCAACTGGGGTTCACGGAGACAGAAACAGATTAACACATGAACGAAATAAGTTCTAGGGCACTTGTTGTGGGAAAAGGTATTCACTATTCACTCCAGGTAAATAAACAGAGATCAATGGATTTGTCTGGAACAAGGAGACAGCCAAATAGGACATTTATTTATACAGTATATTAGCAAAATCAATTTAGTCCTTTAAAATTTTATTCCTTCTGAAAATTATCTCAATAAAAAATTATTTGGGTTTTTTGTGCATTCGAAACAATTTCCTCTTGTCTGAGGATAATTGTTTGAAATACATGTTGGGATATATTGCCAAAATGGAGCTAAATCAGTTGGATGAACCATCTGAAACCATCCCCCTTTCCTTTTCCACAAGGAGGACAAATGATTCCTTAAAAAGTACTGTAAGAGGCGGTCACCTCAAGCACGGACCAATCAGGTGATGAATGAAGCCGATACTTCAACAGGAAGTGCCCCCACGTAACTCATGGTTTAAAACCCAGAGCGCAGACCTTATCTTTCTCTTTCCCTGAGTCACTGCCCGTTAATTAGAGGCTCGTTTCACGTGAAATACCCGAAGAAAGCTAACTGGAAGTAGCTTTCATTTTTCCTGCGTCAAAAGTCACGGATCGCAGTGTTCCATCGTGCATAGCGCCTGCGCTAACTGGGGAGACAGAAGAGTCTGGAGTTGACTGCTGAGAGGAGTTTGTTTTCCCCTTTTTCGTAAGGATCGACCGGAGGGACGCTTCCCGCTGTTTGCTTCCACAAACTCAATCTTCCTCGACTTAAGAGCACATCAAGCCCTCTGCTGTGGCATCAAACTGACAGAACTTTCCCGAGAGTGGATCTGGTGTTGAAGAACATCCGCACGGCCGGAGCCAGGCCACGTGTTCCCTCGGAACCCCCCACTCCTTCACGGACCAAAGGCAACTCACAGCAAATCAATTTCCTTTTCTTTTGATGCATTAATGAGGTGCTGCGCTCGGCTAACTCCGGATAGCGCTTTATTTTGATGATGTCACCGGCTGAAATTAAAGTGGATAATATCTCAGAATTCAGAGCTTATTAGAACACTTCAGTTTGTTGATGGGTGTAATTACTGATTGATAAAAAAATATTTTTGAACGATTTGATTTAACAGTAGATGTTACACAATGTCCCTTTAAATGTTCAAGTTAAGAAGAAAGTAGTCAAACAGAGGTATTGTTGTGTTCGTTCTTCCATAATAAATAAGTCACTTTGATTCATGCAGCTCTTTTATTTGTTTATCAAATAAAAGAATAAACATTATTTTCTGCTGTGCATTGGAGGACAACCAGTGTGATTTCAACAAGATTGTTGTTCTCCACGGTGCTGATGAGGATCCGGTTAATGTCTCCATCCTTGTTGAAGGCCAGGAGATTTTACCACCATGCTACAGTACTGCAAAAGCCTGCTGGCTGCTCATGGGACTGATATATGCACTGAACATGGCATACCCTCTCCCTTTGCACTACACTTTTGAAGTGTTCCAAAAACTTTTCCTGGAGTTGAATGGATTCAAACTATCAGCAAAAGTAAACAACGTGAAGTTAAAGTTGCTTTCATCTTAGAGGAGGCAAATGTGGCATCAAATGCAAAGAATTAGAAGTGGGTTCCAGTTAATGTAAGTGCAATGTTGCATTGTCATTAATGTTTTCTTTTTCTTTTCAAATAATATATGTTATTTGGCAAAAAAATAATATGCTCAAATATTTAGTAGAGATTTTTATGTTCATTGAGAATGGTTAGAATGATTTTGGTTCATTGTCGAAATTGCATTCTTCAAAATAAACTTGTCTGGACGACTGGTTCAAATGTTGAAATTGCGCTTTTAATGTGTAGGTTTGTAAGATTTTTATTGCTGATTTGAGTGGTGACTATATTAACTGTTGCTTTCACAACAGTTTCCAGTAACTATAAAGAGTAATTGAGTTCAGATGAGAAATAGCTGAAATATAAACGGGGAGGGGGGGGACTAAAGACATATATATATATATATAAACTCAAAGTATTTGTCTTAACTGTCTAACGAATCAAAATGTGTTTGAGACAGAGAAACCCTGAACCTCAGAACAGCATCCTGAGGGATGTCGTACAAACAGATTTTTCCTAAATGTAGAGCAAGTTACGTAAACTGCCCACATCTCCAAATGCATAACAGTGAGCAGATTTGCAGTTAACTTAAAATGCATCCAAGTCTGTGGAGAACTTTGCCCAAGGTTTATGATGGGATGTTTATTGCAAGATGAAGAGTCAGATTAGTACACATTTTGTCACAATAGAACGACAAACCTCAGTGTGTTTCACAGGGATTTTATGCGTTAAGCCAAAAAAAAGTGAAGGGAAAACAAGGTGTTCTTTTATTAATAAAAATGTTTTAATTACCAAAACTGTATTGGTGTATATTTAATTCTGTGTATTTGTTGTTTACAAGTCATACCAAACTTCTCTTTTTTCTGTACAAATTATAATGCAGTACAACAAATGCACTTAATAATAATGCAATATTTGTACATGCTTTTTTCAGTTAAATATAGGCATACATAATCTATACTCCACTGCTCAAAGTTTAAATGGCTGTTTCAGTTCTGATCCTCGCCCGGAGGTTATTTTGAGCATGTTTGTGTAGGTTAAATATTCTTGATCTTACATGAGTACATTTCTGTAATAAATCTGGAAATTGAGTTTTAGAGGGTTTTACTTTTTTTATTGCCTATTTGAATAGTACAATTCCAGTTAGACTGTCAAATTTCTGGCTGGCCCATGAAAGATTGGAAAATTTAAAACAATAGTGTATTTACTTTGTTAAACTGTTTAAAATGAAAAATAGTTTAATGTATATAAAATGTATAGACTTTTATTTCAATTTATTTGATAACATTTATCAAAAGAAAAATGGCTATGGTTACCTAATATTAGTGAGTAATGTAACATAATGAAGCAAAGTAAATGTCAATCAGAGAAAATAATTAATATCTACTTAATTACTTCATAATGGCAAATTCTACAGGGATATAACATTTACTTAAAATTTTGAATAAAATGCATTTCATTTTACTTATTTTGTTTTAATAAATCTAACTTACAACTTGGATGTAATTAAGTAAATGTTACTTAATATCTTCACAACTGTTATGTTTAATGGAAAGTAAAATTCACTTGATACTGGCTAGTGAGTGTTACTTGATATTGCAGCATTAAATTTTACTTAAATCATTTGAGTGCAAATACTTACAATATATTTTCTAAGTAAATCTTATTTTTATTTTTTTTTTCAGTATAGCGGATGATTTATCATGCAGGTCAGATCCACCCCCTTTTTGGTAGTAGTGCGAATAAACAGAGATAAAAGGTTCTTTATTGACGATTAATAGCTCTGCTGATAACTTAGCCTGGGCCACTAGATTTGTGGGGATACCTGGATTTTAACAGCCGGTCCAGGAACCCTCCAGAGGTGAAACCACAATCCCTGGTAAGTAAGTAAATTAAAGCTACAATTATTCAACTAAGAACACTAAATTTATTTCACCTCCGATTTTGAATAGGTTAAATAATTAACTATAACTCCAGTTAATCATTTATTCATTATCTGCAGGATATTATTTTGCACAACATACTGTATGTTACAGCAGTTTTGCAAGGGTTTCTTTTCTCATATTACGTTGCTTTGTCACTGTTGTGGCATGTCAAAAAAGGGCTTAGTTACTGAGACACTTTAGTCTTAATATAAAAAGCCTTACATCAAATTAGATTAAAAGCACACCTACCTATTTATAAAATGTAGGCGTGTCCATAAATCTGTGGTTATAGAACTGCTGTCATAAAACTACCTGTATATTAAAAAAGAAGTCAGTGGCGCTCACCTTTTTTTGATATATGTCAACATGCACATAGGATACAAATTGATGAGGGGATGCAAACTGACATTCCCTATTTCTATGCTTTTTTTTGTTGTGTTTTTCCTTGTTTTGCACTTTAACAACATCGATCTGCCGCAACAAAATACAGGTATGTTTAATGTGTGAGTGTTGTTTCGTATCCCACTGCTTAAAGTGTCATTAACTCAAATACTGCTTCTACTGAAGATCTTGCAACTATATCGTCAGTTACTTACTTTTTTCAAATAAGACATAATATAGCTTGATTTTTGTCTTTCTTTTTTTTTCTCCTCCATGTTCTTTTTTTCTTCAATTTTTTCTCTCCTCCTGACAGCCTTTGCTGGGCTCTGAAAAAAGCCAAAGTGGCACAAATTAAAAATATTAAAGAGGGGCTAAACGTGGAAATTTCTATTTAACTTTACATGCATCAAATAATTAGAAATAGGTAAAACTTAACTAAACAAACACTTAGAAAAATATGTTTTAATTTGATTATTAGTTATTATTTTACACATGAATTTACCACATGCCCATGTGCCAAATTCAACATAATTTAATTTTATCTCTTGCTTTATAAATAAATACTGTTATTTTTATTAAAAAAAAAAAGATTGCATTTTGTAGATTGTATTTCTACAATTATCTGCTGCAAACTTTTATAATGTTATTTGGCACATGCCGCAAAAAATATTTGAAAATGTAAATTTTTGAAAATGTAAATTTTTGAGAATGACGTCACCAAGATTTTACAAAGATTTTTAGTAGATTCCCCAATGCTACAGTCTAAAATCTACTCAAAATCTTAACAAATATTTTTTATTAGATTCCTCAATGCTACAGTCTAAAATCTACTCAAAATCTTAACAAATATTTTTTATTAGATTCACCAATGCTACAGTCTAAAATCTACTCAAAATCTTAACAAATATTTTTTATTAGATTCCTCAATGCTACAGTCTAAAATCTACTCAAAATCTTAACAAATATTTTTATTAGATTCCCCAATACTACAGTGATTTAGTTAAATTTATATAATGCCATGTGTGGGGTTCCACTTCCAATTTTCTTGTTACGGGCCCAACCAAGGTTGTCGGTCGGCCTGGTGTGTGGGCTCTTATCTGGGGGATTCAGCAAGATTAACATGTTTTGTTCTCAAGAGTTTCCATGTCCATAACAGGGAAGAATGTGGCATTAAGACAAACACTGAGAACGGAGATAAGAAGAAAGATGTGTGAGCTTGGCAAAGAGGCACTTTCTGGCAAAATACTTACAACAGCAAAAAACTTTGGGAACTTCATTGTGGACGACAGCCGCAAAATTCTCTACTGTTATATTCCTAAGGTAACATCCACCCAAATGCAACCTACTCATTGTACTCATTAAACTCATTAATTCTTTTTTTTCCTGATGTTTTTCTTTTACATGTTTTTATACAATACTTTTGAACATTTTGTTTTTACTTGATATTGTGAACTATTACGGCCTCGGCGAAAATATTACATATAAAATATTTAAACTTTGAAAGTGATGGTTTTGTGATTTAAAGAAGATTTGTGCTTTAATTATTGCAATATGGTTAACAGCAGTTAATTAATAATTATTCAACTCTTGAAAGGTCTCTTTGGGAACCAGTGCCTTATGGTGAGACCTTAAAAATAATCCCTGGGAGATTGTTAAAAAATATGTGCAAGCACATTTCTTAAACTTGTAAAAAAGCCTTTCTATGTTTCTTAAATTTTTGTGTGTGGTGTTATATTATATGCCCAACTGTCTGTGTGTAAAACTGGGCTCATACATTTCAGGGTTTTATTGTCATTACACTGTCATTACCACATCTCCTTACACAACATAACTCCTCAGAGGAGCTATTAGTTCTTTGGAATCTTGACTCGGATATTGGCACATAAGTAATTTTGAATAGAAGAGGTAACTGCTTTAAAAACAGTAATATTGGTAGGGCCACCATCTCCTTGATTAAAAAAAAAATCACCGCAAGTGCTCCATAACTAGTAGTTGTTTGCTTGCAGTCAGTTTCAATAAACTTAGAAATATATTAGTCATCACTATGAGGCTAGCTGCAGTGCAGCACATAGCCCCTTAATGGTGCTCGACCTTTCCACACCTGAATATGTCATCCATTTTACTAACTTTGCACAAATTCAGGAATAAATTCCTAAAAATTAAATGCTCGGTAAAAACTTTACTGGTGGGATTTCTATAAAGCTAATAAAAACTAGTTAACAAACTTGGCAAACTCCAAGAAACAATTAAATTACAATGGTGTCTAAAATACTTAAACTGGACGGATGTACTTACCTCACATATTTATTTTAGGCAGTCCAGGAGAGGAAAGCATCAGACAACTGAAATATTTTTCCTGAGCAACATTGGTTGATGGCGTAAGCTCAGCAGGTGCAGAAGGGCTGCCAACCAAATCATGGAGTGAGATTTTGAAATAATTTTGACATGCAACCTTGTTAGGGTTAGATGACGACAAGGTGCAGCTATAGGATGAAGGTTTTCAGACGATTTAACTGAAAAAAACTTGTAAAATCTTGAATTTTTATAGCACAGTAAATGTTACTGAGTAACAATAAGTGATACGTAGTTATGTGGAACATTTTTCACACAGTATACAGTATTTTCTACATTCTGGTAATTTTCGGAGAACTGAAGTAAAGATGTATGGGCCCTACTAAAATACTTGCATCTTAAATATACTGTAAATTAAGAATTTCACAGCTATGGTTAGTAATTATTCTATGCAGTTCAGGTAATATAATCTATAGGGAACTACTGTAATAAGTTATTATTGGATTACTGGCACTAATATTACAACCACTGAAATCGATTCTTGTGCAGACTACACTGTATATGAATATTTGGTAATAGGCTAAGGATTACAAATCTTAACTTATTAGCTTATTTATTTATTTATTTATTTATTTATTTATTTATTTATTTATTTATACCTATTTTATAGGTCTGATGTTGCAGGGGGAGGTAATGAAAAGTGTTAGGAGCATGCTCTTGTTATGATGCCAGTTTGTTTCAGCCTTTATCCAGTCTCTTGTAGAAGGGCTGGTCATATCACAGGTTATTTGCATTGCAACAAGGACAGTTAGCAAGATAGAGTGAATAAACAAACTTGAAGAGGGGAGGGGAGCTTGCAGGGAAACTGAAATTCTCTGGGACATCTAGTGTTAACATATAACGTGATGCTGGAGCCACTCTGGCCACCATATGCCAGCATGAGAATGTCCATTTTGGCTGATCTTCACAGAAGAGAAGACAGATTAAGAAATGAATAGATGTAACAGTTATTTAAAACTGAAAATAAAAGGAAATTAATTTTCAACAACTTTATTTGGTAAAAAAAATATTTTATTAAATGATTTTCCTAAATCAGATATCAGTAGATTGATTCTTAGCCTTCTGTGATTGTTTCTGATGGGTAGTTAAAATAATCACCTGGTGAAACAATGTGGTTGGTACATGTATATAGAAGACATGAGATGACTGAATTAAAAAGGGATTCTTGATCAGATCTTGCAGTCAAATGTAATAAGCATATCAGAAAACACATAAATGTTAAAATTATATTAGTGCTTAAACCTTCAGTGAAATTAAGTTTATTTTAGCACATATAAACAAAAGCCCAAACATGTCAGCATGACATAGCATACATTCACTATTAGCTTCTTGTTAGCTTGCTTACTCTACAGTTAACACAGTGTTGATAAAAAATTAAAACCAAACAATTGTTTAGCTGGAAACTCTTTGCCTAACGTGACCTGCATCATCTGTTGATCTCTATTTTGGAAAAATTAGGCTTCTCAACCTTTAGAAAAGCTTAACCCAGGCCATTTTGTTAGATATGTTTTTGTGTTGATGTCCTACAGTAGCCGAGAGGCTTTTGTCTTTTGTGGTCGTGTGAAACCAAGTGTTACGCCCACCAAGGACACAACATATTTGAGGACACGAGACAAAAATGAGGGTTCAAAAAAAGATATTTTATTAATAAATTCTCTCCGTTTTAGTTGTTCTTGGTTCGGCTTCTTCAGATGTTCTGCGAAGAGAAAAATAGTTAACGGCCCTCAAATCCCGTGCCCCAAAAAAATAAAAAAAGAAACCCAAAGTAACAACAGAAAGTTGGACCTGGCAGGCCGATCGAACAGAATAAAACGGTACAGCAGGGGGCCAACCCTATACAGGGCCGTCGAAGCCCCTACTGGTACCGGACTAAAGGCAAAAAATAACCTAAGCGAAAGAAAAATCGAAAACAGGACTACCGGTCCCGCCAGGCCAAAAACCTCAAGAAAAAAGTAAGAAAAAGTTAACAAAAATACCACATGGCAGGTTGGAACGTCCGCTGCAGGCCGCAGCGACAAGACAAGTGCGCACCGCGCACGATGGAGCAAATGAAGCAGGTGGGAAGTGGCGTCCAAACGAGGTTGGAAAGGAACGCGCTAACGTGCTGAAGGCCAGCCTATTTATAGGCGGACGACAGCACCACAAATTAACATAAGTAACTTGCTAAAAGAATCCCAAAATATATTAACAAAAGATCCTTCAACTAAAGTTTATAAGAAACAAAGAAAAGAAATGGACAAAAATCATAATGTGCCCGAAGCACATAACACCCCCACCCAAAGACTCTGAATGGGGTCTGAAGTAAAAAAAAAACCCCAACCCATTCAGAGAAAAAAACAAACGGGACTAGAGACGCGAGAGTGCGTCGGCCACTACGTTGTCTTTACCACGAACATGCTGTATAGAGATGTTAAAGGATTGGAGTCGCAAAGACCAGTTCATCAAGCGGCGGTTTTTATTCCGCATGCGAGCCAGAAAAACTAACGGATTATGGTCCGTAAAAACAACCACAGATCCGCTAGAACCTCCAACATACACCTCAAAATGTTCCAAAGCAAGGATCAACGCTAATGCCTCCTTCTCAATGGTGGAATACCATCTCTGATACTTATCCAGTTTCTTAGAAAAATAAGAAACCGCATGTTCCACCCCATCAGTACCATCCTGGAGCAGGACAGCTCCGACACCAGAATCACAAGCGTCCACAGACAACTTAAATGGTACATCAAAACGAGGATCAGACAACACAGGAGCATTAACCAGCAAATGCTTAGTTTGCTCAAAAGCAGATTGACACCGATCAGACCAAATAAAAGCCACTTTAGGGCTAAGTAGGTCTGTCAACGGGGCAGCCACAGAGGAAAAGTTTTTACAAAACCCCCTGTAGTAGCCAACCATCGCCAGATAGCGGCGTAGCTCAGTACGAGTGGTGGGCACTGGGACAGAAAGAATAGCCTCTACTTTAGCCTCAACGGGGCGCACCTGACCTCCCCCGACCCTTTTTCCAAGATAGGTCACCGTCGCGTGGCCGAATTGGCATTTAGAAAGATTAACCGTCAAATTAGCCTCACTCAGACGCGTAAAAACAGTTTTTAAATGGTCAACGTGCTCAGTCCAGGTAGCAGAACAAATCACCACGTCATCCAAATAAGCCTCACAGAATGATAAACCCGACAAAACAACATTCATTAGCCGTTGAAACGTCACTGGGGCGTTACGCATCCCAAAAGCCATCACGGTGTACTGAAGGAAATCATCGGGTGTGACAAAGGCGGAAATCTCCTGGGCTCTCGCCGTTAAGGGCACCTGCCAGTACCCCTTTAGCAAATCCAGCTTCGTAACGAACTGGGCAGCCCCCACATGGTCCACACAATCCTCCATACGAGGGAGTGGATAGCAATCCGGCCTAGTCACCCCATTTACCTTCCTGAAGTCCGTACAAAAACGGTCCTCCCCATTGGCTTTAACAGTCAGGAGACATGGTGAACTCCACGCACTACTGCTGGCAACAGCAAGTCCATGTTCCACCATGTACTCCACCTGCGTCTGCAAACGGCGCCGTTTGTCTGGGTTCACTCTGTACGGGTGTTGTTTAATTGGCCTGGAATCACCAACGTCAATGTCATGGCTGAGCACACGAGTCTGAGTGGGAATATCTGCAAACAGAGACCTATGAGACTGGATCAAATGAACCACATCAGCCTGCTTGGAAAAATCAAGGTGTGACAACAAGAGAGGCAAGTTCCCCAACACCGCTGAATTTGGAACCCTCCCTTCAGTAACAGCCGGGGAGAAAACGTCATCTTCAGGTTCAGCACCGGACAGCTCCTCCCGTGCATCTGCAGCTGCCCCGACATCTGCGTCATCTCGTTTACTGGAAACACAACTGATAGATTTATGCAGAGCAGATGCACGTTCGACGTACGGCTTCAGCATGTTCACATGACATAAGCGTGAAGTGCGCCTCCGATCAGGAGTAGAGATCAGATAATCACGATTACCAACCTTTCTCGTGATTGTATAAGGCCCACTATAGCGCGCTTGCAAGCTGGAACCAGGAACCGGAAGTAACGCTAACACTTTCTCCCCAGGCTGAAAAACTCTCAAAACTGCCCTTCTGTCAAACAAGGACTTCATTTTAGCCTGTGCAGTTTTAAGATTCTCTTTAGCAATCTCACACGCACGATTCAACTTCATCCGGAAATTACTAACATAGTCTAACAAATTCAGGTCAGATTTGTCACACAACCACTTCTCTTTCAACAGCCTTAAAGGGCCGCGAACAGTGTGAGCAAAAACCAAGTCCGACGGGCTAAACCCCAGAGATTCCTGAACCACCTCCCGAATAGCAAACATTTGTAAATGTACACCTTCATCCCAGTCTTTTTCAAACTCCAAACAGTAGGTGCGAAGCATTGTTTTTAAAGTTTGATGGAAACGCTCGAGTGCGCCCTGACTCTCTGGGTGATAAGCGCTGGAATGATAGTGCTTTATGTCCAATTGACGTAAAACCTGTGCAAAAACTCTAGACATGAAATTAGACCCCTGGTCAGTCTGCACAACCCGAGGTAAACCAAACAATGAAAAAAACTTTGTCAATGCTTTAACCACTACGGGCGTAGTTATTTTACGCACCGGAAAAACCTCTGGAAAACGAGTAGAGGTGCACATCACCGTTACTAAGAATTTATTCCCCGCTTTGGTTCGAGGCAACGGACCCACACAGTCAACCAATACTCTCTCAAATGGTTCAGTGATGGCTGGGATGGGATACAAAGGAGCAGGAGAAATCGTCTGATTTGGCTTTCCAGACACTTGACAAAAGTGACACGAATTACAATAGCGCACGACATCGCTCTTCAATCCTGGCCAAAAGAAATGACGCAAAATGCGATCATAGGTCTTTCTGATGCCAAGGTGACCCGCTAACGGATTATCATGTGCCAACCGCAAAATTTCTGAACGATATGGAGATGGAACAACAATCTGCTTCACCACACTCCACTCTTCAACAGGAGACACATTCAAAGGGGTCCATTTACGCATCAGAAGACCATCATCCAAAAAATAGCCAGTAGAAATGGAGTCAGGCTTATCAGTTAATGCATCGCCGAACAATGACTCCAAACTCTTATCACTTTTCTGGAGCTCGATCAACTGCTTCCTAGACCATGATAGCGTATTCACATCCAACATGTCATCCTCCACAGTTCGCTTCAATGGAACATGTTCGGATTCAGCGTTGAACAAAAAACTTCCACTCAAGTCAAACTCATCTTTCCTCTCGGCTTGATGTCGTTTAAGTGCTGCACGCGTAACTGCGCATGACGTGAAAACACCTGGGAATTTACGGGCGAGCGCATCTGGACAGTCGCTCAACACCGGAACAGGTGTAACCTCTGGGGTAACCAATACTCGACCCCCAGCCAAATCGTTGCCCATGATCATGGAGACGCCCGCTATTGGAAAACTAGGACGCACCCCAACCACAGCGTCACCAGACCACAGCTCAGACTGGATCACAATTTTATGCAGAGGAACGCAGATTTCTTGCATGCCAAAACCACGCACTGGAACATCAGAGCCAATCGCAGTGTCGTTATTCAACGGCAAGATTCCCTCCATAATAAAAGATTGAGAGGCAGCAGTGTCTCGTAATATTTTTACAGGGATCTTTTCACCAGTTAGAGACAAAGAAACAAATCCATCCATAATGAAAGGCTTAAAATCAGCATACTCGCAAGGCTGTGTTGAAAGCGGATGAACATCGTCTTTCACAGTTTTAATTAGAGCGACGGGCTTAGTGTTCTTTTTCTGCAAAACCGGGCAATTGGCTATAACGTGTCCACCCTTTCTACAATAAAAACACGTCCCATTAGTTTTTAATTCCAACCTGTTATCCGATTTGCCTCCCACGCCACCGAGCGCAGCAGATACATCTGTTTCAACAAGCGAGGCAGTTTTGGCCCACTCCTTCCCATTATTTTCAGAGTGGTCAAACTTACTAAAGAGATGTGAGCGCTCAAAATTACTTACTAAAAAAAAAAAAAAAAACAAAAAAAAAAAAAAAAAACAAAAAAAAAAAAAAAAAAAAATTACTTTTGTGCGTTAACATGTACTCATCAACGAGCACCGCAGCTTCTGACACATTTGAGACTTTATTTTCATTCAAGTAGGTGGTAACTTTCTCAGGCAAATTATTTTTAAAGTCTTCCAACAAAATAAGTTGCTTAAGCTGCGCAAAATCGGCAACCTTCTTAGAAGCGCACCAACGATCAAAGAGAATTTCCTTATCTCTAACAAAATCCACATAAGTTTGATTGTAGCGTTTTTTTAACTTACGAAATTTCTGACGATAAGCCTCTGGTACTAGTTCATATGCCCTCAAAACAGCACTTTTAACTTTTTCAAAATCAAGGCTATCAGCCACAGAAAGAGACGCATACGCCTCCTGCGCTTTGCCACTTAATGCACACTGTAACAACAAAGTCCACACATTTTTGGGCCACTTAAGTGTGAGTGCCACTCTTTCAAATAAAGTAAAGTATTTATCAACATCCCGCTCATTAAATAGAGGAACCAGGCGAACATTTCTACTCACGTCAAAATCAGTCGATTTCTGAGGACTCAGCACCAAGCTCGAGTTCCTTCAAACGCAGTTCGGCTTGTATCTCTAATCGTCGCTGTTCAAGATGCAGCTCCTTTTCTCTCAAAGCAAGCCGACCCAATTCAACTTCCAGTTCCTTCAAACGCACCGGGTCATCTTTCAACGAAGCCTTCGATGGCGATCCAACAAGACTTTTCGGAAAAACTGTAGCAGGAAAAATTCCTATCTGCACCAGCGCTTCTAACAACTCAGCTTCAACTGTTCCCCTCTTAACGCGTTTATCTACGGTAACCTTGAAATGCTCGGCTATTAACAGCAACTGATCCTTTGTGCAGTTACGCAAAGTATCCAACGTGGGCCCTCGAACAAACTCATCCAGGTCAAACTCCATGTCTACCCCTGGAATCAAGCCACACCAAATCAGGAACACCTCTGCACAAATGAAGCTACAGCACCACCAGAACCGAATGCTCTAACTAATCAGCGCAACGCGCGTCAGCTGCGCAAAAATACACACAAACCCAGCACAACCGCCAACAAACAAGAACCAACCGTAGGACACGACCTGTCTCTAAAAGGCACACTTTGTTTAAACAAGCCCCCAAAAATATGTTACGCCCACCAAGGACACAACATATTTGAGGACACGAGACAAAAATGAGGGTTCAAAAAAATATATTTTATTAATAAATTCTCTCCGTTTTAGTTGTTCTTGGTTCGGCTTCTTCAGATGTTCTGCGAAGAGAAAAATAGTTAACGGCCCTCAAATCCCGTGCCCCAAAAAAAAAATAAATAAACCCAAAGTAACAACAGAAAGTTGGACCTGGCAGGCCGATCGAACAGAATAAAACGGTACAGCAGGGGGCCAACCCTATACAGGGCCGTCGAAGCCCCTACTGGTACCGGACTAAAGGTAAAAAATAACCTAAGCGAAAGAAAAATCGAAAACAGGACTACCGGTCCCGCCAAGCCAAAAACCTCAAGAAAAAAGTAAGAAAAAGTTAACAAAAATACCACATGGCAGGTTGGAACGTCCGCTGCAGGCCGCAGCGACAAGACAAGTGCGCACCGCGCACGATGGAGCAAATGAAGCAGGTGGGAAGTGGCGTCCAAACGAGGTTGGAAAGGAACGCGCTAACGTGCTGAAGGCCAGCCTATTTATAGGCGGACGACAGCACCACAAATTAACATAATTAACTTGCTAAAAGAATCCCAAAATATATTAACAAAAGATCCTTCAACTAAAGTTTATAAGAAACAAAGAAAAGAAATGGACAAAAATCATAATGTGCCCGAAGCACATAACACCAAGTCTGGGACTTCATTGTTATTACTATAAACTTAACGAAAATGTTACACACATTCTTTTTGCAGCAATTTAGTTCTGAATGTGGGTTCAGGACTATGTAGTTTGAGCAGGGGTTGAGGAATGAAGTCCATTTAGCCATGTAGTGTTTGTTCTTCCCGAAGTGGCCCCTCTCTTTGAAATTCCACCAGCAAGCAAAAAGAGTGATTTGCCAGGGAAGCATTCTGACCAAGGCCTGCTGGTTTAATTTGAATTTAATTTGAAGTTTTAACTCTTAACTCAACATTTTTTTAAACACAGGTTGCCTGCACAAACTGGAAAAGGATTATGTATGTCTTGAAAAAGGGCAAGCCTTACATCGACCCTGCAGCTGTTCCTCCCAATGCTGTACATCAAACAAAAGCACTCAAATATCTGTCAAACTTCAGTCCAGCAGAGAGGGAAGTAAGTAAATGTATTTATGTCTTGTCAGAATTTAAGGTATCAAATCTTGCAATAATAAAATACATGTACATTTATTTCAGTATTTTTTTCTCAAGTGCCAATTCCAACCAGTGCAGCTACTCCTCTTAATGTCATATAATTGCTCAACAGAAGCATGGGTAATACTTTTATGCAGATCAATCTATGAACTGTTTATTATACAGAAATAAAAGAAAAAAGCTATTTCTGTCATATTAGCATTAGTAAATAGTAACTATTAGTGAAATAAGCATGAGTAGTGGTAGTAGCATTTGTCCAAGGGCCATACAGAGAAATCATAACCTTTCTTCTTCTTATATTTTTTACACCAAACAATACCCTACAGAAGAAAATTCATGCTTCAAAAAGCAAACATACAAATAAACTCTGGGTTGTGTAGTGGTATCTAGATAGGAAACAATGTTTACTTTGGTTCGTCTCTATAAGAACCCATAAACTATTATAGGAGAGGTTGTTTAAAACAGCAACAGTTTTCCTATTGTAGATATTTAAAAAAAATGATACACTGTGTTTTATTAAAAAGTCATAAATAGTTTGTGGCTCTATATGACGTTGATTAAGCTGGACTCAAGGCAAAAAGGCTCTTTGGATATGAAAATTTTGCAGATCCCAGTCTAAAGGAAGTCTATTCGACAGATGAGTTGCTAAAAATAACAATTCTCGGTCAGCAACAATGCTTACTATACGTAAGTACAAGGACATCTGATAAAAGTAGATTCAATAACCTTAGGTATTTGCTATGTACAGACATTTCTACTGTAAATATTTAACTAAATAAGGTAGAGATCAAACATTAACAGCTTTCAAAACAAATAACACAACAAAAGTTCAAACTGAGTTCTTAAATGGACAGGAAAACAGTGAAAAGGGGATAAGTCAGGGGTTATATGCTCACTTCTAGAGTTGTTGGTTAAAAGGCAGTCATCCATGTTCTGTAATGTTGGAGATGCTTCTAGAAGACAGAGAAGCACTATACTGAAAGTATTACAAAAGTCCATCAATTTTCTTCCGCTTATCCGGGGCCGAGTTATGAAGGCAGCAGCTTAAGCAAAGATGCAGACTTCCCGATCATCCAGACTCCCCCCACCCCCCGCCTGCCAAAGGGCACTATGAGGGACTCGGTCGAAAGCCTTCTCCAGGTCCACAAAACACATGTGGATTGGTTGGGCGAACTCCCACGAACCATCGAACACCCGATGAAGGGTATAGAGCTGGTCCGGTGTGCCATGACCAGGACGAAAACCGCATTGTTCCTCCTTGATCTGAGGTTCGTCTATCGGCAGGACCCTTCTCTCCAGCACCCTGGAGTAGACCTTACCGGCAACGTTGAGGAGTGTGATCCCTCTGTAATTGGAGCACACCCTCCGGTCCCCCTTTTTAAAGAGAGGGACCACCACCCGGTCTGCCAGTCCAGGGGTACTGTCCCCGACCACCACGCGATATTGGAGAGACATGTCAGCCAAGACAGTCTCACAACATCCAGAGACTTAAGGTACTCAGAACAAATCTCATCCACCCCCGGGGCCCTGCCACCAGGAGGCTTTCTAACTACCCTGGTGACTTCAGCCTGGCTGATGGGCGAGTCTGCCTCTGTCCCCTGCCTCTGCCTCCTCCTCGGAAGGCGTGGTGATGGGATAGAGGAAATCCTAGTAGTACTCCTTCCATCGCTGAACAATGTCCCCAGTTGAGGTCAGCTGCTCCCCACCCGCATTGTAAACAGTGTTGGTGAAGCACCGCTTCCCCCTCCTAAGGCAGCAGATGGTTTGCCAGAACACTCTCGAGGCTGCACAGGCTGCAGTACGCTTGGCCTGCCGATACCTCTCAGCTGACTCTGGAGTCTCACTAGCTAACAAGGCCAGGTAGGCCTCCATCTTCAGCTTGATGGCATCCCTTACTTCCGGGCGCCACCACTGGGTTCGGGGACTGGCAGCCACACCTACAGATAACCGCATTGGCCATGGAGGAGGAGAACATGTACCACCCCGACTTCATGTCTCCAACCTCCAAGTCAAGTCCAAAATTTTAAAAAAGATTTAATTTTGGCCAGATGCAGGTGGAGAAAGTATTATTACTTGTAAAGTGTGCTTACTACACTTTTTTGATATGTTAACAATCTATCCCTGTTTGGTATCAAAAGTTACATTTGGGAACTAAGGTCCAGTATGATTGAATTGTTTTTTTTTTTCTACAGATCAGGCTGATGAACTACACGAAGTTTCTCTTCGTTCGGGACCCATTTGTTCGCCTTATCTCTGCTTTCCGAGACAAGTTCCAACCCATAAATGAGCCCTTTTATAAATCTTACGGAAAAACTATGGTGAAACTCTACCGTAACCAGTCTCATCCTCCCAAAACACAGAAAGAGGCAGTAGCTTTAGGACTGCAACCAACATTTTACAACTTTGTTCAGTACTTGTTGGACCCACGAACAGAAAAATATGTGCCCTTTAACGAGCACTGGAGACAAATGCATCACCTGTGTCACCCCTGCATGTTAGAGTAAGATTTTTTTTTTTTTAAGTGAAAAAAACATTTGTAAAACAGAACAAAAAAATGAAATGTTGGAACAAATATCTTTATAAACAGTGTTTGTTTTTTTACAGGTATGATTTTATTGGTCACCAGGAGACGCTTCAGGAAGATGCTGAAGAGCTTCTTAAAATGTTAGAGGTGGAAAACGAAATTAAGTTTCCACCCACTAAAAATGCAACTACATCGAATTTGATCAAGGAATGGTTTAAAACGGTGCCTCGAGAGGACAGGAGGATGTTGTACAAACTCTATAAATGGGATTTTAAAATTTTTGGATTCAAAAGGCCAGATGAAATCCTAGATAGTTAATATTTACGTTGATCGGTTGAGATTTAAGGTTTATAATATGGAATATATTGTGTAAATAAAGATGATGCATGTGGATGATTTTATTGGGAAATAAGTAGTTATGACTGGTTGGGTTGTGTGGCCATAAGGCATTTAGGAGTTTATCATCTTTATAATTGTAATGTTTACCTGTTGTTTTTATGGATGATGTGCATTACATCTATGTTCTCTTCTTTTATGTCTCTGTTTCCATGACTTTGACTGCAAAGATTATGGGATACACTATACAAGAACTAAAGCTCTACAAATATTCCTGCTGTCTTATTAAAGTATTCCAACTGCTACAATATTGAAATTTAATTTGAACATTGACCACTGTTGATTAAATGATCCCAAATCTTGAAACACTCCAGTTTCTTATTTTAAATATACTAAAAACCTACCAATAAAAACCATACCAGAATGATCTGTATTCATGTCCCAATAAATAATTCGCTTTACAGCAGGTCACAATCGAAATACGTTACAATATTTAAGTACGTAGAAACAGCTTCAGCAGCTTTAACCAAGGTGCATAAATACCAAAATGTGTACATTAATATCGTCCCCAAGAATATTAAGGTTTCAGTGTGTTCCTGTTTTTTTTCTGAAGTCTACAAGAATGTATCTTGTTTTGTTGACATTTAGGATCAAATTATTGTTTACACACTATGCCACACAGCTTTTCACCAGCTCTCTGTACTCATCTTCTTGTCCATATTTGATGCAAGCAGTAACTGCAGAGTCATCTGAGTATTTCTGCAGGAAGTCTACTGGAAGTCAGACAGCATATAAAGGAATGAACAGAGTAATATCCGCTGTGGTGCTCTTGTACTGCTGACTACTTGATTGGACAGCTGACCCTTCAGTTTAACAAACGCTGGTCTGTTTTTTCATGTACTCTTTGACCCAGGCAATTGCTGATGTATCCACCTGAGTCTGGTGAAGTTATATGACAATGGGCAGGAGAGAAAGATACTGAACTTATTCCTAAACTGAACCTATTAAATAACGTATTTAGTTAATTTGCTATGTCCAAACTTCAAACTGCCTGATTATCTTTCAGCTTGAAGCCTGTGATCTTCTTCATCCCTCGCCCCACATCTCTGATATTGTTCTGCTGTAGAATGTTTTCTTGGTTCTTCCTGTCTGGCTCCTTGCCTTCTCTTATCTTGATCTTAAAGGTATAAAGGAGGATATTTTATTTCTGGGTGGATCATCTAAATAAGTTGTCCTCATGTCATTCATCCTGGTTATATGTTTGAGTAAGGCCGTTCTACGTGCTCTACCTGTTAGCTATCTTTTTCTGTGCATGCACACTTTCAGCTGCATATGTGTGGTGATCTTTGGTTTCAGACAATCATTGGGGCCTCGCCATGGTTCTTTGAAAATGGGCAAGGGTCCTAAGAGAAAAAGGTTCTATGAAGTGTATGAGAAGAAAACAAAGGCCTCGGAATAGGCAGATCTATCCCATAATGCTTTACATGGAGAGCTCTCCTCGCAAAGCATTATGTGATTTGCTGTCACAGCAGACAGTTGCCATAGGCTGTCGCTACCCTACAACAGCAACTACCGTATTTTCACCACCATAAGGCGCACCATACTAAAAGGCGCAGTCTCAGTTATGTATGGCATTACTGTATTTAACACACGCATAAGGCGCACCGGACTATAGGGCGCGGGTTTTATATACCGGTATGTATCCTCTACTACGGTTAAATACCTCTACTGCGTATTTAAAAATAGAGCGGGAGAAAAACTGAGTATGATTGTGCTTTATTCATGTATTTATTACAAAATATTAATCAAACTTGGGAGCAGGCCGTGTGACAGACACATGGCAGATGACACAGAGCGCTGTGATCACTCCTCTGAAACAGTTTATTGACGCATAAATTAACTTAAAATGCAGAAATCTGCCAGCAGAATATGTTAGCTTTTACTATCCTGGTGCCTGCAGTTTAGATTATTTAGATGAAAAACACCTACCAGCTGCTGCGGTGAACCGCGAGGAGGCAACCCAGCCAGAGGCTGCTGTTGAATGGGATTCCTACTGATATGTGGGGGTCTGAGCGGCTCCGACAGAAATAATATTGAAAGGCAGGATCGTAATCTGGATGAACTGACTGCACTGATTAAGTTTTCAGGTGGACTTTCTCAATTAAAAACATATTAAAACTACTATATTTCCACTGATCACAGCAAATATAGCTGCAAGGCAAAGAAAGGACAGAGCAGCTCCAACCAACACGCGTCAGACACACTTTTGCACCGCGCAGCCAGAGCAGCAAAGCTGCTTCAGCCGCGCGTCAGAACTAACTGTTACAAGCAGCAGACGTGTGTACGTAGCATTACTTTGAACGGCCGGTTCACACCAATGTCGAGCAGTTGAAGTTCCTTTGTCAGACCTCCCGGAATAACAGCAAGCACATTTGTTTGTTTCACCATGTTTTTCACATCGGCTGTGAGATGGGCACGCATGGAGTCACAGATTAACAGCGATGGTGATGCGTGGAAAAAACCAACTGGTCTCTTTACATTCACCTCCCTCAGCCACTCTTTCATCATCTCCTCAATGAGGAGTTCTGCATAAAGCACATACCTGTTCTTTTATACACAATCCACGCCCACACTTCCCCCTTTAACGTTCTCATGGTGGTCTCAACATTGTCCGCAGTAACAACACACATAGGGCGCACCACACTGTAGGGCGCGCCACACATTTTGAGGGGAAAAAAAAGATGCGCCTTATAGTTGTGAAAATACGGTAATAACAAAGATGCTGCAGGTAACGCACGGTGGAGTTACATGACCCACGGGGCAGAAAGCAGTGATCATCTGTCTGAACAGTCAGTTAATTGAGTTTGCTATAAAGTCCACTGTAAAGTCCCTGCTGTATGAGGATACAGTAAGCTTGTATGAGCTATGAAAACAGCACATTTTAAACAGGGAGTGCACAAGGAGAAATGGGCTTGTGTGTCAGCTTGACCGGCAGAGGCCCAATATTTAATGGAGAGGCAAGACAAAACTGACGTTTTGGTGGCTTTGTTGAACTCCATCTTGTGCACACCAACATCTTCATACAATAAAAAGAGCAAACAATGGCTCTGTTCTAAATCCTGGGCTGCATCCTCCAAGGACGCGGTCTACCTAGACTTGATCCTTTGAAGTCCGTGAAAATAAGGAGACCAGAAGTGTTTTGGCTCTGAATTCGAACAGGTCTACCCTTCTGCGGGTTTTACCGCAGTATGCTCTGTTGCTTAGCAACCATAAAAGTTGACACACAAAGCAGGAAAAGAATGAAAACCGAAGTTTTCAAAACTATTTGTTTGTTTATTTATTTTTTATTATAAAGTGAACAAAGACTACACTCACAGGAATCCAGAGTGGAATAAATGTTCCAACCATCGGGAGCATGAACAAATAAAATCAAATGTAATGATAGAAACCTTAGTCAGTTAAATAACATGCTGCTGTCATTCTGCACATCTCTGATGTTGCTACTATTTTCAAATATCCTTAACTGTAAAAATGTCCATAGCTGCATATTGGTTATTTACTCTCCAGTTTTATATTGTTAAAACACTTTATAGAATTGTATTGTTTATATTTTAAGTCTTCCCTATTATGTTATTCTTATACATTTTTCTAAGGTCCACATTTGTGTGACCATTTTCAACAATCTTTCTGCTGCTGTAAATTTGCCAATTGTGGAACAATAAAGGGATTTTTCTATTCTATAAAAGGTGGAGAAATATATAAGTAAATCTAAACAATGTATGTATAAAAATATATCTGCAAAATCTCTAATATAAAAAAAAATACTTACAGTAGTTAAGCATATTGTTCAAAACAGCAATAAAAAAATTAAACTATCAGATTTATAGTCCCCGCACTGCAGATATGTTAGAATATGTCTTTAGATTACAGCCAAACCCATTTACACAGCAACAGATAAAAAACCTTTAGATAAATCAAACATTACCGCCGCTTATCTGACCATTAAAACAACTATTTTCATTCATTTCAGACGGAACTATTCGCATACTTGTATTAAATTAAACTAAACTTCCAATTTTCACCACTGTTCGGCGCCAATTAACCTTTCTTCTGATCACGGAACAGCCGGCTTGCTTGGTCTAGCAATGAATCCTGGGTAAGCCAAGGATACCGAGGATACATCAGACCCGTCCTTCAGATCGGGCAAAAAGAAGGACGCATTCTAAGGCCGCATAACGAGGAGTCTTGGAATCCGACCAGACCTTGGCGCTGCGCTATGACTTAATCGTCTTTCGAATCCGGACTTCTAAGGACGCATCCCAGGTTTTCAAACAGAGCAAACATGTTATACCAAACTCAATTCAGGTGACATGAAGGAAGGAACCATGAAAAAGGATTATTAAGAAAAAGAAGCAAACCTACACAAAAACAATAAACTATAAACCTGAAGTAATATTTACATACAATACAATTAAACAAATCTAAAGTCAATCACAAAACCCATCAAACTTAACAAAACTAATCCCAACCTACCCTCCTGATAATTTTGGTTTGCTCCAAGTGCATTGCAGCACCTGGAGCCCTCCTACCTTTTTCAGCCACGTCCTGCTGAGGAGCCAAACCAGGAAAAGGTAGGTACTTTGACTTATCATAAACAGAAAGTAAGGTCAAATAATTGACATTAATGTTTAAACTTTCTTTCCACAAGCAGGATGGCCAGTCCTTCTGCTTCACAAGAAAGCTTGCCAAAAATGTCCAAACAAAACTACAACAAAGAACTCATACAACCCACCTATTTGTTCCGACTTAATATTGCATAACACAAAATCAATAATCATATTTCATGGGGTAATGGGACTCCTAGTCCCCATTACATTGTGCATGCTCTTGTACGTGCATTTATTTTTAAAGTGGAGAGGGTGGGTCTTACAAAAAATCATCCACAATACCTTGAAGTTGCTTCTGTATACTCCTCATTAAACCCATGTCTCCCTTCTTGGAAGGCTTGTTTTTTTCTTAAGCGATTGCATTAGATCACTTGTTGTTTATTATTTGGGAAGCATTTCACTGTTGTGGTAGAAATGGTTTTATCTACACATACGTTTATGTTATCAGTCACACTCTCATTGCTTTCATGCCTTTTTCTTGTGGTTGACAAAGTACATCCCAGTCTTTAGCCTCAAAACAATCTTGCAGGGCCAATTCAGCTTCCTGTGACCATTTTCTTACAGTTCCTTTTAATGCAGGTTGTCTCTTAAAAAGTGGCTTATGATCTGAGCAGAGAAAAACAAGATTGTGATCTGATTTCCCAAGAAGATGTCTTACTTCAGAGATCTAGGAGACATTTTCACAAAACAACTCAAAAGTTTTGTTGTCTCCGGTGCAGCACCTGACAAACCGTTGGAACATTGGCAGTGTAGCACAGAGTGAGGCGTGAATAAAGTCACCAGTTATTGCCACAAATGCATTGGGATGTTGTGTCTGTAGCTTAGCAACAATGTAATGATTACCTTGGAATGAGGAGAGGAAGGCTAAACCTTCAGTCAATAATAAATATTTATGCCCACATCATAAAAACGTATGACCCTCAAATTATGCTCTGGTTATAAGTATCCGTTTCCAGGGTTATAACAGACATGTGCTCTTTTGTATAACATTTCCTAAATGAGTTTACTGTCACCAATCAACACACCTTTCATCCTGACCTCTTTGTACGTGTACTTTGTGTTTGGTGGAAAGATAGAACACTATCTTTCCAAGGTTATAAAAGACATGTTTGCCTTGTATAAGCAATCTAAATGATTTTACTGCACTAATAAAGCTTTACATTCTGTTAAGACCTTTCTTTGACCTCAGTTCCAGGATACTGATTTTACCCCCACCATGGTGAGCATCAACACGTAACCTAGGCTCCAGGAAACTCATCAGTTTAACCAAGCTCTAAATGTGTTAAGACCATTCTTTGATCTGCTCCCACAAACTGTTACTTTTGATGGAGGATATTGCTACTTCCCTAAACACCTCATGCATCAAGAAACGGTATGTTTTTCACAACCACACTTTCACCGGACATAATGGGGACCCACCCGTAGATACACCTGTGTCTGCCCTGGACTGGAAAGTGTTTTTTTTTTTGTTTTTTTTACTCCTGAGTGGCCAACTTTTTATCGTTCCTATCGGTCACTCAAACAATTATTTCTAATTTTAAAGTCTTGATGGTGTCACTACACAATCCGTACTGGAAGCACGAGCCGTACCATCAGCTCATTTGCACATGTGCATGCAGATATTCATCCAGGTCACCATAACTAATGCAATTATGGTACTAAAGGTCTTATTTTTACCCATAAATAAATAAAGAATGCTACATCTCTAAAAACATTTTTATGACTTTTCTGAGACAATTTAATGCTTCTTAAATTTTCTCCATTAAACTGCTTGTTTGACATCATCAACGAACATACTCAGAGCATGTTATATATATATACGTAATACATATATGTATTATATATACATTTAATATACACACAAATATATGTCACAAATTAACTAATTTAAGAACAAATGTTCACATTTGCATAAATAAAAAAAAAAGTGTTTGAACAAAACATTGCATTTAATTAAAATACAAAATAACAAACTTTTTTTTAAATCACAGTAAAACTAAGTTTCCTCTATGGATCATAATACTCATTAACAGAGAGCAAGCCTTAAAAATACTGAATGATAATAATACACAATAAAAAATAAGGAATGTTTGCATTATACTGGAGTTTGCATTATAGTGGAATTTGCATGTTCTCCCTGTGCATGCGTGGGATTTCTCCGTTGTAGTCCGGCTTCCTCCCAGAGTACAAAAACAAGATTGTTAGGTCAATTGGCTGCTCTAAATTCTCCTTACCCCGAAATCCCACATACTCCGTCAGCGCTCCGCTCCGCCCCGCTGCGCTCCAGACCGCCTGCACAAAGCAAAGCCTACAGCCGCCGCTGTTGCTCCGTCCCCTCCGCTCTGAGTTCCTTGGAGATCGTAGAGGGCATGCGCCAGATGAACCAGGGTTTCCGCGGATCATTAAAAATAATTACAATTCATAATTCTTTTTTTAATCAAGGCCTTAATTGGCACTAAAATTAATTAAATATGTTTATCGTTGCATTTATGATTCTTTAATAAAAATGCTTCTAAAAACAATTTCGTCAGATATATTATATCGCTATTAATTTGCGTGGAACTGTTTATAAAGCCGTATGTTCGGAAAGGAAGCTCGAGGCGGAGAAAAAGCTAGAGGATATATATATACGTATATGTGTGTGTGTGTGTTCACATACATACAGGAGTCATGGAACTCTGCTTACAGCTCCTTCATATTTCATGTACACTAATAACTTGTGTACATGGTTCTTGTTGATGGCATTAAAATCATTTCAAATAGCATTAAATTTGAGTCACTCATTCATGTATGAACCCTGTGAGCGCTTAATTTAATTTGACATATTAAAAAAATCCCACCATCATCCAGCATATGTTCAGTTTCTGCCCAAATATATATATATATATATATATATATATATATATATATATATATATATATATATATATATATATATATATATATTTGTAGATTTTTGTAACAGAGATAAGGATAATTCAAAACTGCTTTTTTTTTAAATGAACTTGTTCTCTACAACTCAGCATCTTTTCATTCCTGTAATAAGAAGGTTCTTTTGAATGGATTTGATTAAACTTTAAGTCCCTCGGTATAAAATAAATATTTTGATGGAGATGAGAAATCTGCTTCCTCGTTGGTGAATAACCAATAGTTTGGATCCAATCATTTAAATAAACGGTGTTAGTTTTTTTTTTTTTTTTTTTTAGATATTTATAAGAATTGTGCTATAATTTCTAGTCACCAATCTGTTGCTGCTATATTTTAATTTGACGAACCGGAATTTGTCAATGTTCTTTTTCCTGTTTGGTGCGATTGCAATTGCGGATCTTGACCTGGCCGGACCGGAGTGGAGCAAAAAATAGCTCGGCTCCGTAATTTGTCGGTGACGGACGGAGAAGATGTACGTGGACGGAGACGTGCGGAGGAGTAGCGGTGGATGTGGAACAGCTCTCATTGATTTCCATGAAAGACAAGCGCTCCGCACGACGTACGTCAGCGGGGCGGAGCGGAGCGCTGACGGAGTATGTGGAATCTGGGGGTTAGGTGTGAGCGTGTGGGTGAATGTTTGTTTTGCCTGTTTGTCTCTGTGCTGCCCCGCAATGGACTGGTGACCTGTCCAGGGTGCATCCCACCTCTCGCCCGTAGACAGCTGGAAATCGGTACAAGCATCCCTCACAACCCCGCTTGGGATAAGCGTGATGGGAAATGCATGGATGGATGCATTAAATAATGTTATAATACAATAATATAGCATTTTGTGTTTATCATATTAATATTTAAGGGGTCATAGAATGATAATATAGGGTATTTGGTGCTGGTCCATAAGGTCTCTGAAAGGGGTGTGTAACATTTGTTGGGCTAGAAATGGCATTTTTGCTGTTCTATGAGCCCTAATGCAGCCTGATTAAAAGCCCTATAATGAAATGACAAGTTTTCTTTCTTTTATGGTATGCTCATGAATATTTAGATGAGCTGCGCTCTGTTTGGTTGGTTAACAACGAGCAAAGCTGCTGAGCAAAGGATCTTTATAGCAACTAGCACTCCCTCACTGAAACATCCCATTTTTCATATGGTAGGGGGACCAGACATCCTCTTTTTCCCTGACACGTCCTACTTTTCATACCTAAAAAGATGTCTGCGGGGAATTTCAAAATCGTCCGAGATTTTGGTCAACTACAGTGCAGCAGCACCGAGCCGTCAGCCCCGGGGCTGGTGTGGGAACCGTGGAGGACTTGACTTACCAAGCAGGCCGGGGAAGCATGGTAAGGCAGGTGGGGGGGGAAACATACCGTCACCGGGTCGGGTTTGGTTGCTACTGCCCCGTCCGCAGGGGTTCCCGGACCAGCCCCGAAGCTGACGGCTCGAATGCCTGGTCCGGTCAAGTTAGCGGCCCAGCATTTCCCACCCAGTAGTGTGGAATGTAGTGTTGGTGCGTGCAACACAACCGCACCAACACTACATTCCCCACAATGCAATGGTACCCCACAAAGTCACAGTACCGCGCACAAGCAGCCTTGGCCTGTGGTCCGGTTCTAATGGTAATTAAATATCATCCATGGGGCCATGGATGGATTCCCAGGGGGAAACATGATTGTGTTTTTCTTTTATTTACATTTTTTGTTGTTGTTCTTTGTATGTTAGGATTGTTTTGGTATTTGTTTTACCGCCTTTAACAATCCAAGCTTGTCTGAAGTCGGTTGTGTAAGGAGGCAAAGTGCACTAACTGCTCTCCCCAACTGTTGCACGCAGGTGTCAGCAGAAGCTGATGGAGCCAAAATAAAAGGAGTCTTCTAGCCAGGCTCCATTTATTTTGGCTTCAATCAGCCCCTGCTGAAGCCTGTCGCCTTTTCAATTCTTTGGTCCTTTTTGGTATTGCTCTGTTTTTTTGTTTAATACATTCCTTTTTTAAAGCACCTCTGCCTGAATCCTGGGTCTGCTGTCATGATTCATCACAACATTTTTACATTTCTTTGCACAAGATGGGATTTTTCTTTGAAGGAAGTATTGTTTTCTCTGTGTGCCATAGATTTTTGTATTTTATTCTATTTATTAATATTTTTTCAGTTAAATGGACTCGGGAAAATCGCAGATAAGAGCCATGAGAGAGAATACAACTGATTATATATTTTTTTTTCTTATTGTACTATTTGAAAGCTCTATGTACTATTTGAAAGCAGTGAACATAGAGCAGCACAGTAGTACATTTTCAGTTTACAATGCATGAACTTTCATTTGTGTATTTATCTTAATACATTTATTAGTAAATTAAAAGTTTATTAAAAATACTGATATTAATATTTTGTTTGAAAAAACAACAACAATATATTAGGTCTTGGGTCAATAGGCTATGTTCATTTCAATATGTTTTAATAAATATTTAACCAGTCTGGCCCTCGGCTTGTAGCAAATTTGTTTTTTTGGCCCTCTGTGTATTTGACTTTGAAATCCCTGTTTAACGGATTGTGACATGTAAGAGATTATTGTAAATAATTAATAAATAGTATTTTTTTTGACTCGTCTTGTGATTAAAATGGGTCTAAGGCAGCTCCTATTCATTCTGACAGCCGCGGTCTGAACTGTGGTCTGACCCAATGTCCACCCTCTAGCCACGACAGCGTCCAATGAGGCATCTACATATATAACGTCTATGGTGACACATGGAACAAACAAGAGTGAGGAGGAAGCAGCACAATTAATTTCTGCTAGAAGCTAAGATCTGAAGACAAACCACTGAGTAAAATTTCAGCTGACACCTAGTTGGATGCATAGCAAAAAGCCAATAGTGTAACTCAGCCGGATGGAAGAAACATGAGCCATGACATCACAGTGACAACAAAGTTCATAATATGTACTCATAGCTTTCTATCTGTCTCTCTAACCCACCCGCCCCAACACACACAAACATGGATTGGTTGCTAGTAGAAGATTAACACCCTGATCTGATTCTTATGCCGCCAGAGCTTAATGGTGATGTCATTGTGCAGATGCGACCTCGTCTCTGCGAGGAGGAGGAGGAAGCCCGCACCGCCTGAGAACCAGGATCCCCGCAGCCACACAGAGGCCCGGACCCCAGTCGCCCCCCCCCCCAAAGGGACAAGCATCCCCCCAGAGGGCGGTAGAGGGTGGCCCCAGCCGGAACCCCTCGTGGTCTCGGGGCCCAGGCCCCAGTGGGCCAAGACAGACAACCGCCGACCGCCCCGGGCGCCGCCCGCCCGAGGTGGGTGCAGCCGGCAGCCCAGATCCCCAGTGCCCGGGGGAAACCCCCCCCCCGACCCGGACGGCCCGGACTGCACCCAGGGGGACCGGACCTCCCAGACGGCACCCCCCCGACCCGGGCCAGCACCCACCCCAATGCCCCGGCCCCACACACACCCGACACCAGGGCGCCCGCACCACTGCCGGTCCCCCCCACACACGCCCCTCCCTCCACCCCACACACACTCTGACTCCCAAACGCACCGACCCCACACACACAACCTGACCCACCCCAACCCCACACCCACACAGATGCTCCTCCCCCCCACCTGCACGCACGCACCAGCCAGACCCACCCCCCATCCCCCACACAACCCTCCCCTCCTGCGCAGCCCGCCCTCCGCCAATCATCGCCACCCACTCCATCAAACACCAATCCTACCCACGCCAAACTGAGAGGCAGTGCTAAGCCATGTCAGGAGTGGGGTCGCGCAGACAACATGGCCACCTACCCGGCCCCCCCCCCACACACTCCGCGGCCCGCCTTCGAGAGGTGATTGCGAGCTGTTGTTGTATCATGTTTCCAGTGTCTAAATGCAGTTAAAACTGGGGAGCAGGTTGTCTCGGCATGCGGCGAGCTAGGGTACGTTGATGCCCCCCTCTCAATACCAGCCCGAAGTCCCCTCCCCAAGGCCCTATGTGTGTGTGTGAAAAAGAGCGGGGGGGAGAGGAATCGAGAAAGAAGACCAGCGGGGTGTATGAATTCCCCTCTGGAGTTTGAGCTGTTGACGGCATTAAGTACCCCTGCCTCCCGGGATCCCCCCAGACCAGAAGGGGCCAGGCACGACCGCCCCCAGAGCCACGCACCCAGCACCGCCGCAAAAGGGCCAACAGTAGCCCCCCAGGGGCCCCCGACCACCACCGCCACAGAGGAGGGACAGGGACAGGAATGAACGAGGGCCGCGGAAGGGCCAGGGCCCACAGGCCCCCCATCCTCAGGTCCCTGCTCTGAGTGTTTAGCAATTCAGATAAACACTCAGAGCAGGTCTCCCGTTCACAGCATGAAGGAGACTGTGTGAACTTCTTATCTCTCTGGGTGACAATCATTCAATTAATTTAATTTAATGTTATCTTATTCCCAGGTTGTGACTCTGCATTTTGTCAAGTGCAGCAACAGAGCAAAAGGCAAAAACCCCTCTAACTTACTGATCATGAGACAATGGCAAAAATTTAATTAAAGTGGCATACAGTAGTGTAATGGAGTTTCTTACTAACTCTGCCTTAACTAAACCATTATGTATTTCAGCATTGTGCTTTTTTGTTGTTTTATTTTAAGTTTTCAAAATTTTAATACAATAAAACAAACAAGCAACATCAAGCAACAAACAACAATAAATCAAAATAAATATAACATCACTATTCACAATTCATGCTCTTTATGTATATACATACATTCATATCTATATGGGTTAATTCACACCCTAAAAGGTAGCAAAGGTTAGAGTCTGTGCCATTCATGTGTTTAGTTTAGTTTTGCCTTTAAAAAGTGTTCCAAGATGGTAGTCCAGCAGCATTGAAAGTCATCCATAGAGCTCCTGCAAAGTCTTTCCATTTGTATCATGGACATCATATCAGTGACCTATAGTTTGAAAGGAGAAGCAGAAGACCTCCAGTATCCCAAAATTCTCTTCGTAATAATAAACCTCAATTCCAGAGGTTGCCACATTTTAGCAGGTACTGTCCCCGTGGTGTGAGGGCATCCAAGAATTATAAATTCTGTCATGATTGCAGCCACGGTAGCTTCTCTGATTACTCATTTCATTCATCTGCCGTTGCCTCCCCGCTCTTCTTATTATCATTGATATTATTCACCTGCTTCCTCTGCTATATTATATATATTATCTGTCTAGTCTTTGTTTATTCATGTTATTTTTTTGTGTCTGTTATTTATTGTTTCATGAGAGTTAAGTTCCTGGTTCATGTCCTGAGTCTTGGAAGCCAGTGGACTGGGAGGGTTTGGTGATTGACTCATCTCTCCTATTCATGTCCCGGCTCTTCTCTGCTGAGTCCTGAGCGTTTTAGCCTGGCATGCGGGAGGAGCCCTTGTCGGGCTACGGACTCCTGGATCTCGGAACTGTCTGGTTCTGAACTGTTTCTCTGATCTGGATCTGTCTCCTGCCTGCTCACTGGGGTTCCTGCATCGGGGACACTCTGGACGGCTCTGAGACGCATCTTGTTTGGTAGTAGTAGTCCATGAGCTGGATCTTGCATTTTTCGTAGAGGATGGACTGAACTATTATCCAGGTACATGACTGACTTGGATAATCATCTCTTGTCAGATGATCATGGTCACTTACCTGTGTTTCTCCCTTGAGAGTGTCAGTGATTGGGCAGTCCGCCGCCAACCTCCTGCAGCTGCTTCGGTCTGATTATCCTCAGCAGTCTGCATTTCTGTTCTGTTTTATTATTTTTCTGTTATTAAACTTTTTAACTTTCCATTGTCCGACTTGCCTTGAATACTGGTTCAATCTGTCCTTTTTTATGACAAGTCCAGGTTAAGGTTGTTGGAGGGTCCCTTATACCTTGGAGTACAAATCCAATACCTTCCAGCAGATGCAAAATAGACCGTCTGGTGGACCGCAAAGCGTGAGAGAGCATTTCTTCTGACAGATTACACCTAACACTTATTGAAAAGACAGAGGTCTTGCGAAATCTGACCTTAGAGTGGTGTAGCTGGTGAATGATGTTAAATATAGTTAGTTAATAGCAACTGTTCATTAAACAGGAACAGACTTTGGTAGGCTCCTCCTTCACATAGAGTCAGCAATAGTCAGCCCTATCTCATTCCCCTAAACCTCCCTCGTTTTTACAGTGTCTGCGGTGATGCTGTCACAAAATAGACATATATAATTTATTCAATAAGATGCCTGGTTTGAGGGGGACTTCTTACAACAGTGGTCACAAACCTTTTTAAGACTGAGAGCTACTTCATGCGTACTGAGTTCACTAAAGCTTCATACATATGAATTAGACATATAATGAATTCTCCTTTAATTTCCAATTTCCTTCTACATATTGCCATTTTTAATCTACATAAATGATTAAATGTTCTATATGATGAATCCACTTAGTTATTTTGTTTTCAGAAGGCTCT
Organism: Cyprinodon tularosa; assembly: GCF_016077235.1. NCBI lineage: Eukaryota > Metazoa > Chordata > Actinopteri > Cyprinodontiformes > Cyprinodontidae > Cyprinodon > Cyprinodon tularosa. The sequence goes on along the minus strand of NW_024038981.1, from coordinate 664,915 downwards.
GAGGACCCTTAGAGGGACCCTTATAACCCGTAAGCACCGCCTTGGTGACCCTTGTACTAGAATATTGTAAATGCCATTTTCCTTGGGAAGAGTGTCAGAGTTTTCATTCTTTGACTCAAAGTAGCGTCTGACCTTTAGATAATGAAATTAATGTGAATGGGACAAATTGCATTAATCTTTCAATTAGTTGAATGATGCAAACTTTTTGTCCATACACATATCCTTAATGACTCTCCCTTTCTCTCCATTCACAAAAGGATGTGATGGAAACATATTGGTGTCTGTACTAATTTATTTGTTAGAGCAAGAAATCTTATCTGGTGCAAGATTTTACTTAGTGTTTTAACACAAAAATTCAATTTCTACAGGCTTCTGGGTTTTCAAAGTTAACAAACAATGGTGTTGTCCTTTTATTTAACATTTCCAGATTATGTCATTTGTTAGTTATTTCCAGTGTTGGATCTCAGGAATCCACATTTCAGTAATATGATTGTCTCTACTGCCATCTATTGACAGAATTATGAAGTTCCTGTAGGTCTACATAATAGTTGTTTTCATCCGTTTTTTGTTCTAGACCCCTTGGTTAATTGAGAACCTATTTAAGGACCCACATTGATGTCAGTAGTGGGGGTTGGAAGGGGGCCAATTTGTGCAAATAGGTGAAATAAAAAAAAAATCTCACTAACACCCCATTAATATTTTTAATTATATTTTTTGTTTTTGTCAAAAGCATTCCTGTTCTTGGGGAAACACTGGAAATGCAGGGAAATTAATTTAGATTCCTTCATTATTATTATTATCATTATTATAATTTATTTTGCAGCAGAACAGTTTGCTAAATGTTTGCTAAATGTTTAACCACCATGAATTGTATAAATTAAGATACAAATATTAGCCGATATGGGTAGAAAAAAGAGCTAACTTATACAGTTGATTATGGACAAAGAATAGACAACAGATAAATGTACAATAACTTTCCATTTTGACAATAAAGACAGAGTGCATTAAGTGGAGCTATAAAAAGAGGAGATACAAACAGAAGCAAGATATTGAATTTGATGTTTGCTTAAAAATAGAAAATGCAGCATTCGTCATTTTGCCTTTATTAAATAGATGTAAGTATTGTCAACTCAAGAGTATGTTGGTATTGGCAACATATCAGCACACTGATTTTCCTTCAATACACAACATTTCACAATGTTTAACAGCAAAGAGACACATTTAAGGGGTGAGGTGGAAAGGTGGGGTTTGTGTCGGGGACTTTTTTCCTGAAGTTCATGTTTAGATAATAGTTACACTAACTCATATTATTACCATGGTGAATGCAAAACCACATTATTATTAACCAGTTATTATGAAGTTATTGTTAGCTTTTGCGTTTTCTTATTCTGACTGGATTTGCACATCTTTCTCCTTTCCCTCGCCCCAAATGTGTTTTGGTCAGAGTTCCCAAAACAGCAGGACAAATCAACTGGAGAACAGAGGTAAGGATTAGATGAGGAGCAGGGAATTATTATTAGAACATCGGAAGAGAGAGAACTATAACTGAGCTATGCTACCCTTTGGAGCCAAGGAACCGCAGCACCAGATGTGGCAGTTACTGCTAGCTCAGGAAGAGAGCTGCTGGGGTAAAAGGCTGATGACTCGGAAGAGGCAACAGCTGGGCCGGGCAAACTAGAGGCTAACAGCAAAGTTTGAAGCAGAACAGAGGAAGATAGGAATAGTCAACCAGGCATAAAAAGGTTTGAATGTAGGGTAGTGGGGCTTTAGGCTTTCGAGAGGAGGCCGGCATGACATCGAAGGACCCGCCAGGGAGACAGAGTAGGAAGAGACAAAGGCAGGACAAAAAAAAAAGCATCTAGAGCAGGGGTCACCAACATTTTTGAGGCTGAGAGCTACTTCATGGTCACTGATTCATAGGACTAATAATAGTCACCTATGAACATACAGTAAGGGGTCAGCTTTCACACAAACTTCATCCTTAATACAAACATTTTTATGGTTAACTGTTAATTTCCAACTTTCTTTTCAATATTGTCATTTTCCAATCTCAATGCATGCTAAAATGCTCTATATGGTTCATATAGTGAAAATCTCTACAAATGATTAAAAATAAGAAAAATAGAATAAAATAAAAATTTCAAACTTAACCTTCCGGTGAAGTGTTCTTTTTTCAGAAGATGTTCAGAAGATGATCACGGAATGTGATCCTTAAGGCCCTTATCTAGCGGCTAATTATTGGTATTGGTAATGGACGGAGGGCCGCTGAGGATCAGAGGAGTGAACAGCGGAGCGGGGATGAGAGACGCAGTAGCGTCCGTTTCTGTGCTGGAGGTAGAATACGAAATGCTCTTTCCAGGGCTAATTACAACAACATTTTTAAAAGCTTGATTTAATGTGATCTAATGCAGTTAAAGTGACATACCAGAAGCCATTTTGTATCATGACGGCCTCCGTATTGTTAAAGGGAAGAGCATAGATATAAGCCATCTCTCAATTTACAAGAATGCGAGGAGGGAATCGTGTTCTCACCAAGTTAGTTCTGAAGAAAAACATCGAAAAGTATGGATTTGGGGAGAACTTCATAATTCATAGCTAGTCTGGCACTGCATTAATAGTCTCAAGGTAATGAATTATGACGTTTTTCATTTAGTGAGGTAATAATGAGGTTATCTCCGGGTACTCCGGCTTCCTCCCATGGTCCAAAAACATGACTGTTAGGTTAATTGGCTTCTCTAAAATTCTCTTTAGGTGTAAGTTTGTGCGTCAATATGTGTTTGTCCTGTTTGTCTCAGTGTTGCCATGCAATAGACTGGAGACCTGTCCAGGGTGTACCCCGCCTCTCGATCAGTGACAGCTCGAGTGAGGGACCAGCAACCCTTGCGAACCCATCAGGAATAAGCGTGATGGAAATTGGATGGATGGGGGAACAATGATTAACACAGTAAGATAAACACATATCAAATTAATTCTTTGCCAAATAAAGCAAAAAAATCGGCATCAGAGCAGTGGTACTTCACACATGGCTATGCCAGGAGAGGGCTTCTGCATACGGGCTAACTATAACCTGGCTGCGGTTAGCCTCGGAGCTCCACTGGTTGCCACGGTACTCTCAACATCTGAACTTTTTTTTATATTACGTACTTAATTAGTAAATCGGTCATATTGTAAAGCTCAAAACTATAGTGTTCCTCCTTTAAATTATCTTAAAACATGCTTTTGTAGAACAGCCGCAACAGAAAAGGGAACTTTTTATTTAATAACCTAGTGATGTTTGGCTCAAGTCAGACTGCTCCACACAGCTTCAAACATTTTGAAGCAGAATTGTCACTAAGAGTTTCAAGTGCACCCCAGCCACATCACCACAGTAAGCGAGGCCTCGTTAGGTCACACTCTGTGTTGAGCTTCACAATAAATTAGAATAATTTAGGCAGCTCAATACTACTGAACTATTTAAATGATTTAGAATCACGGCTCAAACTGCAGCTTTTCCCATTTACTTTTTTATTCAAAGACGGTTTATTCAAAGATTTCTTTATCTTATATTTAAGTCTAGTTATGAATTCATTCAGAATAGCTACTGTACATGCACCTAGATCTAAAATAGAGACACACACACATTACAGATTTGCACTCCTATACCCACTGCATCATCCACTGATGAATTCATAGCAGATATTTATTCACGTGGTACATGTAAACAGTTCTCATGTAACAGATTATATTTTAGATTAGGTTATTCTAAAAGAAGAATAAATAAATCAAAAATTAGGTTAGTTTAGATAATACTTAAAGAAAAATGTTGTCTTGTGTTGCAGTAAAATGTGTGTGACTGAAGAAAGTGAGGAAGAAACATGGAGAGCCAGGGCGTTATTTTATTGTTTAGTTATTGATGCTTCTCCTTTAATACGATTATCTTCATTATTTAGAACAAAAAGAAGAATGTGAAGAACTACTGGGCAGCAGAGTTGGCTTGAATTATTTAGACTATCAGAACCATTTAAAGAATGATTTATTAATGTATCTATATGGTTGGAGGTACAGCCCACTCAAATATTAGGTAGCACTAGGGTGGCCAGAAGTCCGGCTTTAGGGCGGACAGTCCGGATTTTCATTGCACTGTCCGGCGTCCGGCGCCGCATCCAGCCAGACGTGTATTTGCCCTCCTTTACCCCCAGATTCCACATACTCCTTCAGTGCTCCACTCCGCTCAAGTACGTCGTGCGGAGTACTTGTCTGTCATGTAAATCAATGAGAGCTGTTCCACATCCTCCACTACTCCTCCGCACGTCTCTGTCCACGTACGTCTTCTCCGTCCTTCACCGTCAAAATACGGAACTGAGCTCTTTTTAGCTCCGCTCCCGTCAGTCCAGATCAAGACCCGCAATTGCAATCGCACCAAACAGGATAAAGAATGTAGAGAAGACCCGGTTTGTCAAATTAAATTATAGTAAAAACAGGTCGGTTACTAGAAATTAGAGCATAGTTCGTATATATTCCCAAAATTAAGAGCAATTAATTAAATAACTGGATGCAGACTATTGGTGCTTCAACAGACCAAAAAATTCTTATTGCAGGAATGGATGAAGAGATGATGAGTTTGGAAGCGGAGAACAAACATAGTTCATACAAACTATGGATGATCCTGTTTATTCCTGTTACAAAAATCCACAACAGAAAGAAAATATTTGGGCAGAAACTGAACATCTGCTGGATGATGATGGGGATTTTTTTTTACATGTCATATTAAATTAAACGTTCACAGGGTTTATACAGGAATGAGGAACTCTAATTTAATGCTCTTTTAATGCTATTAGAAATAATTTTAATTTCATCAACAAGTATCATGTACACAAGTTATTAGTATACATGAAAAAAGGAGCTGTAAGCACAGTTCCATGACTCAAGTTTGTGTATATATATCTATATATATATATATCTATATATATAGATATATATATATAGATAGATAGATAACATGGTGAAATCATCTTTACTCTCGACAGGCTGCAGCCATGTCACGAATTCCTCTTTTCCAGCCACTTTTTGACATTTGTATTGTCCTATTCACTAGCTCTCTCTCCGCCTCAAGCTTTTTTTCCAAACAACTGCTTTATGATCAATTGCAGCAGTTCTGCTCAAATTAATCGTGTCAAAAAATAGTCACTTTTTAAACACCACAATGTATTGAATAAATACAAATGCTGGGAACCAATTCTTTTTTTACATCTCTTTAATATTTTGTTCTATTCAACTACACAAGCATCATCTTTAAACTACTAAGAATTGTACTATAAATTTGACTTTACCCGATTCTTATGTACACCGTAGTAATTTATTGATATGCCGCACAATGTCCTCCTTTTTGGTGCTATAGAAATGGCCACCCTAGGTAGCACGGATGGAGAAGTGTCCTAATTATAACAAATTAGCAAAAAAAAGAAGCAAAAATACAGATCTGCAATAAAGAAGTTGGGTAGGATTCAATCAGCTGCGAGTTGTGGGTCAATAGTATTGTTATGGAACAAACGAGTTCGCCATGAAATATTGCACATGCACAGACATTAAGATACCCACTCGATTGTAGTTCTGATTGCTATCCAGCTGATGCCGCTCTACTAAAATGTATCAAAGGTAAAGATCATGGTGTCTAGTTTTGGCCAACTGTTTAAAATTGTAGTACTTAAAACACCCTGAGTTAAGCTGGGTGGGTATGTTTGTATGTTATGTATGTATGTATGTTAATATATATGTATGTATGTATGTATGTACGGTATGTTTATATGTATGGAATGCATGTATGTATGGTATGTTTATATTTATGGTATGTATGGTATGTATGTATGTATGTATGTATGTATGTAAGTATGAAAAGTAATTTAAAAAAATACACAGATTTACAGATGATATTACGCATTATCAAAGAGCAATCCTTAAAATGAAATAATTTATAAATACAGTATATCATATTTATATAGTATTATGATATATTAATATAAAACATTGAGTCTGTCATATCAATAGTTAATTGCAAAATATATAACTATGTGTATATTTGATCCAATTTCAGTTCAAATTAATTATTTCTTAATCTGAGGAAATATGTATAATCTAACTGAAATAAATACAGGTTGGCTTATTCAGTGTGTCTTCTGTTTTGTACCTTTCTGCTTAAAGTAGGCCTAAGTGTACCTAACTTTGAAATTGATTGTACTTATACTTGCCACAACCTTGACACCATTTTTTTTTTTTTTTCAAATATGAAATATATATCATTGTTACCCTTCCTAACACAGCAGGCACGCTCACAACCAATTCCCTCAATATCTAAACATCAGAAGTGGCCATTGTTTCTATCACTAACTCTAAATGCATGCATCAAATTAATCAAAACAGCTTATTAGATAATTAAATAATTTTGGTTTTATTTATTATTATTTATTATTAGTTATTATTTAACACATGCATTTACAATATTCCCATTTGCCAAATGTATCATCAATTAATATTATCTTGCACTTTGAAAATATAAAAATTATTCTTGCTACAAGAAAGTAAGTAATAGGAATTTGGATATACACTGGGATCTGCAGCTGATTCTTATCATTTACTTTAGCAAAGGAAGCGGAAACTATTTTAAAATGTAACATTTTTGTCATCACTTTTCAAAGATGTTCATTAGAATTCCCTTTATACTGATTGATTAAACTTGTGCTTAGGTATAGTTTCTATGGATTATCAGAAATTAATGTGATGAGATTAAACTTGTGGTTGAGTTTGGGATGGGATAGTCTACAAAGTATGAATGGGAGCGGCTCTAATTATCTTGTCCTGCAACCACCCAAGATCAGCTGACATGATGCTGGGGCTGTTATCTTCTTGATTCAACAGGATTAACCTGTCGGTTATGAAAAGTTTCCAAGTCCATAACTGGAGAGACTGTGACAATAACACAAATACAGAGAAATGAGCTAGGAAGAAAGATCTGTGAGCTCGCTAAAGACACTTTCTTGGTAAGATACTTACATCGGGGGAAAACTTGGGTAACTATTTTGGACGACAGCCTCAAAATTCTCAACTGTTGTATTGTGTTTTGTTTTTTTTTTTGTTTTTTTTACTTCAAGTTATTTAAACAATTTTTTTTTTATTTGACTTTGTGACCTGGTATGAAATTTATGGAAATTTCAACAGCAGATTGGCAGTTACACAGAGACTAAAGGGAGTATAATATAAGCAGCTGACCTAAAACTGAGAGACTAATGTTGGTATACAATAGACCATGCCCAGTACTCGAGTTGAGGGCATCCCCCTTCTTTAAAAAATCTTAAAAATCATCCCCCTTCTTAAATGACCATCCCCTCATACCATCCCCTGTGACCTTTTTATTACTGAAAGTGTAAATTATTTTATACATTAACAGTAATCGCAATAATATTGTCCTTTCAACATTTGGCAGGTTATGCTTATGAATAGCGTACAGCATGCACTGTTCTGAACAGCATTATGGCCAAGCGGCAAAGACAACGCACATTTGAGGGAATGTGAAATAACAGAAGGGGAGGGAATCTTCTGCAGGTTCTACGTTGCTGAGATCTGCCTCCTCTGCTTAGTTTGAGAAATATTGTGTTTACAATTATGCAAGTTTCTCCACATAATCATACCTGTTCTCTCTGATTGTGGTATGAATTTCATAAGTCTGAGACAATAAATGTGAAAATGAGGATCAGAGGGACTCTTCGGCAGGTTTCAGGTTCTAAGTTTAACAAATAAAGTGTCAGAAATGATCTAGAATGGTGTTGATAGCAAAATATGGAATCCACTGAGCAGAGAATTTATTAAGCGTACACAGTGCACACTGACTATAGCACATTAACAGTCTCCATACAAATAAAATCCAATTAATTTGAATTTATCTGTCCACCAAAACTATCAATTTTAAGGCACCCATGTTTAAGAAATATGAAAACATAAAGAATATTTTTAAAATTTCCGTTTTCGTTCATATTTCAATCATTTTTCTCATCAATGGGCACGAGTTTAGGGTAATGCGTGCTCCCACGACAGGGGAGGTAATTCTCAGCAGGCAGGTAATTCTCAGCACAACAGATGAAACCCACTATCCAATCCGTCCTGCGCAAAGAGATAAACATCCGTGTGTCTATAAATATTGTAATTATGGTACTAAAACTACTTATTTCTATGTTTAACTTCCTAAAGAATAATAATACACTCCTGTAAAAAATGTTTTATGACTTTTGTGAGACAATTTTATGCTTAATTTTCTTTGTTAAACTGCGTCTCTGACATGCTCAGAGCAGTTCGGCGAAATATGATTAAACCATGTTTATCCGCATTTTAGTTGTTTCTATACAGCATAAGGTTAAAATGAAATGAAAACATAAAACTCAAAAACACTAGATATATGTTTTTAAATCCAAAGCAGAAAAGGTTAACTCCCGGAAGTGGGATTTTAAGTCATTTATTTTCTCAAGAGATACATTATTAACCTTTAACAGAATACATTTTAGTTTGTATATTATTTTTGGGAAGGGAAAATGTAATGTAGGTCTTTTTAACAAAATAAAATTGAGGACGACCCGGAAGTATATCTGGAAGCGGATGGGTAAATGAGCTGATGCCGCATGTGCAGAACGGATCGTGCTTCTGGGACGGATCGGGAGAGCAGAACTACAAACTATAATAAAATCTGTGATGCAGTTGTTTTTCTTTTTTACCCCTTTTAAGTTCCTTTTAAATTGTTAATGGTTGGTGTGTATAATGAAATCCTTTGTTAGTTTTTTTTTAAGGGTAAAATTTCTTAGAACAATCATTTAAGGTGCACAGTTTTTCTGCCATTTTAGTGAAATAAACTCAAGCAGACAGTGAAAGTGTTTGTGCAAATCGGGTAATGATGAGCAAAATGAAAGGTGTTAGTCATTTTTATTCAAACATGATCGTTTTTCCACATTTTTTTGTTTTTAATCAGGTTGTAAGTTGTGTTCAACCAATATTTTGGCTAAACCAACCTAATTTACCCAATCAATATTTGTACTCGGGCAAAACAATGCCAATTAGTCTCATCAGCCAAAATAATTAAGTTTAATCGCAACTTTCAAAAGTCAAAGAGAGGTCTTGAACCAACAACCTCTAGCGTGAGAGTCTGAGTTTTACAAATTAACACCACTTATACAGAGACCCATACCCTGGAGAAAACACTACTTAATAGTGACATGTTCACACTAACTTTGTCCGGTGGTTTGCTCAGATTTTGATCGTTACATTGTTTATTCACACCAAAATAGTTTTACACAACTAGATTGGTTGGAAAAACAACCAATCTATTCTTAGAATCTATCCAAACTTTATCCAGCTGACAGCAGCTCTCCTCCAAACTCCCACATCTTGACTGAACACTGAGGCTGTTTAGATGCCTGTCAAAATTCTTGCGCTTCCCGAACCACTTCCCGAAGCGGTCAGGTGGTTTCACGGTAGCAAGGCTTCGGACGTCATCTTCTTCTTTGATATTTTTTGGCGGTTGGCAAACAACAAATAGATGCATTTCCGCCATCTACTGGAATGAAGTGTGGACCAGAATGACTCTCAGGAATTAAATTCTATTATATAAATGTGTTATTTTTAGATATTGAAATACTATACTGTAAATATTACTATCTGAATAACTTCTGAATAATTTAAATAAATCTAATTAAACTTTTACTTTACTCAAATTTTGAATGATTTGCTGTCTATCCTCCTCATATTTATTACAGTATAACATCACATGCTCAACTGTTTCATCTACCTCACAATAGTCACAATTGCCATTCCTATATTTTCCTAAGATAAGAGTACCATTTAATCCGGTATGACCAAACCTCAATCGAGAAATGATTGTTACTTCTCTTCTTGTTCTTTCTGTTCTTCTCATCTCTCCAATTTTCTTTTGAATCTTATAAAACCAATGTCCTTTATTTCCTTTCTCCCATTGCTTTTGCCATTTATCCTTTATTTTCTGTTTAATTAACATTATAACTTTAGATTTGAAAAATTAACAAATAAATCCACTGACACATTTTTAGCAGCTTCTTTTGCTGCCTTATCTACTTGTTCATTTCCTTTAATTCCATAATGTGCCAGTATCCATACAAAATGTATAACTAAACCCATCATATTTATTCCATACAGTGTCTGTTGAATCTCTATTAAAATATCTTGCCTGCTTTCTGAGTGACTATACTGCAGACTAATTAAAGATGAACTAGAATCTGAACTTATGACTGATCTTAATGGCTTAACTTCTTCCACCCATTGAATAGCTAATAATATTGCAATCATTTCTCCCGTATAAACTAAAAGTCCATCACTTATTCTTTTCCTAATTTTAACATTTAATTCTGGTACGATAAAGGATACTCGTATTTGATTTGTTATATTTTTAGAGGCATCTGTATACATTTTTACATACTTATAATATTTATTAATATAATCCTGTACTATATATGAGTTGAATATGAATTCCTTATCCTTTCTTCTTTCCAACGAAGTAAAATCTACCCTAGCATCTGTAATTATCCATGGTTGTATAACTGATAATGGAACTGTTTGGCTTATACTAATCTGACCTATTTTGTATTCAGTTATTTTTTCCTGCACAGTCCAACCAAAACTTCTAATATCTTTTACTTCTTTTTCCCAACAGGGTTTTATTACTTGCAAAGTTGGGTGATCCTTTCTATGACCTTTTAAATTAGCCCAATAATTTAATGTTAATTGTTCTCTTCTAAATGCAAGTGGCATTTCTCCCATTTCTACTAACAATGCTGCTGTTGGAGTGGTTTTAATTGCTCCTTTCGGACGTCATAAATTTTCCTCTAAATGAATCACGCCTCGACACGCGCTTCGTGGAAATGCCCCCTCCATTACTCGACACATGCCTCGAAGTCTCGGTTCATCTCATAACATCACTAGTGCATAAGCTTTCAGGCTTCTAGGACTGACACCATCTGTCATTCCAACATGGATACTCAAACCCTTAGGGGCCAGCGGGTGCATTGCAAGGGGTCCACGAAATATTTTATTTCTCATGTAATAAAATAAAATAGGGCTGGGATCTGTTATACTATCTGAGGACCCGACTAAAAACAAAACAAGCTTTTTTCAACCAAAAGGCAACGTATTCTGAGATGTTTGAGTTCAGCTGTAGAGAACAGCCTGGTATTAGCTGTTTCCCCACACCTGAACAAAGCAAGCTCAGGTGTCATGAATGATGAAAAAAAAAGTAAAAACAAAGCAAAGTAAAATAAATGGAGTCAGTCTGACTATAATTTTTGTTTTGTATTACAAGGGGAGTTCTCAGAGGAGCTCCAGTTTATTAAAGGCAGATTCATGGTATGATTTTATTTTGTCAAAGAAAGTTGGGAACCGCTGGCATAGATCAAAGACTACCTGAGAAACAGAAGACAGTTTGCTACACTGAATGGTCAGCTAAGGTTAGTTCTTTTTCTGGTAGGGGCCACTTCTGTTTTTAAAGCAAGTTTACTATTGTTTTTGTTTTTGCATTTTGAATTTTTGCATCACTTTCATTTTGTGATTGTAGCCTTTTCTTTTCGCTTGCAGCGTGTTGTTTGTGGTTGTTGCATTTTTTTGCATGTCTTTTCTTGATTGTAGGTTTTTCTATTTTCAGTAATTGCATCATTTCTTTGCCGCAATTTTTTATATATGCACGTGTGTTTACTGCTACTTTGGCCATTTGCTGCATGTTTTCACCTGTTTGCAGCTCTTTTCTTTTTTGTTGGCAGTATTGTGCTTTTGCTTTTGTTTTTTTGTGCTTGCGTGTTTTGGAGTTTGCATCTCACATGTTTTAGCAGCTTGTTTCCTTATTTACTGCGTCTTTGCACCATATAAAAGCCATAGAGAAGCAAACACTTGCATATTTTGTCCTCAAAGAAATGTAAATGTATGAACTGCTTTGTGATCTGGAACAGCATGTTTTCTTACAGCAAATATTTTTTTAAACAACATCCTCCAACTGTACATTATGTTTTTACTTTCTTGCTAGAACTCGGATCTAAAAGCTAGATAAAATGAAATATATCTCATCAAGATTAAATTAGGAAAATGTGATAGTAATGGTTTAGTTTATTTCAAAATATTTGTTATATTTAATACGAATTTGCCTCTCCATCGTTAGTATTTCCTAAGATTAATAAAATGAAGAAATTAATAGTGTTATTATTAGAAAACAACACAGAAATCTGTGTTGGGAGAAAGGGGTCGTTGTGGGACAGGAGGAGTCAAGGGTGTTACAAGGGCTTTTCAGTTCTGTGGGGCTCTTTCCTAAGAGTGACATGATGAAAAGAAAAAACACAAAAGTAAATACAAAAATGTATCTAACATTTAGCCTTTGCCTCAGGTAAGAATTAGGCTTTTATTTGTTAACACGGAACAAAAACAAGGAGCGGTCAAGCCTGCAGGCAAAGGATAATATACCGTATTTTCACGACTATAAGGGGCATATAAACGTCTTTTTTTCCCTTCAAAATGTGTGGTGCGCCCTATGTGTGTTGTTAGTCCGGATGTTTGAGACCACCATGAGAACGTTAAAGGGGGAAGTGTGGGCTTGGATTGTGTATAAAAGAACAGGTATGTGCTTTATGCAGAACTCCTCATCTCCTCATTGAGGGGATGATGAAAGAGTGGCTGAGTGAGGTATATGTAAGGAGAACAGGTGGGTTTTTTTCCACTCATCACCATCGCTGTTAACCTGTGACTCAATGCGTGCTCATCTCACAGCTGATGTGAAAAACATGGTGAAACAAAACGCTGTGCTTGCTGTTATTCCAGGAGGTCCGACAAAGGAACTTCACCCGCCGGACATCGGTGTGAACCGGCCGTTCAGAGTAATGCTGCTTTCACACCGGACGCAGCAGGCGCAGCAGAAGCAGCAAGTTTACATGCAAAGTCATATGGCAAGCCAAGAAGGTCACTTTTCGCATTGAATTATCGCGTTAAGACTGAAATTAACCCGCAAAAAACGCGCGTTCTCCCGAGATTACGCCGCTTTTTACGCCGTCTTTTACCAACAAGCGCCGCCTTTTACGCGCGTCATGATAGTACCGCAAGACGCGCGTTTTTAACGCCCGTTGTGTCGGTCAGAACGGCGTTAAATACGTTTAACACCTGTTTTCCTAATATGATAATGATGTCCTTCCTTCTTTTCCCACAGCCAATGCATTTGAACTGGTTGCATCCAATCGCTGATCAAGGCAGCCAGACCAAGAAAGTTCAGCACAGATCTGCGTTGTGGAAAACTCTGCACAAAGCTCAATGTTGCAGCATTACCAAAATTAACTGCATTTCACAAAGCCTTAATGTTAGGAATATATCCACTACATACACTTTGCTGTCATTTTGAATCCATTCCATGCCTATTTTCATTTAACAACGTTTTGTATCAACATGCATCACCAACTTTTTTGTATTTACAGGTATTATTCGGAATGTTTCACCAACAATTGCTACCAAGAGGTGGTGTTGTGGGTTAAGTAGCTGCCTTAAATGCAATCTTTTGCTTCGTTGCAGGTTCGAATCCGGCAGAGGCAGTCCGACTTTTCCCTTTATATTCTGTCTTGTCTCCAACCAAGCCAATTTATTTTTTTTTTTTTTTTCTGAGAATATAATCATAAATGTAGCCTACTTTACTGTTTTTGATCCATCGCCATGCATTCTGTCATGTAAAAAGGTTTTACATTGTGCTAATAAAATGACAATAAAGGGGCCACTTGTCTTCCAGAAAATTTGTCGGTCTGACTTGTTTTCTGTATATTTTCCTGCATATCACAAACCTTTTCCCATAATGCTTTCTACAGCCATGGAGCAACTGCTGTTAAAATTAAATTAACAGGAACATTCCTTATTAAAAGTGTTATTAGTGCAATGAGAAAAAACTTGCTAAGTTGAGCCAGTGGAGGTTTGATGATCCCCATAGCTCATGTTCTCCGTCTCCTACATTTATATGATTTTTTTTAATGTTCACCATGTTGCTGTGTTGCTGTAGTTTTGAGGAATGATTAATATATATATATATATATATATATATATATATATATATATATATATATATATATATATATATATATATTAGCCACGTCACATAGATGTTCTTTCAGTCTACAATACTTTCAGTCCGCAGATGGCGCCATATAACGAGTAGGCTACTGACAAAGCAGCAAACAGGTGTTTGCGCCAAAGCTGGGGAACAATATAGGCAAGGTGTGTCTCTTTTTCAAGAGAGAACTGGATACTGGATTCTTTCATATTTTTTATCTATTATGAACTATTATTTATCTACATGTATGTCCCACTACCTTTGACCACTAGTCAATACCTTTACTTATGTGTACTAGAACAAGATCCAAATGTGCAAGAGTCTACAGTAATTACATTTTCATTGTGGAGTAGGAGACAAGGTACGGGTGCAGCACCTTCCATTGGGGGTGTATCCAGAAAACAGGTACTACGTTACTTAGATGTTACAATTAATTTTAACAGCAGTTGTTCTGTGGCTGTAGAAAGCATTATGAGCTTGGGAAAAGGTTAGCGATATGCAGGAAACATACAGAAAACAAGTCAGACCGACACATTTTCTGGAAGACAAGTGGCCCCTTTTATTATCATTTTATTAGCATGATGTAAAAAGTTGTTACATGACAGAATGCATGGCGATGGATCAAAAACAACAGAGAAGTAGGCTACATATATGGATTATATTCTTGGTTAGAGGCAAGAGAGAATATCAAAGGTATAGGTTTGATTTCAGCTTTGGTAGGGACACTATTGGTTTCATTGGTCTAATGTCATTGGTCATATGCATGCTCTTTTTTATGCTTAACGTGAGCATCAGGCTTTTATGTGTTTAAAGAGAACAGCATAATTTCTTCCTAGATTAATACAAATCTTATAAGGACTACACTCACTAGATGTTGGGATCCTGAGGCTTGCCCACCAGAGGGCGCCGAGGATATTCTTCTGTTGTTATCTGTTTTCTGTTAGAGACTGGGGTTACTGTTGGGATCTGGAGATTTAACACCTTTCTCCAGCAGAGTGCGCTGTGGGTCTCCTGGGCTGGAGCCCTCCAGCACACCTGAAGGTCATCAGCCCATCAGGAGACCTTCCTACATAAGCAGCAGCCAGACCTTCCTTCAACGCCGCAGTGTTGACCAAGTTTGGTTAGCGAAACCTGAGCCGCTGTTAATTTATAGAATCCTAGTAGATTCTAGAGAGAAACTAGATTCTAACCTGCCTCTGTCTTCTCTGCCTTATAGGAAACCTGATCGAAGTCTGAAGCTCTGGATGAGCTTAGTCTGGAAACCTGCCTGCCTGCCCAAGAAAGCCAAACCAGAAGACATCAGTCTGGATTCCTCCAACAGCTCTCAAGGAAGAGCTAGGAAACCAAGTCAAAATCTGAAACTCACGAGTCAGAAGCTAGACGCTGCTGCCGCTGAGCTGCCTGCTGAATCTACAGTCTCTGGACCCCCAACAGCTCTCAAGGAAGAGCTAGGAAACCAAGTCAAGGTCTGAAACTCACGAGTTAGAAGCTAGACGCTGCTGCCGCTGAGCTCCCTGCTGAATCTACAGTCTCTGGACCCAACCGGTTCCCCCTCTCTCAAAGGATCTGCCAGAACCTAATCTAGGTATATTTTTGAATTTACACACTCGACAAACCATCTCGCTGCCTGGCTAATCAAACTATCCATCTCTGCAGATGTCAGTGATTCCAGTCCCGGACCTGTACCAGAACCAGTTCATAATTACTCTGTGTTTTTTCAATAAACTCTGTTAAACTTTTACTCAGCTTCCTGTGGTGTTCTGCATGTGGGTTCAGCCTCTTAAGCCTATCATGACAGAACACTGCGGCCATTAACAAGACCCAGCAGATCACCTCCGGAGGAAGCTTGAGGAACTAGCTACCCAGATCCAAGGACAGGCACAAACCCTCCGTGAGTAAAAATCACAGTGTTGAATTAAAGAAACCAACCTTTCAAGAATCTACAGGCTTCGTGAGAATCATAAGATGGCGCCAGTTCAACTTCCTGTTCCGGAGTCAACTCCGCCTCAAGGGGCGGAGCCAGTCTCGTCACTTCCGGAATTCCGCCCGTCACCTCCGGTTTCAGTTCCAAGTCAGAGGCTCTGTTCGAAAACCTAGGGCGCATCCTTAGAAGACCGGATTCGAAGGCCGTCATAGCGCGGCGCCGAGGTCTGGTCGGATTCCAAGGGTCCTCGTTATGCGGCCTTAAAATGCGTCCTTCTTTTTGCCCGATTTGAAGGACGGGTCTGATGTATCCTCGGTATTCTTGGATATCCAAGGATTCATTGCGAGACCAAGCAAGCTGTGATCAGAGTAAAGGTTACTTGGAGCCGAACAGTGCTGAAAATTGGAAGTTCAGTTTAAGATAATACAAGTCATTTAATAGTTCCGTCTGAGATTAATGAAAAATAGTTGTTTTAATCGTTATTGAGTCAGATATGTGGCGGTAATGTTTGGTTTATCTAAAGGTTTTAATCTGTTACTGTGTAAATGGGTTTGGCTGTAATTAAAGGACAGATTCTAATATATCTGCAGGGTGGGGAATATAAATCTGATAGGATTTTTATCTTTTTATTGCTGTTTCGCACAATATGCTTAACTACGTATTTTTTGTTGTTGAATATTAGAGATTTTGCAGATATATTTTTTATAAATACATTGTTTAGATTTACTTATATCTTTCTACCCCTTTTATAGAATAGAAAATCTCTTTATTGTTCCACAATGGGCAAATTTACAGCAGCAGAAAGATTATTGAAAATGGTCACACAAATGTGGACCTTAGAAAAATGTATAAGAATAACATAATAGGGAAGAGTTAAAATATAC
The DNA here is from genome assembly GCF_016077235.1 of Cyprinodon tularosa. NCBI lineage: Eukaryota > Metazoa > Chordata > Actinopteri > Cyprinodontiformes > Cyprinodontidae > Cyprinodon > Cyprinodon tularosa. The sequence goes on along the minus strand of NW_024038981.1, from coordinate 648,000 downwards.
ACAATAAAATACTGTAAAGCGTTCTAACAATATAAAACTGGGAAATAAATAACCAATATGCAGCTATGGACATTTTTACAGTAATGGATATTCGAAAATAGCAGCAACATCAGAGATGTGCAGAATGACAGCAGCAGGTTATTTAACTGACTAAGGTTTCTATCATTACATTTGATTTGATTTGTTCCTGCTCCCGGCTGTTGGAACATTTATTCCACTCTGGATTCTTGTGAGTGTAGTCTTTGTTCACTTAACAATAAAAAAGAAATAAATAAACAGTTTTGAAAACTTCTGTATTCATTCTTTTCCTGCGTTGTGTGTCAACGTTTACGGTTGCTAAGCAACAGCGCATACGGCGGTAAAACCCGCCGAAGGGTAGACCAGGTCGAATTCACAGCCTAAACTCTTCCGGTCTTCTTATTTTCAAGGACTCAAAGGATCCAGTCTAGGTAGACCGCGTCCTTGGAGGACACGTCCTAGGTTTTCGAACAGAGCCAGAATCTGTTCGATCACTTCCTTATTTCCGTTCCTCACTTCCTGAAAGGTATTCTGGCATACCTAGCAGACTAAACGGATTCCTCCTTCAATGTAAAATGTTTTTCGAACTTTCCCCTTCCAGTTTTTCTAACGACAAGGAAAAAATAAACTTTATTCAGTCACGATTATCAGGAAAAGCCCGCAAATGGGCAAATACCACTTCCTCTTCTGAACCCCGTGTTTCTTGTACTTATGAATCTTTTCTAAAAGAATTATCTCTAGTTTTTTCTGAATCTGCTAAATCTCAGGGTATGTCTAACTTTAAACAGGGGAATAGATCCGTAGAGGATTTCTCTGTCGACTTCCGGGTCAGAGCCGCTACTTCCGGTTGGACTGATTCCATGCTCAGAAACATTTACTTCCACGCTTTAAACGAAGACATTAAGAATGAGTTAGCAAAAATCGAAGAACCTGCAACCTTAGATGAGCTCATTTGTTTAGCAGGCCACCTGGATTACAAACTTCGAACCAGAGTCAGGTCTAGATCCAGGACCCCACCTCATCCCAGTCCAGCTCAGTTCAGCCCGGCTCGGTCCAGTTCAGCCCAGTTCTGTCCAGTCCAGTCCAGACCAGTCCAGCTCAGTCCTGCTCAGTACAGCTCTGTACAGCCCTGTTCAGTCCATCTCGGCCCAGTTCAGTCCAGTTCAGCCACCACCTACATGATCATCAGTTAGCACCATCCCTTAAGAAACTTAAAATCAGACCACAAGTCACAACCCAAACAGTCAGAGCTCCCGTAGTCCAGGAGTCAGACCTCTGGAACTTTTATTACGGGGATAGAGATGATCTTTTCCCCTTCTTGTCTCCTCATCATGAACCAATTAGCCCTACTCCTAAGCCCGTTAGCAATTCAGCTAAATCTGCACCTGAACCTACTTACACACCAGTTAGCCTTTTGCCACAGTCAGCCTGTGAACCCGTTAGCCCAGCTTCTAATGAACCCCAACGTAAGAGACGGTGGCGCCGTAAGCCAGCTCTGAGCCGTCTAGAGACCTCTGAGCCGGTTCTGAGCCGTCTAAAGACCCCTGAGCCAGCCGTGAGCCGTCTTGAGTCAGTTCTGTGCCATTTTGAAACCCCTGAGTCAGCTCCGTGCCATTTTGAAACCCCTGAGTCAGCTCTGTGCCGTTTAGAGACCTCTGAACCTACTCCAAGCAGTCTAGAGACTCCCGAGCCAGTTCTGAGCCGTCTAAAGACCCCTGAATTAGCTCTGTGCCGTCTAGAGACCCCTGAGTTAGCTCTGTGCCGTCCAGAGACCCCTGAGCAGAATTTTAAAGAGGTATGTGATTTTACGCCTCCCAGGACTTTTCTGCAGGCGCCCCTGACCGCCAAGAGTCCTCTGCGAGCATCACCAGCCTTTTCAGAGACCAAACCTTTGCCGCAACGGGCGGTTTCTCCCTTGCTGGAGTTGGAGCCCCAGTCAGTGGTCTCCTCTCTTCCTGAGGTGGAGCCACAGTCGGTGGTCTCCTCTGTTCCCGAGGTGGAGCCACAGTCGGTGGTCTCCTCTGTTCCTGAGGTGGAACCACAGTCGGTGGTCTCCTCTGTTCCCGAGGTGGAACCACAGTCGGTGGTCTCCTCTGTTCCCGAGGTGGAACCACAGTCGGTGGTCTCCTCTGTTCCCGAGGTGGAACCACAGTCGGTGGTCTCCTCTGTTCCTGATCCGGAGCCGCAATCGCCGGGCTCCTCTGTTCCTGATCCGGAGCCGCAGTCGGCGGGCTCCTCTGTTCCTGATCCGGAGCCGCAATCGGCGGGCTCCTCTGTTCCTGATCCGGAGCCGCAGTCGGCGGTCTCCTCTGTTCCAGTTCAGGAGCCGCAGTCGGCGGTCACCTCTGTTCCAGTCCAGGAGCCGCAGTCGGCGGTCTCCTCTGTTCCAGTCCAGGAGCCGCAATCGGCGGTCTCCTCTGTTCCTGATCCGGAGCCGCAATCGGCGGGCTCCTCTGTTCCTGATCCAGAGCCGCAATCGGCGGGCTCCTCTGTTCCAGTCCAGGAGCCACAGTCTGCGGTCTCCTCTGTTCCAGTTCAGGAGCAGCAGTCTGCGGTCTCCTCTGTTCCAGTCCAGGAACCACAGTCGGTGGTCTCCTCTGTTCCCGAGGTGGAACCACAGTCGGTGGTCTCCTCTGTTCCCGACACGGAACCACAGTCGGTGGTCTCCTCTGTTCCCGAGGTGGAACCACAGTCGGTGGTCTCCTCTGTTCCCGAGGTGGAACCACAGTCGGTGGTCTCCTCTGTTCCCGACCCGGAGCCGCAAACGGCGGGCTCCCCTGCTCCTGACCCGGAGCCGCAATCGGCGGGCTCCTCTGTTCCTGATCCGGAGCCGCAATCGCCGGGCTCCTCTGTTCCTGATCCGGAGCCGCAGTCGGCGGGCTCCTCTGTTCCTGATCCGGAGCCGCAGTCGGCGGGCTCCTCTGTTCCTGATCCGGAGCCGCAATCGGCAGGCTCCTCTGTTCCTGATCCGGAGCCGCAGTCGGCGGTCTCCTCTGTTCCAGTTCAGCAGCCGCAGTCGGCGGTCACCTCTGTTCCAGTCCAGGAGCCGCAGTCGGCGGTCTCCTCTGTTCCAGTCCAGGAGCCGCAATCGGCGGTCTCCTCTGTTCCAGTCCAGGAGCCGCAATCGGCGGTCTCCTCTGTTCCTGATCCGGAGCCGCAATCTGCGGGCTCCTCTGTTCCTGATCCAGAGCCGCAATCGGCGGGCTCCTCTGTTCCAGTCCAGGAGCCGCAGTCTGCGGTCTCCTCTGTTCCAGTTCAGGAGCAGCAGTCTGCGGTCTCCTCTGTTCCAGTCCAGGAGCCGCAATCGGCGGTCTCCTCTGTTCCTGATCCGGAGCCGCAATCGGCAGGCTCCTCTGTTCCTGATCCGGAGCCGCAATCGGCGGGCTCCTCTGTTCCAGTCCAGGAGCCGCAGTCTGCGGTCTCCTCTGTTCCAGTTCAGGAGCCGCAGTCTGCGGTCTCCTCTGTTCCAGTCCAGGAGCCGCAGTTGCCGGTCTCCTCTGTTCCAGTCCAGGAGCCGCAGTCGGCGGTCTCCTCTGTTCCTGATCCGGAGCCGCAATCGGCGCTCTCCTCTGTTCCTGATCCGGAGCCGCAATCGCCGGGCTCCTCTGTTCCTGATCCGGAGCCGCAATCGGCGGGCTCCTCTGTTCCTGATCCTGAGCCGCAATCGGCGGGCTCCTCTGTTCCTGATCCAGAGTCGCAATCGGTGGGCTCCTCTGTGTCAGTCCAGGAGCTGCAGTTGGCGGTCTCCTTTGTTCCAGTTCAGGAGCCGCAGTCGGCGGTCTCCTCTGTTCCAGTCCAGGAGCCGCATTCGGCGTTCTCCTCTGTTCCAGTCCAGGAGCCGCAGTCGGTGGTCTCCTCAGAGTCTGTTCCAGAGCTGCTGAAGAGAGGACGGGTTAGCCCCATGGGGCCCCTACCTACTGAAAGTGGGGCATCATCCTCCTAAGAAGCTGCTTCGCCTCCGGCCCCGCGGTCGGCCTCCAGAGCGTCAGCTTCGCCTCCGGCCCCGCAGTCAACCTCCAGCCGGCCACCTAAGACTCTGCTCCGCTGCCGGAACCTCGGCCGGCCCCCAGAACCTCTGCCACGTCTTCGGCCCCTCAGTTGGCCACCTAAGACTTTGCCTCGCCGCCGGCCCCACGGTCGGCCACCGGAGCCTCTGCCTCGCCGCCGACCCCACGGTCAGCCACCTGAGACTCTGCCTCGCCGCCGACCTCATGGCCGGCCACCTGAGACTCTGTCTTTTGAGTCATCAGAGACTTTTGTTGTATTCGTCCACCTTAAGTGCATTGTTTTTTGTTTCATGGACTCTGATTTTGTTTCTGGCCCTCCTTGCCCTAGTGCCCCCTCCGCCCGCCCTGGGTGGGTTGTTTTTTGTTTATTCTTTTTTTTCCTCTCATGGACTGTTCAGAGGGCGTCTGGAATCCGCCCTTGAGGGGGGGGGGGCTCTGTTGGGATCCTGAGGCTTGCCCACCAGAGGGCGCCGAGGATCCTCTTCTGTTTTTATTTGTTTTCTGTTAGGGACCGAGGTTACTGTTGGGATCTGGAGATTTACCACCTTTCTCCAGCAGAGTGCGCTGTGGGTCTCCTGGGCTGGAGCCCTCCAGCACACCTGAAACTCATCAGCCCATCAGGAGACCTTCCTACATAAGCAGCAGCCAGACCTTCCTTCAACGCTGCAGTATTGACCAAGTTTGGTTAGCGAAACCTGAGCCTCTGTTAATTTATAGAATCCTAGTACACTCTAGAGAGAAACTAGATTCTAACCTGCCTCTGTCTTCTCTGCCTTATAGGAAACCTGATCGAAGTCTGAAGCTCTGGATGAGCTTAGTCTGGAAACCTGCCTGCCTGCCCAAGGAAGCCAAACCAGAAGACATCAGTCTGGATTCCTCCAACAGCTCTCAAGGAAGAGCTAGGAAACCAAGTCAAAATCTGAAACTCACGAGTCAGAAGCTAGACGCTGCTGCCGCTGAGCTCCCTGCTGAATCTACAGTCTCTGGACCCCCAACAGCTCTCAAGGAAGAGCTAGGAAACCAAGTCAAGGTCTGAAACTCACGAGTCAGAAGCTAGACGCTGCTGCCGCTGAGCTCCCTGCTGAATCTACAGTCTCTGGACCCAACCGGTTCCCCCTCTCTCAAAGGATCTGCCAGAACCTAATCTAGGTACATTCTGAATTTACACACTCGAAAAACCATCTCGCTGCCTGGCTAATCAAACTATCCATCTCTGCAGATGTCAGTGATTCCAGTCCCGGACCTGTACCAGAACCAGTTCATAATTAATCTGTGTTTTTTCAATAAACTCTGTTAAACTTTTACTCAGCTTCCTGTGGTGTTCTGCATGTGGGTTCAGCCTCTTAAGCCTATCATGACACTAGATGCTGTTTATCAATGTTTGAAGCATCACTGGCTCTGATCAATGTGCAATTAGGACTTTTTTCCACTTTGAAAATGTTTGCATATAAACTTACCAGCAACTAAGACAGAAGGTAAATATGTTCCTATTGAACCAAATATAGTCTAAATATGCCTGTTATATGTTGACGTATCATGGGTTTTCTTTTGAAGATATATAATTGTGCAGAGGTAAACAGGTAAAACCCACTCTTATTTTTTTTATCTAATATGCTCTCTCTGTGTCATGCAAAATAATACATTCAAGGGACGGCAAATAAATGTATTGTATTTACATGTGCACTGGAACTATAAGAGGAACTGACACTGAGTATTTTGAAAAATTAACTTCACTCTACAAGTTGTACATCTGGGCTGTAGTTACTCTATGTAGCCCATTTCATATATTTTTTCTGTCTGAGCCACTCAGACCCCCACATACTGGCGGTATATATATATATATATATATATATATATATATATATATATATATATATATATATATATATATATATATATATATATATATATATCATTCCTCAAAACTACAGCAACACAGCAACATGGTGAACATAAAAAAAAAATCATAAATGTAGGAGACAGAGAACATGAGCTATGGGGATCATCAAACCTCCACTGGCTCAACTAAGCAAGTTTTTTCTCATTGCACTAATAACACTTTTAATAAGAAATTTTCCTGTTAATTTAATTTTAACAGCAGTTGGAAGGGGGTAGGAGTCTGTCTGTGGAAATCCACAAATTAATGACAGTAGATAGGGAAATGTAGTTTCTATAATTTGTTTTGCTTATAGGTATAGACTCTAGAGAGTAAAACTGACATTTATTAGTTAATTTCTAAAAATATATTTTACGTTTCTCTCTTCTTATCAGGGAGGGCGGTGCCCCAGCGCCCCCTATGGGCCGGCCGCCACTGGAATCATGCTTACGGGACGGATCAGGTAGTGACAGCTACAGAGCAGATTGGGCAGGAGAGGAAATGGTGCACAGAAACAAAATATAACGTCTGGTTAATAATAATACTTTTCTGTGGTAACTTGCCCTTACTTCAACATAATTGTCACTTAAGCCTCAGGATACGCCTTTTATAATTACTCTTGTAATGTTGTAGACCCTCTATAATTATTTATTTTATTGAATTACTTAAGTGTGCATATTTTATCTTGTTTATTTAATATTTATTCTTCAAGTTATTTATAGCCGTTTTTGAAATGCCATACTTTGACATTGGGCTACTCACTTTATGTTAACTAGTTGAAATTTCTAATAAAAATTTAAACGTGATGTCGAAATGGCGGAAAATGGTTGAACATTATTTTTTTTTCATTTCTATCATTTTAGTTTTTGACTGTGTCAATATTCTTCTCTAAAGGAAAAAAGGATAAGATGGAAAAGGCAGAGTCAAACCGAGCTCCATTTTGGGCCAACCAGCAAGAGATACTGTGCAAGAACTGTAAATGTTTTAAAAGTCAAACGTTACTTCAAGTATTGTATAAGATTATAATATTGTCTTAATTGATTATAAATATGTTCAAAAGCTTGCCTTCCATAACAAGACTGAACAGATTAGGCACTATTATATATCAACATAATAGTGTGATAGACAAATGGGTGCGTATTTTAAATTCTCAAGTTAATTTAAAGCAATTAATTTCAATTACAATGGAATGCCTTTTGTGACACATTTCTACCCAGTTGTAGATAGAAGCTTCAAAAGAAAGATGACATAAAGACCCAGTTTACAAGTTTATAATGCCTAAAATGTTTTGCAGGGAAAAATATATACATATTAAAATTTAAAAATTAGTGTGCAATTCCTTTATGGTTGTGATGGTCTGAGCAGTCAAAGGAAATTCAGGCACAGTTTTAGATTCAAAAAGTCTTCTTATTGAACCCAAAACAAAGAACTTGGGTCAATAAAGAACAAATTACAAAGTTGGGCCCATAAAAGAGGTCAAAGTAACAGAATTTAACTCAGGCTAACAAAATGACCTACTGAAACAAACAGACCTCCTGCATGAGACAAATGGGAAACTTAAATACTGGCTGATCAGGCCACATAGAAGATACCAAGGGGAAAATACACAAAAAACCTACCTGAAGCTAACAGAGGAAAATCCCATTCCACCCTCTTGCTGATGACACTGCATGAAAAGTGAGATTTTCGTCCCCGTAAACCCCCGTAAACTCCCGCAGATCTGCCTGATTTTCGTCAGTTTCCGACAATTTGCAACCCGTGCTTGTCCGCGTTTGTCGTGCCACAAATTGTCGAAAACGTACCGTGACATATGTGGAGAGCGATCAGCTGTACTAATGGCCCTAATTAGCATATGAATGCAGCAAGGCTGGCCAGGTCTGGCTTGAATAACCTACTCAGTATTGGCTGAAACCACTATTCTCAAACAAGTAAAATCGCTCGTGATTGGCAGCAAAACCACACGTGGCCACGCCAGGCTTTAATTTTCTTACTGAGTATTGGACGGAACCACTTCTTTTTAAACAAGTAAAGTCGCTCGTGATTGGTTGGCATATATATATATTTACATATAAATTTACATATATATATTTATTCATATATATATATTTATTTATTCATTCATATATTTATTCATTCATATATTTATTCATTCATATGGTGTGTATTTATGTTATCCTACACTACTACACAATTATTATGCTACCATCAAGGACATGAATGAATTTATACAGGAAATGAAGATTTGCCGGGAAGCTGTTTATGCAAAGAAAGAGCTTTATTAAAACACACACAACTATATACAACGCGTATCCAAACACATGCGTTTCTAAAAATTAAAACTCCGTGAACGGTCCGTTTGCTTCCTCGGGGTTGGAGGTAACTGGCAGCATTCCCTCCGAGGCAGGTCCGATGTGCAGACGCCTACTGTGCGTGGCCCTGTACTTCGGCATCGCTTCTAACCGGGACTGCAGCTTAACACAGAGTTCAGTGAGATCCGGCCTACGAAATGGCGGCGACCGTACAATCCATCCAGAGACACCGCCGAGGAAGGCGGACTTCCAGAGTTCCACTTCCTCATCTGCTAGCACACTCTGCCTCGCTTTCAGCAGCTGAAAAAAAAAAAAATGAATCAGCGCACTGCGTATGGACACAACACATCTATCAATGCACCTGAAAAATAGTCACCAAATAAAGTCTTACCCTCTTTCTTCTGGCCCGACTCCGAGCAGATTGCCTCCGCACGCAGCGTGTGGCTGGCTGCGTATATCTGAAGCTCCTGCGTACCGTCTGAAAATACGTCTTACAGGCAGCTGGAAAACAATTAAATGAGAGTGGTATGAATAAAAAATCAAACGCAAGTCACAGTAACAAGGAAGGAGAAAACATTAAAACAAGTCACTTACACACAATGTCGTCTTTATCAACATCGTGCAAATCTGGACTTGCCGAGATGGGAGGTCTGTGAAAACAAAATGTAGAGCTATGATCGGTATCCATCCGTATCCATTTCCTTTTACCGCAGAATGAAAGCATATTCTTTAAATCTTACCCTTGCTCCGGTTCATAGCGCCTGCAATTAGTCTCCGAGTTGTGAAGACGGCGTACTGCTACCTGTAAATCACAAAAAATACACTTTAATAAAGCTTGTTCTAGCAAGGCTACTATTAGCCGCTATTAGCCGTAGCTCAGGCTAGGCCGCTTTTAGCTTAGCAGGCAGTAATCGAACATATATTTACCGCTAGCATCTCTTCTTTGAGTTCGTCTTGTTCGGTGCAGAGTCGCCATCGCGTCCAAGAGGAGTTTTACCCCGAAATCCAGACGCTCCAGACCGCCTGCACAAAGCAAAGCATACATCCTCCACTGTGGCTGCACACCCCGCCGCTCTGAGTTTCTTGGAGATCGTAGAGCGCATGCGCGAGATGAACCAGGGTTTCCGCGGATCAATAAAAATAATTAAAAAATCATTCTTTTTTTTTTTTTTATCAAGGCCTTAATTGGCACTAAAATTATTTAAATATGTTTATCGAAGTATTTATAATTCTTTAATAAAAAATGCTTATAAAAACAATTTCGTCAGATATATTATATCGCTCCAGGCGGAGAAAAAGCTAGAGGATACACTGCATGAAAAGTGAGATTTTCGTCCCCGTAAACCCCCGTAAACTCCCGCAGATCTGCCTGATTTTCGTCAGTTTCCGACAATTTGCAACCCGTGCTTGTCCGCGTTTGTCGTGCCACAAATTGTCGGAAACGGACTCTGACGTATGTGGAGAGCGATCAGCTGTACTAATGGCCCTAATTAGCATATGAATGCAGCAAACCCGCGCGGCTGGCCAGGTCTGGCTTGAATAACCTTCTCAGTATTGGCTGAAACCACTATTCTCAAACAAGTGAAATCGCTCGTGATTGGCAGCAAAACCACACGTGGCCACGCCAGGCTTTAATTTTCTTACTGAGTATTGGACGGAACCGCTTCCTTTTAAACAAGTAAAGTCGCTCGTGATTGGTTGGCATATATATATATATATTTATTCATATATATATTTATTCATTCATATATATATATTCATATATTTATTCATTCATATGCTGTGTATTTATGTTATCCTACACTACTACACAATTATTATGCTACCATCAAGGACATGAATGAATTTATACAGGAAATGAAGATTTGCCAGGAAGCTGTTTATGCAAAGAAAGAGCTTTATTAAAACACACCCAACTATATACAACGCGTATCCAAACACATGCGTATCTAAAAATTACAACTCCGTGAACGGTCCGTTTGCTTCCTCGGGGTTGGAGGTAACAGGCAGCATTCCCTCCGAGGCAGGTCCGATGTGCAGACGCCTACTGTGCGTGGCCCTGTACTTCGGCATCGCTTCTAACCGGGACTGCAGCTTAACACAGAGTTCAGTGAGATCCGGCCTACGAAATGGCGGCGACCGTACAATCCATACAGAGACACCGCCGACGACGCCATCTTCTTCGTCGGACATGAGGTCGACGGTGGCGGACTTACAGAGTTCCACTTCCTCATCTGATAGCACACTCTGCCTCGCCTTCAGCAGCTGAAAAAAAAACAATGAATCAGCGCACTGCATATGGACACAACACAACTATCAATGCACCTGAAAAATAGTCACCAAATAAAGTCTTACTCTTTCTTCTGGCCCGACTCCGAGCAGATAGCCTGGCGGCCTCCGCACGCAGCGTGCTGGCTAGCAGCGTGTATCTGAAGCTCCTGCATACCGTCTCATAATACGTCTTACAGGCAGCTGGAAAACAATTAAATGAGAGTGGTATGAATAAAAAAAAAAAATCAAACGCAAGTCACAGTAACAAGGAAGGAGAAAACATTAAAACAAGTCACTTACACACAATGTCGTCTTTATCAACATCGTGCAAATCCGAGCAAATAGGAGGTCACCGCCTCATTGTGAGGCGACTGTAGTCTGAAAAAAAAAAAAAAGTACAGCTATGGTCGGTATCCATCCGTATCCATGTCCTTTTACCGCATATTCTTTAAACCTTACCCCTGCTCCGGTTCATAGCGCCTGCAATTAGTTTCCGAGTTGTTAAGACGGCATATTGCTTCCTGTGAATCACAAAAAATACACTTTAATAAAGCTTTAGGCTAGGCTGCTTTTAGCTTACCTAGCTAGGCTAGGTTGTCTTTAGCTTGCCTAGCTAAGCTAGGCTGCTTTTAGCATAGCTACCAGTAATCGAACATATATTTACCGCTAGCGTGGCGTTGTTCACCCGTCTTCTCTTCCTCGAGTTCGTATATCCTGCAAAGTTGCTCGACTGCAGAGCCGCCATCTTGTCCTCTATGGACTACAACCTGGAGCGCATCGAATTCTCCAGCTGAGTGAGGCGTTCATTTATGTCGGCAGTATGTTGGGCAAGCTGACGAGACAGTCCGCTGATAGCAATCAGCAGTTTCTTCTCGTCAGTCTGCGGGCTGGCCGAAAGTTGTGGACTAAGAGCAGTTGGAGGCGAGTTGAACGCGAGACGTCGTGCAGCCATTGTTCACGTAACAACAAAATACAAACACGGTAAATGGAGATGAAGTTCTTCTAAGTGTAGTAACACAAACATGTCTGCTAATATGCTGGTCTCGCGAGAAGTCGTAGTGCACAAAAGCTCACACGTGATTGGACGATGGGGCCGAAGGCTCATCAGGCTCCTCCAATCACATACGACGTCATTGTTATACGGAAGGACTCGCGAGAAGAGCTCGCGTCGCTCCATTCTGGAAGGTGGCGGTAATGCACCTATAAATTGTTTGCAATTGCAATTGTTTGTCTCCATAAGATTGAATTTGAGCAGGTGGACATTAGAGATAATAAATGCAACAACAAGTTTTTGAATCAATATTCTATAAATAATATGTACCCAGGAAGAACAAAAAGCACAGCTCTCTAACAAAATTTTAAGAAATCTATGATAGTCAAAATTAGGACAAATTATTTGAAATTCCCAATTCCTCCTAAATATAAAGAATTACAATTTAAAATAATAAATAACATATATCCTTCAAATGAGTTTTTAAGAGAGAGATTTAAGTTTAATGTTGAGAATTGTGGCTTTTGTACAACTCAATTGGAAACAACTAAAGATCTTTTTTATGAATGTAAAGAAGTATTAAACTTATGGGATCAACTTCGAACCTTTCTGTCTTCTAAAACAATAAATTTAGATTTTATTTCCTGGCAAAACATTCAATTCGGTTTATCCATTAAAGAAAAAAAATTTTGAATTTTTAATCAATATTCTAATAATTGTAACAAAGTATTATATCCATAAATGTCGCTATGCAAAATGCTCCCTCTCAATCTCTGCTCTCAAAAATGAACTTTCCCTTTTCAAAAGATGTCTGAGAAAGATGCAGAATTTAAATGCAATTAAATTGTTTGAGTTAATTGAAGAATTTCAGTTGGTAGTCCCCACTGATTAATTTACTTTAAACCCTATTATTATTTTATTTATTTTTATTTATTTTATTTTATACTTTGTTCCAGCCTGTGCATTTAATTTTATTTTTCAAAAGCAGGAGTTGTGATATTTCTTCTTGTATTGAAATATTTGTTATTGACTTGTTGTTTGAGATTGTTATTGTTTTCTTATATATTCAATAACAAAAAAAAAAAAAGTGGAAATCTAAAAAAATAAAATTAACAATTACAGCCAACTGATTCTGATTAAAACTAATTTTTGAAGTAAATTATTTTGTGTATTTTCTTTTACATAACATTTGCATACACAGTAATCTAGCGTACTTTAATTAAATAAATCAATTCAAGCTAAAATGTAAGAGTCTATAATTAGGCTATACTGGGCCTGATCTATTTCTACCATCTATTTGGAGGATATTTATTGCCACACTTTGGGCCACTTAAAACCAATTTAGCATGCTGACCTATGACCTTATGACCACAGTGTACCAATCTTCTGATGGCTACTTCCAACAGGATAATGCGCCATGTTATAAAGTGAATCATCTCAGAATCATTTCTTGAAACTTTTCCACTTAAGTAATTGTGAATTGAGCATATTGACAGACAACATTTTATTTTTTATCTTAAATGCAAATTTAAAAAAAAATAATTACTGCTCTAAATGTATTGCTCTGTCAGCTAAAGATCTGTTTTGGTCTCTATACTTTAATTAAATAAATCAATTCAAGCTAAAATGTAAGAGGCTATACCTGATCTCTTTGTATCAGAGATTTTCTTACCCAAATGCAACCCTGGTTTGCATTTGTATAGCTCACAGCATGTTCATTTACATGTTAAAGCCTCCCCTAGAATTCCATGGGGGGGAGGCAAGGGGGGAACACTGCCTAAGAAATTCCACGTCAATTTCTGACAATTTACGGGAGTTTACGGCAAGGCCTGCAAATTGCCGTAAACTGCCGCTAACCTGAAGTTCCACGACAATCTACAGTGCCGTATATTGACGAAAATCCCACTTTTCATGCAGTGATATATATATACGTATATATGTGTGTGTGTGTGTGTGTGTATGTGTGTGTGTTTACATACATACAGGAGTCATGGAACTCTGCTTGCAGCTCCTTCATATTTCATGTACACTAATAACTTGTGTACATGGTTCTTGATGATGGCATTAAAATCATTTCAAATAGCATTAAAATAGCATTAAATTAGAGTCACTCATTCCTGTATGAACCCTGTGAGCGCTTAATTTAATATGACATATTAAAAAAATCCCACCATCATCCAGCACATGTTCAGTTTCTGCCCAAATATATATATATATATTTTTGTAGATTTTTGTAACGGGGATAAGGATAATTCAAAACTGCTTTTTTTTTTATGAACTTGTTCACTACTTCCAAACTCAGCATCTCTTTTCATTCCTGTAATAAGAAGTTTCTTTTGAATGGATTTGATTAAAGTTTAAGTCCCTCGGTATAAAATAAATATTTTGATGGAGATGAGAAATCTGCTTCCTCGTTGGTGAATAACCAATAGTTTGGATCCAATCATTTAAATAAACGGTGTTAGTTTTTTTTTTTTTATATATATATATAAGAATTGTGCTATAATTTCTAGTCACCGATCTGTTGCTGCTATATTTTAATTTGACGAACCGGAATTTGTCGATGTTCTTTTTCCTGTTTGGTGCGATTGCAATTGCGGATCTTGACCTGGCCAGACCGTATGACCACAGTGTACCAATCTTCTCATGGCTACTTCCAACAGGATAATGCGCCATGTTATAAAGTAAATCATCTCAGACTCATTTCTTGAAACTTTTCCACTTAAGTAATTGTGAATTGAGCATATTGACAGACAACATTTTATTTTTTATCTTAAATGCAATTTTTTTTTTTTTATAATTACTGCTCTAAATGTATTGCTCTGTCAGCTAAAGATCTGTTTTGGTCTCTATACTTTAATTAAATAAATCAATTCAAGCTAAAATGTAAGAGGCTATACTAAGCCTGATCTCTTTGTATCAGAGAATTTCTTACCCTGAAAGATGTCACTTGGGGTAAAACCCCCCCTGCAACCCTGGTTTGCATTTGTTTAGCTCACAGCATGTTCATTTACATGTTAAAGCCTCCCCTAGAATTCCATGGGGGGGAGGCATGGGGGGAACACTGCCTAAGAAATTCCACGTCAATTTCTGACAATTTACGGGAGTTTTCGGCAAAGCCTGCAAATTGTCGTAAACTGCCGCTAACCTGAAGTTCCACGACAATCTACAGTGCCGCATATTGACGAAAATCCCACTTTTCATGCAGTGTGAGTAGTGGTGTAAACCAATTTGCAGTTTCAATAGGCTGGCTCCACCCCTTCTCCACCTCTGTTCTCCTGAAGGACAGGAGCAGCCGGCACTGAGGTGACTCAAAAACAAACACTTATTCGTGCGCACTTATTCCAGAATACAGTGTTATGCCTTTACTTACAAAAATAATTCTGTAAATTAAATCCTAAATTTAAATAAATCCCAATATAAATGTAATGAGACTGGCTGACCCATTGTGTGATGTGATCAAATGTTACCAGGAGATTGGAGGAGAGCTGCTGTCAGCTGGATAAAGTTTGGATAGATTCTAAGAATAAATTGGTTGTTTTTCCAACCAATCTAGTTCCTTAAAGCTAATTTGGTTGGAATAAACAATGTAATGATCGAAATCTGAGCAAACCACCAGACAAAGCCAGTGTTAATACGTTAGTGTTAAGAAGTATTTTCTCCCAGTTTGTACCATCTACATGAGTGGCATCCTCTGTAGGGGACAGGCTCTCACGCTAGAGGTTGATGGTTCAAGACCTGTCTCTCTCTTTTGAAAGTTGCGATTAAACTTAATTATTTTGGCTGATGAGACTAATTTGCATTGTTTTGCCCAAGTAAAAATATAGATTGGGAAAATTAGGTCGGTTTAGTAAAAAGATTGGTTGAACACAACTTCCAACCTGATTAAAACCAAAAAACATGGAAAAACTATCATGTTTGAATAAAAATGACTAACACCTTTCATTTTGTTCATCATTGGCCAATTTGCACAAACACTGTCACTGTCTGCTTGAGTTTATTTCACTAAAATGGCAGAAAAACTGTGCATCTTAAATGATTGTTCTAAGAAATTTTACACTTAAAAAAAAAACTTATAAAAATTTTATTATACACACCAACCATTAACAATTTCAAGGGAACTTAAAAGGGGAAAAAACGAAAAACAATTGCAAAAAAAATCACAGATTATATTACAAACTGTAGTTCTGCTGTCCACCAGTAAGTGGTGACATGTTCACAAGAAGCCTCATGAACTGTGGGGATGGTTGAAGCAATTTGGCCAAACGGTTCAATGCCTCATGAGGCTTCATCTCACCATCACTACTCATTACATAGGGCTCTGCGCAATCTATCAGCCCCGCCAAAACCTTCTGAGAAACATCATAATGTTGTCATGGTTCCATTTTGGCCTGGCTATTCCCCTCCTGTTATTTTCCAGCACCTCCTCCACCCACACAGCTCAGCTTCCACTCCCTCAGCAACTAGTCACACCTGTTAAACACCAATTAATCAACATTCACTCCACCTCTCGCTGTTCTCTGTGGATTACTGCAGCTGATGCTCACACCTCCAGTTCTAGTCTGGTACAGCCTCTGGTTACCTTCATCCACAACTCATTACTTTCAATTCTGAAAAATCTAATTTAAAAAAATTGTTCTTTAACTATTTCCTCTGCTTACATCCCAGCATATTTATAATATATATATAACCGAGAGAGCGGGTTTATTTCTAGGTAAATGCCCTCACTTAAAGGTATCTCCCTCTGGTGTATACCGGTATTGGACTTAAGTTGTACAGCAACTCCTAATGTGGTGTACAGTAGTTATGTTTTTTTGTTTGTTTGTTTTTATAATGAAAAAATTAAATTAAATAATGACAAATTTAATTAAAGTATGAATATTTTGAATTAAATATCTGGGTGGCTTCTGTTTAACAAATTAAATACTTAACCAATTTTGAACTTTTGTGAAATGGACTTGCTATTCCCACGCACAGCTTCAATACTTCCTGAACCTTAGCCAGCTATTTTGTTTCCTGTCTTTCATTGCTGGACAAGCTGATTAATCCAGTGTGTCTAGCTGGTTACTGGGATTTTTTTTCTTTATAGCCCTCTTCTGACTTCTGCCTGCTCTCTGCTTTACTCTTCTTAATAGATTTCTCCCTTCTTTTCAATAGTTCTTTCCATCAGCGTTTGTATTTCCCGCCAATCTCATTTAGTCTTCTCTCTATCAGTCTCCCATCTTCTTCATCTGTCCTCTTCTGTCAGTCTAAAACAGAGACATTAGACATAAAAACTTACAATTTAATAGTTAAAGATTTATATTTTACACACCTTTTGTAAGTTGGCCACTTTTAGATTAGCTATTGGGGCTTTCCTAGGATATTTTCATCATACATACTATTCTTAATACTAATATTATTATTATTATTATCGCACGTCAACAAATACTACACAAACCGAACATTAATCGCAAGTATCAGCCTAACCCTAACATCAGCACAATGTTCACATGTAAATTGTTATAAATTCTAAAAAAAAAATTATTAAAAAAAGGAATCACTTTAACCAAAACAAAAATTGTTAGAGTTAACCCCCCCCCAAACTACTGTCTGGAAGAGTTCACTGCTGAAATCTGCCTGCCGGCTCTCAGGAGCTCATCTGAAGAATCTGCTGTCTGAACCTGCCTGCCCGCCGTCAAGAAGAGTATCGGGAGTACCTCTGGATCTGAACACAAATAAGTCTTTCATTATTTTTACATTATATTACAATTAAGTCTTTCATAAATTGGTCTAAATCTGTAATACTATCAATTAATTGCTCTCTACAAAATCCCTCAGGTCTACAATTGCAATCAGGAAATATCAAATATTTGGGAATTACTGTGTCATCTAAACTAGCTGAGTTACCAAAACTCAACCACATCCCTCTTTTAAAGAAAATAGAAGAGGACCTAGAAAGATGGAAATCGCTTCCGATCTCCCTTATGGGTCGGGTAGCCTCAATTAAAATGATGGTCTTACCCAGAATTAACTACCTATTTTCAATGATCCCAAATAAACCATCAACCGAATGGTTTAAATCTCTAGATTCTTCCATCTCTAAATTTCTTTGGAAGGACAAACCCCCTCGTATCAGCTTAAAAACACTACAGAAAACTAAAGACAGAGGGGGACTAGATTTACCTAACTTCCAACACTACTATTTAGCAAATAGATTACAATACATCTCTAAATGGATAAAACATAATCCCTTAGATGAGCCCTGGATAGACACAGAACAGGATATATGCAGTAATATAATAATCTCAGATTTGCCGTTTATTAGCTCTAAGATCAAACGGCACCCATGTTTCAAAAATATTAACATCAGCTCTTCCCTGACAGCATGGTGGGAATTTCTAAAAATAACGAAGTCATCACTTATCCCGTGCAGTCGTACACCCATCTGGAATAACCCTGACATTCTACAAAACAATAATGTGTTAAACTTTCCATACTGGAAGAATAAAGGTATTACATATCTGGATCATTTGTTTGAAGGTACGGAGTTTATCACATTCGCTAGATTAAACTTGCAATATGGCATTAACAAAAATAAATTCTTAGAATATGAGCAAATCAAAGCTATAATTAGACATAAATTTAAGCATATTGATGGAGGTTTAATAATTCCAACTAAAATATCAGAGTTTCTAGAGTTAACCCCCCCCAAACTACTGTCTAAGTTATACAGGACACTGACTAAACTGGATGATACAATATCTCTTCCTATTACTAAATGGGAGGAGGATTTATCAGTCAGCTTTGAACAAAACATCTGGGCTCAGATATGTCTAAGAACGTTTAACATGACTAGAAACCCCAATTTACAATTAATACAATACAAAATCCTCCACAGAGTGCACTATACAGGTCAAAGATTATTCAAGATGGGTTTTGCGCAATCTAACATCTGTCCACAGTGCACAGGCAATCAACTTGATAATTATTTTCACGCGTTATGGTTATGCACGCCGGTTCAGAGATTCTGGGTACAGGTATGTAAGGATCTATCACTGTGCCTGGGTTGTAAAATCCCAATTTCCCCTTCAGTTTGCTTGCTGGGTGACTTTGAGGGAAGCTCTATGGGAAAAAAATCGGTTTGTTTGGCATTCACTGCATTATGTATCGCAAAGAAAACTATCCTCATGAATTGGAAAAGTAAGGATAAACTCCACATCAATCAGTACAGAGATCTGTTGTTGGATCATATTAATCTTGAGACAGCATCTGCATCCCCATCAGACCGATCTCTCTGGGCTCCCTTGATCGGCTCCATCACTTAGTGTAGTGGGGGGCTATGGGGTGCGTCTTGTGGGGCGCGGGGGCTAGTTCGGGGGTCCTTGGGTCCTGGGGGCTCGGGGGGGTGCTCGGAGCGGGGTGCCTGGCGGGTCTGGCCCGGGGGACTGTTGCCCCCGTCGGGGCGAGGTCTGGGGCGCCGCGGGGGGGTCCTGCGGTGGCCGCGTCCGGTGCTCTTGGGGGGTTCTGTGGTGGCGGACGTGGGCTACTGGCCTGGTAGCTGTGCTGCTGCTGGGTGGGGCTGGGCGCCGGGCATCGGTTCTTTTGTGGTGCTGGCCGGGGTGCTTCTGCTCTGCGGGGCGTCGGGGCGTACCTCGTCTTCCGGTGCCGGGTTGCGGTGGTTGGCCGTGGTGCTTGCCCTGGTTGCGTCATCCGGGGGGGTGCGTGGGTGGTCGCGCCTGTGGCCGGGGTTCATGTGTGTCTGTTGTGGGCTGGTTGCGGGCGTCGGGGGTCCCTTTGGAGTGCCCCCGGGTCGGGGTGTGGCTTCGCTCTGTTGGGGCGGGTGCCGGTGGCGCGTGGTGCGGTGCATCGTGCGCGGTTTGGGAGTGGAGGGTTGCTCGGTGTTTGGCCGCGGGGGGGGGGACGGGCCGTGGCCGGCGTGGCCGTCCTCCTCTCGGCGGCCTGTGGGTGGTGCGGGGCCGGAGCGGGGTGGGTCGTGCTGCTTTCGCGCCGGGCGCGGCGGGAGTGGTGGGGTTGCGTCTGCTGCTCTCTTTTTGCTGCTTGTGCCGGCTTCTGGAGGCTGGGGCGGCCTTGCTGCTCTGGCTCTCTGGCGTGCGCCGGGTGGTGCTGCTCTGTCCTTTGCTTTGCCTTGCGGCTGTGTTTGCTGTGGTCGGTGGGGGCGGGGTGGTTTCGTTGTGTTTTTGGGTGGGGGAGTCCGCCTGGGGGCTTGGTTGGTGCCGTCGGTTCGTCCATGTCGGCCTTCCGGTGTTGTTTCTGTTGGGGCTGCTCGGGCCCGCGCATGCCGGCGGTGCGCTGCCGGGGGGGTTCCTGTTTGGCGGGCTTGCTTGTCTCCTGGGAGGGCAGGCATGTTGACTTTTCTGGGGAGGAGCATCTGGGTGGAGGGGTCCTCGTGGTGTGGCGGTGGGTGTTGGGCACTGGCTTGTTTGCGGCCGTTCTTCTCCAGTGAGGGGGAGATTATTATTATTATTATTTTTATTTTTTTTTTTGTGGGAGGGGGGGTGTGGGCGGGGGGGTCGGGGCTTGGAGTGGGGCTCGGGATTTGCGCTTTGCTGTGTTGTGTGGCTTTCTTCTTCTTCGGATTGGTGCTGTGGGACTGGTGTCGGGGGGAGTCGTTCGGGGGCCGGGGTCGGGGTGGGGGCGCTGGGGCCGGCGCCGGGGGTTTTTGGGCATTGCCTGGCCCTACTTCTGGGTGGGTCTGGGGTGGGTCCTGGGGTCTGGGATCCCTGGGGCGCATTGCCCTTTGGTGGGGGCCCCGGTGGGGTTTCGGGGGTTCGGGTTCTGTGGGGAGTGCTGCTTGGGTTCTGGGCCGGTGTACGCCCGGCTGTCTGCCCCTGCTGCCACGGCCTCTGGTGTGCCGGGGTGCCTCGGGGCCTGCTGGGCTGGGGGGGGGGGCATGGACATTACCACCTATGGCATGGGCTTCCCCCCTCACGGGTTTGCACTCTGTATGTGGGGGATGGGGTGGGAGGGGGAGTAGGTATGATCTCGGCCTGGATGTCTTCTGTCGCTTGTGTGGTGAGTAGCTTGATTGTTATTGTAGGGGAGGGATTACATCTCCGGAGGGGGGGTGGGGGGTGGTGATAGTGGGAAGAAGATCTTGGAAGCGCTTTGGGTCTTCCCTTGGGGCCTCGGATCCCTGGGGCCTGGGACTGGATCCGCTTCGGGGTGGGGCTGGCTGTTGTTTGGGGATTTTCGGTGTCGGTGCCGGTGCCTTCGCTACGATGCCGGTTCCTGGGCGGTGTTTTTTTTTCCTATGCCGGTTCTGTGGTATCGGTTCGGGGGGGGGGGGGGGGAGCTGCACGGCATAGTGGGGTGCGGGTCTTGGGTCCTGTTTTGGGCCGCGGTTTATCCGCTCGCACTTCTCCTCTTGCATATTTATTTTAATTGTAATTATAAATGTATTAATTAATTAATTTATTTACCTATTTATTTATTTTTTATTTATTTATTTATGTTTTTTTCTTTCTTTCTTTTTTTTTCTCTTCCTCGGTGGGGGGGAGCGGTTGCGGGCGGGTCGGTGTCTGGTGTCCGCTGTCGCATTGTGGGGGCTCCTTTTTTTTTTTTTTTTTGTGGGGGTTTTGGCATGTCTGTTTTCTCGGGGGGCGGGCGGGCCTGCTGGGTGAGGGTCCTGCTGGCGGCGCGCCGCTGGTGTGTGGTGGTCCGGGCGGCTTCGGTGGGGGTGGTGTTGGGGGGCCGATGTGGGCGGGCTGGCTGCGCTGGCTGGGTATACGGGTCGGTTTTCCCTCTTGGAGGCATGGCGGAGCTGCTCTGTTCCCGCTGATCGCGGCGGGTGGGGCTGCGGGGCGGGTGGGGGCTTGGAGTGGCTATGGCCGGCGCGTGTTGGGGGGCCGGGGCGGCGGAGCTGCTCTGGCCGCCCGCGGCGGGGGGGGGGGGGGGGGGGGGGGGTGGGGGGCGGCGGACGTGGCTGTGCTGCTTTGGCTTCGTCCGGAGGGGGAGCGGCGTGGTTCGCTCCGCTCTGGCTTTGTGCTGCCCCTCGGGCTGCTGGGGGGAGGTGGTGGTTGCGCCGGCTGCGGTCTGCTTTTCTTGCGGTTTTGCGCCGGCCCGCTTTTCTGCTCTCGGGCGGATTCTGTGCGCGGTGTGTTTCGTTGCGCGCTGTTGGCATCGGTCTTGGTGGGGTGGGGCTGCGCTTTTGGCCGGGGGGGGCGTTTTAGGGGCGGTTGCCCCGTGTCTTAGCCCTCTGCCAACTTCTTGCCTCTGGACCCTCCTGGTTCCCTCCCTCTGCTGCTTCACCTGAACCCCGTCACAGGTACAACCCTGCTCAATACCTCTGACAAAGATCCTCTGCATCCTGGCTAACCAAACTGTCCCTCTCTACAGAGAGTCCTGTGTGACAAGTCCTGGATCATTTACCCACATCTGTCAAATAACCTTGTGTTTATTTTCAATAAACAGTTGAACTTTTTATCTGTCTCCGAGTTGTTCTGCATGTGGGTTAGAAATCTGAATCCCATCATGACAGTTGACCTGGATGAAGATACACAAGGAAAACGAGGGTTTCCTTTATGCTCAATATCTTCACAGTGAGAAGGAAAAAAAAAACAGTGAAAAAAAATACTGGTATCTTAATTACTGGTGTATTTTTAAATCTTTCAGGATCAAAGGCTGAAAATAAACCACAGCAACACATAAAAGCCCTCTGACAGGAATCCTGAGATATGAGAGCAGCTGACACCAGATCAAAACAACAGGCAACTTGCCAATAAAGATCAAATAAAAACCAGTTCAACCAGGAAAATGCCAAGAATGAAAATGTTCTCACACCCATAAAAACATACATAACCAAAACATTTAGCATTTGTAATGGAACATGTTGTGGGCTGCTTAACACTAGAACTGCCAAACAATACAAACTCAGTTCCTGCAGTCTGGTATGACTAGTTTAAGGTATGGTGGGGGATGTTCTTTTTCCAGATCATCTAAATCAGTGGTCCTCCTAATTGTTAATCATTCTGGTGATATGTTTACATACTGTAAGGCC
This sequence comes from Cyprinodon tularosa, assembly GCF_016077235.1. Lineage (NCBI taxonomy): Eukaryota > Metazoa > Chordata > Actinopteri > Cyprinodontiformes > Cyprinodontidae > Cyprinodon > Cyprinodon tularosa. The sequence continues at coordinate 625,529 of NW_024038981.1, read as the reverse complement.
GTCCTATATTTCTCCATGTTCACGTACCGGTGGTGAGTCTGACATAGTGGAAAAATTGGAAATCTTCTTTTGTAAAGAAGGCTTGTATGAGTGATCTAAACAGCAACTTTTAAACATAGGAGAAATGGGCTTGCGCATGCCTTTACACCCGTTTAATAGGCGTTCCCTCTCAGGAGCGAGTACAAGGTTGTGCATGTGCTTTTTTTTTAAGTGGAGCGGTTAAGTCTTTTAAAAAATTTATGAAAAATCCTCCAGTATACCTTTAACGTGACCAGGGACGTGGCTAGACCTATTTTAGGGTGGCTGAAGTCATCCCTTCGTTGGTATTAGCCACCCCATAATTATTTTGCGATTTTTATTGTTATTTTTTTATTTATTGATTTTTTTTCCATATAACCCCAAACAATTGCAGTAAAGCACTGAAAACGAGCCACCAAGAAGGCAAGTTAATCTGAAGATAAGTTCCTGTTAGTTTATTTACAAACACAATTATTTATACAATTATTAATATCGTTAGGATATTCATTTCCTTCATTGGCTCCGCGTCCAGCGTCACGTCACGTGGTACACGGCCATCAACTGGACCATAGCAGCTGTGCAGTGCAGCAACAGCGCGCCGGGGGGGAAAAGGACACAGAAGGCGGTGATTGAACTCAACAAACAAAGACGGCGGTAGGAGCTAATTTGGCGGATCACATAAGCTGTACATTGACTGTAGTAGCATGGCTTCTACATCAGGAGGAAGTAGTGGAAATGAAATGGAGTGGATGTTATCGAGGTCAGCAAGAATGAAAAGAGCAATCAGAAAGAGACATGAAAGGGCAAGAAGTTGGTCGGATGAAAGTGAGCTAGGAGCGGAAGGAAGTAAAAGGACAAAAATAAACCAGAGAGTGAGTTCACGGGAACAAGATAACAGTAATACAGAAGTGGAATACAAAGTTGTGGTGGAATTTCAGCAAGAAAGGGGTTATATTCATCCGATAAAGATAACCAAAGCAATAGAGGAAGAGATAGGGAAAATCAAAACGGCCAGAATCATGAACAACAGAAAAGTGATAATTCAAGCTATCAGTGAGGCACAACAACAGAAGATAATCAAAATGAAAACTCTGATGGGAGAACGAGTTAAATCACATATACCAGGTTTTATGGCAAGGTTGAGAGGAGTAATCTCAGGAGTTCCACTTGAAATGACAATGGAGGAGGTGAAGAATGAAATCAAAGGAGGGAAAATAACAAATGCCACCAGGATTAAAAGTAGAAGAGAAGGGGAACTCAAAGACACTATGGCTGTGATATTGCAGTTTGAAAATAACATGCCAGAAAATATACAGCTAGGATTTATGAACTATAAAGTTAGAGAGTACATCCCGAAACCGCTCAGATGTTTTACCTGCCAAAGAATGGGACACATTGCAAAAGATTGTAAGGGAAAAATTAGATGTGCAAGATGTGGAGGACCACATGAATTTGGAAAGTGTGACAAAGACGCCAAAATCAAATGCTGTAACTGTGGTGGTGAGCATAGTGCAGCCTATGGTGGATGTATAGTTCAAAGGGAAGCTAGAGAAGCCCAGAAAATAAAGATAACAGAAAGAGTTTCTTACGCAGAAGCATTAAAAAGAATAAAGAAAGATAGTAAAAGAGGAATGAGGCTGGGAGAAGCAGATCAAAGTTACACTTCTCAGAACACAAATCAAGGAATGAATGGTCAGAGACAAATACTAATGCCAACAACAAATACAAATAATACATGTTTACATAAATGTAAAATAGAGGAAAATACAATGATGGTGAAAAAAGAAAACTTTGTAGCATTTATATGTCATGTTATTAATGTTACAGTCCAAATGAAGAAGAAAAGTGATAAAATAAAAGAAATAGTAACAGCAGCAGGGAGATTCCTAGATATGAAAGAAATTCAAGCAGATCAAATACATACCATTTTGAGTGCCACTGAAATAACAGAAAATGGTCAGGATTAGGATACAAGCTTTATTGATGGTCATTCATATTCTACAATGGAATGCCAGAAGTATAATAGCTAATGGACAAGAATTTAAAAAGTATATTTATGAATTAGAAGTAATACCAGATGTAATATGTATACAAGAAACATGGTTAAACTCAAACTTGGATTTTAAAATTCCTGGATATAATATAGAAAGACAGGATAGAAGTAATGGTAGTGGCGGAGGATGTGCCACTTTAATTAAGGAAGGAATTGCTTACAAGAAAAACTCATTAAATAAAAAAATAGAATGTGTAAATATAGAAATATTTAATTTAAGGAAACAAGGAAATATTAAAATCATTAATTATTATAATCCGTGTAAAAATCTAGATAATGAAATATTTAAGGAAATAGGGAAAATACATAGAAGAGAAGTTTGGTGTGGAGATTTTAATGCTCACAACAGTCTATGGGGTAGCAAGAAAACGGATCATAATGGTGAAATAGTGGAAGAATTAATGGATGAAAGGTCATTAGTTTGTCTTAATAATGGAAAAGGTACAAGAATAAATATACATAAAAATTCAATCTCATGTCTAGATATTACATTAGTATCTGACTGTCTTGTTAGTGCATGTGAATGGGATGTAAATGGGGAATCTACACTAGGGAGTGATCACTTTCCAGTGAGTACAATAATTAATGATAATATAAATAGACAAGAAGAGTTTACATTAATAAGATGGTGCTTTAATAAAGCTGATTGGTTTAAATTTAAAACAAAATGTGAAGAAACAAGACATATAGTAACATTAAAAGGTAATATTGAAGAGTGTACAAATCAAATAGTAGAAAATATTCTAAATGCTGCAAATTACAGCATACCAAAAATAAAAGTGAAAGGTCAGAAGAAAGTAGTTCCTTGGTGGAATAATGAATGCAGTAAAACTATTAAAGATCGTAATAAAGCTTTTAAAATACTACAGAAAAATCTAACAATCGAAAACCTTATTGATTATAAAAGGAAAAGAGCAAAAGCTCGGAAAACTATAAAGGATGCAAAAAAGAAAACGTGGAGAGACTATTGTTCATCAATAGGTTCAGAAGTTAATTTACAGAATGTGTGGTCAATGTTTAGAAAAATGACGGGGAAAAAGAACAATGTCAATATTCCATCCTTAGTCAGAGGACAGGAGGTATTGGTTTTAAATAAAGATAAGGCAGAGTTATTAGGAGAGACATTTGCGGCAGTTCATAGTGGTGATCACTTGACAAATACCCACAGAAGGCAGATGATTCAAAAACTTGGAAATCATAAAAACTCACTAGAAAAATGTCAAAAATATATGTCAACATTGGATATGAATATAACCATGAAAGAAATAAAAACAGTATTGAAAGGGACAGGGTATTCAGCTCCAGGGGAAGACCAGTTATGTTACGCTATGTTTCGACAGATTCCGGAAGTAACACTGAAATTAATATTAGAATTATTTAATAAAATATGGAAAGAAGGAACAATACCAAATAGTTGGAAAAGGGCAATAATTTTACCATTTAATAAGCCAGGTAAAGATCCTTCCTATCCAAATAATTACAGACCAATTGCTCTTACTTCCCATTTAAGTAAATGGATGGAGAAAATAATGGTTAATAGATTAGGATACTATCTTGAGAAGAATAATCTAATAAATGGATATCAATGTGGATTCAGAACTGGAAGATCAACAATAGATGCTCTAACTAGAGTCAGTAATGACATAGAGAAAGCTTTAAAAATGAAGGAAATAATGATTATAGTATTTTTTGACATAGAAAAAGCATATGACTCACTATGGAAAGAAGGATTACTTATAAAAATGAAACAGATGGGAATAGGTGGGAGAATGTATAATTGGATAGCAAATTTTCTACTAAATAGAAAAATAAGAGTAAAAATTGGGAATGACTATTCAAATGAATATAATGTTGAAAATGGAATACCACAAGGTAGTGTAATTAGTCAAATTTTATTTAATATTATGATCAATGATATTTTCTATGAAACTGATAAATGTATAAAATCTGCACTATATGCAGATGATGGGGCCATATGGATGAAAGGGAAAAATATTAAACATGTTGTAGAAAATATTAAAAAAAGCAATTAGTAAAGTTGAAAAATGGTCTTATGAATGGGGTTTCAAATTATCAGCAACCAAATCTTGCTATATGGTTGTCACAAAGAAGAGAAATATTAATATAGAAACAATAACATTATATGGACAGACTTTAGAAAGAGTAACAGAATATAAATATCTAGGTTTATGGTTGGACAGTTCTTACTCATGGAAAACACATATAGATAACTTAGAAACCAAATGTAAAAAAGTTATTAATATATTAAAGGCTGTGGCTGGAAACAATTGGGGGGCAGATAGACAGTCATTATTAAGCATATACAGGGCTCTAATGAGAGCAATAATAGATTATGGCAGCATTATATATGGAGCAGCAGCTAAAACATCATTACAAAAAATAGAAAGATTACAGTGTAGGGCTTTACGAATATGTACAGGAGCAATAAAAACAACACCTATTAATGCTCTATTAATTGAAAGTGGGGAAACTCCACTTGAAATGAGGAGAATTAAATTAGCTTTAGCATATTGGATGAAAATTAAAAGTAATATAGATAATCATGTGAATTCAACTATTCTGCAAAATTGTTGGGAATATGTGAAGTTCCAAAGTAATGGATTTGGATGGATGGTTAGGAAATGGATTAAAAAGTATAGACTAGAAGACAAGGAAATAGCTCAATTTAACCCAATTAGCGTTATTCCTCCATGGCTAATACCTGAGGTTAATGTAGATTTGTAAATCAATACAATGAAAAATGATTGGAATATAAATGAAATAGGGATAAAAACTGATATTTATTTAAGAACTACATATAATAATTACCTTAAAATTTATACAGATGGTTCTAAAAATCTAAAAGGTTATGTGGGTATAGGAATATATATCCCAGAGTTTAAAAAATGTATTCACAAAAGAATATCAGATCAATTGTCGGTATTTACAGCAGAAATGGTGGCAGTTATATTAGGCTTGCAATGGGTGGAGGAGATTCGACCAATCAGGGTGGTGGTGTGCACAGACTCTAAAGCAGTAGTGGAAAGTATTAAGGGAGAAGGAAATAATAGAAAAGATTTGGTATTAGAAATTCATCATATTTTATTTAGACTATATAGGGGTGGCATTGATGTTTGGTTTTGTTGGGTGCCGGCACATGAAGGAGTAAAAGGCAATGAAAAGGCAGATAAATTAGCTAAAAGGGCTTTAGAGGGGGAAATAACGATTTCAATTCCTTTTGGAAAAGGGGAAGGGAAATCACTTATTAAAAGTAAAGAAATGGAGGAATGGCAAAAAATATGGAACGAAGATAGGAAAGGAAGAAGATTATATGAAGTGCAAAAGTCAGTTCGAATTCGAAACATTAATGAAAGAAACAGAAGAGAAGAAATAATAGTTAGTAGATTAAGAATAGGTCATACCTACTTAAATGACATGCTTTACTTAATAGGGAGGAAAAATAGTGAGAAATGTGAGAAATGTGGTGAAAAAGAAAATGTAGAACACATACTGATGAACTGTAAGTTATATGAACACGAAAGGGAAAAATTAAAGAGAATAGTTAGAAGTATAGGGCATGAATGGAATCTTAAAGGAATATTAGGAAATGAAGGAAACATAACAGATATTCATAAACTAAGGAAAGCATTGTTTTTGTATCTTAAGAATACAAAATAAAAAAATAGAATCTAATAGATGTGAAGTAACGCTGCTACACACTCATGGACAGTAGGTGGCGGTATGCACCTTAAAGTTGCTTGTGATCCGCCATAATAGAAGAGAAGAAGAAGAAGAAGCAACAGCGCGCCCTTTGAATCTCCACACAGTCATCGAGCTTGATTAGGAAAGTTATGGTTGCGTGCAGATACATACGGTGAGTTTGCCATTTGATGTCAGCGGTTTACATTTTCTTCACTTTACCTGGAGTGAGGAAAGAGAAAATATAGGCCTAATAGCTTGTCTGATTCAGTAGGAATTACGTTACCATGGTGAACAAAGTCAGTGGTGTGGGAAAACACGATGTTGTTGTAGCCTACTAGCATCATTATAATAGTTTTGTCACAGGAGCAGTGATGGGCAGTAGCGCCGCTACATGTAGCGAAGCTATTAGTTTAACTACATTTTCAAGTAGATTGACCGTAGCGTCGCTGCTTTATTTATCAAGTAACTTTCCTGTAGCGACGTTATTGTTTTGATCAAGTAGCGACGTAGCGTCCACAAACGCTACAAAATCCAGGGCAAAACTAAGAAATGAAACCAGGTTTTCTATTTCTAAACAACAATCAGCCACAAAACTACTGTAAATAGCAGTTTCAGCTGACGCTTTATAAGTGGCGTAGTAGCACAGGCACACTCCGTAGGGTTAAACAAGCGCACCTTTTCCGAGGCTGTCGTTCTATTGGCTGGAAAGGTTGCTAGGCAACGATCCAACTGCAGTCAGAGAGCAAAACAAATCCGCAAGCAGAGCGTAACTGAGACCCGTGCAGAGCGGAGATGGAGGCAAGCGAGAGGAAAAAATATCTGTGATAATATAGAAAATATCTGTTTAAATCTGAGAGAAGAAACAAAGATTTTTGAGAGAAGAGAAAATATTTGAGAGAGAGCGCATGTTTTGAGTGTGAGCATTATAAGTTTTGAGTGCAAGAAGATGAAATTCTTTTCTCTAATTGAAGTTATGTGCTCTTGCATTATGGCAGGATAATTCTCCCATATCTATGTGCCACCAGTCTGATAGGGCGACACTGTGTGATATGGTAGTGCTTCCTTGGGTTGACTACAGTTCTAAGTTGTACGTTTCATATACTGTTGATTTTGTGTTTTCATTAATACATTGTACTTAAAAATACTTCCTTTATTTGCATTAAAACTTTGTCAGACTGATGTGAAAAAGTCTCAAGGATATCCTTCTTTGCAATGATGCTATTGCCTATTGCCTACTGTCCATTTATGCAACTTGTATTTTGTGGTTAAACTTTAGATTAAGCAGAAATCTATCAAAGATAATGCTGCATTTATTGTTAAGTTCCTCACATATATGTGTTTCTCTCTGTGCCAGGTGTAGAGAAAGACATGCCAAAGTCCAGGTCACACACACACACCAAGCACACACACAGAAACAGGGTTATTGCAAAGCAGACAGGGGTTCCTGACAGGTTGTGGGTGCAGGGGAGATGGGGAAAGATGAATGGCCAGGTTAAGGGTTTATGAAGATGTTGGGAGTCTGTTGGTTAGACAACTGTCTTCTGTAGAAGGTTTCCATTATGATGAGTGGCGAACCACTTGCCTTCTTCCATTTATGCAGTAATGCATGGCACCTACCATTTACTCTTTGTAATTTAGCACATTTTAACTGGTGTAGTTTAGTTGGTGAAGTAGCATTAGTGAGGGAAGTGTTTCCCAGGTATGTTGCTCTTAAAATAATGAATTTATAGACAGCGCCTTAGAAAGTGCACTGAAAAAATTTCGGCGCGCGCTATGCGCGCGCAATATCTTACCTAGGGGCTAAGCCACCCATGTCTCTCAAACCTAGTGACGGCCCTGAACGTGACTTTTCTTATTTAAATACTGCAGTTTTAAAATGTTTTTTTCAAATCTTATCAAATTACATTTAAAAACCACAATTCCTAAATCTGAACATAATACCTTTCTTAATAACTCATATAAAAACGTAATTCCTTATTCCTTTTCTATTTTCTTTTTTACTCAGCATTTTACAATCGTTTTCTCAGTTGTATTTTCCTTATATTTTATCCTTTCTATTTACCTTTTTCATGACCAATCTGATCCAAGAGCACAGTGGAGACCAGTTAGACACATTGGTGAGTCTCAATGGTTAGATTGGTGACAAAATAACCAATGGGGGAGCTGGGTACTTCTGAGGAGCAACTGTGATTGGTTCAACTGGTTTCCGGTATGGTTATGGACCAGAAGGGCCACAGAAAGGTAAAAACGGAGAAGGTAAAGCAAAAAGAAAATCCAACTGCAATAAGAATTTCAAAATGCAAGGTTAACAAGAAAATGGAAATAGAATAAGGATTTTTTTTTATGTGTGATTAGGAAATGTCTGTAAAATTAGATTTATGAATAGAGGTTCTTAAATATCGATTTAGAAATAGTTTTAAAATACATTTCAAATTGCATTTTTTTAACAATGGATTAATAAATTCATTTTACAATTCTTCTTACAACTCTTTCTTGGACTGCAAAACAATAACTGTGTACATAGATAATGACCAGCAGCTATGGCAGTTTTTCTCCATATCCTCTTGAAAACAGCTACAAAAATATGGGAATCCTGTGCACAGCATATGGGTTTACCGTCCATCAAGAAAGAAAAGACAGCATCTCATTTTCATCTACAGAGGTCCAGAAGAGAGAGTGAGAAGAGTGGCTGCCATGTAGAGACAGAGCTGGCAACCAACTGCAACTAGCAGAATTTGCAGTGATCACTTCTTAAACTGTTAGTTGCTATGCTAAAATTATTGTTGTAGAGAGTTTTTTCATTAAGACAGATGTGGAAATTACCTCTAATGGTAGTCAAAAATAGTGGAGAGCTTTAAAAAGCATGAAGGGTATTATAGGCATATTATAGGCGTGACAGGCAGCCAGGCTCCATCCCCCACCAGAATAAGTATCCTCTTTGTATTTTAAATGTTTTTGAAAGCAACATATAACAGTGAGTAAGGTATTGGTAGCTAACACACAGGTTGTAATTATAGCCTGACACACATAGCACATGCCCCTCCTCCCAGCATTATGTTTGATAGTGTGAACTTTATGCATTTTTTCTTTTCCCACAGATACCGACAAATAGAATATGTCCTTGCTTCCCAGATAAAGTTAGTTGATTCGCTTTGTCACTTTTTTTTGGCAAAAGGAAAATAAATTGCGCTGGGCCTTCACTTAAATCCTACTATGCTATTTGGGCATGAGCAAAAATTCTGCAAGCTCCCAGAAATACATAACACTCTTAATAAGAGGATTTTTAACCACACCATGTAAAGGTGAGACAAACATTTATTATTACCCTTTTGAACTTAGAAATGCTTCAAAAATAGTAAGAAAAGTAGAGAAAAACATAATACTTCAAAATGAAGGCGGAAACTTTAAAATGCCTCTATTTTAATCTTTCTGATCAGTAGAGCAGTTTCTAATTTTACCACACCTGTAATGATATGTTTTTATATTTCAACTGTATTCACACCTATTAAATGTTTTACATTTTATTGCAATAGTCCAAATGCCCAAATAAAAATATTAGCCCAAATAAAAATAAAACATTTTTTGCCAGTTTACATTTATTATACTGATACAACAAACAGCTCTCCTACCAGAGGAGGGGGAAAAAAACAGGCAGCTTCAACAAAAAAAAGCTAAATTTTTAACAAATGTGCAGTACATTGTAAAAATAATGTCTGACAGACGTCAAAGTTTGAAAATGTTGAGGGTAAGACCAGAATAGATTTGAAACACACCCGTCTATTCAAATAAAGTAGGAGGGTCCATAGATCTGTTGAAATAAAACTGCTGATGTTATAACAGTACCTGTATTATAGGGGGGAAAAAGTCGGTGGAGTTCGCCTTGTTTGATATATGTCAACATTTGCATAAGTTTACATTTTCAAGTAAACAAAATGAGGAGATGCAAATCATTCTCTTTTCTAATAGTTTTTGTACCTGTTTTTTTACTTGTTTTGTACTTTAACAACATTGATCCAGAGAAAAATACAGGTATGTTTAATTTAAGAGTGTTGGTTCATATCGCTTTGCTTAAAGTAAGTGTGATTAACTCGTATACTGCTTGTACTGAAGATCTTGCCACTACTTTTCCAGTCACTTTTATTTCTTTCAAATGTGAAGAAATATAAATTGTTTTTTTTAAATTAATTTTTCTTCTTTGATTGTCTATCTTCCTGGCAGTCTTTTGGTCTATCTAAATATTTATTAAAAAGGGCCAATATTTTTATGTTTAAATGTAGAAATCCCAATGTAATTTTACATGCATTACATAATTAGAATATTTAGAAACTAATTAAATGAACGGTTAGAAAAATATTTGTTTCATTTCTATTATTCGTTATTATTTAACACTTGACTTTACCACATTTCCATGTGCCAAGTTCAACATAATTAAATTTTATCTCTTGCTTTAGAATTAAAAACCATTATAGTTATGGAAAACCCAATGATATGAATTTGGATTTGTGCAGTTGTCTGCAGCAGACTTTTAATATGTACTTTGGCACATGACAAAAAAAAAAAATAATAATAATAATTTTTCATTTTTGGGTATGACTTTACCAATTACAGTGAATGTGAATGATTAATTAGTAAATACTTTAGTGTAGATAGTTTTTTAATGATACATAATAATTTACTATAGGCTAAGATAATACATAAGGTTGAGTTGGGAAATAGGCAATCCACAAAAAAAGGATTTTGTCATGGGTTTGGTTCCAATTGTCTTGTTCTTGGCCCAACAAAGGCTGACAACTGGCCTGGTGCCGGGGCTCTGATCTGTTTGATTAAACAAGATGAACCTGTCTGTTCTGAAAAATTTCCATGTCCATAACAGAAAAGAATGTGACATTAAGACAAGCACAACGAAAAGAGCTAAGAAGAAAGATGTGTGAGCTTGGCAAAGAGACTCTTTATGGAAAGATACTTACAACTGGAAAAAACTTTGAGAACTTCATTGTGGACGACAGCCGCAAAATCCTCTACTGTTATATTCCAAAGGTAACATCCACCCAAATACACCTGTGTTATTGTACAGTTTCTTTTCATTTTCAGCTAATTTTTTAAACTTGTTTAATCCATTAATTTTGACATTTAATTTTATCTTAATTCGACAAAGTGACCTAGTGTGGCCCCAATGGAAATATCACCTTAAAAATGAATAAACTTTGAAAGTTATGGTTTTGTGATTTAAAGAAGATTGTTGCTTAACTTATAGCAAAATCCATTTTAAAAACTCCTTGGGAGATAAACTCTTTGGGAACCAGTGCCTTATGGTGAAATTTTTTTTTAGGGTGGCCAGGCAATAACCAATGTACACTGAGGGGTGGGCAAAAGTGGATTGGCACCAGAACCTCAAGGTCAATCTACACTGTTGCAACAGGAAAATTAATGAGCAAAACATCCATATTTCCTAAATAAAGATAAACTATACTTTCCTACAGCCTTTGCTAAAAAAAACATGCATATATTTAAAAATCCATGCTTTTTAGATAAAAGGTAAAGTGGATAAAATTCTTTCAGGTTTGAGTTCTGGGGTGAACATCTTTTCCATTGTCATTACTTAACTATCATCCTGCATAAAATTGATATTTACAAGTACTTATATCTATATAAACTGATTATTTAATACGTTTTTATAGAATTATTTATTTATCTATGAATTTACTAAAGACTCCTAGATGTTGCAGAGACACATCATTTTCTCTTTACCCCATATAACACAAAATCTAGTTCTGAAAAGAGCAGCAATTCTGTACTTATCATCTTTAATGTTAATATATTGATCTGAATAATTAACCACAGTGTTTTTGTTATCAAGTAATATGAATATATGAAAAATAGTAAGTAATATATGATTAACTAAAATGTTTGGAATATTCCACTTGATTATTAGGGGAGAAACAATGGTAGGGGTGGCCAATGATTGGCTAAGAGTGGGCATGGCCACCCCTGGCCCTCAATCTAGATCCGCCCCTGGTCACACCTTAAAAAGATTAGCACTCTTTACACAACAGTAAACACTGTGGAAATCAGAAAAACAATTGTTCAGCGGGAAACTCTTTCCCTAAGTTTACCAGAACTATAAACTTTTTTTGATCTGTTTTGGAAAAAAAATTAGGCTTCTCAGACTTTAAGAAAGTTTAACACAGGCTATTTTGTTTGATACGTTTTTGTCTGGATGGCCTAGCCGATAGGCTTTTGTCCTTTGTGTTTTTGAATTCCATATGAATTCCCAAGTCTGGCACTTTACAGTTACTCTTATAGACTAAGTCACAGAGTCTGTTTATCAGTAATTTATTTCTGAATATGAGTTCAGGACAACTTATCTTGAGCAGGGGTTGAAGAGTGAAGTACATTTAGGCATGTAGTCTGTTCTTCCCGATGTGGCCCCTCTCTTTGGAATTCCATCAGCAAACAGAAATAGTTTTTTTGCCAGTGAAACAGCCTTACCAAGGCAGGCTGGTTTAATTTCTGTGATGTTCACTGTTAATTTAACATTGTTTTAAGCACAGGTTGCCTGCACAAACTGGAAAAGGATCATGTATGTCTTGAAAAAGGGCGAGCCTTACATCGATCCTCTATCTGTTCATCGCAATAGTGTACATCAAACAAAAGCACTGGACTATCTGACAGACTTCAGTCCAGAAGAAAGGGAAGTAAGTAAATATGTTTATGTAATGGTCAAATTTAAGGTATCAAATCTTGCAATAATAAAATACAACTGTAATTTTATATCTTTTCTCAATTGCCAATTTCCTTAATGCCATACAAATACTCACCAAAAGCATGGGTAATACTTTTATGTGGATAAATATATGGATAGTATAATAAGCAGAAATAAAAAAGACCAAAGCTATCTCTGCCATAGCAGTAATACCAATAGTAAATAGTAATTATTAGTGAGGTAGTAGCATGATTTGTCTCAAAAGTCCAACAGAGAAAAGATTAGTTTTCTTATACATTCTTTTACATCAAATAATATCCTACAGAAGAAAATATATGCTTCATCCTGCCTCATCATCAAAATGGTTCTTTGGATATGAAAGGTTGCAGACCATGGTCTAAAGGAAGTCTAATCCACAGATTATTTGCAAAATTTAAGAATACTCAGTAAACCCAATGCTTAAGTAGAAGGTACAAGGACATCTAATAAAAGAGGCCGAACATTAACAGCTTTCAAAACAAATAACAAAACAAAAGTTTTAAGTTGAGTTCTAAAATGGACAGGAAACCAGTGAAAAAGAGATAAGGCAGGGGTGATGTGTTCACTCACCTGTGTTCTGTAACGCTACAGATACTTCGAGAAGACAGAGAAGCAATATTATTAAGAGTATTACAATAGACAGGTCCAAAATAGAGAAGAAAAAAAACATTGATGGCCGTTTTCAAGTCGGGACAGTTAAAACAAAGATTGCTTTGGCCAGTAGATGCAGATGGTGAAAACATTATTAATTGTAATGTGTGCTTACTACACATTTTTTTTTTATTAATCTTTCTCTGTTTGATATTAAAATTTATATTTTGAAACTAAGGTCTAGTTTGTTTTTTGTTTTTTCTACAGATCAGGCTGAGGACTTACACAAAGTTCCTCTTCGTTCGGGACCCATTTGTTCGCCTTATCTCTGCCTTCCGACAAAAGTTCCAAAGCATTGATGAGCCCTTTTATAGCATTTATGGAAAGACAATGGTGAGACTGTACCGTAACCAGTCTGATCCTCCCAAGACACAGAGAGAGGCAATAGCTTTAGGATTGCAACCAACATTTTACAACTTTGTTCAGTACTTGTTGGACCCACGAACAGAAAGATATGGCCCCTTTAACGAGCACTGGAGACAAATGCACCACCCGTGTCACCCCTGCATGTTAGAGTAAGAATCTTTTTCTTTCTGAAAGTGAAAGAAACATTTGTAAAAAAATATATATATACATATATATACATATATATATATATATTTAAATATATATATATATGTTGAAACAAATAACTTTAGAAACTGTGTTTGTTTTTTTACAGGTATGATTTTATTGGTCACCAGGAGACACTTGAGGAAGATGCTGGAGAGCTTCTTAAAATGTTAGAGGTGGAAAACAAAATTCAGTTTCCGCCCACTAAAAATGCAACTACATCTGATTTCATCAAGGAATGGTTTAAAACGGTGCCTCTGGAGGACAGGAGGATGTTGTACAACCTTTATAAATGGGATTTCAAAATCTTTGGATTCAGAAGACCAGATGAAATCCTAGATAGTTAATATTTATGTTGAGGTTTTGGGTTTTTGTTTCTGAAATATATTGTGTAAATGGGATTCCCTTCTGAAGCTGCTACCCCGCGACCCGACCCCTGATTAGCAGAAGAAGATGGATGGATACAGTGTAAATAAAAACAATGCATCTGGATGGTTTTATTAAATAAGTATTTATGGCAGGTTGGGTTGTGTGTCCATAAGGCATTTAGGAGTGTATCATCTATATAATTCTTTGTACTATTTAACTGATTTTTATGAGGGGCCGTTTAGGACAGAAACTATTTTTCCTCTCACGTACACCAATAAAACCATGCACACACCTCAGTAGACACACACACACACTCAACAAAAATATGTTTTCCTCTCAAACACATTACTATGACATGCACACATCACAGTAGAAACACTCACACACTCTCAAAAAAACTGTTTTCCTCTCAAACACACTACTATGACATGCACACATCACAGTAAAAACAGTCACACACAATCACAAAACTAAAATTGAATATATGTCTAATGTGTGTGTGTGCACTAATACTAGACTGTATGAGAGGGCATAAGTGTGTGTGTGTGTGAACTAATACTAGACTGAATAAGAGGCTATACGTGTGTGTGGGTGTGAACTAATACTAGACTGAATGAGAGGCTATACATATGTGTGTGTGTGTGTGCGCGCGCGCGCGTGTGTGTATGTGACTGATGTAGCAGACTGAATGAGAGGCTATACCAATGTGTGTTTGTGTGTGTGTGTGTGTATGTGTGTGCGCGCGCGCGTGTGTGTATGTGACTGATGTCGTAGCAGACTGAATGAGAGGCTATACCAATGTGTGTTTGTGTGTGTGTGTGTGTGTGTGTGTGAACTAATACTAGACTGAATAAGAGGCTGTACGTGTGTGTGGGTGTGAACTAATACTAGACTGAATGAGAGGCTATACATATGTGTGTGTGTGTGTGCGCGCGCGCGTGTGTGTATGTGACTGATGTCGTAGCAGACTGAATGAGAGGCTATACCAATGTGTGTTTGTGTGTGTGTGTGTGTGTGTGTGAACTAATACTAGACTGAATAAGAGGCTGTACGTGTGTGTGGGTGTGAACTAATACTAGACTGAATGAGAGGCTATACATATGTGTGTGTGTGCGCGCGCGCGCGTGTGTGTACGTGACTGATGTAGCAGACTGAATGAGAGGCTATACCAATGTGTGTGTGTGCGCGCGCGCGCGTGTGTGTATGTGACTGATGTCGTAGCAGACTGAATGAGAGGCTATACCAATGTGTGTTTGTGTGTGTGTGTGCGCGCGCGCGCATGTGTGTATGTGACTGATATCGTGACAGGTTGAACTCTCTCACACACAAGTACAAGCCTCTCATTCAGTCTGCTACGATATCAGTCACATACACACATGCGCGCGCGCGCACACACACACAAACACACATATGTATAGCCTCTCATTCAGTCTGCTACGATATCAGTCACATACACACATGCGCGCGCGCGCACACACACACACACACACACATATGTATAGCCTCTCATTCAGTCTAGTATTAGTTCACACCCACACACACGTATAGCCTCTTATTCAGTCTAGTATTAGTTCACACACACATACACTTATGCCCTCTCATACAGTCTAGTATTAGTGCACACACACACACATTAGACATATATTAAATTTTAGTTTTGTGATTGTGTGTGACTGTTTTTACTGTGATGTGTGCATGTCATAGTAGTGTGTTTGAGAGGAAAACATAGTTTTTTTGAGAGTGTGTGAGTGTTTCTACTGTGATGTGTGCATGTCATAGTAATGTGTTTGAGAGGAAAACATATTTTTGTTGAGTGTGTGTGTGTGTCTACTGAGGTGTGTGCATGGTTTTATTGGTGTACGTGAGAGGAAAAATAGTTTCTGTCCTAAACGGCCCCTCATAGATTTTTATGCATGTTGTGCACTATGTTCTCTTCTACTTTGTCTCTTTCTCTATGACTTTGACTGCAAATATTATGGTAGGATACACTTTACAAGAATTGTTGTACTACAAATGTTGCTACTGTCTTATTAAAGTATTTGTACTAGTACAACATTGGCATTTAATTTGAACATTGACCACTGTTGAATAAAGGAGGCAAAATCTTTCAATATTTCTCATTTTTTTGTTTGAAATTCACAAAAACTACCAATACAAATAAAATGAGAATAATCTCTATTCATTTCCCAGTAGACGATTAAGCTTTTAGCAAGTCAAAATGGAAAAAAAACTTTAAAATATTTAAGTAGAAACACATGACACTAGATTTAGTGTCTTCAAACAAGGGCAGATAAAAACAAAATATGTACCTTACTAAAACCCCATACATTTGGTAAAATATATATTTTTTATTTATCCAAAAAAAGGCATAAAAGTCTAGTCTAGAACAAATGAGTTAGCATTTATTTTGTTTCAATGACTCACAAAATATAAAATCTTTGTTTATTATTAAATATTTATTGACAGAGCCCATTAGAAGCACATTTGATGGTAGGAGGAAGCGACCACACAGAATCTATATATCTATATATATCTATATAGATATCTATATATAGATATCTATCTATCTATATAGATATCTATCTATATAGATAGATATATATATAGATATCTATATAGATATAGATCTATAGATATATATATATAGATATATATATATCTATATATAGATATCTATATAGATCTATATCTATATAGATATCTATATATATATCTATCTATATAGATATAGATAGATATCTATCTATATAGATATCTATATATAGATATCTTTATAGATATATATAGATATTTATATAGATATCTATCTATATATAGCTATCTATCTATATAGATAGATAGATATCTATGTATAGATATATATAGATATATATAAATATATATCTTTATATATAGATCTATATATATATATATATCTATATATCTATATATATATAGATCTATATAGATATATATATATATATATATATATAACACTTTTATTTGGGTGTGATTAATTATTTCACAGTCCTAATTTATTTATATTTACATACATACTTTTATAATATGAATATTATTGTTATAATAAAATATGAAATACTGACAAAAAAGGCTTATTGTGTGGCAACCTCTTGGTGTAGAAGCATAATCCAGGTTTCAAATTAAAGGTAACACTTTGAAGTTTCATCTAGACTATTTGGATTATATATCAGGGGTAATTACACAAAAGTTCCTATTTTTAAACCATTATAAAAGTGACATTTATTTGCTATTAAAATTGGTACAATAGTCCCCTTCACAAGTATATATAGAGGTAGCATGTTGAAATCCCCACCTACACTACTGTGATGGTATACACATGGAAGACAGAGATTTAAAAAATGACCCAAAAAACATAGCTTGGCTAATTCCCTTTGAAAAGGAAGGTTTTATTGAGCTTCTGTGTAATGTACAAGAGAGCGTTGTCCACAAGGCCATCAAAGCGGACAGGAAGGTAGCTGTGGTCATGTACTAGCGCAGGAATGTCAGCAAATGGGGATGGAAGATCTTCTCCTCCTGCTTACACATTATATAACCTGCAGAAACAAAAACAAAAGTGACCAACAACAATTCACAGTGTATAAGATTGATATATCAATATGTGATTAAATTTCAATGATACACATGCCCTTTGAAGATGAGCTGGAAAGTTTAAAATGTTTGGCACAACACCATCTTTAAGTCTGACAGTCTGCTCTGTACGGTCAAAATCCTCACTCCTGAAGTGCAGTGAAGACGCCTGTCATTTGCAACAAAACCGTCCCTTCTTAGGGCAAGTTCCCACAGCCTCCTCATCTCTCCGTTTTTGGGAAACCTTAAAAATGTGAGAAATGTTCCCAGATGTATAAATTATTGTCACATTTCCAACCCTTTTTCGTTCTTTTAACATTAAGGATAAGCACAAAAATACACACCTAAATGAAATTTGTTTGGGGTAATTGTATGTATGTATGCACTTGAGAATAACACAACCACACTAAACTACTTATAAAAAGTTGTCCAAATGAAACTAATACAAACTTATAAAAGCTTTGAGTCAACAAAAATCTTGTAATACTATTATGTCATAGCAAAAGTCTGGCATCTTCCTTTTAATAAACCCAGCAAATTCCTGTAACATAATGTAAGATGTTTTGACAAACCAAATCGATTGGAAATCATATGCAATTTTGCCTCTTCCACTGATGTAAAGTTGCTGGTTAACGTTAGCAGCTAGCTAAACTGTAACGTTAGCTGCTAACTTACTAACGTTAGGTCTCACTTTGCAGCTTCTTGTTATTAGCCAGCTAACGTTAGGCTAATAATGAAAATACAACAACACTCAGATTATTATTAGCCAACTAATAACTACAACCACATCCACAAAGATTGTAATTTACACCAAAGATTAATTGTCATACAATTGTTATTGGTGTCAGTAAAACCTATATGATTGACCAATAGTCTCAGCCTTGATAACTTGCGCAAGTAGCCGTGATGCACAACTATGCTGCACGATTAAGTCATTTTTCGACAAGAAAATCTGCAATTTCGACATGTTCAAGCATCAAGAATAATAGCCACGTTCATAATGTTTGTAAGAAACCAAACTGTTTGTAAATCCGTCAAGAATTCAATGAGATAAAAGTATTTGTGTTCGTGCTGATCACTCACCTTACATTAGGTACCACAGAGCAAACCAGAAAGCCTGCCTGAGGCAAGATGGCCGCCGGTGATGACGTTTGAGACTCCGCCGTAAGACATCTAGCCTTTATTATGGATATCTATGGCTCAAAGCAGTAAAGCTCAGGGCTGCTGGCCTTCTTTATGGGAACTTCCTCTCTTTCTACTTATCTCTGATGGAGACTGTAGAGTAAAATCCTCCACCTAATATTTGGGCTCCATCGTAAAAATATTGACTAGGCTACTGGAATTGATCTGCTCACTGTTTGTGTCAAAGTAAGTACTAGTGTGGTATCAATTATAGCCAAGAAAATGCCCGGCCATACCTGCTCCTGCTCTGTGATTGATATTTACCTTAAACGTTCTTTGACATCTGTTGGAAGAAAAGGGGGTCATCTTACAATTAATCTATTTAGCTTTATTCAAAGTCTGCAAACCCTTTTAGAAATATAAGAAATTTGCTCACTCCCCGTACCAAAAAAAACACCTCTATTGTTCCCAAATATGCAAAACCTCACCCTGCACATTGTTGCCTTGCACGTCATAGACTGTGATTGAACTCAAATATCCAATATTTGACACATTATGTACGGCAAAAGATGATGTGCAAACAAAACAGCTGGGAGTTTTAACACGTCACAGTATGTTCCGGTATGCATAAAAAGAAGAGAAACATTCTTGGGTCAATGGTCTTTTAAGAGCTGATCTAAAACAGGTTTAAGAGGACAATAAGAGAAGAGAATTCAGCACATTATCTGATCTGGAAAAAAAAAACTTGCCTAGCAAAACATTGTGTTAAAGCAGCTGATGCAGGAAAACTTAAGCTGCTACTCTCTCAGGCTTTAAGCAGGTATACAGTCTTCTGGAAGTCTGTTCCAGATAATTGCAGCATACTAGCTAAATACTGTTTCTCTGTGTTTGGTTTTATTTCTTGGTGTACTCATAAGCATCCTCTTGACAGGGAATGTTTTTCTTATTTTAAGGAATGTTTTTCTGTGAATTTACCTCAGAGTTCCACAAACTGGTTGTTATCCAAACTATTGATCTTAAGACCAGTGACTATATGTTAGTTCACAACTGATTTATTCTCCATTGTTCGCAAAAAATTTTAACATTGTATCCATTCATGTTTTGCTGATATATCAGTGACTGTAGCAAAGGAAGCAGAGCTCCTCAATCTGCCTCCATCATTCTTGTCCCAAAGAAGCCTCAAGTCACCTCATTTAACGGCTACCAGCCTGTTGCATTGACTCCCATCAGGATTAAATGCTTCGAAAGGCTGATAAAAGAACACATTGTCTCCAGACTCCACCCAACATTCTACCCATTCCAGTTTCCCTATAGATGGTACTGCTCCACTGAGTACAGGCTCCCCTCAGGGCTGCGTCCTGAGCCCCCTGAGCCCACCTTGAAATTTGCAGATGACACCACGGTGGTGGGCCTTATCAGAGATAACCATGGCAGGGACTACAGAGAGGAGGTGGAGCAGCTGGTGGCCTGTTGTAGAGTCAACAGCCTGATCCTGAAGTTGAAGACAATGATTCCTGAAGTCAAGATCATCGTCAACCTCAGGAAGAACCGGCCTAACCAAGCTCCAGTGCTAAACAACAGCTCAGTTGTAAAGGTGGTCAGCAGCACCAAATTCCTGGGGGTTCACAGACAACCTCTCCTGGACTGTAAACACCACCTCGCTGTTCAAAAGGGCACAGAAGTGCTTGCAGTTCCTGCAGAGGATGAGGAGAGCCCACCTTCCCTCACCCATCGTCACCACCTTCTACAGAAGCACCATAGGAAGTGTTCTGACCAGCTGTCTCACTGTATCGTGTGCAGGCTGCAGCACCAAAGACTGGAAGAACATGAGAAGAGTGGTAAGGACAGCAGAGAGTATCACTGGGGCTCTTCTTCCCTCCATTACAGACATTTCATCCCAGCGCTGCGTGTCCCAAGCCAGTAACATCATCATTGACCCCTCACACTCCCACCATGGACTGTTCTCCTTACGGCCCTCCAGGAAGAGACTTCGCAGCATCCGCTGCAGGTCCAGCAGATTCTGCAACAGCCTTTCCCCCACTGCCATTAGAATGCTGAACTGATGAAAAAAAAAATTTAATCAAGTCACAGACTCTGCATCACACTGATAACACCAAACTAAAATACTGCATATTTGCACCATATATACTTGAAATGCTCTGAACTTCCATTTCAATGCATTTTCACACCATGTTTTTTCTCCCGCACTGTTTATATTTGATCACTGCTGCACTTTATGGAATATAAATATTAATTTCTCTGCCCAGCTGCTGCTTATTTACTATCTAAAGCTTTAAAAAACAAAAATGTTGTTTTGTATACACTGTGTTTATACAAAATGAAAATAAAAAACTCTATAATTACACCACTGATTAGAATTTGTCAACATGAATTTTCTTTTTCTTCAATGAGAACAATGTAGTAAGAACAATTAAATTGGACAATATGAAAAAAAACAAAAAACAATAAAGCCAGCAGACTTTCTGAATGGCAGCTTATTAATCATTACAATTCTCAGCATAGTTTATTGCTTTACAGATGACTTAGCATTTAACTCAACTTTGAAACAATGTTAGTTTCTCTATATATTGCACCTAATCGGTTTGAAGATAATTTTGAATCAAAAATATTTGTGCGTTGTAACTTTGGAGCTTTTTTTGGATTTTTTTCTATCTTTTCATCATCACACAAAAGTTACACCTCTTGTGTATTTCACACAATAAAATGGAAATTAATTATTTAAAAATCATACATTGTATTTTTCTGGATTTTTGTTTTAGATTCCATCACTCACAGTTGAAGAGTACCTATGATAAAAATTACAGTCTTCTACAAGCTTTGCAAGTGGGAAAACCTGAAAAAGCTAGAAACTTTCTTTCGCTTCTGCACATGGTCCACGGTGCAATGTAAAGACACCATTGATATTACATTCAATAGGTTATCTGGCCTAAATCGAAGAGTAGTGGCACACACATGTGGAGCTGTCCTTGAGCTGCCAAGCAACTATGTGTCATATCCTGAGTTCAGAACCGAGCTAGACAACATCTTTACAGGGGACTGTTTTACGATGGACATTCTGTAGCATTATGCACTTCAGTGTTATTGTCCTTCAATTTGAATCTGAAAAAATGTGAGTGGAGAACCCAGGCAATACTGTAAAAAAAATTTTATTTTAAAAAGAGTTGCCTGTAAAAAACACAATGCTAGACAAAGTAATAGGAGTATTACATCACACCACCTTAAAATAAAATAGAAGTGACAAAAAGTTCAGAGTCGTTACGTTTATTTCTGACAGCTCTACAACGTAGAAGCTTGATTAAAAACAATGATTTAGTTAATCACAGTAGTTTGATGTTCTGTTTCTGGATTAAAAACTGCAATTGTTAACTTCTTTTCAGAAATTCCTGTTGTAGTATTTTCAAAAGGAGAAATGTACATTCCGAGTTTCATAATTAACCAAATTCTAAAACTGATTTCATCCCCGTATTTTTCATACACACTACTGAAAAGCTTTCATACGAAAGCTTTTTAGAAGTATTGTAGATTATCCTCCCACCACCACATTGTGTTAGTATTTCTTTTTCTTGCTTTATATTATATTACAGTTTATGTTTAAGTTGGTTATTTCTTTTAGACAGGTATTTTCTAATGGGTGCACACTTTAGTTAATGTCTGTCTGAATGGTTTATTTACACTTGTTTTTTTGTTTGAGGTGCTGCTGATACAAACCAGCTGGAGGAGGAAATCTGGAGCATACCATTTGTTTTATGAAAGACTGACGGGTGATACTTGTTTCAAGTGGTTTTTAATTATTTTTGTCACTTAAATACTCACTTATTATTGTTTCTGCTAAGTAAAAGTTAGTTTTGATTTATTTGTTTCATAGAATGCTTAAGTTAATTTTGTATTTATTGGTTCTTTTGTTATATCGGGCCTCCCTCATGTGGTAGACTTGGGTTACTCCATCCCTATTTAAGCAGCCTTTAGTTCTTTGTTTGCAGGTCAGTTTTTTTGTTTGAGTTGGTTTCCTCAGTTGACCTCAGTTAAGTTGGGCCCAGATCCATGTTATTTTTTATTAAAGTTATGAGCCTTTGTTAACTATTTTTGACACAATTAAATTAAAGTTTTTTTGTTTGTTTTTTTCAAATTTTGAACACCGTTTGCCCTTATTTAAGTTTGGTCCCTCACAAGTGCCCTACTGAAAAGCTTTCATATACACTACTGAAAAGCTTTCTCCTGCACATTCTGCTCTTTAAACACCTTTGGTAATATGAATCTGCTTCTGAAATTATGCAAGAGCTCTTTAACGCTGTCTCTTAATTTGAAAAGAATCAATGCCTTGTTTTGAAAACTTTTCAATATGGGATGGTGTCAGGCTCTTTTAAATAGCCCTTGACTTTTGATTTTCACTATGGGATTCAAAGTAAGAACTAAAAGCAGCCCACTGGTTTAGCGCATAATCCAAGCTTTTGCCCAATGACAGACATCTTGTAGGGCAGTGCTTCTGCACTCTCTGCTGTGCTACATTGCAGAAGTCCTGGAACTCTTTTAGTTCCTCTAGTCTTTTTGAACTTTTTCCGAAGCAATAGTAAAGATCAATGATCAATTCTTCGGGTGACATTCAGAGCTCTTTTGCACCGTTTTGGCACATACAGTTGTGGTCAAAAGTGTACCTACACTTGTAAAAAATCGTAATGTTATGGCTGTCTTGAGTCTTCAATAAGTTCTACAACTCTTATTTTTCTGTGATAGAGTGATCGGAACACATACATGTTTGTCACAAAAAACAGTCATAAAATTTGGTTCTTTCATAAATTTATTATGGGTCTGCTGAAAATGTCACCAAATCTGCTGGGTCAAAAATATACATACAGCAACATTAGTATTTGGTTACATGTCCCTTGGCCATTTTCACGGCAACTAGGCGCTTTTGGTAGCCATCCACAAGGTCCTGGCAAGCTTCAGGTCGAATGTTTGACCACTCTTCTTGACAGAATTGGTGCAGTTCAGCTAAATGTGATGGTTTTCTTGCATGAACCTGTTTCTTTAGCACTGTCCACATGTTCTCAATGGGGTTTAAGTCAGGACTTTGGGAAGGCCATTCTAAAACCTTAATTCTAGCCTGGTTTAGCCATTCCTTTACCACTTTTGATGTGTGTTTTGGGTCATTGTCTTGTTGGAACACCCAGCTGCGCCCAAGACCCAACCTTCGGGCTGATGGTTTTAAGTTTTCCTGCAGAATTTGGAGGTAATCCTCCTTCTTCATTATCCCATTTACTTTCTGCAAAGAACCAGTTCCACTGGCAGCAAAAAATCCCCAGAGCATAATACTACCACCACCATGCTTGACAGTAGGCATGGTGTTCCTGGGATTAAAGGCCTCACCTTTTCTCCTCCAAACATATTGCTGGGTGTTGTGGCCAAACAGCTCAATTTTTGTTTCGTCTGACCAGAGAACTTTCCTCCAGAAGGTTTTATCTTTGTCCATGTCATCAGCAGCAAACTTCAGCCGAGTCTTAAGGTGCCTTTTCTGGAGCAAGGGCTTCTTTCTTGCACGGCAGCCTCTCAGTCCATGCCGATGTAAAACACGCTTGACTGTGGAGACTGACACCTGTGTTCCATCAGCTTCCAAATCCTTGCAGACCTGCTTCTTGGTGATTTTTGGTTGACTCTTGACCATCCTGACCAATCTCCTCTCGGCAGCATGTGATAGCTTGCGTTTTCTTCCTGATCGTGGCAGTGACACAACTGTTCCATGCACTTTATACTTGCGTATAATTGTCTGCACAGTTGCTCTTGGGACCTGTAGCTGCTTTGAAATTGCTCAAAGTGACTTCCCTGACTTGTTCAAGTCAATAATTCGCTTTTTCAGATCCACACTGAGTTCCTTTGACTTTCCCATTGTAGCTTTTGTAGCTGAGTCTAATCACTGGGTCAAATGAGCCCTATTTAAATGGGCTCATGAGAAGTCAACAGCTGTAGTCAATCAGAATCACTTCGAAGAAGTGAAGAGGCCATGACATGAAGCTAATTTGATTGACACAACTCGCTACATCACCAAAGTTGACACATTTTGTTGCTGTATGTATATTTTTGACCCAGCAGATTTGGTGACATTTTCAGCAGACCCATAATAAATTTATGAAAGAACCAAATTTTGACTGTTTTTTGTGACAAACATGTATGTGTTCCGATCACTCTATCACAGAAAAATAAGAGTTGTAGAACTTATTGAAGACTCAAGACAGCCATAACATTACGATTTTTTACAAGTGTAGGTACACTTTTGACCACAACTGTATGTTTACCAGGTGACAAGGACAGCCAACACTGTATATGTGAGGCGCCTGTGCTTTTACTCTGGACAAGACAGAGTTTTCTTTTTTTTTTGCCAATCATGACATTGCATTTGTCAATGCTGAATACTATGCCATTGTACTAATCAATGCCCTTCTCTTCCATGGATGATGCAATGCAGTTGAATATATTTTCAGCTTTGGCATCATTGGATATTGGCATATCAATAAGTCCAACTGCCACCTTATCCTGTGCTTCACTGTAATACCTGGCTAAAACAGCACATTCCTTCTCGCACATGATGTCATTGCTTTCATCTACCAAAATGCTGTATGGTTTTTTTTCTGTGCAAAGTAGTTTGTACATATTCTCTGAACATTCAGGTTCCAGGGTTCCAAATTCATATTAGCTGTTGCTTTGGTGAAGGAGCAGGCATAATGTTTAGCTATTTCTGAATCTGCAAACATCTTCCTGAACAGCTTGCCAGTGTGCCTTCAGACATTGAATGGCACATTGTGTTCGACAACAAATTATGTAAAATACACCTCAGCTGCAGTGACCTTCTAAGTGAGCATGCTCTGAGCATATCTGATGTTGAACTAAAAAAGCTGGGACTCTTTGTGTCGGATTTAGACAGGGGGAACAGATTATAGCAGGTAGCCTGCTTTAATCTCTTCCCCCTTGCAACTTAACAAAACAAAGGTCTATCACCTCCAAAGTTCCAGGAGTGATCTGTTATCATAAAAGATGTGAACTCTTTTTGTCCAATTTAGACAGGGGGGACAAATGAAAGCAGAGACAGACAGCCCTATAAAATCTACATCAAACACTATAATTGATGAAGTTCAAGCCTAGTTCCAAATCATAATCTTAAGAATGTGTATATTCCTATGCTGGATGTGTAGAGTTAATGGGGATACCAATTCTGGCAATATGGGATGAAATAAAACGCCTGATGTTAGAAAAAGACTGTTTATTAAGGATACTACAACATAGAGAAATTTATAAGTTAATACAAAACACAAATATAGATTGAAGTACTAAATTTCACATAGGAAAAAGTAATTTTCCTTGTGGATATAGTCTTTAATAATTACACATACACTTCATTTTCTATTTAATTTTTATTACAAGTATATGGTTTACAACAGTTTTCATTGGGATGAGAACATTTAGACACTGAAACAACGAGAGATTTTTTTAAGGAATGTGTTGAAACGAACAAGGAGCTGTTTGCTTTCAGAGGAAGGAGAAGACGCTCGTGTTTATATATTCTTTTAATCAGTATTACTGGCGATATTCTACTATAACATGTGAATGGAAGAATAAAGCAGAAAAGCTCATCTTTCATAAAAATAAAACCTTTCAAATTTCATGTTCAGTACGTCGGAATTGAAGCGGAGTTAACTTGGTCAGCTCTTCCTACTCTGGCCGCGCTCCCGAGGAGGGGATACAAATTTTCTACCTTGGCACGACACCGGTGTGACATTTGTGTCAAAAGTAAAAATAAAGGCGTAACTTGAAAAGTTGAATTTGTGACTCACAGCAGCAGGTTTGTGCAGTTGTATTCATTGATTTGTATTTGTGTTCAGGAGAAAAAAAGAAATATATATATATATATATATATATATATTTTGTGTGTGTGTTTTAATTAGTTTTGCATTATTTTTTTTTTTATCAACTGTAGTAAAAATGAATGGAAGACATTTTTGATGTGCAACTCAGAGAACACAATTTGTTTACTTGTACTCAAGAATTTTGAAAGGTGTAACTTTTTTTTGTAATTGTGACAGATTAAAAAAAAATCTGCAGTTACAAAACACCAAAGTTACATTGCACAAATAATTTTTAAATAGTTCCGAACCAGTTGAAGCAAAACTGAGAATGTAAGAGGTTTTTGATGTGCAACTTGTAGAACAGAATTTGTGTACTTGTACTTTAATTTTGAACAGGTATAAAAAAATAAATTTTAAATTCTACGCATTACAAAACTTAGAATGTAACTCTCTACAACTTCAAATTCACACTTATGCACAAATAGTTTTGAAACAATATACCTTCATAGAAAACAGCCAATCAGGAAGAGAGAAGGCAGAACTTATGGCAGAACAACCAATGAAAGTGGAGCTAAACAGTAAAACAATAGGCAATACAATCGCTGTTTTGTTTGGTCAAAGGCCAAACAGCTCACAACTCAGCGATCCATTCTGACTTATTTTTTTTTTTATATCATGCAAGATCAAAGACTAAAAATAGTCATTTTTAACTGAAATGTTTGACTTGGAGTTAAATGACTTTCATTAATAAATTTGTATATTTTGAATTAAAAACAGTGAATTAATTCTATATGTGTGGAAAGTTCATTGTTTGACCAGGTTTTGAGCTTGAATCAGAGTATTATCTGTCGTCCTAGCACTCAACCGTTTGGGCATGTGTTTAGAGAACATATAACAATCCAAGTTATTTGATTTAGCGACAGAAATTCAAAGAAAGATTTAATCGCAAAACAGGAGAAATCCAATGTTAATGAGTGAATGCTCGTTAAAATTGTTAATGAAAATCAGTGTGGCCTAAACAGAAGTTGATTTGACACTCATTTACATGTCATTGCAGTGCATCTGACTCAGATCTTCGTTTGCATTTGGAGAAATATCTTCTTCTTTAACCAACAAACAAAGTGTTCACGAAGGGGCACAATGTAAGGAGTGTTTCCTTGATACTTGATAGTTTGCGGGTGAGAAGAAAAAGTGTTGACATCCATTCTGACATATTGTGTTTCCTAATATCATTAGGGATTAAAAACTAAAAATAGACCACAGCATCACACAAAAGGATCCTGAGATTAATCCCAAGATTTGAGACCGTGTAACGACATGAATAAAAACAACAAACACAAAGCTCTGAGGCAATTTGCCTGTCGTCATCTAATAAAAAAACTGTTACATCAAACTAGTTACACCCAGGTAAACATGGGTCATAACGATAACCACCTGTCATGGAAAAGTTTGTAAATTAATTAACTCTCATTACTGTATTGAAGGTTGATGTAATGCAACTGTTTTGTTCATATGTCAATGGAATCTGTGTGGAATACTTTTACCTGCCTTACACCTCTAAATGCAGTTTGCCAGATAACTACAAAAACAGAAGTTTTTGCATTAACCATTATCTTCATGAGAAGCTGGTTCTCATAGTTTGTCTTGTAAAGTGTAGAATCTCCTCCACACAAGGACTAGCAGCAGAAACTGAGCTGACTGAACAGCAAAATCTAGTTACAAAACTCAACATTGTCACATTTCACCGTTTCAGAAACTCAATATTTTTAATATATTAATCAAATATGGAGAAAAAACAAATGCAGTTTGAATAATTAAGGATTTCAGCAAGATAGTAAGAAACGACCAAAGTCTGTTTATTGTTTTTTATTATAAAAGATGAAAAAAAAAAAAAAGCAACAATACATTTAGGTTAAAATCCACTCACAGAATGAGGTGACAGTGTTTCTGAATTACAAAAAGGTCCATCCTTTAAGACATCATTTGAAAGACTTTTTCCTTGTGCCAATAACCTGGAAAGTTTGTAGGCTCCCAAACACTGCCAGAAATCTGATCCTCACTCTGTGAACCTCCTAAGAACTATAGCCGTGTAAACAGGGACAGCGCTGTCTCTGGTTTGGCAGACAACTCTTGGTTCTTTAGTCTCTGACAGGGATATCCTCGTCTCCTAGAGCCCAGGACCAGTGCATATGATCTGGGCTATGTATGGCTCAGCAGTCCCTTTGGTGCCTCTGGATTTGTCAAGGTGTGCAGTGTTAGCGGTGAATTAGGGACACCTAGTTACAAAGACAGGAGCTAAGACTGAAGTGCACTTTTCCTTTGCAGTTCCAACAGTACAGGTGAATGAAACAACAAAATATGGCTTTTCCATGCCTACACAGGTAGACATTTCATCTTTGATTTCCTTGTAACATTAGACTTACATCAGAGTTTTTATGACAGCTGACTTTCATATTGACAACAAAGGTATTTACATTTGAAATTTACATCCAACCAATGTAAGCTGTGGCTCTCCTGAGTGTCTAAGACAGCAGTGTATCACATACTTATATTTTCTGCTCTGCCCTTCAGTCAATTCATAGAAGTTCAGTTAGAGATTATAAAGCTCTGTAGTATCTCTTCATGTCACAGCTCCCATTCAAAGGCATTTGGTAGTACCTACAGTGGTATTCAGATTATTTGCAGGCTGAGGAATGTTTCCCTTCATATTGAGCTTTCTTCACATTGAGCCATTGGTGCTTGAAACTCTAACATAGGGAAACTGCTGAGGTCGTCCTCTAGTCCCCTCCTCTTATCTCTCGGCTCCTCATTCGCCTCGTTTTCTCTCCCAGGCTCCTTCTCTTCTCCCTCTGGCTGCACCTGCCCCCTCACCCCCGTCCTTCCCCTCAGCGCATTCGATAATAGAATTTCAGAGTTCAGCTTCAGCCCGCTGCTGCTTGTGTCACAGTCTGCGTTCAGTGAATGCCCATTACTTGGGCTGCTGATAATCTGGCCACCGCTGTAGCTGTTAGCAAGGTGGCCACCGTTACCTTGATTGCTGAGGAGCGTAGTGGTTGTGGTTGAAGTAGTCTTGCCATTTTGCTTTCCCATTGATCTGAATCCTTCAGAAACCATGCTAGAACTGCTTTGGGACTGAGGAGTTGTCGATGAGCCAAGCAAGTTCCGCCCTCTTCCTGATGAAAATGAATTATCTGGGGCGTGATGGTCCTGGTGTTTATTGGTCTGCTTCCGGTATACAAAGTTGAGAAGAAACGCTCCACACATTAGACCCAAGAAGAAGAACAAAATGTAGACTGCTAAGACATGTCTGCTTCCCGCAAGGGCCGTTGATCCTCCAGTACTGGGGCCATCCAGGTTCAGAAAGAAAGCTGCTCGGCGGCAGGGGGTCGGGTCTCTGATGTTGGGTCCTCCCTCCTAAAAGAGACAAAAAAAAAATCTAATATCATTCAGTAACCTTATTTCTTTGATGAACTAAAAATAACAGCTTTAAAAGCTCTCCTGTGGAACCAACTACCAGTTTTAGTCCGTGAGGCAGACACCCTGTCTACTTTTAAGGCTAGGCTTAAAACGTTCCTTTTTGATAAAGCTTATAGTTAGAGTGGCTCAGGTTATCCTGAGCTATCTCTATAGTTATGCTGCTATAGGCTTAGACTGCTGGAGGACACAGGGACCACTATTTCATAATTTTGCTTCATTCTATCTCTATTCTTCCAGTCTGCAAAATATGTTAGTTTAATCTCTAACGTTCTGCTCTCTCTACTTTTTCTCATAGTAGCTTCATCTGGTCTGTTCCTGTTTGGCTGTGACACCATCCTGGAGAGAAATATCAGCTGTGCTGCTGCCATCAACACCTTTGTTTATAGATGTTCGAGATCAGCCTGTTTTTAAGTGTGGTCCTGTTTCTCTGACTGTGACTGGATGTGCTCTCCTCATCCTCTGACATGGGAGCTGGCTCGGAGCTCGTCTGCCTGACTGTGTGTTTCCTGGACAGGGGTGCCTGTGGAGCTGATTGACAGTTGTATTTTGTATCTCTGCCACTTTATATAGATTTTTTTTTATTATTAAATCTTTGTTGGTCTATCACATAAAGACCAAACAACATGATTATTTTTGTAAGAAGATATAGAATTGAAAATAAATATGTACCTGACAGATGCAAACATATTTTCCCACATTTTCATCTGTCACAGTCACTGCCAAGTCAGAGTGGTGTTGCCTTGTGTGTCTGTGGGGAGGATACTCCCAGCTACAAGGACGAGGGGAAAGCTGGACACATGGCAACAGGATCCGCACCCCGATGGAGACTTTCAGCTCCCTGGTGGTTGGATTGCATCGTCCTAAAATAAACAAAACAAAGAGCTTAAAACAATATTCACAATAAGACATGAAGGTTTTAGAATAACTTTTTTTTTTTTTTTTGCACATAATATATTGCACATGGATTTACTTACCCACTGGTGGATGACACTTTTTTAAGGCCTCATCCACAACGTCACCTGGGCCGGGACTGGAAACAGAAAACATTTCATTTAACTCAAGGCAAATTTTTGTTAGTTTTGGTTCTGATTTTAATTCCAAGCCTTATTTTGGTTAATTGATATCTAATTGTTTTATCTTGTTGTTCTCATTGTTCAATTTTGAATGATAATCATGTGAAGCAAGAAACTATTAAACAAAATGTAACAATGGATAGGGCTATTTTATTAAGCAACCACTTTTAGTTAGTGATATTAACTGACAATTATTAACCCAGACTACAAAAGAAAAAGTAAATGAAATTAAATTGACCTAAGATAACTTTGATGAATTTTGTTATTTCTATAAAGTCGCTATATATGTGTTAACCAGGGGTAAATGTTAGCCAAAACGCCCCCATAATGCGTAGCAGTAAAAATTCAGGAGCGGTATACAGTACTGAACATGGAAGAACTGCTGCTATGAACCTTCAGCTTCAGCTTACTGTTAAGAATCTCACTGGTCTGCAGCTTTTAAGTCTTACACATGCTAATTTACTATGATATGTGTCTGGTGGGTTCTAAACTCTGACAAACTCTTTTCCACCAGCTGTGCTTAGCTCTGTCTGCACCTAAGCTTAGCCCTGATGGTGAGCTAAGGCCACTCCTTGCTCTCTCAAAATCAGCTGGACTCTCGGCCGTCTCTGCCCTCGCAACTTAATAAACTGTATGTAAATGACACAACACTATCAGCCAACAGGGCAAAATCCTTATGTCCAACTTGCAGGGTTTCATTTTTTCAGCCCCCAATAGGTGATGCAAAAGTTTTTTTTTATGATTTCTACCAAAGGAATCCCAAATATAACCATAGCAGATATTTCATTATTCTCGCTTTGGAATACAGACCCAGAAAAAAAAGACATTTTGACCTTGTTTGAGCATTTCTTTGTGTATTTCTATCTATTTGATTTGGAAATAAATGTGTCCTTTTATCGTCCTTTCTCTATGTCTTTTTAATATTTACATTTTTACATGAAACTCTGAATTGTCATGTCATCATTAGGTAGTCTTGCAGGTAAACTATGTAATTTGTATTATCAAGTCTCTATAGTGTGTTTTTAAAAAAACAACTCCAAGCTCTGTCTGTTAGGCCTAATCAGGTCCCTGAGCAAGACCCTTAACCCCACACTTTACCCCCGGGGGCTGCACCATGGCTGCCCACTGCTCCCCAAGGGGATGGGTTAAATGCAGAGAGGGAATTTCATTGCTCTTTACTTGTGACAGTGTAATGAAGATAAAAGCTGGAAAGTAGGAAAAAAAATATCTAACTGAAATATCAAGTGTTTTAAACAAAAACAAAAAAGACTCATAATTTCCTATTTCCTGATAACAGAATAAGGGCAACTATCCATCCATTTTCTGTCACGCTTATCCCAAGCGGGGTAGTGAGAGATGCTGGTGCCTATCTCCAGCTGTCTACAGGCAAGAGGCGTGGGTACACCCTGGACAGGTTGCCAGTCCATCGCAGGGGCAACTAGTGCCACAAAAACATCCATATTTAAACCAAATAGTTGTAATTGATTCAACCTTTTCACTTAGTGATTGTTTTTTTGTTTTATATTTGCCTGATTGCTATAAATGGTAATCTCTGCTTGATCGTTATCATTAATCGTTATTATAATTTATCTTTCTTTCTTTACATTACACAGTTTCAACTAAATTAGTGTATTCTTTAAGACCAAAAGGATTGAAGTTTTCCTTACATGCACTGCTGTGTTCTGATATGTGTAATCTGGCTTAGTTTTCCATTTTCAAACAGCTTCTTGTACTTTGACATACTCTTAATACTTACTCTGTGTCTGTAAAGCTGCAGGTTTGATCTTCTTCGCTCCACTCACAGCCCACTCCTCTGGCTCTGGCACAGATCTCACAGCTGGAATATAGAGCGCAGCCTTCAGCCTGGACTCTGGCCACAGACAGCGAGCTTCCCACCAGTGCTTGGCCCTGGAGACACAGGAAACCTTAGATACTCAAAGGAGTCTAAAAATAATCATTCAGTTTTAGTCAACAACAACAAAATATATAAAAGCTAAAAGAAATGTGAGCCTTGAGGTACAAAAGCAGCTGCTTTACCTGATATAGTAATATATTGTTAACAGGCTCTTCTGATGAGAAGAGAGGAATCTCTTGTAGTAAAGTTGCATTTTGGCCCGCTACTGCCACCTGGTGGAGTTCACCTCGATCTACAACACAGAAAGAAAGGGTTTACTTTTAAAATGATTTACTCCAATAAAATAAAAAAGATCAAACTCAATAAACAATCAATAAACTGAATTTTGCTAATCTGTGTTATTGTATACATACATAAAAAGTTTTTTAAGACAAGCAACCCCGATTACTGTTTGAGCTTTTTAAAGATTTGTTAAGCTTTTCAATGAGTTTTGGGAGAAATCTAATGGCTTCTTTGTCAAGTTGCCTTCTAAGATTTAATGCAAAAAATTCTTTATGCCTTGAGCTTCAGAGAAGCTGTCATGATTTTAAGAAATTTATCTTAAAGTTAACAGGAAAACGTTCCCTTTTTGGTTTATATACTAAATAACCCAAGACACATTTATATATATATATACACATATGGTATACTTAAAAGTGATTAAAATTTGAATGTTCTTTCAGAATTTTCAGTTTATCAATCTTCTCTGACCTGTTCCAAGATGAAGGACAAATCCTCTTTGGTCCTCTGCTTCACCCATTAGGGTAACCGCTAGCTTGGTGTATTTAATTCCCTTACGCACCAGCACAGGTGCTGCTGTGACACTGTTCTCCATTAGAGGATGGTCCCTCACAAACGTCAGCACCTTGTCAGGAAGTTTCAAAGAAGATTCGAATCCTTCAGCCCTTAAAGCGCTGTTCAAACACTGGGAATTACACGAAGAAAGACAATAGTTATACAAGGAAATAAACTAAACATATGTAAAGGGAAGCAGGCAGCTTGGTGATAGTTTAGTACCTGGCCTGGTCTCGGAGTTGGGACCGTCTCAGGAGTATTCCAGTTCTCACATGTCTTCTTTAGCTCTTTAAAGGGGCCGTCCATCACTTTGATGATGTCAAACTGACTGAAAACACACACCGCTGAAACATCATTGGGCTCCCTGTAAAAGGAAAGGCAATAAAGGTTTAGTTAGGTTTAAGGGTTTAGAAGATTGCTCTGTTTTAGTTGCGGATAACACTCTCATAATTCAATGGTTAAATATATCCAGAAAACCAGTAACATGATACTGATATTTACTGAAAAATGTTTGCCTTCATGTCCATTACTTAGTTGTTTTTATAGATATGAACAGGAAATGTACAATTCCTATATCTACAGATTTCTTTGGAACTGGTACTGGCGATGTCATTGAACATGACATTGCTTAAAATAGCACAGGGTCTTTCTAAAGTAATTATAGTCCTTGACATTTATCATCGTTTTTTACTACATATCTTCATTAATTTTATTAAGACTTTAATACATATATGAAGAAAATACTAAGATTATTCATACTAGTGAATATTTGGACAGACGAAGGAAAGGTAGTTTTGAATAAAGCAAGTCTGCTGTGCATTTATCAAGTACAAAAACAAGTAATCTAAATGAATAAATTATGGTTTTCAATATACAGTTTTATTTTCTTACAAGTGGTGGGCCTAGATTATCTTTTTATCTCGATTAATTTTACTGTAATCTTGGAATTTATCTAGATTAATCTACTGTAGATTAAAATGGCTCATTTGAATTCTGCCAAAGGGCTTCATTAATCAAAATTACTTTATTAATCCCTTGCGGGATTTTTTTCTTGCAGTGCAACCGTTTACAGAAAAGAGAAAAATAAGATTTTAAGAAAAAATAAGATATAAGAATAAAATAAGATAAGGATTAGAATAAAATAAGGTAAGCGTAAGAATAAAAAAAGATAAGGATGATATGTGTGCAAGACCTAAATAATAAAAGTAAGTCTTTGAACAGTTTTCTTAAGCCAGGTGGTGTGTTAGACCAGGCACTAATCTCCTATTTCCAAAATGCATCACAAACTCTTTGAAAAAGCTTTTCTTCCATTTTCGCCGGCCATATTTTTCTTTAGATTTGTATTTTCTCCCTATTTTCAGAAGATATACTGATTAAAGCTGTTAGATGTAAAACAAGTCAAGTTATCATATTATAAAGTCACATTGCTTTAAACTTCTCCACAACTATATTCTTTATCTTTCTAGTATATTTATAGATGATGCTTGTTTAGCAAGTGGCGCACAGAGCAAACAGCAAAAAGGGAATGTATATTTTCTCCTACCACTGGGAGGTAAACAGTCCATAGAAGTGTGTGCTGCTGGGGTCTCCTGGAGAGTGCCGAGCTGTGAAAACATCGGTCAGGATGTTGTAGCGTTGACCGCTGGGTTTGTCCTCACACACCAGCTGGGCCTTGAGGAAAGTGGTCCATCGCCGCTGCAGAGTCTTCATGCCTCCCACGTCAGACTGAACAAGTAACCAGCAGAGATTTAGTCGACTAAAATCTTAGATAAAGAAACAAGTTATCAGTTGAATCTCTGGATTACCTTGCAGACCCGTACCACCCTTGGCACTTTGGTATACAGATCGTGCTCTTTTGCCATCTCCGTGAAGAAGAAGTAGATTTTGTCATCATCTCCAGTTGGGTTGCTGTCAGGGGTCTGCTCTATGTAGGCTGAGCTAACAAACTCTGGATCTGAACACACACCCCCCCACCAAAAAAAAAAGGTTTACTCATTTCATTTGCATCATGTGATACTAAGATGTATGTATCAGGATATAAACACAATCTTACAATGGAGCCAGTTGATGGACTGTTCAGTTCGGACACGCTCCTGCTCAGGGCCAGTTGCCCTGGAGATATCATAGGAAGTTCCCAGGAAGTTACTGGTGGCTGCAGTGTATAGGATTCCATCTGAAGAAAATAAAGTGAAAGTATTAAAAAAATCTACAACTAACCGGGCTTGGCAAGCAGAGGATAAACAAGATAATTAATCAGAATGTTTTCCACTTGCCTGCCATTACAGCTGTGTAACGCTGGCTGGGTTCAAAGGGACACTTGCCCTTACCAGACTCCACCTTCACGTCTCCCTCCGCTGTTTTTTCCAAAGTGAAGGAGGAATGCTGCTGTAGGACGACATTAAAAGAAAATAACTAAACTGCCACTGTTTAAAGGAGCTATAACGGTGTTAATTAGGTTCTAGGGAGGGGGAGTGCTGTGGTGCTGGGACTCAGCTGTAAAATGTTTTCGGCCCTCCATGATTTGTGGGCGTAGCAGAGTGTTGCAATACTTATTGTTTATGATAACATCATCGCACAAATGAAATTCTGCTCTTGCTCTGTGTTTTGATAAGGTAAATACAAATATAAAATCTGGCTTTAAGTTTTAAATACCTTCTACAGACAGTACTGGGATTCAGGGCAAAAAAAAATTTTTTTTTTCATGTAGGCCACTGAATCTTATCAGTGTACGGCAACTGTAAAAGACTAAAAGGCTGCCTGGACAAAGATATCACCACAACAAGAAGGACTAAAAGTCAGTTTCCTTATAAGTTATCAGTTTATTTTTATTAAAATCCTATTTATCATAATATTTCTCAAAAAGTAAATAACTGGTGAGTGTGTACTCCAAAAGACAGCTGTAGCTCTATGGATAGGTGGCTCTAATAAGCCTTAAACTAAAGAGGTAAATTCCTGTTCGTCCGTCGATACGACGAGGACCATCTATTCATCCTTGATGGAAGGATGACAGATGACTTGCGCTATGACTTTGTTTAAAGTGAGGAAGAGTTACTCAACGTCGACCTCACTCTCTCGTCCGAGACTAGTCTAGATCCAGTGGCAAGACAGGGTAAGACAACTGGAGCCTGGAATGGATGCAGCGGATGGCCGTGGCATCCTACGTGTCCTGTCCCGCCCTATGCGCCCCACAAAGCATTGCTGGCAATCGCCTTTCAGCCCGTTGATCACAAGAGATAGTTCCTCCGCTCTGTCCGACAAATCCAGACTTCACACACTGGGTGGACAATCCCCTAATAGTTGGTGGACGAGGATCAGCAACTACCACATATCATGCAGTATGCTCACATGATAGTGGAAACTTATGGTGGTGGAAACGCCCAGCATCCCTCCATGATAGAGGATAAGACCTCTATCATCCCACTACCGGCAAAGAGGTAAATTACGAATTATACAAACACTCTCTTATTTTCATTTTTGCTAAGTAAATTGGTAAACAATCCATTCTTTTTAATTCACCGAGGAGTTTTTATCACATTAAATCTCAATGAAATGCATTAAGGGAGGGATAAAATATAAATATAAAAATAGTTTTGCACAAGATTTGAAAACAGTTTAAGAAATAAGAGATGTAAGATAACAATGGACACACTAACCAGAAATGCACACTGGGGGTCAAATGCGTAGGTCCCACACACATAGATGCGACCATCTTTCAGGAATTCCAATAGACGGATGTAGTTGTTGCAGTCAACCTGCAGAGGGAGCCAAAGGTACAGGAATTAAAGCCAAGCCTGAGCTCAACCCCATGGGTCAATTTACAAAATACAATACTTTTCTTCTAAACATTTCTGTGTAAACACTTTCCTTAAAAATAGTCATAACATATCACCCATAATTTAAACTAATGCACAAAGAAAAAAAAATTATATTCCAGCATATGTTTCTTTTTTTTCCTTTTTTTTAAAGATGATTCTGACCTTAAAAATGGTTTGGAATTCTGGTTCTTTTATGAGTCACATTCTTTCAAAATAATGTAAACAGAAGATTTATCTGTGTCTTTAACTGGATATCTGAAACCCCCACAGCTTTAGGTGACACTTGAGATCACAAGAGAAAACCGGCAACAGTCACCTTGACTCAAATCCCTACAATGAGATCTAAAGGGATAAATAACAGAAAAACCTGCATATATATTAGTATTTTTCTCTTTATTGTCTTTCTGAACTCTGTAGTGGAAAAATACCCTCACAGTCTCACCTCATTTAGCGAGAAACCATGACGCAGGTAATTTATGCCGAAGCTTGTGTGTGTGTACAACACAAAGATCGCCTGTTTTTCTGGACGTGCTCCAGGCCTGAGTCACCTCTTCCCCAGGGAACAGATCTTCTCCAAAGCCCTGATCATGTCACCTGAATCACCCCCACCTCTAACTCTCAACAATCACAGCTGCTATGCTGGTTCAGCTCAGTGGGAGGCCCAAAGCAAACCAGGAGGTCGAGGAAACCACACATTAAATATGGGATTAAATCAAATTAAGGATTCAATTTTAATACTTTAAAAAGAAATTTTTTTTTTCTTAAAAATTAAGTAGGAATTTTATAAAAAGATTACTTATTTAACCTTTTAAGACTGAAACATCATTTGATGAGCAGACTGATGCTTCAGTAGTTCAACGATTTTCCTGAATTTACTTCAATAGTTCACGCACTCTGTATGCAGATGTGACGTCAAGCACGTGAATGCTAAATGGGTCCTACAGTACCAAGCAAACTATCAAAGTATTACACATGACTGATTTTTATTGATACTCAGGAGCGACTGGCATCAACTCGGCTACCAAGTAAGGAGAAAAAAGTAAAAAAGAAAAAAAAATATGAGAATGAGCAAAAGAGGGCTGCAGTTCTGTGCTTTTGCCAAAGGTGGCAGTATTGATAGAAAACTGTAACGCATCTTTAAATTAACAAAGCAACATGCCTTTACGGAATTTATTGAATGCAACAGAGCCAGATAGATTAGGGTGTATCTTTCTATTAATGTTGCTTGGTGTGGGACATATTTTATCCATATGATAAATAAAATATTAAAATTGTCATTTGGACATCCATAATTGGTAACTAATCAAATCCTACTAGTTGAAGTCAGGCATTTGTATAATTCACTAATTTTCTGTATGCATGCTACCATCTTCACTTCTATAAAAGCATGATCACAAAGTGTTTTCCATGCTAGAATATATAACACAACTAAATTAAAGTGCTGTCATAAAACATACATCCCCATACTTTATTTGGATTTTCTCAAAAAAGTTGATCCTTTCCACTTTAATTTCACATGCATCATACAAGCTAGAGTTTATTAACCAATAAAAAAAACTTTTTTGCAAAGCCGAAACTTTTAATCTTGATTAAAAACTGAATTTACTCTCTAAGACAAAACAAA
The DNA here is from genome assembly GCF_016077235.1 of Cyprinodon tularosa. Lineage (NCBI taxonomy): Eukaryota > Metazoa > Chordata > Actinopteri > Cyprinodontiformes > Cyprinodontidae > Cyprinodon > Cyprinodon tularosa. The sequence continues at coordinate 586,201 of NW_024038981.1, read as the reverse complement.
TGCCTTCTGTAGACATTTATGTGAGATAATGTATGTATTTATTTAAGCCTTGATGTGCAATTCTGATCCTGTGTGGATACAATTAGTTTTTTTTACCCAAAATCTGTTCTCTGCTTAAATTGTTATACCATCGTAAGTGCATCCAAGAAAAGGCCATTAATGGCCCAAAATGAATGTGGCATGAACAGTATGTCATGGAGAAGAGAGTCTGATTGAATTTATAAAAAGTGACTATTATCTTAACTTTTCTAGTTCACCTACATGTCTGCATCACTTCCACTATAAACCACATCCTCTAAATGTGATGTTACTGTGAAAAAAGAAACGTCTTGGTTCTAGGAAGACTTATCACTTTTATGGTGATGAAAACCTTGATAAAAAGTGATAAAACCCTTGCAAAATAACCAGGAACACCAACATATACAGGTGATCTTCTGTTGAGTCTGTTGCCTCGGTTTTCTAATCATAGTCTACTGTAGCTTTTTTCTCACAGTTGCTTCCTCCTGTCTCCTTTCATTGTTCTTATTCCCTCTGACTCAGATATAATCTTTTAATCAATGTTTTTGCAGGAAAAAATATCCCTTTTTATTCCTGCTTTTATCAGTGAGTTAGCTCCCTTCTTTCTTTACATAGGAACAAAGAAAGCTGTTCAAAGCTATGAGTAAAACAGTTTAAACTGACTTTCTGAAAACCCAAAGGTTTACTGAAACTCGGTTGAGGGGGAGTTATTTCACAGATATTCAAAAGTGAAGTAGCTTTTTCAATCAATGAAAAAACAAGGCATGAATCAACAAATACACACTGAAACTAGAATTTTAGACACAGTAGAATCAGATGCAAAGCTTGACTGTATCTGTGAGCTGTATTTAATCACTTTCCAAAGACAGTTAATGGACATCTGTGACGTTAAATGCAGCCTGTCTCTCTGCTACTGCCTCTTTCCGAGCTAACACCTCGTATGGGGCATTGGCATCAGTCCCAGATCCTTCTACCTGATGTCCAGCAGCTTGAGGTTGTAAGACACACCCGCACACACAAACACATGTATGCTACTGAAAATAGGTGCAGAGGAAAATGCATTAAATCTCACCTTATAGTACCTTTTTAAGACAGAGCCTGTCCCAAAAATACGCAAACAGATTAGAAAATGTTTGAGGTATTTTAGGTATTTTCTATCAAAGGAAACAATTTTCTTTTCTTTAATTTGATCATTTCAATCTCGAATATATTTGACAGAGAATAAGACCACAAATATCCCGGAAAGGAGTTTCATTAATTTAACCTGGTAAACAAGGAGTTACCAATATATCTATTCCTTATTTTCCTGTTTTGTATTTGTTAGTATTGACATTAAGAGTATAGTTGTATGCTCTACATTTTTTCTTTTTGTATAACTGGATATATCATGTTAGTTTCTTCCTTGTGTTTATCCCAGCGTGCTCCTCTGAATGCCTCTCCATCAGCCAGAGCCAGAGCTGGAAATGAGTAGATAAAATTCACCTGTATATCTTTATTTAGCTCATAGCCTTCACTTGTTATCTCTGTTATTTAAGCCCAAAGTTTGATTATGCCACTTAGGCTACGTTCACACTGCAGCCAATTTTTTTGCCCATATGAGATAAACGATTTTTTCCAAGTGTGACCCAGGCCACTTGGCTATGTGGCACTAAATCCGATAGATATCTGATCTTTTCAAATTCGACATGTGTCTAAATGCCCAGGTCACATTCATCCACCCTTAACGTGACTAATACTCATCAAAGGCTGCTATTATACATCGAATCGGGATGAAACACATCAACCATGGCGGATAACAATGCAGAGAGGAGTCTTTCTCTTCCTTTTTAAAACGATTGCATTGTTAATGTTCTGGATCCATTTGGAAAAGAAATTAAAGATTGCTAGATGCGCTCCAGCACAACAATCCATGTTTACCTCTGTAAATACAGAACACGCACGCTACTTAATGTTATTGCGTCGTCGACTGGGCATGCGGGACACTTAAGTTGTATAAATGCAGTTCATACAGCAGTTTACATACAAGTTGCATATATTTAGAAATGTGAATGACCACAGAAAACAAACAGATTTAACAACAAAAAACGGAATTGAACATTGAGGCTGGCAGTGTGCATTCAGTATTATAAGGTGGAGCTGAAAGGGATAGAAAAAAACAAAACAAAATTATGATTTTGAAATTTGACTTTTTTAAACTGTATTGTATTCATAAACCAGAAACTTTTCGGTATAGCTGCTTTTCTATTATCCACTTAATTGTAAAAATTGTTATGATGAAAATAAATTTACCAAAAGGTGACACTACAATAAAAATAAAAAAGTATTGTTTTGGAAAAAAGTTTTAATTCTTCGATTAGGGGATTTTTTTGCTTGTATAAAAACTGCAATAGAAATATAAAACATTACCAAAGTCATGTGATCTGCAGCTGGTGGTGCTTAAAAAAAAAAGAAGCAGACTGGAGAATGTAGTTGGAGGATAATGGCGCCCACTAGACCCATGGCTGAAATGTGGATATACACTATATTGCCAAAAGTATTTGCTCACCCATCCAAATTATTGGAATCAGGTGTTCCAATCACTTCCATGGCCACAGGTGTATAAATTCAAGCACCTAGGCATGCAGACTGTTTTTACAAACATTTGTGAAAGAATGGGTCGCTCTCAGGAGCTCAGTGAATTCCAGCGTGGAACTGTGATAGGATGCCACCTGTGCAACAAATCCAGTCGTGAAATTTCCTCGCTCCTAAATATTCCACAGTCAACTGTCAGCTGTATTATAAGAAAATGGAAGTGTTTGGGAACGACAGCAACTCAGCCACGAAGTGGTAGGCCACGTAAACTGACGGAGCGGGGTCAGCGGATGCTGACGCGCATAGTGCGAAGAGGTCGCCAACTTTCTGCAGAGTCAATCACTACAGACCTCCAAACTTCATGTGGCCTTCAGATTAGCTCAAGAACAGTGCGCAGAGAGCTTCATGGAATGGGTTTCCATGGTCGAGCAGCTGCATCCAAGCCATACATCACCAAGTGCAATGCAAAGCGTCGGATGCGGTGGTGTAAAGCACGCCGCCACTGGACTCTAGAGCAGTGGAGACGCGTTCTCTGGAGTGACGAATCGCGCTTCTCCATCTGGCAATCTGATGGACGGGTCTGGGTTTGGCGGTTGCCAGGAGAACGGTACTTGTCTGACTGCATTGTGCCAAGTGTAAAGTTTGGTGGAGGGGGGATTATGGTGTGAGGTTGTTTTTCAGGAGCTGGGCTTGGCCCCTTAGTTCCAGTGAAAGGAACTCTGAATGCTTCAGCATACCAAGACATTTTGGACAATTCCATGCTCCCAACTTTGTGGGAACAGTTTGGAGCTGGCCCCTTCCTCTTCCAACATGACTGTGCACCAGTGCACAAAGCAAGGTCCATAAAGACATGGATGACAGAGTCTGGTGTGGATGAACTTGACTGGCCTGCACAGAGTCCTGACCTCAACCCGATAGAACACCTTTGGGATGAATTAGAGCGGAGACTGAGAGCCAGGCCTTCTCGTCCAACATCAGTGTGCGACCTCACAAATGCGCTTCTGGAAGAATGGTCAAAAATTCCCATAAACACACTCCTAAACCTTGTGGACAGCCTTCCCAGAAGAGTTGAAGCTGTTCTAGCTGCAAAGGGTGGACCGACGTCATATTGAACCCTATGGATTAGGAACGGGATGTCACTTAAGCTCATATGTGAGTCAAGGCAGGTGAGCAAATACTTTTGGCAATATAGTGTATCTCATGTTTGCATCCATCGCTGTACGTTTATTTTATTTTTGTTGTTATTGACCTTGTTAACTTCCTGCTCACATGCTTTCATCTGTACACACAAGCAAGTAAGTTTTATTTATGAAAAAGTAAAAAAATAAAATTGCGGCCATATTTTTTTCAGAGTTTGAGCTTGAAGAAATGTTTTCACATTTCACGAACTTTGAATTTTTGAATTTAACAGAATATACAATGAAAATGCAGCTTATTTAAAATTTTTTTTTGGGGGGGGTGAATTTCTAACCTTTTTATGTTTACCAGGGCATTTCAGTTGGAATAGGAGTCCCAAAAAAATTTAAACATACAAAAAGCTTTAAATATGCAAAAGTTTTCCACAGTACATTATAGCAAGTTTCAATCGGAGCTTTTTATATCTAAACTAAACCAAACATAAGATGTAGAGCATTCATGGTTCTCACCTCTGTCTTTCCCTTCCCCACACAAGACTTCCTCTTCTCTTTTGGTACAGCCCAGTCAATCTAAAACCAGGGTGAGAAGAAAAATGAAATGAATCATCATTAGCTGCTTACCTGTAATGGATTGCCAATCAATGTTAGATTACTCTTAGGGCCGGATTTATCAAGATCCAATTTTGCGTGCAGTAATTTGCGCTCGCAAACTGGAATTTTGCGCGAGGGGCTGAACCATGGTTTGCGGGTGATTTAACAAGAGTGATTGCGTAACTGGTGGCAGGTGCAAAACTGTTGGAGACGCCCTATTTAAATGATGGTTTTGCGCGTTTTGTGGTTTGCGGCAAAGTAGTTTCTAGTCTGTACAAACTAGTGCATTAAGAAATTTAAATCTTACAGTGACCCCCAACAAAAAAAATAAATAGGTAAATATATATATATATTATTTATTTATAAATTATAAATTGGCAACCTTTATTCCCTAAGGTGGTATGTGCTGCAGTAAAAAAAAAAAAAAAAAAAAAAAAAACAGGTGTTTTGTATTGGCCTGTGACTGTGGATGAGATCCCCGCAGCATTTGGCACGTTGCTCCACAGGCGCAGGGGGAGAACCCCGACCCCGTCAGACAGCTCTTCTGAAAAAACGAGATTGGGAGATCCCAGCTCACGCTGCAACCGTACGCTGGAATGACCCAGATGCAAAAAAGTGCAATGTTGCAAGGAGTTTTGTGATATCTGGTATTGCGTGGGTCCTCCTTGTGCCTGGCTCCAAATCCATTCGGAGTTCCCCCAACAGCTCCAAAATGGCAATATGCTGGATAAACTATATGTTTTGATGATCGTTTCCTCGTTCATTGCAAAAATATTCACACGGAGTGAAAAAATGCGTTCTCTGCGTCTCCTTGCTTTATTTCCATGTCTCCTTCTTGCGACAATAACCGCTGCCATGTGTGCGCAATTACGCATACAGACCATTTGCACCTTCTTTTGAAACGTGTTAAATATAGAGTCAGATACCGTTAGCAAAATTGCGTTCAAGTTTGATAAATCACTTTGCGACTGCTAAATTAATATATTTACATGTTCTCCTCCCACAAGACGCACTTTAGCGTGTAAACGCCCCATATTGCATATTCATTGCAGAAAAAGTACTAAATGGATCAGAGGCGCTATTTAGCACGTTTTAAAGACCAAATGCTATTAGCACGCTGTTGATAGATCAGTTTGTACATTTTTTAGCGTGCGCAGTGAAATAGCTCACGTTTTAATACACGCAAACCTTTGATAGATCCGGCCCTAACTCTTTAACCCTCAGTATATGCAGAGATGTGCTACTTCTGTACATCCAAATAGGCTGATCTTTAAAGGTAGTATAACAAAATTAGAGCGCTCATAAGATCAAGAGGCACAATCTTGCAATAATTTACAGGAAGCCTATACTTCTCACTCAGTGCGCCTGAAACATATAAAAGGACTAAATCAGTAAAACATAACAGGTAAAAATACTTTGCTGGATAAAATCATTCAATACTGTATGAATCATACATGAGCAACCGAAGTGGAAAAACTCATCAGATTTTTAAAAAGCCTTCCAGTGGTTTTGCACTGTCTTATATTGTATTATTTTCAAACAAACTCCTTCCTCTTTCTATAAAGTTTCTAATAAATCATCCAGACTAAGACGCAGTATGCAGGTTAATACAGTTAATCTAGATAACTCTGGATCTATTTGGATGCACACAGTTCACAAGGACATGCAGGTTCACTCTTGTCTGCTCAAGTTTTACCTTTTTCGGTGGTTGGTTCAGGTTCTTGGTATCTATAGCTAGTATGGCGTCCCTGGCACCCAGGAAGAGGGTGCCTGAGGAAGGGTCAAGCAGGAAGGAGCTGAAGTTTGTCACACTCTTGAATGTCTCTCTCCCCAAAATGTTATCTGTCCAACAAAACACATCAAGACATATGGTAAGAATTAGTACAATTTCTTGGATGAGTAAATTCTACCACTAACATCTCAGATCAGGAGTCTTTCCCCATGTTGGTTTCGCAACATCTCTTTGGATTCTTTGCATCTGTTTTGCATTTCTGTATTCTGGAATCAAATTCTAACCCCCAGGAGAATGTACAGTAAACAATAGACTGGTATCTAAATAATACATGGTGTGCTACATCAGCTATATTTGTCTCCTCTTCTGAAACAGATCACATAAATCAAATCCCAAAAGCTTCTGAATAGCGCTTCAGCTCTTGTTTGCTCTCTCAGTCAGTCACCCTCCCTCCTACTCTTTCCTCTTTACAACAAAGCATCATGTGTGTGAATGTGTTCGCACCCTCACTAAAGAGAGCAAAAAAGCAAAGCTGTGTGTTCAGCGTCTTTGGAGATCTAGTGGAAGACTTTGACTGCAACCTGTTTGTGTTTGAATGTGTGAAAATCAGACAGAATTAGCAACTTTTCATGAAGGGGAAGGAGCACTGACCTTTAATGAATAAAGGTTGGACATAAGTAGAGACAGAGGAGTTTCACGCACACAAACAAACAAACAGTTTAAAGTATACGAATGAAGACATTGGTCTACAAATACAAGCACGAGCTGAGAGGAAACAGCCATAATGTAACCCATGATTACAGAGGATTTAATACTAATGCTGATAAGTCAAGCATGGATGCTAATAAAACCAAGAACAATGCACAACAAACAAAAAAACACAAATAACTCAACTGATCCAAATCATAGCTTCCAAAGTTTGCATGCATAACATATTTTTTCTCCCTTTTAAGATTAAACAAGATTAAGACCATTTTGTAGATGTAAGATGTCACTTTACGGTTGGCAATGAAACAAACACACATCAGTTAGCCGTCTACAAGGTTGCAATATATATCTAATGAGCCTGCATTGCTTCTGGACAACTGGGCAACTTTGTTTACTCACTAAGACACTTATGTGTTCATCTGTGAGGAACAAAACAGTTATAAGAAATGTAAAAATAAATCACTAAACAGATCAACTGCTTGATATTGAATCTGACTAAATGTTTCCTTCTTCACGTCAGCTAGAATTAGAAAAATTACTTCCATTTACTAAACATCAGACAGAGGTATTTTTGGCGGGGGTGGTTAACGCCTTGCACAAGTATGCATGCATAAAATTTCTACTTTGCAGAAAACTAGTTTTTATTTAGATCTGAGGACACTTTGCAAGATTTAGTTCTATATATATTGAGTCTTGTTCCCTCTTTCTCCTAGTTGAAACTGTGAAAAAATACCGCAAATAACCATTGGAAGGACAGAACATTTTTATTTTAAGTTTTCAAAAAGAGCCAGAAGGATATAAATGATCAAATGAAGGACAGCAAATCACCTCGGTTCAGTGTTAGGATGTTTTTATAAATTATACAAAGCATCATCCATCTTTTTAAGCCTGACATTTCTAGTTTTATGTCCACTTACCCACTTTTTTTTATAAGGACTACCTGCACAATTGGCTGTGATGGTCAGTGCAGGACAGGACAAGGACAAAATATAAAATGATTGAAAAGGAAACAGAAGAAAAACGTCAGAAAACTACTGATACTGAGCACTTTAAAAGACGACTGGATGGTTTGGCTGCAAACCCGTATTGATAAATGTTTAAAAAATGGGTTGAGGAGCACTCTCACAGCTGTTTCCCAATCTCTGCATCAATAATATAGGAAAATATAGTTATGATGATGGAGACACAAAAGCAGATATGAGCCTGTTTGCCTGTGGAAAGAGTTCAGAGGAATAAATAACATTCATCTGATCATACATGGAAGTCAGCATTGAAGTAAAAGCTTAGTTTATATTCTGAAAATGGCAAAAACTGAGAATTATTAGAGATTACAGAGAGTAGTTCCAAATGCAATTTGAAGCAACAGGACTGTCAAAGTAGCGGCCTGTCAACTAAAAGATTTACACAGGAGCAAATGAGCGCCACGTCAGGGTATTCTAATAAATGGAAGTCAGAGTGGACATGGTTTTCCACTTAAGCCCGTCTGTCTGTCCTCTCTGTGTGGCTCTGTTCTCAGAAACGAGAAGATCTCAAAACACTGACATCTGCCAGTAACCCAATCACAGACACGTTCTCTCCTCTCGCCTCTGTCCAGACTCCATCATCAAGATAGTCTGTGTCTGTTTCCCATAGCATTTCACATGAATGTCATTTCTCATTTACTAAGAGGCCATCTGTTCGGCTAATGGCCTCCAGGCTGTCAAATCACAAGAACGGCCCTTATTTGCCTACAGAGGCGCCCTGTGATTCCTAGAAATTAATCAAAGTGAAGACGGAAATGTTGAGCAATACAATAAAATCAAATGTTGAAACGTTTTAGGCCCGGTTTCACTACCCTCACCTGACTATTCTATTGTCCTCTAAAAAAACACCAAGAGAGAAGTAAAAAAAGCTTTTCTTCTATTCGTGTCTCCTCCCGCCTCAGAACTGAGATCACTTCTTCAATCCCACAAAGCAGCATATTTCTTCTTGTCTGCACTTAAACATGTATGCATGCAGCCATGTGCAGTAAAAGAGACATAAGTGTTAGTGACACGTGCCAAAGGCAAGATCTGGAAACATGTCCTTGTGAACTCTCCTTACTGGATGTGTAGGACACAAACATACACACACCCACATACACACTTGTACATGATGCCACTACCTGCTGTTCACCCTAATGTAGAGATGACTCCTAGAGCTATGCCATCTGCCTCTATATTGTCAAAATGCAGGACTCTGAAAGCCATAGCTACAAAACAGAGGGTTACACTTTAATCTTGATGATACTAGCCTTTATTAGTGCATATAAAATCCCATATACTAGGTCTGTGCTGCATAAGAACTTTATTTTGGACCTCCCCCTCTTTATTTTTAGCATTTCTAATTGGTGTATGGGCAATTCAATCACATTTTAGTTTAACAAAAGTAAAATCATGCATAAAAATGCCTATATGTAATATATCAAACCACTAATTAGCCCCTGTATAGCAAACTCCCTTCCTCCCACAGTCCAAAAACATGACTGTTAGGTTAATTGGCTTCTCTAAATTCTCTTTATGTGAAAGCACTCCTCTATCCGCGATTGTACCTGAGGTAGTCATGGAATCTGAACCGGGTTTAGACTGCTTTGATCCAGTTGAACTCTCTGAATTAGCAAAATTATTGTCTTCATCTAAGCCTTCAACTTGTATGTTAGATCCAGTTCCAACCAGGTTATTTAAGGAGGTATTCCCTTTGATCTCCTCCTCCATTTTAGATGTGATTAATCTATCTCTGTTACAGGGATATGTACCTAAAGCTTTTAAGATTGCTGTAATTAAACCTCTGCTTAAGAAACCGTCTCTTGACCCAGATGACTTGGTCAATTATAGACCTATATCCAATCTTCCTTTCTTATCCAAAATTCTTGAGAAAGTAGTTGCCAAACAAGTTTGCGATCACTTCCACCATAATTAACTTTTTGAAGAGTTTCAGTCTGGCTTTAGAGCTCATCATAGCACTGAAACAGCTCTGGTGAAAGTCACTAATGATATTCTCATGGCCTCAGATAATGGACTTGTATCTGTGCTCGTCCTGTTGGATCTTAGTGCTGCATTTGATACAGTTGACCATAATATTCTTTTAGAAAGACTTGAATATTTTGTTGGAATTAAAGGAACAGCACTAGACTGGTTTAAATCTTATCTATCTGATCGAATTCAGTTTGTTCATGTTAATGATAGATCTTCAACACGCTCAAAGGTTACCTGTGGAGTACCACAGGGATCCGTGCTAGGACCAATTCTCTTTACTTTATACATGCTCCCAATTGGTAGAATTATTAGACAGCATGGGATTAATTTCCACTGTTATGCTGATGATACCCAGCTATATCTGTCTATAAATCCAGATGAAGCTAACCCATTACATAGATTACAGGCATGTCTTGAAGACATAAAAACCTGGATGACTCTTAACTTTCTGCTTCTGAATGCAGACAAAACAGAAGTTATAGTCTTTGGACCAGAGTCTCTGAAAAAGAAACTGATTAGCCAGTCACTTCATTTGGATGGGATTAAACAGATTTCAGATAATAAAGTAAAAAATCTTGGTGTTATTTTTGATCAGGACCTGTCATTTAAATCCCATATCAAAGAGGTTTCTAGAATTTCCTTCTTTCATCTGAGGAACATTGCAAAAATTAGAAATATCCTGTCCAGGGGTGATGCTGAGAAACTAGTCCATGCATTTGTTACTTCAAGGCTGGACTATTGTAATTCTTTACTATCAGGAAGTCCACAAACTGTAGTTAAAAGCCTTCAGCTGATCCAAAATGCTGCAGCCAGAGTTCTAATGAAAATAAAAAAGAGAGATCATATCTCTCCTATCCTGGCTTCTCTTCATTGGCTTCCTGTTAAATCAAGAATAGAATTTAAAATCCTCCTTCTCACATATAAAGCCTTAAATGGCCAAGCTCCATCTTATATCAGAGATCTGATTGTTCCTTATGTTCCTAACAGAGCACTTTGCTCTCAATCTGCAGGTTTACTAGTGGTTCCTAGAATTTCTAAAAGTAGAATGGGAGGCAGATCTTTTAGTTATCAGGCTCCTCTCCTGTGGAACCAACTACCAGTTTTAGTCCGTGAGGCAGACACCCTGTCTACTTTTAAGGCTAGGCTTAAAACTTTCATTTTTGATAAAGCTTATAGTTAGGGTGGCTCAGGTTATCCTGAGCTATCTCTATAGTTATGCTGCTATAGGCTTAGACTTTTGGAGGACATAGGGACCCCCATTTCATCATTCTGCTTCATTCTCTCTCTGTTCTCCTATTCTGCAGAATCTGTTAGTTCAATCTCTAACCTTCTGCTCTCTCTGCTTTTCCTCAGAGTAGCTTTGCCTCGTCTGTTCCTGTTTGGCTGTGACGTCATCCTGGAAAAAAAAACATCAGCTGTGCTGCTTCTATCAACACCCTTGTTAATAGATGTTGGAGATCGGCCTGTTTTCCAGTGTGGTCCTGTTTCTCTGACCGTGACTGAGTGGATGTGCTCTCTTCGTCCTCTGGCATGGGAGCTGCCTTGGAGCTCGTCTGCCTGGCTGTGTGTTTCCTGGACGGGGCCGCCTTTTACAGCTGCTTTTTGTATCTCTGCTTCTGTCTCCTTGAACCCCAGTCGGCCTCAGCAGATGGCCGCTCACACTGAGCCTGGTTCTGCTGGAGGTTTCTTCCTGTTAAAAGGGAGTTTTTCCTCTCCACTGTCGCTACAAGCATGCTTAGTGTGGGGGATTGTATTTGAGTCAATGAGTCAATGCAATCAACTGGTTTTCCTTAGATAGAAAACTTTGTATCAATTTGACTGTATGATCTGGTTGAACTGTAAAGTGCCTTGAGATGACATGTGTTGTGAATTTGGCGCTATATAAATAAACTGAATTGAATTGAATTGAAAGTGTGTGCATGAATGGTTGTTTGTCCTGTTTCTCTCTGTGTTGCCCTGCAATGGGCTGGTCACCTGTCCAGGGTGTATCTAGACAGCTGGAGATAGGCGCCAGCACCTTCGTGACCCAAGCTGGGATAAAGCGTGACGGAAAATGGATGGATGGATGGATTTTCCTATTTAGCCTACATTTGCAAAGACCATAATTAGAGTTGAGCAACAAAGTTGGGCTCTTCCTTCTTTTAATTTCACTCACTATTTCATATTAGCTTTGGCATTTAGCTTCTACGAAAGTACACAAATAGTTTTCTAAAGGACAGTTAGGAAATATTCCAGTGGACTAGTACAATATGAGCATGTAGATTCTACATGACAAATGGCAGATTTAGAACCATTGTCCTTGTCGACATCCGAGTCACGGGGACGGCAGCAGTCTCAGTAGGGACTCCCAGACTTTCCTCTCCCCAGACACCTGTCTCAGCTCCTCTTGCAGGAGCACAAGGTGCTCCAGGGCTAGTCATAGTCCCTCAAGCATGTCCTGGGCCCTCACCTAGGCCTCTTCCTGGTGAGATTTACTTGGAACACCTCCAGAGAAAGGCATCTGGAACAGATGTCCAAGTCACCTCAGCTGAATTCTCTCCAGATGGAGGAGGAGTGACCAACTCTCTACCAACTCCCTAAGCCACCCCAGGATGAAAAAACATCAAAAGAGTGACTAGCTACCCTGTGGAGAAAGCTAAATTCAGCTGCTTATATCCAAGATCTTGTTCTTTTAGTCATGATCCAGATTTCATGACTATGCATTAGGTGAGGGTAGGAATGTATACCACCCTGTAAATCAAGAACTTTGCTTTTTGGCTCAGCTCTCTCATCACACAACAGACCAGAGCAGTGTCTGAATTATAGTGGCAGCTACATTGATCCATTCGTTGATCTCCGCCTCCTTCCTACTGATGGAGGGGAGATCAATCCTAAGTTACTCTCTTCCAAGCTTAGGAAGAAAATCCACCTTTTTCTAGTCATGTACCATGACCACGGACTTGGAGGGGCTAATGTTCAACCTACCACTTCGCGCTTGTCTGCGTATCGCCCTAGCTTATACTCTCGGTTTGGCAGGAGGGAGCCAGTAAAACCACGTCATCAGCAAACAGTAGAGACAAAATACGTTGGTACCCAAACCAAACCCAGTCTCCCTTGGGTGTGCCTTGAAATCCTGTCCATAAAGGTTAAAAGCAAGACTGTTACAGACGGCAGCCCTGTCGGAGTCCATCTTTACCAGTACCAGGTCTGATTTAATGCCGGACCAGACTCCTGCTCCTCAAGTACAGCAACCGGATGGCCATTAGTAAAGGGCCACCACTCCATACACTGGAGCACCCTCCACACACCACATGGGGCATGGTGACACGCCTTCTTCAGGTCCACAGAATACATATCGACAACTTGGGAAAACACCCATGATCCCTTAAGTACTCTATACAGCGAATGTAGCGCTGGTCCAGTGTTCCAGCTCTACTAAAACCACACTCCTCCTCCTAAAGTCGAGATTCGACAATCTACAGCACCCTCCTCTCCAGCACCTTCAAATTCCCCTTGTTATGAAGAGGAACCACCACTCCAGTCTGCAGTCCAGAGGCATTGTCCTCGACTGCCACGCAAATTAGATGTATTCAATTAAATATGGGATTCAAGTAGACCTTTCTCATTCCCAATATTGAAAATGCTTTTATTGCGATGCCACATATTATACATCTCTAAGTAGAGGGACAGTGTTATTGTTTCTCTATGTCTCTGTGTTGCCCTGGGATGGACCAGAGACTTGTTCAGAGTTTACCCTGTTTCCCATCCAATGACTACTGAAGATAGATGGATGCAAGGATTACCTTGATTTATTTTCATTGTGCTTGACGATTTTCAAAATTTTGTATTATTTCCTCCTGTTAGATATCACTGGTTAACTTCCAACTCTCTGCACCTGTTTTTCAGCTACAATCAGCAGATAAGTCATCAATCAGTGATGCTTCCTGGACTTTATCAGATCTTACTGCTGTTTCCTGTTCCCAGTCAGTTTCTGCTGGCTTACGTCAAGTTGCTAGTTTCACAGTTTATATTTGGACTTTTTGGACTCTCAGTACCATTGTTTTCATTCCATTCCATTTCTGATTGTAGCTTAGGGGCCAATGAGATAAATCCAGAGATAATAGCAAACTGTTTCCCTTGTTGCCACAAGGATTTTTTTTTTTTTTTTTTTTTTACCTTTTTAGATTTTGGGATATCTGTGGATTATCAGATATCAATTATTTTGATTTTGTCCACTTTAGCTGAAAATGGTTTAGGCCTCCAGCGTTATTAAAATAGGAACTCTATGTCTAATGTAGGACTGTGAAACATGAGGAATCTCCTTGGATATGTGTAATTTAGAGTCATATTTAAACATTTATGTCCTTTTATAACAGTAAGAACAATTGAGATTTTGCTATAAGACAGTGACAGCGATTTTACTGTAAATACACTGTAACTTTTTTTAATTATCTTAGATAAGTTGAGAAAAAAATCTAATTCAATGTGAACAGAGAGTGGTAGAACTATAAATGAGTAAGTACTCCTAAAATACAAAATTCTCTCCCCTTCCATGAATCATTCATTCATAATACATTAAACATGACAGAGAGGCTTCCAGGGAAGGATACCAACAGTGTGTGTGTGTGTGTGTGTGTGTGTGTGTGTGTGTGTGTGCGTGTGTGTGAGTGTGTGTTGGTGTGGGTGTGTGCATGCATGTGTGTGCAAAAGAGTGAGTGAGATTGTGCATGCACTGGTTGTCCATTAAGGATTTAATAATCTGACTTTTGCTCTGAGGGACCAACCTCAGTCCTGTGGCTGCAGGGTACTGAGGGACCAAGTGGGAAGTGATAAATTATACACCTCCCTCCTTCTTCTGTCAATCAAAACTGACGGGATGGAGAGAAAGCTGCAGGGGGAGACATATATTCCTGCCCCCACAGTCTCCAACGCACACACATTTACACACAAGTGTTCCGTGCCCGCAGAGAAACAGGACACAGCTGCACCATCACCACAGTCGCACAGACACACATGTTTACAGCCATTCAGTGACATTTTAAATTAAGCAGCTTCAGCTTCCTCTAAATGATATGTTGGCAAAACTACTTTATAGGTTAATATAGAAATCAAGCCATTTGTGAACGATCTGAACAAACCGGTACTCTGAACCCCTCCATATTTGTACCTCGCCATAAATGAAGGCATCCTAAAGAACCAACACCACTGTGATCCAAAGAGGAAGCAGTCTTCCTGTTCTTTCATAAACACCTGTTGAGAGTTAATGATTACAGAAGACATTTCCTACTGTTTCACATATTACTCAGTTGAAAAGCCAAGCATAACATAACAAAAGTCTTTTGATTCTTTTACTGTGGAATAATCTGTTAGTTGTTTTTGTACATTTTATTCTTTGGCCAATTTATAACTTATTCAGTTTTTCTACAGATTACTCGAATCAGTCATGATGTAGTGTATTTTTAGATCCTTTTTTTTTCTTTTTATTGCTTACTCAAAACAAAATTCATCTCGTGGGAGTCTGTAAAATAAAGAGCCAATCTATAAAGAGCTAACCATGTATGGCTTATTCATACCTTAAGGTGAAGATCTTTAGTTTTTGTTATTTTACTGTATACTGTATGACAGATTAAATCGACTGTTAGGGGAGGAAAATCTTGTTTTATTGCTGAAACTATGAAGCTGAGCTGGAAACCCTGTTTCCTCTATTCACATAAAGTACTCTAATGTACAACGATGTTCATAACTAAAGCTCAAATGAATAAAAAAAGATGTATAAAAGCTTAATAAAAAAAAATGTAAAACCATTTTAGTTGTAGCAGAGTTTTGTAATTCAGATGGCAGTTAGGAGCTTCCTGTTTAGCTTAACTCAACGATTTTGTCATGTAATGTTTCTACTTTATAATAGTGTAATTTTCCGTTTGCTACAGTTGGTCCCTTTTCTGTAAACCACTTCATTGTCCTGGATATAGTTGTTGCAGTCAATGAAGGAATGGTCATGACTATAGGTGGCTCAATCTGGATTTTTCATGGCTGATTTCTGTTTTTGTTAGTTGGACAATTATTTAACCACCCCTGTTTTATTTGTCATTTTATTGTTTGTAATTTAACAAAAAACAAAACAAAAAAGGTTATGATACACCTCTATCTAGATATCCAGTCCTTGTGACTTTGAAGAACATATATCAGGTAAAATGTTGAATGTGATGCAATAAGCTGGTTAAGATTCTCAGTCATCCAGGTCATTCCAAAAACGTAATAAATCAATCCACTGGACTTTGTTTACAAGTTTGAAGAAGTTTCGCTTCCCATCCAGGAAGCTTTTTCAATTCAAAATGTCAGAATTAGCATTGAGTTTGAGGCTTTACAGAGGGGACCAAAAACAAACGGGTCAGCAACTTAGTTTGGGTTTTTTGTTTGTCTGCAATACCTGATACTGGACTATGTCTCTGAAAGACTCTGTCTCATTAGGGGCAATTGTTGGCCTGACTGAACAGGCGAGATGCTCCGGTCCCCTGTGTGGGGTTGTGAATCAAGATTCCTGCCCACAATAATTACACAGTATTGTATGTAATGTACAGAGAAATCCAATAAGTAGACAACCCTTTATTTAACTTTCAATACAACTAGGTAAACAAACCCAAAGCCAAGAAGAACTAAAAAATAGTGTAAACCATTACACCTAATCTCGTTCTTATCACAATAGCCTGATAGAAACCAATACACTGTGCTACTATAAAACTGGGTTACACTGTATACACAGCAATAGGCAAATAAATCTGCTAATATATCTCAGGCCAGTTATCAAATGTAACTATCAGTATGACAAACTATCACCCAGTGCTTTCCTCTTTCAATAAAAAAGCGACTCAACTTCTGGCTAACATTCTGATAGTTGTGTTAGGTCTGATGCATTATCTATTATAAAGACGCCTCTAATTAAAAACAAATTAATATGGGTAAATATAAGCAAAATATAAGCTTAGATTCACTGGAAGTGATATATTTTGCATGTTATCCAATCAGGGCTCTAGTTCCTTGCTGGTTGCTTCAATATATGGAGGCTCAAGCCTCAATGGAGATATGCATACAGACAGACAGGCAGCATCAGGGGAGATTGCATCCGAAAGCGGGATCAACAGCTGATTAATGCGCATTATACTCATGAAATCAAGTGCATTTTAGTGCACCTTTAATACAGTTTAATTTCTATATTTATCAAGGGAAAAAAATGCATATTTGCACAATTACTTATTAAAATTTACAGCAGAGGTTTAGCCTCCCTAGTACTCAACGAGCAATCGCCGCTAGGTAAAACCTTTCACAGTCTGAAACCTTGAGAAAGCTTAAAAATATACTTCCAACATAGAGAAAATGATATGTAATGTGGATGACTATTTTGGGGGTCAGGCTGGAAATAAGTGAACTTTTGTAATCTTGGCATAAACTAAATATTCATAATATAAATTTTAATTATACATCTACTATGACTTTAAGTGGCAGCTGGTGACACATGGATTGCTACTTATCAATAAAAAGTGCCATATAGAGTAGCTTTGTACCCTTAGTTTAGGTGAATACTATAAAAGACGCCCTAAAGAGCAACCTGTTTGCTTTCATCCTTCAGCTGTGATGTAAGAGTTTGCAAGAAACATGTTTGAGCAAGGGGGGAAGCCATTAGTCACAGCTCATAAACCCTTTTGTTAACAATTCCTTCACTCCAAAAGCTGGTGACCACTTCCACTGCAGCCTCACTCCTCTCCACTCAGAGGTAAAGACATCAAAATAAGCCAAATGACCCAGAGGCAGCCTTTGCATCTCGTTTGAGGTTCAGCTCAAGTGGGGGCAGCATCACAAACATCAATATGGTCCTGAGGGTAATGGAGGATTATGAACCATAAAAAAAGAGCTGAGAGAGAGCAGAGGAGTTGAAATCGATAAAAAATGTATGAATAAGTATAAAGGTTACAACAGCTGATTGTACACTTTATCATTTAATGGAATGTTGTTCTTCTCCTTTCATTTTTCAGTTTGTTCCCTCTATCCCTTTCTTGTGCTCAGGTGGGGATGGGGGAGAGAATTTGCGTGTTTAAATTTGGATGAATTTAGATGACTCCTTTATTGCTTTACCTTCAACTCGTCGCCACAGTATTCCTGTTTTAAACCTCCCACCCTCACTTCCATTTACTGCCCCCCCAGTTTCCAAATGTCTCTCCCACCCCCATTCCCCTCTCCCTCTGGCTGTGGATGATAAGCGGTGGCACTACTAATCAGGCTTGCCCTAAATTCGCCCATGCCCCACAGGATTAGCTTGTGTGTGCGCTGTTGATTCAGAAGCCAGGAGTAGGATTCACCACTTTGCAAAGATAGAAGTAAATAAGCCCAGTGTGAATGAGAAACCCAACTTCTGTTTCAATGAGTCATCGGGTAGACATAATTGTGCTATTTTTAACCTACACTAAATAAAACTGTATAGCTTAATAATTCAGCAGTGTGTTGTATAGGTATTTTTCTCAGAATATTTCCCAGAGGAGGATAAAAATATTTCTTCCTATTAAAAAAGACGCTTACAGCTAAAAAGAAGCTGAACTTTAGACAACCAACCCTAAAGGTGAATGAAAAGACGTAATAAGTACCCTTTTTTCTGAATGATACGACTATCATTAAAGAGAATGACTAATGGTTAAAAAAAGAGATGATTTTCAAACAAAGAAAATCACACACCTGCCTCACAAGCTTTGGTTTTCTTGGTGCTTGGCTTAGACTAAACAAGAGGAAACATCCTTGTTTCCTAGGCCAAAAAAGAGCTAAAGCAGACATAACAAGCCTGAAAAGAGCAGTTGTTCTTGCCATGTTTTTACAATGTAGAATAAAACAGTCTCTTCATTTTTCACTCAAAAAGCGGGGGCTGAGAGTAAGGTATGGGTCTGTATAAATGTTCCTATTAGATGTTTTAAAACCTTGAAAACATTACATATTTAATGGATTATATCTTCTACTTAGTTTTTAAACCTCTGTTTTTCCTACTGTTTTTAAACCTGTAAGAATACAATATATGCTCTATTGACTGGGTACACAGCCTGCATCCTGTGCTCATTTGAGTGATTTACAGATGTTTTCCCTCTGGTACAGATTAAAACAACAGGACACAGCATGTGCAAAGAGAAAGACAAGCAGCATAACAAAAAAAAATACCAAAAAAGTACTAGATTTACCAAAATGTCCCCACAGCAAGCTTAAGACATTGAGAGACTGTTTAATTTACTTAGCTTCATAAAAAGATTTAAAAAGAAAACTATATTTTTTATCTTCTGAGCCCACAACCACTCAAAGTGCCCACGCATTTCTTATTAAAACAGCCAAAACCACACAGTGGCAGTGAACATCTGCATGTGATAAAAACCTCACACTCAACAGTCTGACAGCATGTGTGACTCCTTTAAAGACAACTGTTCAATGTCACATACGAATCGCTGGTCATCTCTGGGGTCAGAGTGTCGAAGCTGTTCAAGCCAGAGGAAATTAACTAATGAAGACAAACACCAGGGCAACAACATCTGTGAACGATAATTTAGTTTTAACGCCGCTCTTCTGAATGATCCGTACTATTTTCTACGTTGCCCTGTTTTGTTTCGTTTTTTGGGAGGTTTTTTTGTTAGAGCTTATTTTTATCTCTTTCCTGTTTCAAATGAAAAAAGTGATGATGCTGTTCTGATGAAACTGGTAAACATAAAACCTCAGAGGTTCTGACTAATGTGTGCAGGGTGACAGTGTCCTAATTTAGCTCCAACTGTTGGTACAGTATATCAGTAAGCAGGAGAGTTTATGACCGACTCACTTGTGCATATAGCCGTTTAATATTTAACAAAGATAGCTTCCTGTCTCTTGCTAACACTGATATTTCTAGAACTGGCCTCCTAAAAGCTAACATTTAATTTATGCAAATAGTCATAATATTGTCTTTATAATCTTTGAACGAACGCGATTACATTTTATGAAAACATTTAAATTAAACTGCAAAGATAATCACTGTAGTATGTCTCTGTGAAAAGTAGTAGAAGCACAATGGATAGGAATACCCTATTTCCCTTTAATGTCCTATATTTGGTTATCACATTATATATTTTTCATTCAGTGATTACTTCATAACTATAATTCCCAATATTTCTGTATTTAAATGTATCAGTCAACAGCAAGTGCACTGAAGCTTTTTAGAACAAATGTGATTATTATTATGAACATATTAGACATATGCGTAAGGTTCTGGGGTTAAATCCCGGAGGAGCCCCCAATGTTTGCAACCCTTGTTGAAGGCCATAACAAAAAGGGAGACACACCATGTATGAGAAAGCTAAAATAGTAAGCTTTATTTATATAGCACCTTTAATAGACCAAAGTCACATCACATACAAGCACACCCACCAACAGGAGGGGACAAAGGAGTAAATTGTCCCAGGCCTAGAACAGAGGGGGCATTGACATTCTGACCATTAAAAATACAGGCAAAAATTATTTTTCAGCAAATATTTGTGATAAAAATATTTGATATTAGAGTAAATAAACCCGACAAAAATGACTGATTCTGAACGAGTAAATGCAGTGTGTTTCATGGTAAAAAGTTAGCAGCAGAACTGCCAGCAGATTCATAGGGCAGAGAATTCCCTTACTATCTAACCTATTCTACCTCCCACACTGGAAGGGGGAAAATTGTTAGGGACCGGCAGGTCAAAAAAGGCCATATTTTGTCAAAAAATGCCATATTTTGCCTATAAAGTACAGAAAAGATCATATAATGCACTAAAAGATGGGATTAAAATATCCAACATAAAATGCAGAAACTTTTATGTAAGATTTCCAGGGCATGAAAGAAACTGTGCACAAATATTGTTATTGGAAATGGGAGAACCTGCTTCATATTTTCCTATCTCTACCTGCGACTGGCTGGAGGCGGGCAGGTATTCAGTAAAATGAAGATAATTAAAAACTACCTGTACTGTAGGATGTCCCAGGAAAGGTTCAATGGTCTGGCAAATGCATTAGCCTGACAAGAAATTAGATTTTAAAGACATCATAAATGACTTTACCATTTATGATGGGGGGAAACTCAAGATACCTTACAATAGTATTTAGAAAGCAAACCTGTGCTCTATCAATGAAAAGTAACATCAGCTTTTTTAATCCTAACAGGTTTTGTTTAAACAGGATTAGGTTTGCCTCTTTTATTTGAACCAATACATAGTGACAGAAAAAACTAATATGAAAGAATCATTTAAATATATTTTATCGTGATGGAATCATAGATAAATTAAAAACAAAACAGTTTTACAATTGCAGCTTCTGAAATTAATATAAAAGAGAATATGGAAAATAAAATATATCATTATGAACTTATTTCAGCCATAAGCTAAGTTTTATAGCCCACTGTTTTTTAAACTGGATCCTCAAGGCACACCGCTCTGTATGCCTTGGATGCCTGATATCAATTGATAACATATTAACATGCTTTCCTGAAATGCAAACATCTGAATCAGGTGTGTGGAAGCAGAGAAACATCTTAAACACGCAGTGCAGTTTGCCTTGAGGACCACAGTTGAAAAACACTTTTATAGCCAACCACTCTGGATGATCCATTTTCTGACTGCCTAATAAACACTTGGGCATTTGACATTGGTTCCTTTTGGATTAAAACAGAGGCAGAAGCAATTACTAAAGTATCAATTTGATAATTGTTTGCTTTTCATTTTCGAATGAAACTTAACTAAAATGGATCACAAAATGAAAATATGGAATATTGAGAAGTGATCCACAAGGATTTCAGATAAAGACAAGGATTTTAGACGGATATGTTCTTGAAAGATTTACAGAAATAGGAGTTTTGATTCCCTTTAATGCAGTAGCTATCAATCAAAGTCACATTTTCTGCTAATTTTAACATGCTACTTCCTTTTCAGTTCTGTCCTTTGCAATGGAGTCATTGTGCCCTTAGATTGAAGCAAAAGGCAAAAGGTCATGCCACTAATAGTGATCTCATTGTCTCAATAAGATGTAAATTGGTGGAAAATCATTGGGGGTGAATGAGCATCAAGGATAACTGTCTTATCAACCAATGGCTAATGGCAGCTCAATTAAAAAGCCTCTCAATCCAGTTTAGTCAAAGAATCTGCCCTTAGGGACTGAAAAGAAGCATAAATGTCCCATGCGGATCATGGTTGTATTGCCACATGAAGGAGAAATCTACAGCACAGACACCTACTGGGTTAAATATCTTTTTCCATCTTAATAGTCGATCTTTCTTTTTTAAATTTGTCCACAAGATTCCCAAAGTTCAATCACAAGGAAAAAGAAAATGGTAATGAAAAGTAATTTATTTCAAATTTATGAAAACACAAGACTTCTGGAAAAAAAAGAGGAAAGGTAGTTCAGATGTGGTTGAAAAAAGGAAAAATGCTTCCATCTATGGAACCAGTAAGGCAAACCACAAAAACACATGCCAGGTGACCCCACATCCTAAATCTCATCATCTAAACCTCCAACAGCGTCATTAACATCTGTTTCCATGGAACACTTTTCCATCGTGTGTTGTGTTGGGATCTGGTTGCTGGGTTTGAGTAAAATAGTGGTTTTAATTAAACCTGCACTGCAGGACATTTGTCTGGCAAATCCCTCCAGTCTGAACCCAGTGTTGAATGTTCTGAACATTACTTTTAATTTATGAAATAGGAAAGATTTTTATACATGGAAATTCTTTTCACTTAATACTTCCATTGATTATTTTAATGTCTTCTCCTAATCAAGGGTCTTATTAGAGGGGCAACATGTCCCAGAAACCAGACCACCCGCAGATCTCTCCAGCTTATTCAGAGAAATCCTAAGGCATTCACAAGCCTGAAAAAAACAGTGCCTTCAGAGTCACTGACTCTACACAGTTTATCCAGCTAGGTAAAAATTATTGAAAAACCTTCAAGAGAAGATGCTAAGGAGGAAGGACTCAGCTCCTTTTTAAAAATCGAAGCAGCAGTTCTACTTCAAGTTAGCTCCTCTCTCAACTAGCCCACAAAAAAAAGCCTTGGATCTCACTCCTCAGGCATGATCATTGGTGAGGATCCCATTAAATTAAGAGATTTGCTTTTTTGAGGCCTGTTCTTCGCCGCAAAAAATGTGCCCTTAATAATGCAGCAGAGTATCCGCACCTGTCCATTCATCTCCTACTTTGCCTTGTCTTCACTGAAAGTAAAGACCAAACACTCAGGCTGGAGGGGTAGTCTCTTTTTCAGTCATTTTAAAATGCTGATTTAGCTGTTAAAATGTACCTATAGTTTAAGACGGTACGTAACAATTAAGCTATCTGGGATGATAGCTTAAGGAAAAGCATGAAAAATTCTGGAATTTTACATAAAATGTTTCTGTACAAAAAGAAAAAAATGGAAGCGCACTTGACATAAAGAAAGTTGTGAGACACATCTCAGATAATTGTTGCACAGTCAATGATAAGATGCAATTGGCAGAAGGCTGATTGCATCTTATCATTGATATATGACATATATATAAATATATATCACAGAGTTCTGTGTCATAACATTGGCGATCTATTGGAGTGTTTTGGTTTTTTTTTTATATATATAGTGGAGTTTCAGTGTGTTGCTGCATGTAGAAGACCCCCACATAACTAAGATGTCCTTTTAGTACATTTATCTTAGGTACTATTTTACTTCTGAACAGCAGACAAATACTTAATTTAACAACAATGTTAAATAAATCTATATTTTGTGTACTCTATTGGCTAAAAAAATGTACTCTGCACCCTTATTTTGTTATGGTTTGTAAATGATAATTAGCAGGACTATCTTATTTTGATGCCCATTGTTGCAAATATGCAACAAACCCTTTGTATTACGTACACAGCCAAAATAGCATGTGCATTCCCCCAGTGCCAGTTAGTACACATTCATTGTGGACCTAGGAACATTTGGCAAGCTCTTCTTTCCATATAACTGGTTCCTAAAGATGCATTTTATCTGTAATTGCTAAAAATACGGTCATAAATTTGTAATTAACCCCATTTCTATTCATATAAATTTGGCATCAAGAGGTTTATCAGATAGCTTGGTTTTATGATACAGTTAGGACTCACTTGTGCCTTTTTTAAGAGAGCCATTTGTTCTAATTTTGTAAATAAACACATATACTTCTAATAATGTTTCTTATTTCTCTGTTTGTCATTAGTTTAAGCTTGTTCGGTGAGAGCAAAGTATTTAAAAATGACCTTATAAATTTGGGTAATGAAACATACCATCATCATCCTTGCAGCTTCTGTGATGTTTGTACGTTTTTCTTGACGTGAAGCAAATTTGCCTATATGCCAAAAATGAACTTGGACACATTTTCGAGCTACCAAAACACTCACCAGTAAGGGGATATTTTAGCTAAACTGGAAAAGAGTAGTAGTCATTGTTTTTGTTTTTTCAGTTTAAAGCATCTTTTGAAGTCTGTATGTGATATTATCTTCTATCAACTGACAGCTGGTGCAAATATTTTTGGGATTTCTTTCTTTATCCACCAACTGGCCTCCTTCCAGGGACAGTGGCTGTTCTTCATCATATGTTCTTTGCTGAAAATCGCTTCCCTTAAAGGGAAGGACACTCCAAGCAGCAGCAGTTCTCTTTCTTATGAAGTTGAAAATAACAATGGACGCTTTGTTTCAATGACATAAGTGACACTTTTGGTCTCTGTCATATTATTAGAGTAATTGCCTCTTGCTGGGTTATATGCACTCCATGGTTGCCAGCGTGCTGCAAAGCAAAAGCCATGAAACAGGCACCTCACCATGTGGCAGCAGGTGTATTTATACAAGGAGTTTCAGTCCAGCGATTCTCAGCAGACACTGACATAAACATGGCAGCCTTTCTGACCTGTGATCCCTTCTCCATGCAGTCAGAGACTTTCACACAGGTTTAGCTCCACATCAGCTGATAATTCACTATGACTGTGTCCCGGTGCTACAGGGGAAGAACCTTGGAACTAAACAAAGATTCATTATATGCAGTGAGATTCCAAAACAAAGAGGCAAAGGAGAAGGAATCTATAACCCAAATGCTACTCGATGTTAACTTTACTTCCACTATTTATCCTTTCTGCCAAAATCACAAGCTTCATCAGGGTCATCACATTGCCATTTGTATTTTAAATTGCATCCATTAACAGCTCACTGCCTCCCTTACTCCCACTATAAGAGTGTGTCTGAGTGTTTTGTTAACTATTTAGCATAAGATCCAATCACAAAACTGGAAGCTCATCAAAAGAAGAAGAAACCCAAAGAGCGTGGAAGAAAATAAGGAGCAATGGAAACAGATTAAACAAATCCATGGGACTGATCCGAAAATATCTAAATCTGCTCATAAAGACAAAATCCACAAACGAAGCGTAAAACAACTAAATATAAAGCAAATCTGCAGTATAAGGAGGGCATAATTTATCTTTCATTTCATGAATCATTATGTTGAAGGATATCTAATTAATGTAAAACTATGTTGATTCACCAGAAGGTAGCAATAAGTGAAATTATAACAAGCGATCAAACTGAGACAAAAACACTAAGGTTCAAAAAAACCTTTTGAAAATAAAATGTATTTGTATCTTGTTTGTTATAGAAAATCAATATCAGCCTGTTAAAATTTGTTGCTTCCCGACATTTAATGACCAAATTTGTCAAACTTTTCAGCTAATAAACAAAAACGGCTGGGTGCCTGCTTGAGTTCAGCGAATCTAGAATTTCTTAAGTAATGAATCAAATTCATGATGGAATTTCTTGCCCAAGTGCTTGAATTTTCCATGACCAATGATAAGCACTATCTAGTAAAACAGCCCTCAAACTCTTCTACTTCACTCTAGATTGTTTGCAAGATTTGAGTTGGGCTAAAAATACTTTAAAATTTCTTTTTATTCATTTATTTCATTGCAAATTAATTCAACTACAGCAAGTTGGATCAACTTGTTATAAAATATGAATCATGCACAATGCTGAGAACATTCATAGGGACATGTAGAGTTATCAATAAGATTAGACTCACTCTTTTCTTTGTGTCATCCATGAATTGCTGACACCCCATATTGAAAGTGCATGGTGGGCGGTTATGGCTCTGAAATCTATCAAGGGTCCTTTTCCGAGGTTGCTTTTACCAGTAGCCCCGCTGCGGTTCACTTCTGGTGTCTAAGGTGATATATGTCTGCAAAGGTCAAATGGTTAACTGCTCTGTTCTTGTCAAATGAGTGCTGAGCTGCTCTGTGCCTCTGCTGTGTGTGTCCTGCAGCAACTCTCAGGACTTAGAGACCAAATTGAAAGAGCAGATGGAGAATTGCACACTATGAATCTCTGCACTACTGACCAATGGTTTCAAATGTATATATTGTGGAGCGGCTAGTGAGGCAATTCATAATCTAAGGTTCAAATCCACATGTAGAAAGCTAGTTTAGTATTAGTAAATTTCAAACCTGATATTTTTATTTTTATTATTACTACCCATTAATTAAGTCATGATTTTCTAAATGAAATGCCTTTATTGCCATAATACAATTAAACTCCTAAACTTTTAAATGTGCTCTGCATTTATGTGGGTAATGCATGAATATTTAGATTCTTAATTATTTACTTGTTGTCATTGCATTAGCAACAAATACTCCATAAAGGTTAATCTATTTGAAGATATGAGGCCCTAAATGTATTGTCCACCCTTTTCTTGTTGAACCACCACACCTTCTACAGAACAGACAGACTGGCCTGAAGACAACTGCTGTTCAAAGACATCAGGGTGTGTGCTTGTCATTATGCATCACAACAATAGATTTGCATAAAATCACAAAGGAGGAATGTCAAAAGACTATCAGGTACAGTAGGCATTATTCTGTCATTGTCTGAATGTCAAAGACTTCTGCATCAGAATAGCACAACAAGATGAAAAGTCTCTTTATGTTCCTTCTGAGTGTCTGATCTCTGTACCTTTTTGCTGTTGCTTAAATGAACGACCTGAACAAAAAACTTTGTATTTCTTCATATCAAAGGACACCCACATCACTTTTGTATCATGTCAACATGATTTTAGTTAATTCCGTACTTTAAGTACTGAGATTTGTTGAGACTTAAAGGGACTCAGAAAATTCATAATGTTAATTATTATCTATAAACATTAATAACTCAAATAGACAGATTACAGGCAGGAACTTTAACATTTTAATGACGATTTAAACTAAACCCAGAACCCGAACCTGATCTAAGGACTTCTGGATTCTTTTTATAGCTCTTTTTATCTAATGATAACCATCATTAGATAACAGAATGATATAAAACAGATATTGGTAATAGATGGATGAATATATGCTGACTGTTGCCTTATAATCTTAATAACTACGACTTTTACACAACTTGGTTTTAAATTTGATGCATAAACTTAATAAAAAACAATGAATACCCCCTCTGCATTCATTAGAGTAACCCAAGTGATTCATATTTGTTCCTCCTGACTTGTTTGTGTTTATCTTTATACTACTGGGTGTTTAGTCAGCATCTAGATGAATGTCAGTATGCTGCGCTTCACTTACTTAAGAGCGCCATGAACATGTTCGTACACATCTGGGATTAATATTAAAACTAAACAAACCTCTAAGGAAGCAAATCTGTCATTCATGATGTGCTGCAAACTAAACAAGGAAATTTACACAGCTCCTTTTGACATGTTCAATGTGTACACTTTAGGATGTTTACAGCTGTAATGTATTTCCATCAACCATCGATTTAGTTGTGGGGTTTTTTGTCAGCAAAACTTTATTGAACTACTTGTATACTGACAGTCACATCCAATGTGACATCTTAAGTTCTCTTTTGCAAGGTTGGGTTGTTTTGTCGAGAATCATTCAGATGGCAATCTAATGGCGTCCACATTTAGGTAAAAAATTTTATTTCAGAAAATTATCTCAGTTAGGATTCAACGTTGTCTGTGTAACCATAACGTTCTTGGCAAAGCATGGCACATTTTTATGCTTTTCCTTCCGTGCATAAAAGGATTTTGTAAACATTTCTGTCCAACCTGAATTTAATTAGACACATACTTTTAAAGTAAATTAGGGACTGAAGATGGTTTGCAACCCTATCAGCGAGACACATCTGTTCACAGAACCTGCAAAGAGATGCTTGAAGAATGTGTTTCTTTATCCCTAATTATTTCTTCATTTTTGTATCATCTGTGTACGTTTCCGTCAATTATGAAGCAAAGCTGCTCAGCTATTTCATCAGTTGTAACACTTTCTTTTTTACACAGATAAATACAAAAGATTTTGTATCGAAAGACAATTTTTATATCAGCTTTATATCTTTCTCTCTATTTTAATCAAATAACACAATATCACTCTCTCAATATTCGACACTCGATTGGAAATTTCCATCAACATCTAGCAATAAAGGTGGGAAAACCAAATAATTTTGTGGTAAAAGACTACCAAACACAAACACATATTTTGCAGTGCCAAAAACACACACACACATAAAGAAAGGGCAGTAGGCTAAGTTATTTAACTTATTTTGACATGGCTGAAGTTGTGCTGATTCACAGCCCTGTCAGTGAGCTGAGTATAGCAAGCAACGCATCATTAAGTTGTACTCCAACATAAGGTGTTTTCACAAGCTCAGGTCATAGACGCTGAACGCAGCTGAAGCATTTCTAAAACAAAGGTGGAGACTGAACACAGGAAGACCGTTCACATGATACTTTTGCTGAGGTGGTACCACGGGTGAGGCAAAGTTCAGAACCGCAGCAGCAAGCATGCATGCTTCAGCTTCAAAGAAGCAATGAACATGAGTTGGTGTGTTTACTTCTACCTAAAAACAGTGCATTAACAGGGAAGGTTTTGCTTACATGAACAGTTTTGTAAGTATCAAGTGTAAATGGAAACTCAAATGGAGGGAAAACCATCTTTCCCATGAGGCTAGGGCACCTTTTTTTTTTTTTTAACTATGTACATCAAGCTGTAC
Source organism: Cyprinodon tularosa (assembly GCF_016077235.1). Taxonomy (NCBI): domain Eukaryota; kingdom Metazoa; phylum Chordata; class Actinopteri; order Cyprinodontiformes; family Cyprinodontidae; genus Cyprinodon; species Cyprinodon tularosa. The sequence goes on along the minus strand of NW_024038981.1, from coordinate 557,458 downwards.
CAGTGCAGGTTTCACTCACATTGATCGGATGTCAACCCGGTTTGGCTCCGTTTTGAGGCACGGAAACAGAAGCTAACCTGAGCTTATGAATACAGAGGAAACTGACCTTTTTTTTCCGGAAATTTTATCTCAATTCCAGTTGAAGCTACTATCGAAGTAGGCAAAAATAATTGTCCTGTTTCACAGAATAAGGTGGTTAATGAGACCTAATCACACCTTTTAACCCCCTACACGATGCACGATCAGGCTGAAAGTCGGCCCAATTGAAAAATTCTCCAACAACTGGAGAATTGACCGAAAAGGGCAAAAAATTGTACAGTGTTTGCCCGGTTGTAAGTGCAATGAAACAGCCTCCTTTGCTAGGAGGAGATAACCCCAGTTAATTAAAAAGCTAATTACGTATTTAGGCTCTCATCAACTGGGAACTTTTTTTTTTTCCTCAACATACCAGATGTTTTTATATTTAGAGTAATATGTAAAAATGAAACTGCCTTCTAATGTTATTCACACAAAAACAGCAAAACAATCATTAAGTACAAACATGTTAGCAATATTTTATGCTAGAAAAGCATCTTAAAAAAAGCTAAAGCCAAGTGGAGTAATTAAATGTATTTTACATTTAATTACACTACATAAGCCAAAGAACCAGAAAATAACCAATGCTGCATGAACAAAATGGCAAAATAATAAAATTTTAAGGGCGTATTTGTCCTCATCAAAAATAGTAGATTAAAATTTTGTATTTCATTGGATGACGTTAACAGTACCATTTTTATAATTTGATGTATTTAGAATTAGAAGTAATTGAACTTTATTTATCTCACATTGGAGAACTTTACATCTGCATTTAACCCATCCCATTGGGGAGCAGTGGGCTGCAATTGTGGGGCACCCAGGGAGCAATCTGGGGTCTTGCTCAGAGAGCCAGAGTGGTCTATAGGAGTGGGTTTCAAACTCACAACCTCAGGATTCTAAGCTCTATGCCCTAACCACTAGGCCGACACTCCCCCTTAATCATATAGTAATGATTTTTTTTAGCAAAATTATTTTACAAAATTGTAGATGATTTTTCTCTTCACAGTATCAATATCAAACTAATCTATGAGGCAATGATTATATTCATCTTAAGCATTCATCATTTATTCGTGTTTCTGTCTACAAAACTAATGCTGAAAATAATCCAATTATTCCACAGAAAGCTTTTTTTTTTATCTTACTCTTTTCCCCTCGTGTAATTAATGCCTGACCAGAAATCAATAATCCCCACTCAGTGTGTGAGTGGATGCAGACACTCAGGGATACCTCATTGACTACCTCTATGCTAATGGGTGAATGTTTGCATGTTTAAAGCCGTTTCACTACTCGCCCTGGAAAATACCAAAGGCACCCAACAGTCAGAGGGTAACGCTTTTAAAGTCACTGTGGTCTTATTCTCTTCTGCTGTGAGATACTGCTGTGCATTTAGGGGAAATAGCATCTATATTTACCTGAGAGGTTGCAATGGCTTGACATTTATGGTGAGGAAGACATATGCAGCTATTTATAATTCTGGTTTCACATATGCATACACAGCGGTGTTAGTTGAATGATGCATTTCAAGCCATTAAGTACGACTTTGTCCTTATAAACATACAGAGCAAGAATATAAAGATGCAACATTTCTTAATGCTTATCCTGAAAACACTGCTAACCATTATTATAGGGTGATATAAGGTGACCATTAATGTAAGCTTTGTAGTTAATTTTCCTTTGCTTTTATATAATAGGAATAAAAACAGCACTTATTCAGATGTGGACACCTGAATAAATAATGCTCTACCCTTCACCATCATGATGGTGGTTTTGCTTTTGTCTCCTCATCACATAAGCCCTTTGCTCTCATTATTAAAATGCCTGCTAACAAGCAGGGGACTCTTAGATTAATGTCATAAATCTTTCTCCTTTCCCAGGTTACACCTTTTCCTTTAACATAAAAAGGTTTATTTTTCTAATTTTTGCTTGTATGCATTATTTTATTGCATGCACACAGGTCTAAAGGTCATTTCCCACGTCGCTTTGCAGCTCTACTGTGACGTCATCATTACTTTGGGTGACAAGGGGAAATATAGAGGCGGGGTTTTCCTTCCTGACACAATCTCCAATACAATGGAGACCCACACTTCTTTGGTCCATGCAGGAAAAATCTCCTGGATGGTAACTCCATCTGAATTAGTGTGCATGTGTTTCTAAGTCTTAATGAATTTTGTGCTCCTGAATAAACCTCTGAGGGTAAAAATGCAGAGAAAAAAGTCTAGTTCCTGAATCGAGGTCAGGACTGGCTCCACCTGCAACAGGAAGTAGAAGTAAAGCTAAAGGGCAGGAGGTTTGTTTGTGAATTCTGACAAGCAAACAGAAAGGAGAAGTTTGAAATCATTGGTTCCTTTATCCCTATAAAATCTGTGTATGTCTCCTAAAGCATAAGATAGTAGAGCTTAGCTGCATTCAACTCACAGTCTACATGAAGTGGCAATAAATGTAGAATTCAAATAAGGAAAAAAGAATAAAAGAGCTCCAAACGCTAACAGGTAGGTGTTACAGAAGTCATTACAGTAAGCAAAGCAGACATAAAGATCGTATCATGTTACTGTGCAGCTGAGCTGTTACCAAGGAAAACCAGGATGTGCAATGAAATACACAAACAAATTACCTTTATTTTTCACACACATATGCAGAGCCTTAAGTACAGGGTGACTGATAGTCAAACCTTTGCATGTGTGGATGTGAACATTTGTGTGTGTAAGTAATCTGAAACTAAAACTGGGTTAACCTGAGGTTTAGTCATTAACCAGTTTGCTGCAATCCAGAAAAACAAGATAGGAAGGTGAAGAAACCGAAAGACCAGCAGTTCATTGTTGTGGAGATGTGGTTACAGCATTACACGCATACGGTTCCTGTCTCTTTTGTTTTCAACGTAACATCCTGCCCAGGCTTCCTACTAACAACTCAGTTACTGATAGGTTTTTCTGTGAGTTACAGTTTTTACCAAAATGATCAAACCTGGACAAACCGTTGGTTTCGAAATGATTCCAAATGACTCTTTTTACTTCATTTGTATATTTGATTTTGGTATAATTTGAAGTGTGCTATCACTATCACTGATTAAACCATACAATTTACAGTCAGCCCTCTGCAAATTCTCCTTATACCAGGCTTGACCATGGCAAGGGTTGAAAAGGCAATCATACAGTTAATGTAAAAAGAATGGAAGAAAATAAAAAGTTAAAAGATGCTTTCTTGACAGAAACAAATTTTAACGTTGGTTTTGATTGATTTGAGGACTCTAAATCATTTCCTACTACTGTTAAGAGCTGAATAATAAGAAGGATGATATACAGATAGGATATTTTTTCCTTTCCAACGTTTTATCGTCATCACACTGTCAAAAGTACAGAGCAATGAAATTAACTCTCTGCATTTAACCCATCCCCTTGGGGAGCAGTGGGCTGCCACTGTGCGGAGCCCAGGGAGCAATCAGTGGTTAAGGGTCTCTGCTCAGGGACCCAGAGTGACAGTCTGTGGGAGTGGGGCTCAAACTCACAACCTCAGAATTCCAAGCTCTATGCCCTAACCACTAGGCCGCCAATCCCCTCATATGATGAGATGTGGTAATGTACAGCTGATCTTAGAAACAAAGACACTAAAGCCAAGGCTGTTGGTGAGGAAACCGCCATGATGGAAAAGAAGGAGAGTAGTAAGAAAAACATACAATCACAATCAACACTGTCCCTTTTATAGATACAGTTAAAAATAAATAAATACATAAATAACAAAAGATAAAATCACCAAGTTACAGCAGCATTAATTAATGAAATTACCAAAGGAGTTGATAAAACAATCAGAACCAGACATAGACACATTGTGATTGTAACTTCTACTTCATGTAGACATGAACACATGCAATACCAGCACATACTGTTTGATAAAAGTGCACTCTTCTAGATACTACAATATAGTGTCTGGATAGAAATGGTTTAACTCAGTGGCATTTGATAAGATATCTCCATGTGTGTTCTGATAAACAAAGCTGTAATAACATTAACGACACTGTGTAACTATAGTGACCTACTTTTAATGAAATCATTTCAGCCACTACAATATTATTTATGCTTAGGTAAAGAAAGCTCAAAAGCAAATGAATAGCTATTGTAATTATTCTGTTGAAAATGTTATTATATCTACACATTTACCAAGTGTTCAGCCCTATTTTAATATTTTCACAATATGCTGACCACCTCAAATGAAACAATATTATCCACAGATGTAGATTTATGCAGAAGTTAATGCTGCGGCTTCATTTTTCTAGTCTGTTCCTTTTCACAAAGATTGATGCACACCAGCGTGTTCTCTACCTACAATGCAAAATTCAGTCTAACACTAATCACATTCAGGAGCATCTCTGCTGAAATGGACATGATGTTGCAGACCCTGTTTCCTTTCTAGGCTCAGCCCAGATGATTTGTAATGACAATTGAAAAACAAACAAAAAAAAAACAAACAAAGAAGACTATCTGGTACATATGTGAGCAAACAGGTTTGAAAACTGTCCTCACTGCATTCTGCTTCATTGTCTGAACTAATCAGAGGAGGTGTGACTCAGGCAAGATGAATTACTTTCTTTTCTGCAGCTCCTAGCACTACGATTGCAGTGCATGAATGTGAGTGACTTAAATGGAGTCACTCACGTGCAGCTGGGCATAAAAAAAACAACCCTGAAAAAAAAAAAGCAAGCAGCTCAAACTTAGGGAGAAAAACTGAAAAAAAAAATTATGTCATCACATTTTCGCTTTGCCTGAAGACATACTGTGATGCACAAAACTCTAGAGATCTGCTGCGCGATTACATAATCATCACAAAGATCAGTCATCCATGCGTGAGGACAGTGTGTGACCCGACGAAGAGGAAAAACACACGAGCTTTACCGTAATTTAAAGACTTGTAATGATATTTGGCTTTTGCAGCATCACTGTTGACCTTTCAAACATTATAAATAAGGCCCTCGATCTCTCTGGTGCTTCTAATTTACCTCCAGGCCAAAGCAAACAGGGATAAATCCTTCCCTTCTTCTCCTTTATCCAGTTTCTGCCCTCTCTAAAGGAGAGGCGCTTTCTTAAGTTAAATCACCATCTCTCCTTCACATGCCCTCCCTGCACAGCAATGTTCCCCTCAGCCACATCTCTCTGTCAGGACTGGCTCCATCCACCCTGTGAGCCAGCAGGGGAGACTACTCTTATCTAATAAACCCTTGTCACAGAGATTAATGTCCAATGATGATAGCTCTCCACCTTGGACTGGGTTCAAACAACTGTCCGCCTGATTAAAACCAAAGTACAAGACGGAGACAGAGGAAGAGAAGGGGAGAAAGACGAGGAGCCTCCAAATCCAACAACAAAAGTTGACATCTTGTTCTTCCAGGAATTTTTAGTTTTGTCAAATTCTTACTGATAATTTTCAATTTTCGCAACATAAAAAAATGGTAATAAAAATCACAAAGCAGTGTTGCTTTGACAAAGCCTTGGGAGTTTTCTTGCACAAAAGTGTCTTTCATTGCAGAAAGTTTTAACATTCACGGTCCTGATCCACAAAGATGAGCAGAACATGCATAAATAATTCATTTCAGACAGGATTAAAAATTAAAAGGCTTTAATCTTTTAAAAATGACCTTCTTTATTTTGCGTATGTATTTAATAATCTCATGGACATATGCATTCGCCCCCTTCAAACTCTTTACCTCCTCAAATAAAAACATTTATTTCAACTTAATAATGGTGAAATGTTTATAACTCAGGACTAATTGGTTGGATCATAAATTAAGAAATACACAAATTGCCAATGATATAAATGGATTCAAGATATACGTATACTGTAAATTGCACCATCATTGTTTTTTACATGAGGGAGTAAAAGACAAAATCATGTATGGATCCCCTAAACTTGTTGAGAAATTGAATTGTGACAAAACCCCACTCACTTAATTTTTTAGAAATACTTAAATGGTTCTATACCATTACTCTTTAGAGAGAATTAGATAATATGATGTCATTTACTTAGACCTAAACACCTTAAGACAAATAAAGAGGTTTGTATTGCTTTACTTTGCTTTTGAAGTGGCATAAGTAAGGTACTTTTTAGATGACGCCCTGTTCTGCTTTTACCGGCTAAAGTAAATGTATATTAAAATCACAAACAAATTAGATTTAGTGGTCTATAGCCAATACATTACTATCGCCTATAAAATGAGCTGTTCTAAAAGAAGAAAGAGAGCAAAAACATTAACTTTATGTACCTAAAAATACATATGGTTTCTAGTATAACATAAAATTAATTCCTCATCAAAACTCTCTCACTGCATTCAAGATTTATTTAACTAAAAAAAGAAATTTTGCCTTATTTAGATTTATTTTATGCATTTAACACATTGAGAATGTTGTACTACCTAACAATATGACATAATCTTCAGTAACCTGAAAAACAAAACAAAAAACTTATTACAACAGTGTTGTTTTCTTAAAGTTTGCTCTTTAGGTCAATGTAGCAGCTTAAACCTTAGCGCATTTAACTGTAGCATGTCGGTGACTCTTAGCTGAAACAATTAATGCTTAGACCAAAGGAAGCACGTAGTTTTCTGCCTTTGATAAGTTATACAACTTTGCTGCATTCGTATTGTTGTTTTACGCAGGGACAGGGTTGCAGGGGCAGCAGCCTCAGCACAAACAGCTGAGAGACATAGTCCCTCCAGCGTGTCCTGGGTCATCACCTGGGCCTCCTCCCAGTGGCACTGGGAGCCACCTCAGCTGACTCCCATCAATGTGGAAGAGAACCAGCTCTACTCCGGGCTTCTCCCGAATGACAAAACTCCTAAACCTATCTCTAAGGGAGTGCCCAGCCACCCTGCAGAGAAAGCTCATCTCAGCGGCTTATATCTGGGATCTTGTTCTTTTGTTCGTGATCCAGATATAATGACCATAGGTAAGGGTATGAACGTAGAACGACCAGTAAATCGAGAGCCTTTTCGCTCACTTCACCGCAACAGATTGGTGCAGTGTCTGCATAATAGTAGCAGCAGCCTTGATCCATCTATCAATCTCCCCCTCCATTCTCCCCTCACTCCAGAACAGGTCCCCAAGATACTTAACCTCCTCCACTTGAGGCAGGAACGCTCCTCCAGTTTGAAGGGGACAAGCCACCTATTTCAAAAAGCCTCAATGAAGACAACGAAATGGAAGCGCATGATGTTGCCTGGTATAGCACAGCTGTGACCCCACACTGGAGCCAGGCCTAAGGTTGGGGTTCATCAGTTAGAGCCTTGTGGTCAGGTTCTGCTTCGTGGGACCAGGGCGGGCCAAGCCCAAAAAAGCAATGTGAGGCCATCCACCCAGGGGGCCCACCACCTGAAGGAGGAACCATAACGGAGCGGTGCAGAAAAGATTAGGCCAATCCACAGTCACTGTCCCTTTCCATTTAACAAGGCTTGTAGTTACAATGAGAACGTCTCACTGACCTGTGATGACCCAGATCAAATGACTTGGAAAGGGACCCAGGTTAAAATCACCTTTAATTGGCTCACTGTGGGAACATCAGACCCGGGTCGACCCATTAATTTACATGATGCCATTGAACGCAACTTTTGGACGTCAACACACCTCGTCAGTGGCGTCTGATCTAACAAGTTGAAACAACTGTTTACATTTGACAAACATGGCGCAGCACCGGTAAGAGGGATTCAGGCAGATAAAAGAGTAAAACAATAAGGAACCATGACTACGTGCTGGCTCACTTCCATCTTCATTGTTTACTTTCCTTATTTCTGTTGAACTGGTGACATCATCAATGTTAATCCAGCATGATGGTGTCACCAGACATGCAGCAGTGGGGGCACAGAGAACAAGCAGCTTGCCTTGTCAGCCGGGGGTCAGACCCAGCTTCTTTTTGCCGATGGGAATGGAGCCAAATACCGCGGGTCACTGAAATTAGCAAGTTAACCCTGGATTGAAAAGGATGATTCAGGTGTTTAATACAAAACTTTAAATCCTCCAAATTTCCACTGTATTTCTGCATCAAAACCAAGGGTCTAACACAGAGCTTAGCACATTTAACACAATACTGAATTGAGGTCACAAGGTTGCAACCAACATCATCAATTAGAAGGAGCCCTCTTAATCTTCTCTACCCCCTGTGATTATAATCTGCACTAGGCCATAAAATCCACCTCTTTCCTGCAGCATATTCACACCACCAAAATCCATGTTAACAACTGCGAACAGTCATCTGCAATGCTTTCTTTGTTTATCAGAAGTGCACATTTCATAACTTCATGCAAAAGTTCAAACAAGTGTGACACAATTATAAGAAAACAAACTGAAATAAAACCAGCACTGTTCCACTGAAGGTGTTCCACCCAACTTCAGGGAGCTAAGTCACGGATGTCAACACTTTAAGCATGCAAACATGTGGTTGCACCTGTATGAGGGTAAACACCTGGTAGGAGGAGCTTGCATGGCATCGTCCTTCAAGCAAAATAATAAACATGGAGGGAAAAGCTAATAACTCAGAGAGACAAACAAGATGGTAGAGGTTCAGACCACAAAGGCTGGTTGTTTCCTGTCAACTCTATTCAGTACGTGTGTGTGTGTGTTTGCATGAGTTTGTCTCTGTGCACATAAACATAAATATTCAGTGCCTGCACACAGTTGAATTCAGTTGGTTTGCTGCAAAGCAAGATTAATGACCCTAAGCCCATTCCTGGTAAAAACAAATATCCCTGTGTGTCTGTGTGTGTAGTTGACCCAAAAAGGAATGCTTTGTCCTTTGGCGCCTTTTAACTGCAAGTCATCATGTTGGGGAGGACTTCCCACTTATGAGCAGAATTAGATTATATCTTTAAAGGGTAGTAATGTCAGTGTCACATATTTATTATTGTCAGAGCGATGTTCTTATAAGGACATGTGTCAGCACATCTTTTAGTTCCTCTGTGTAGAACCACTTCCTGTCAACTCTATTTTCATAATCTCAATGATGAATGATATTAAATACATATCAGTGCTTGAAAGCACAGAGATTTTCAAAAAAATATTAATCAACACACGTAAACAAAAGAAATTAAAATAACAGCAAGTACATTAGAGGACATTAAAGAGTCAACAATGACAATGCGTTTAACATTAAACAATGAAGTTAAAATAAAGGGTATTTCATAAAATGTTATAAAAATCTGTGATAGCCTGGTGAACTGTCCAGGGTGTACCTTGTCTTTCTCCCATAGACTGATTAAAATCACATCAGTTAAGTCAGAAGTAACTTAGGAAATAAATCTATTAGAACTAAACCAAAGAAAATCAAAAACAAGAATTAAAACTAAAATATATAATCAGGAAGTATAAAATAAGAAAAAACATAGTAAATATGAGCTTTAAGAAAACTTCATAACTTTCAAATTTTATGTATTTAAATGAACCATAAAACCGTAGCACACCGCAGACTTTGTGACCTAAAGAGTTTATGCGTGTGAGTTATTTTAAATGATTCCTCAGGCCAATATAAAGTACTTGACACTATCAATGCTAAAAGCAGGGCTCCCCTCTCGAAATACTGAATATTTTAAGTTGGGAGATGAAGCACTGTAGTTGACCAGGTCATATGACCCAGAAAAAAGTATCGCTTCACAGCCATAGGCTCTTATATCGTCATGGAGCTAAGACTAAGCCCTTTTCTCTACTATTTTTCCGCCTGCTTGACTGCTACTTTCTGAGGAGGATAAAAACAGAAAACGTGAAAGGCACAAGGGAAAAAATTGTCGATCTTAGAAAGGAGTTTGTTTGTTGGCAAAGACTAAAAGATGAAGCTGGATGTAAAACCGATCCTCTTTTCTCCACTTTATTATTAGACTGTTAGGTATTTAGTAGAAGCAAAATACAAGCAGTTATGTTTCCAGCTCTTCCAAGTATCTCTAAAGGTGTATCTACTAAGTACAACAACAAGTAAAGCACAACAACAATGACATGCAAACTCTCTGCACATTCTTAATGCAAACGTGTCAGGGTGAATAAAACAAACACACCCAAACCGTGACAACCAGTGTGACACTGACTGTAAACAGACTTATAAATACAAAAGCAGGCACATGCCCTTGTATTTATTGTCTTGTGAAAGTTCAGAAACTAGGTCCTCAAACAATAAAACAAAATATAAAAATGTGCCTTTAACATCTTGGGTCAACCTTCAGTGTTCTGTGACCTGATCATTCCCACTGTTTTCACCATAAACATTGTAAGACGTGTCATTTACAGGGTTCATTAGCCTTTTACTTGGGACTAAACTAAATAGTTCTTTAAAAGCAAAGATATGGGCTTTTATTTTTAGACTGAGCTCTTTTATGACCTTATAAAGAAGTTTCATGGTAAGTGTTGCTGTGATAAACCACATTCATGCAAATATGATTTCCACCATGAGTTCAACAAGTGTTTCATTTCACATTCAAGCAGGAAGATATAGCTTATATGATGCATTTTCCCACAACAAAATGAGTAACAAAATGCTTCTAGATATTTTAAATTGACTAGGTTTTTTTTTTCTAATATCATCAGTGTCTTAAAACTCATATAATGTACAGAAAGGTGGGTTGAAAAATATGTAGTTATTTGTATAAATGTGTTTCAATTCTAATTGTGTTTTAAAGTCATACATTTTTTTCTACATCACATAATAGCAAAATAAGTTAATTTATGTCTATAAACCATTACATAAATAAAGCTATGGTCTGTTCACTTAAATTACAGATATTCTTGAGAATATGTGTAAAATATAAAAAAATATATTGTTTTCTATAGATTCATACTGTATGAAACAGATGGTGTACATTATTATTTGGTGCTACAATAAGGAACTTGTACTGTATATAAATAACCGCTTCCCATATTTCCTGGGTAAATCATTAATGCTGTAAATCTTTAAACGCAGTAAAACTAAAGTAAATAATAGTTGACTCATCCAGAGAGACAAGGTGCTACTGTTGACTGGTAACCCCTTCTTTGTGCACATTTGCTTCAAAACATGACTTCATAATCATAAGCAGTTAATACACTAACTCTGTGTGCCATTACGTTACCACCCAGGGCGACATATTGCAAACACACACATACAGAAACCCACTCAAGCTTAAGAAAAACTCATTATTAAAGTAATTGACATAGGGTTCAAATGTTAAAGCTTATTAGCAGTTAACAACCCCCCCCCGTAAGTACACACACACACGCACACAGTTTGGCTTCACCCATATGTTAGGGTTGGATAAGTACACAAATCTTAGTGTGATTAATCTCAGTGTTTTATTTTATTTACTATTAGTGCAAAAGCAAAGCCCCTCATACTGTCCCTGATAAATGGCTACTCCTCCTTCAGTTTCCAATTAGTTTTGTATCTGCGGGCTTTCATTTGCAACGATCGTACTGATAATGAGGCTTTAAGTGGCCAATATATTTCACGTTTGACCTGCCAGTTCTAACACAGGCAAAAGCATCTGAGTAATCAATGTTTTAAATTACAAAAACAAAGAAACATGCTTCAGGTTGCTTAAAAAAGGTTGAATAGGGGGGCATATGTTTCTTCACATCTTCTACTTTTTAATTGGCAATATTGATTTTTGTCAATTCCAATCTCATTTTATCAACCTCAGTGTAAAACGTTACAAGAGCTGCATTCAAACTATTTTTTTCTTGCCCTCTTGCTGAAAGTGACTATAAAATCCAGAACTGTCTGAATCGTTTTACAATTATATAAACCCCATTGTAAAATAATGGGTTTTACAAGGGGTTCTTATGCAGATTCTACATTAAAAAGCTGTTGTAGTGCTAATTAGTGATAAACGCCATGGATTGCCACAATGTTAAGTAATTCTGCAACATTATCCTATGACGCCATGTTTGTGAAAGAGAAGTTTCTATAAAAACGGGCAGTACTGATACTTTAAATAACAAAAAATGATTGAAACAGAAAGTCTGCTGTAGTCTATTCCTCCTGTCTGTTATTTAGAAAAAAATCACCTCACTTTTACTGCAGCCCAAATAAGGCATTAAGTAATTAGCAGTGTTACGATACAGTTTTTGGGCATGCTACAAAAAACTAGAGGATGATACAGATGATTAACTTCATTCATAAATAACGTCATGCCAAAATGTTGGTTTGCAAAAGTTAAAAATTCTCCTAAATGTAGGAAAAGCTATTACTCTGTGCTAGTTGGATGCACATTTTATTCACTGTAAACCATATCTAATAAATGTAACAGGGCTGCAGGGTGACAAAGGAAGTACCACTGTAGCCTTACAGTTGGAGGGCTTGAATCCTGCTCTTCCTATGCATAAGTGACTTCTCACCAAATACTCTGACTTCCTTATATGTGTTGGGTTAATTAGTTACTCCAAAACTGTCCATGAATGGTTTCTGTATGTCTCTGTGTGGTCTTGTGAGGAACTTGCAGCCTATCCAGGGTATTCACAGCATTTTGTTCCATGGCTGATGGGTTAGATACCTACCATTCCCCCAGGTCCATGGAATAGAGGGAACAGACGGTAGATGCATGGAAGAAAGTTGAATGTGATAGACATGGAAAGTTGGTGCAAAAAATCAAGCTTTTCACCCAATAACGGTAAAGAAGGAGCTAATAGGAGGGTGTTTTCATTTTACCATCCAATGAATATGATCTGTTAGTAGAACATGATATATTAGGGTTGAGAATGCAAGCAACTCATGCTAGTTTCCTTTGAAGCAGACAAACAAGATAAGATGAAGGCTTGAAGATGAAGAGAGATAATGTTCATTTGCATCAAAAAAAAACGCAATGGGGTCAACTGGGTCTCTAATAAGGGGGTCTTTCAGTAGTGGTGGAGCTAGGCAAACAGGGATGGCAAGGTATTATTTGTGTGTGGGGGGGTTCAAAAACAAACTACAAACAATAAATACCTTCTGCAAAATGTATATTTATTAAACTAAAGTTGTTTATTTTCCAAACTGTATACAATGATGTACTGTACAATGTATTATAAATTAAGTATGTAGCTCCTCGGACTAATCAAATCCAGTAGTAAACAAAAATTTGAGCTAAATTTGGACCTGTCAAAACAGGGCAGGACAAGCAGCGGTGCACACTTAAATGTGTACCACAAGAAGAAGAATAATAGAACAACAAAATAAAAAAAAAATAAACATACAGCCCTTTGCTTGTGAAAGGGCCTTTAAAACTGACTATAGTTGACCACTACCCAGTGATATGACAACACCAAGTTCACAAAAACTTTCAGAACAGCAAAATTCTGTAGTTCTGGTGAGATAGATCTAAATGTTTTACAGAGACTTCCATATTTAGGGAATTCGTCCTCCTTGACTCAACACTGATTGTGCCCTGGTGACTTAATCTATCGTCTGCCATTGTTGACCTATGGTGGGTTTTTTATTAATTTCACAAGCCAAATTTCACTAACTGTAAAAAGTTAATGGAAAACCTCTTTGTAACGTACCAAAAACATACAAACTCAAGTAGAGAAGCTGGTCCTGCTCAACCTACATACCAGAAAAAGGAAATGCTTTTCATTGATCCTGTGTGCTGCTGTCATGTTGTGTTTGGAGCGGTCTGGAGCATGAAGGAGCTGCATGTCAGCTTATCCAATGAAAGTGCAGCAGAGACATGCATTCAAGTCTGCTTGGAAATTAGATTTATTTCTTCACAAATGATACAGAATGAGGTGACAAAGGAAAGGAATGTATTTTGGGCAACCAATTACCATTAAAAAAATATTTTTTTTTTGCATGAATTGTTGGAATAAATGGAGGGAATCCATGCATGGAAAGAAGGATCAAGCAAACATGGTGCTTTAAAGGTGGGGTTACAGTATGCTGATGCACGTACAATCGGCATGGAAACTGAGGCGCCACTCATTTTGCCCGCAGAATTTATACTGGACCCCTGGCGGGCTCCAGGGGTGGCATGTACAGCACATACACCAAGCTTACCAATCTCACTACAAAAATACAGCAGTTTACAACTTTTGCAAAGCCCCTGTGCTGTCCAAGAGCGACAGCCATTTCTTTTTAGAATTCGCAAATGGGAGCTGTTACTCGATTGCCATGTTTTTTCACACAGATCTGTCCGCATATTCAAAATTTTCCTGGTGCATGGTGCATAAATTCTGTCAGCCCAGATGCTAGGAGGCGCATGGAAGTAAAAAAGATGGAATTTCACCACAAGGGCCTAGTCAATCATCAACGGAGCTGTAGGCGACCGTGCCAATAGATGCACCATCATGGTAAATATGTCTTTAAAACAGCACTCATATGTAGGGATGTCCATTTTCTTTTCCAATACCATACAGGTATTGCAGCTCTAGGCATGTCAACACTGATTGACCTGATACGATAGCTGATAGCATACTTTATTACTTTATTTTTTAATGTAGATTGGTAAATAACAAAAAAGGCTTGATCAAATTATTTTACTTAAGCACAGAATATCATGTATTACTAACCAATGGGTCAGATAACATTTTTATCAGAAGTGGATAAAAGCATTTTTTCTATCCACTTGATTATACTCGAGATTCTAGATGCAGGCTGGGATCGCGACATCCCTACAGATGTCGGCTGTTGATGCTCTTTGTCTTTTCCTTTGGGATAAAATCAGAAGTGCTTGCTATGGATGAGTCCTAAAATTGCTCAGTGACTCATAATTATGACGTCATCCCAATATTCAAGGAGAAAAGACCACTTCTGTAAACCTTATTGCCTCTGTGTCTCCAAGCAGCCTCTGCATCAGGCAGCATTTAACTAATCAGCTCTGGACTGCAGGGATGTAATTTTCATTCTGTTCCTTGTGAACGAGGGACCGGTTGTATAAAAGCACTTAATCTGATTAGATTCACCAAGACGGGGGCTGCTGTGGTGTCATGATGCCGACTGACTGCACACTCTGAGGAGTGAGGTCATTCAAAACCTTTAATTATAGTTTTTAAATCCCATCTAGATTAGTGTCTAGATGTGTCATTGCGAATGTATTCGATAGTTCAAACCTTGAAAGGTGTAGTTCTAGTCTATACCTATACAAGATGTGTGTTGTCTGTAATTTACTGGAGCTTTGATCCTGATTATAAACAAAACAAAAGCTCAGTTGATGTGTTCTTAGTGTGAAAGCACCATCTACATCTACGGTGTGGCCATGTAGTGCTTTGTAATGTTGATATGCTTTCTAGATCAGTGATAATGCTTTCAGAAGGCTTTCCGGCCTATGATTCACGACACACGAAAGCACACATGGTCTGTCTCTCATTGTAATGTTAAGCTAAAAGATGAAAGTACAGTGTCTGTCTGGCACTAAAGACCCTCTCTCAGCGCATCTGTATTCCCCATGGACACACAGGCACGCACACACAAAATACACAAACAGGCTCCACAGACACCTCAATTATGATAATGTGGATCAACATTAATGTAGCCTTACAGCACAGTGGGTTTGCAGCGATGTTGGGCATGAATGTGTGTGAGCATTCCAGACAGCAGGAGAGGACGGGTCTTTACTGTACCTCATTTAACACAGGTTACTCCCAGCTGAAACTGCTGTGTCTCTGTACAGAGAGCCGGAACCAAAGGTAGAATCTAAAGTTTAGTATGAGTGAGAATTCTTTGTGAGTAAGAAAAAAACGAAATGGCTTAATTGGTAAAAAACCCTATAATATTCTCTTTCCCTTCATAATAAACAGCATTAAACTATTTTGCTGCAGAGACATCACAAATATGCAGAGGAGTGTTCTTTCAGACTATTTGGATCCTCAGACTATTCAATACAGATGCACAATTAAAAGAAAAGGCTTAAAACTCTAGGAAAAAGTCAGATTATTTATCTAAACATAAATTATTTTTTAAACATATAAAGCTGATGATATACTTTAAATCTTCACCACTGACCTACTTTAAAAGATGTCCCCATTCTTATCTTTCATCCAAAGCAAACATTTCCTTCTCTCCATCTCCTCCCCCTTTGCTTCCTACCTTCTCCTTCTCCTCCTCACCCAGACTCCCTCCCTGCTTTCTTCCCTGTAATTACCACCTCAGACTCCAATTAAAAGAAACCACAATAAGGAGAACGGAGGAGGGAGGTGGTTCAGGGGGGAGGTACTGTATAGGGGTAAGAGAGGCAAAGATTTAATGAGCAGTTTGTCCACAGAAGAACAAGCAAATGTAATCTTAATAAGCTATATTTATTGTAATACCAACTTCCATTTGTTTGGGAAAATTAACCACACTATCGTCGCTTCAATCAAACTTTACTTCAAAACATTTTCGCTAATCCCAACTAACTTAGAGATGATGCTCTGTTTCTTATATGTTTAAGGTCAATTTAACAATTGAGTATGGCTGTTTTTTAGGCCCCAAAGGTCATGAACACAAAGTCATTCATGAAAACAAACACTGTCCTTAGTTTTTACAGCATCCTACTGTAAATACATAGATTTTTCCTAAACTTTAGTCTAGTTCTAATTCAACTTGATTCAGTGTCTTGCAATATGACCATCTACATTGTCTAAGTTGAACTTTTGTGCCAGTTAGAATTATGTGTACAAAGAAGATCAGTTAATAAACCTTTTCTTTAACCTTCCAAAGGCTATGCTATATGTCAATTTACCATGCATTTGTTCCATTAGGATTGCTAACTCTCAGAGGGTTGGTAACTTTTTTAGTGAACACCATTAGGCATGGAAAAAACATTTTAACATACTGTACAAATAAAAGTGGTACAATTCACTGAATTCAAAGCAAACAAGTCCTTGAATCAAAATATTTGGCTCAGTAGTTCTGATTTATCTCACATGCCTGCATCCTGTACAGTAAACAGGAGTTAACAACTGTGCAAATAGAAACACTTTGGATCCTTAAAAAAAAGGTTAAAAATTAACATTCACCATCAGAACACAAGTAGATGCCGAATCACAAATCCTTATATCAAAACTGGATAATAAATCTTATTCAGGAAATGTCAAATGATCAATGCATGGGGTAAGAGTTAAAGAAAAGTCTGATTGAGAATCCCTCATATAACATGTTCATCCAGGTGCTTGTTTAATTGATGGTTCGTTTAATAGAGCACTACAATATGTGATAGCTTCATCTATAACACTAGATGTCCTTTAACAGTAGGTTCATGAGATTTTTCTATACGTTGCAAATGAAGGGATTGATACGACCTATTACTGCATCTGAACACCTTTCCATTTATGTCCCCACCTTCCTAGAGGTGTTTATCCGGGAGCGTTTGTGTTTGAGTCGAGATGGATTGCTGACAGCTTGCCTTTGTGTTTGCCTAAGCCTGTTTCCTGTCATTAAGGATCCTAGTGCACACACACACACACATATGGTCTTCCTGATACACAAAAACACAAGTGCACGCTTCCTAATGTGAAAACACAAATGAGACAGAAGGTCAATACGCCAAAAGAGCACCAAAACAAGACAGGACGACTGAAAATTAACGGGGGGAAAAGAAACACGATATGGACTTTGAAATTTGAGCTACACATACACACAGATGTAAACTAATACCACAGGACCTTTCAGTTGTGGAAGATTCGATCAATCCATAAACTCAGAGAGCGCAGCAGGGCAGCCCTTACTGTCAAGCTGTCATTGAGTGAGCAAGCTTGTGTGTATGTGAGAGAGGATGAAATGGGCCTCATACTAGTGTGCCAACTGTGACTGCCAAGACACAGACACACAAACACATGCATACAAAAGTGTGGGAGAAGGAGTGAAGAGAGGTGCTTTGATTTACTTGCCTGCCAAAGGGAGACCTGGCATAATTCACAGAGAGGAAATGGATATGAGTCCATTAAATGCACACAATTACAGACACACACAGACGCACAGCGGCCACGGTGGTTTATTATTTTATTCAAAAGATCCGTCTCTTCCGTTTTCTTAGAATACTGTGCACCATATGAGCTGCTGCCACGAATTTAAAACAATGCGTTGTACAGTCACTGTATGTATGGCTGAGCAGATTTCCTTTCGTATCTTCAGAAATGTGTAAATAAACAACACATCCTGTAAGAGCAGCTTCTAGTTCCTCTGCAAACCGGATGAACCAAGTGTCACTTTTGTAACCCCTGGCCTGTTAAACCTGAAAATCCACCTTCTCTGTTTCTGCGTCAAAAGGACCTGAGTGTCCAATTCTTACACTTTAGTTGCACAGATGATGCCTTAGCCCTTTGTATTATGAAGGCAAGTCTATTTTAATTAAATAGAACAAATATTTACCACTTATCTCATGTTACCTCTCATTCTCACTATCTTTATATGTTGTAAAAGCAAAGAATAAAAGAACTTTAACCCTAGATTTGCTGTGTTATAATGTAATAATGCACCACATCTCAAATAGGGCTGCATTTAACAGATATTGAGCAAATCAAGTTATCTACCGATTATTTATTCAATTAATTGATTAATAATCGGCCAACAAAAGGTTCCTTATGGGAGACTTTTAAAACAATTTAACCAGTTGAAACTAAACCTTTTCGAGTTCTGGATGAGCATATTGACAGATCAGAAGTTTTTTTTTTATCTTAAATTCAAAATGTTTATATATATTTTTACAATTTTGATATAATTACTGCTCTAAGGGGTTGCTCTGTCGGCTAAAGGCACGTTTTAGACTCTCTATACTCTCAGTCATTTACTATATAAAATCTCATAGCTAAGGTATGGCTATTCATTTTGTGAGTTATAAAATCAAAACATTTGCAGGTAGGTAATCTAATTTTTACTATGATGAACATAAATGTAAGATGCTAAAGAAAATTTTAAATATCAGCTCCATTATAGTTTTGACATTGTTTTAAAATATTAGTGGAAATAATATAACTTGATTTTACACATGACACCTTTTTAGCAAGCAAAAATGGGAATTAGAAGATAGAAAAATGCTTTTGAATGAACTATACCTTTAAAAACTATATATTCTCATCGCCCTTCCAGTTTTACTCTTATAATCATTAATCCATGGATTCAAATGCTGGACTATTTGGTCAAAATATGTAAGAAAAAGGTGAAAAATATATGCAAGGTAATTAAATTAGAAGTTGCTATAAAATCCCTCCTACTGGACCATCTATTGGTGTTTTTATTTCTCATATGTTCTCCTATGTTTTGCAGAAGTTCATACTTCTGTAAAAAAGACAGCTCCAAATCATCTATCTTCTATTTCTAGACTGAGACTGCAGTGCAATCGGATTATTTGCTGTTAGATTTGTGAGATGTTTGCTGCAGAAAACAGAAGATTATTGAGCTTTCCTTCAACTTCCCTAACGCAATGTTTAGTGTCAACAATGCAAACTTGTAGGAGAAAGCAGCCCACACAAGCAGCCGGCTCTGACCAATTACAGTCGAGCTCTGCCCTGCTGCTTTCAAAAGCACCTTACACCTTTTTGCATTTTACAGTGCAAGAAGGTTCAGACCTGTCTATAAGACTAATTGAAAATATTGGATTTTTTTAACTTAGATGATGCTTACATCCAAAGAAACCAGGCAGTAAATAACAGGTTTAGGTGCAGTGGAAGGTTTAATATCTTGCTAAAGGATACCTTATAATGGCCTGCGAGGAAAAAATAATCTTTAGACTGAGAAACGCTTTCTGAGCCACAATCAACTTGATTAAAGAATCACTTGTGATACTTAATATGTTTGAACCTATGCAAGGTGCTATGGTCTTGTGTGGCATAGCTTGTTATTCAGATCTAGTCCAGTGTCATGAGGAGAGAATGAAACTGAATTGAAACAGACATTTCCACTCAGTAGTCTGCACACAGTGGCTTTTTCCAGCTTTCAGCTGTCACTGAGGGCAAAACAAAAATGCTAGCAGGCAAAAATCAGGGGGGGGAAGCTGACTGCTTGCAGCGTTGATGAGATGAGGTTAACATGCCCACCTTTGAATCTTCTTTTGACACAGACCCTGGGACAACAGAATGCTGTTCATGAAGTCCCACTTGAAAAAAGGGAATCAAAGGGTTGCAAACAAGCATGGTTTGATAAAATGTGTCCTTGTTTATGTGCATTTCCTGCAGGAAAAGGTTCAAGGAAATGTAGAGGACAGCAAGTTTGCATTTCTCCTTCAGTTTCTACCCTCCTCCTCCTTTGCCTTACTGCTGACACAGGTCAAACACAAAGATCAAAACACACAAAAAAATTATCAGGTTCAGCAACTCATTTCATTATCAGTCCAATGAATAGATCAAATGATATTCAGCACACAAGATGTGGCAAAGCAAAAATTATGGAACATGAGATTTAAAAAAAAAAAAACTTTCAAAAAATATGAAAATGTGTTTTAAAGCATTGATTGAAGAATTATTCATCTGTAGTTTTCATAGTTACATATTATATTATATAACCCATATATTTTTACAAATATATGGGTTTTGAAACACACAAAAAATTTGTTTTAAAGAATTCCAAGCTTAGTATAGGAGTTATCAAGATTAGACAGTGAAATGTGGTCTAAATTCTTAATGATTGAGGGTTGATTAAAGGTTTAGATGCCTTTGCCAGATATTTTAATCTAAACAAACCATAAATAATTACAATAAGCCACTTAGAAAGAAGACCACTAGTAAGGTTCTGTCAGAGGTTATGTTTTGTAAAACTAGAGTGCATCTCTGTACTTTGTTGAGCGTGGTATAGACATCAAACCGAGTTGTCAATGGACTGGCCATTATATTAGGCGCTTTGTGGGCTATTATACTGACTGGTTTGAAGTGGGGCACTATGGGTAACCAGTAGAACTTGACAGAGAGAGGGTTGATTCAATTTCAGACGTAATCTCAATAATTTAAAGAAGATTCACAGCACAGACTTGGAGGCTATTCAAGAGGATATTGCAGTAGTTAAGGCAGGAGATAACCATAAATTATGAAGAGAACTGGGTGGCCTGTTGGGTTAGGTGGCAAAAGGTTAGCCAGCCTTGGCATTTTTATATTGTGTTTAAACTGTTTCCATCTTGGATAAAAACAATTGTTAGTTCCCAAAATGTACAAAATAACTGAGGATTCAAAAGCAGGTAAGGTCTCTTTAATGCATTGTACCTGCCCTTCCCAGACAAAGCCATGTTTGGTCATAAACGAATAATTCCTTGGTTGAATAGGGGGTCCCATCAAGATAAAGCAGACATGGAAATAATTTGACACCTGTGTAGATAAGTCAGACGCCTCTTCTCACGAAACTTGATACCCTTATCTGGATAAACAGTTAAGAAAACGGCATGTTTCCCTGTGCAAATCCGTATACACCAAGAGTACGAAATCAACTTTTTGACTCACCGGCCAAGTGGACCAGAAGATAAAATTATTTACCGAGCAAGCATATTTTTATCGTCCAGAAAAAAATCACATATTTTGTAAGGAACATACTTCACAAAGGCATTATGTTATGTTGCAAACAGCCACAGTGAAAAGTAATGTAGTTTTATAAAATAAAGTTGTAATCTACAATTTCATTAAAAAAACAGCCAAACAATATTTTCATCTTTGCGTATTTGCATTAATATAGACACCAGCGTACTAACAGTGGCTTAGGTTGTTTCGATTGAGCCTAAGACATGGACACTCAGCAAATGTTGCATTTAGTCCATTTATGTTCATGGATGCTCTCCAGTTCCATAGATTGATATCCAGTGACAAATTAATTGTGTCTGTTCTCTTCTGCATATTTGCTGCGCACCGAGCAGTATATTATCTTAGCATCATCGAGTGTTGCGGAATAGCGCCATTTTCTCAATAAACTTTCCCTTCATCTTTTGGGCCGTATATCCTTGCTACCCCTCCTCCTCATTGGCATGTTGTCTTTTAGAAGGCTTAGTTGCTCCAACTATACTGTATACCACCACTGTCTGCCTGGCGGCGGAGTTGTTAAATGACGGGGTGTTGGGGTTTGCTCTCTGTACGTGTGTCTATCGGCGTCTGAGGAACAGACAGCAGAGGAACAAATGGACAGAGGAGAGATTTACTAAAATAAAAGCTGAAAGGACGTGACTGAAGCGCCACTGTGGTCCAAACATTAACTAGCCTTGTGGCAAATGTTGCTCTGGCCTTAATACACCGAATTAAACATGTAGTCTCATTTGGCCTATGTTAATTTTGGACCCTGTACAGACCTCACCACCCTTACCACATATGCACTGATCTATAAACAAGAACAGGCTTCAGAATAGCGGCTGAGCTTTACAATCCCCGTTTTAGAAGCTAATTTAATTCACTTTGGACTTTAAAGTTGAACATTTAGCTTCTCTCCCATCGGTCAACACAGACACATCATTTCTCTCTCTATTATTTACACCCTGCTTCCTTCCACCTTCGTCTACCAGTTTCTTTGGCAGCATTACCTTACCACCCACTGAGGTAGCATAAGTATTATAGAGCCTATTATTGCTTCTCCAGCTTCAAGGAGTTTTAAATTTACATTTAAACCTGTCTGTGCAGATTCCTTATTTGGCTCTGAGTGGAAGTAGCGTGTATCTTGCTTGCTTAGGATATTTTGAACAAAGTCCTAACATTAATAGCAGCTAACAGCTAGATATAAATACAACATACAAAATGTATTTTGTATGTAGTTATCTGAGTAATTCTTTTTTTGTACCAAGTACCCAAAATTCTGCCACATAAGAACTCTAGGTTTTAAATAAATACTCATTATTTGCAGATGACAGGAAGCAATGTTCTGATACTTCCCTTAGCATTGTTAGCACCCAGTGTATAACTAGTTGCACATATCTTCACAATCACCCTTCAGGTATTTATTGTTTCTACAGAGTAGCAATAATTGATAAAGCTAAGCCATTAAAAAATAGATGGCTATCAGCCAACCCTAGACAATGTCTTTATTACTTAACTCAGTCAGCATCTACTTTAAGGAACTCAGCATAATGTCCATTTTAATATCTTACATTACTTTCCAATAGAATCAATGCATGTAATGAGATATCAAGACTTATGCTGTGCTGACACCAAAGGCGTTACGGGTGTTAAATACACGCAAATGCAGAAATGTGGTCGCTTAGTCTGACGCTGGCTCAAACGGTCAAGTTGCTTTGACGCTCCGGTTGTTTAACTACTCTGTTTTGTAGCTTTCACCTAGAGAGCAGCATGGCTTTAATTACTTAATGAGTTGGAAAAATTGTTTTAACGCATTTTTAAGTAAGAAAGTCCACCTCCAAACACCATCTGTGCAGTCAGTTGATCAGGATTATGATCCTAGAATATGAAGTTCCTGTTCTGAGCGCCAGACCTGCAGCATACCACCACTGTAAATCCCTGCTAGGATCTCGTTCCTGCCGGCAGCTTGTGGGGAGTTTCTGGGAGTGAATATAAAGTGTTTTGAATTTTTGTGGTAAAAACTGCAGGTACCAGAATATAAAATTGAATATTTTTCATCTGCAGCTTTTAACATTTTTAGTTAATTGGGGTATTTACAAACTGTTTTGCCATAGTTAATAAAGAAAATTGAGTGCAGCAATAATGATCTAAGCTCGCTCTGTTCCTTCTACATAAAAATCCATTCTTCCTGCTATTTTTACCTTTGCAGTTTAACTCCCTTTATATTTATTTATCTTTTATATGCAAAATATCTGCAGAAGCAATCACAGCTTGCAGGTAGTGTCTGTCTCCCCATAAAAAACTCCTGGATCAGTTTTTTCTGATTGGTTGATGCTCCTGCCTCCAGTCGCAAAAGTTCAATTTACTTAACTCCAGTGTTGAACGCTCCGATGCCTGTACGCTCGGACGCCAGCACACTCAAAATGCACTGTACCCAATGCTCAGACGCGGCACTTTACCCCTCAATGCAGTCCCCCATAGACTTTGCTTGTAAAACAGGCACTTTGACGCCCAGAACGCGCCCGGTGTGAACGCAGAATTAAGCTACATCCTAAATGTAATGTTTATTTATTACTCAAAAAATATTTTCAACATGTAACGATTAGAACATAATAGGTTGTATTTTGGATGCATACATGGCACACACCCTCACATCTATGGTTTTTCATTATTAAATTACCTGAACACATACACACTTATTGTTGTGTCAGACTATGCTTGTGGGGACTTTCAATTTACTTCCATTCTTCTTGCATTCATTTCTATTGCCTTACCCTAAACCAAACCCTAGACGCCACCAGCCAGTTAGTCTTAAACCCAACCCCCACTCCAAGAACAGAGCTTCTCCTCATGGGGCCCAGTCTTTGGTCCTCATAAGGGCCTATAATCCCCCAAAATGTAGCATATTTCTGGGAAATTGTCCCTACAAGGTATAAAAAACATGGAGGACCACACACATACCCTAACACACTGAGACAGACAGATAAATTGACAGGTCAATCAGCTGATGACCTTTGTTGATTCAGGACCTTTAATCTGTCTGAGTAAACAGCTGCCGTCTCCCTGAGGATCATCTCCCTCTGATAGCACCTGAGCACGTGTGTCTCCTTGTCTATGAGATAGCTAACATGCCAAGTGGATGCAGCATCTCAGAATAAGTAAAGTGATATGGTGTGCCCTCTGACCTTTTCTCAAACGTGGTGTGCATTTGGCCTTGTGTGTCTGGTTTGTTTTGTCTTAATTGAGCTGAGCTTTGTCCTATTGTTCATCAATAACTATTAGTTTCTGTAACGTATCTTCTGATAGAATTTGACCTCACTTGTTTCTTATTTCTGGCAACCCCAGCTTTCAGAATATTACTTCAAAAACCCACATTTATAAAGGAATCAATAATTGTCTTGCCACTTTCTGTTCTTAACTTTAAGTTCAAGACCATTTTACTCTAACCCATACTAATATCAGTAATAAATGGCAATACGTGGTAGTCTGCAGAATAAACAGAACAGCAGTTAACCAGCAGTTAAAGTGTGTTTTCTTCATCTAAATGCAAAAAGTACTCTCCATGCATTTTATTTGGTGTCAGCTCACCTTCTATCAGATGGAATTTTCATACAGCCAAGGGAAATGAGGAGGGAAAGCAGGTGAGAATTCCAATGAGTTCCTGATAAATGCCTTCACTCTGAGAGTAATTCACAGAAATGCAATCTTTGCTCAATTCCTGAATACTTAACTACCCAAAAAGGCAGCGTTTGAAACAATGCACGCATATTTCATGAACGGGGGAGTGAGAACCAGGCGGGCGGGATGAGGAATGAATGAATGAACGATTGAAGACAATGCTGGATTCCATCAAGCATGTCGTCGACCCGTCACACAGTTTGAAGAAATTCACCAAGGCTGAACTTGGTGAAATTGAAAAAGAACCCCAAATTTAGGAGATGGAAGAGAATGGCAAAGATCATGCCATCTTTCTTGCAAAAACATAAATTTGTTTGACTATGGTTCTCATTTGTGTGACCTTTGATTTCTGAGTCGTTCAGTCAGAGGAGTGCCACAGTGGGCTCGCCATTGACAAACAAAAGAGTATACATGGCCAACTATGCTTGTGAGCCCAGCCAGAGTACTTCTGTATATAAGAAACAGTGTCTGGACTTTACAGAGAAAACATTATGAGTCAGAGTGTATGGGAAGTGAATGAACTTTGGTAACAACCACGAAGAGCCATGAAGGAGGATTTCCTGTAGGTGTCCTGCGACAGCAGGCACTTACAGTAACTCATCTGATCATCTCTTTATTCAGTCTGTTTCCTTTCTTCTTTGTGTCTGAGATAATTTCAGATTCATACTCTAAGCCTCATTCTTTCTCTCCGAATGTCCAAAATAAAAGATTTTATTCGCAACTACAGGCATATATAAAATAGTGTCTATTTGAAGAGTAAAACCTGTTGATAGATTATTGTTCAACCTTTGCTTAGTTTCTTTGAGGAAAGGCCAATAAAGGATTTATGAGACAGGATGACATATTTTAATTTGTACTGTAGTCCTAGTCATCTAGTAAGGTTGGAGACCTTCTGGACAGTGACAATCAAATGAACTTTCACCTTAATCTTTTGCATCTTTTTGTCAACAATGGCTCTCTGCTTGGAGATGAAGGCAAGAAGACGTTCATTCAACAGATTCTCCTACCCGAACTTCAGATCTCTATGGTCCCTCCAGAGTAATCATGGGTTGCTTCTGTTTTATTATTTAATTTGTGTAAAACACTTTAACTTGTCTGAACTGAATTGTGCTATATAAATAAAACTTCCTTGCCTTGCTTCTCTGATTGATATTTTTCACAGCTCAGCCTGTCGTGTTAGGTTAATGTCTTGTAACTGTATATCATTCTGTTTTCTGGTAATGGATTGCAAATAGCTCTGTGAGATTTTGGGAGCTTGGAATATTGCTTTAAAACTTTATCCCTGACTTGTCTTTAAGTTTCTTAGCTTACTAATTAGGTAATTTTGGAAGATACTGATAGCAGCAGATTTTATATAGACATATTAAGTCAAAGAGGGCTAACTGGAAGTGTTTTCAGATTAAAAACTGCATATTATTTTAAAGGACAATAATGCACTACTAGAATTGGAATAGCAATATTATTTTGGCTTATTTCCTCTGCATTAACCATAAGCATTTATATTTGGCTTTGGGGTTTAATTGTCTGCAAGACACAGGATGCTAACTTGTCAAGAGCTCATTGTTACAAGACTTCTTATTTGCAGTAAAAGGTGCTTGCTTCTGGCTTGCATGCATGCATGGATCTGAAAGCCACCTATATGCTTTTTGCCACCACTTAACAGGTTGGATTGAGAAAGCTGGTGTCCTTCTCTGCGTAAATTTAACTTTATCAAATATTGATTTAGATTTTTAGATTTGGAAATTGCTTATTTTAAAAATGTGATTATGTTGCATGTCCAACCCTAGAGGAAAGCACGTGTTGGAATTCTTAAAAAGGCCAGGAAATGTATATAAAGTGTATAAAAGATATTAATTCCAGTTTTAGAATTTAGCACCTCTAAGTGGTCAGGAGCAGGATTTATCAGGCAGAGCTAAAAGAAGCGCTAAAAGCATCTTGCTGAAGCCTTCCACCATTCCCCTGGAAGCACTTAACTCCACCACACCCTATCAGCTCCATTTCCAGGATGGATAGAACAGAGGGTTAGAGAGGCAGACAATAGGATGGAGGGATGAGAAAGAGGAGGCCGTTTTTTGTTTTTTGTTTTTTTGTTTTTTTCTGTATAACCACATTATATTCTCCAAGGGGACAGGACAATGCAGCTTTAACCAAAACACATAAACAGTTAAGGTCCACGTGTTTTCTAACAGGCGCATTGGTGGTTAAAAAAAAATCCTAGTCAAATCCAAAGAAAGTATGATGAGCATTGTAAGGCAGACCATCCATTCAAATAGGAAAACAATGTAAGAGCCGTTATGCCTTACGTGATTGTCAAACTGAAAAACAATTCTTCCTAAATCTATACTTTTAGTTCAGATTAACATAACAGCAAATTCGCAACAAATAACCTCACCTCAGACATCAAGGAATCCGAATTAAATTGAATCAGTAAATATTAAGAATTAGATATTAGAAATTGTTCAATTTGAACCCTGATACTATAGAATCAAATTCAATTGTTCTTTTAATATTAATTGATGGGGATATCAGTCAGGCTTAGATGTAATTTAAGTAAATTAGTCATTGTTTCACAGCTGGAAAACTGACAACAAAGGATAAAGTCTACATATAGTTAAAAAAGAAAAACAAAAAAGTAGGATAATTAATTTTCACTGTAATTTACACTGTACCTTCAATGACTTAGTATTTTTTATTTCAAAAATGTGTCGCATACATTTACTGGGAAATTACTTTGGTACTTTAATCACATTTTCATTGGATATGCTTCTACTGGCCATCATGGTTTAATAAGTGTCACAAAATGTGTCACCGGATCTGGATTACTGGAGGCATCCTCTGACTTTATGTGTGCACCTGGCATGGGAACTCCCAAGAAGTACTGATTAGACCCAGTTAAATAACCCCTGAAAGTCTAGGTTCCCACAACAGGCATGCATAGAAACAGCAGTGTGTGATAAAAAGATGGTCCTTCCTGTATTACCACAAAGGAACCATCACTATTCGAGTATAAGTGTCAGCTTAAAAACATAAGTCGCAAGACGGTCATAAATCGTGAATCTAGTGGTTACTATGGTGAGACATGGTGCAAGAATGGAGATTCTGTTAAGCTTCTGTCGACTGCAAACACAGATTAAATATAGTTTGGAAGGCCCACTCAGGTGATACAATTGGTGGACCCTGGGTGGCCTCAAGAGCATGCTTATACACCTACATATTTTCTGACCAGCAAGGGAAATTAAAGACTCAACTTCCGTCTTTCTCACAATAAATCAGAGTTTCTATTTAGCCACTACAAGGGTGGGCGACAGTACCCTCCAATCCCTCTTGTTTGGTAACGAGTTTCATGTGAGAAGCATTAAAAACTGGTGTTAAACCAGTGTGACTGGTTGGAGAGGGTGGGGTAGGGGGTCTAAACAGCCATGTCTTCAACCTGAAAGGCAACACCCTCACAATAAACTCAATATGTTTTGGCATTTGAGAAAAGAACACAAACTGGAAGCTGGATGTTACCTGAAATATTGTTCTACCCAGGATACATTCTCACAAATCACCTGATTCACTGTGTATACCAACTACTGTGTCTTATGTAAGAGGCTTTTATGAACGGTAATACCACTTAGGGAAAAACAGCCTTGTAAGCATTCCCTTCCAAAGATGCTCACTGCTTTTGCTCAGAAGCTGAAACATTTTCATCACTCATTCAATCTGAGTGGTACCTGACCTTAGAGGGGAACTGTGGCGTTTAAGTCCTCAACAGAAGCCCATTTGCAACAACAAAAAAGCTAAACCCCTGTTAGATTAGATGGAGACGATCTGTGAATAGTAATTAAGCCTTTCCACAAATTCTCAGTAAGATTAAGAACTACACTTTAACTGGGCCAAACAAAAATTTGAATAAATGTGGATCTCCACCACATTTAGGAGGCGCTGTCCTTCTGAATGGTGGGTTTCTGTCTCTTATTGGGTTTCCTCCCAATCTGTCCCATATTTACCTCCATGCATCTTCTCATCACTTTGACCATCTCTCTGTGTTCCTAAAACGAAGATTCCCGACAGTATAATGTTGCAACCGCCATGTTTCATGCTAGCATTCTGCAAATAGCTCCACACATAATTCAACATATTTGCTGTATCACTGCATGAGTGTTTCCCCTCCATTGAGTTACAATAGGCAACACGTCTGCTTTATTACTCTCTTAGTCTGTCATCTTAGACCTTGACTTATTTTCCATCACTTTATAAGAATACACCACAGTGTGTTGGGCTATCATAATAATAAAAGGTAAACACTTTAAATGGTAGACGTACTTTTGCGAGGTGCTACTTTCATGAAGTTTTAAACAAGTTTAAGGTAAAACATGGGTGGAGCAGGTGGAGAAGAATAATGGGGTTTGAGACTTGTTTACCAATGAAATGAGTCTGGAAGATTGCTGGATGCCCCTGCTGAGAGTCAGTGGTAGCTTTTTCCAATAATTAGAAACATTTGGAAAAAAAAACAAATAGACTCCAACTAGTTGTTGTTGCATGCAAACAAACGGATAACGCATATCTTCATTTCTAACTGTCTTATTGCAAACATAAAAGACACCACAAATCTGAGGACTCCTGTGCCGCCCTTCTCTTGCTCATCATTCCCTTAAGCTGCAGTGGTTGCATCCTGCACTCATAAGTCAGTAGTTCGACCATGCTGAAAACAGTATCTAAAGTTTGAAACACTGCATTACTTCAGTTGGAATTATAAAGAGTTTGAGAGTAAAAACGTAGCTGCGGATGGGAAGCTCTGCTGCAGAATAAAGCTAGAGGGAGTAAAGCCCTTTAATGCCATCAGGTGATCTGAGCACAGGCTAACGGTCAAGGGACAGAGTGACGCAGCCTCTAAATCTTTTTCTGCCTACTGTGCCGAGATGTAAGCACCATCACATGGGGGAGAGAGAAAGAAGTTAGACTAAACAGTCAGGGATCAACTTTAGTATAAGAGATTAAGATTTACACAGATTTTTGGAGGGTTTGGAGTTCAAAGAAAGCAAAATCCTAATCAAATGCCAAAATGGGATCACAAAATAGATGCAAGCTTGTGGCTAAGGCTTTTTTTTGTTGCTGTTTTTTTCACCGGACCTCTTGGAGAAAATAAAAGCCCTGCACATCTGTTGATTATGCAAACACAAAGATTAAATTTGTTGGGCTTTTCTTATGCATTCATCTATACTCAAAGCAATATAAAAGAGATTTATATGACTGGCTGAGCATGAGCAAAATAATAAATCCCCTACCAGCTTACAAAGCGGCATAAACTGACCTTTGCCATTTCATGCAAAACCAGAATACATTTCTGAAATACAGAAAAACTCATTTGACCGAACTGGTCCTTTAAATTCAAAGCCCAGCGCGTGTTTGGATCAACCAGCGTTGCAGCCCGGAGTCTCTTTCCACTCAGCCAGCTCACTTGTTGTCGGGGTTGAAGCAGAACAAGTCTGGCACCTGCTTTCTTTGCCAAAAACCTCCATTTATCAACTCCTCCAACAAAGACTGGAGGCAGCCGCTTGGCTCTGCGCTTTGGCGTGCGTAAAACCCGGGATGCAGAGGATGGATACAAAATCAACACAAAAGGTTAGGGAACAAAGTATGTCATGCATTATTTTGTTCACATCAGCGAGGGAACATGTTGAATAAATAAGCACATAAATAAAAAAACCCAGGGACTCCATAAAGTTCCAGGTGGTTCCCTCTTCTGTTGGCGCGCTGGATAGATGTCACAAATGAGAAGTGCACAGAGAAA
The DNA here is from genome assembly GCF_016077235.1 of Cyprinodon tularosa. Lineage (NCBI taxonomy): Eukaryota > Metazoa > Chordata > Actinopteri > Cyprinodontiformes > Cyprinodontidae > Cyprinodon > Cyprinodon tularosa. Next base: position 526,573 of record NW_024038981.1, on the reverse strand, counting down.
TACTCCTGCGATTGTCACAGTTCACTTGCTCTAGACTTTACTCACCTCTAAGTCCACTAAGAGTTGCTGACAGGCAGGTCCCGGACATCAGGCAGCACATCGGGACAAGAAGCAGCGCAGCGCCGCTGAGGGTCATCCTGTCTCTCATCCCCGAAGGCGCAGCAGATCCGATTTCAACAACGGGATCGTTTCAACGATGCATCCTGCTGCAGCTTTTAGACTCGCAGAGTTATTCAAATAGGTTTTTCCAATAAAAAAACAAAAAACAAGTCGCGTTTTAGTTTGTTATCCTCCTACAGGTTAGTGGTTTCACCAGCTACTGTCTGCACAAAGCGCTCAGAAGTGCGTGCATCCGTAGGGGGATCATATTCCACTACAAAAGCGAGGAAAACTATTTGGATTTTTTTTAAATATGCCGGACATAAACTGCGCATGAAAGTAAGTCAAAGCACCGTCCTCTTCTGCTAAGGATAGTGTCCGCTGTCCTAAGCTGTAATAATCCGAATAACCTCGCTCTCCAATAACCCTCTGTGCCCTGCTCCCTCCGAGCCTGTCCTGAGATGAAAACCTTCTCTTTTTTTCCTCTTAAGGTTTAAATGATCGTAGAAAATTGACAGTAACTAGTCGCCCTCAGAGGGATCATTTCGGTTCGGAGCGCAGAAACGAAATACACGGAGAGACGAAGGACTGAAACGCGCTGATGTGTTGGAAAGGCGCTTGAGCGCTCAGTGGTAGCCGCTGGCCACGCCCACTACTGAGCCAAGCTTGGAAGAAATTCAGGTGTAGCTGGTGACGTCACACCGGCAGGTGCGACCAGAGGATAGATACAGGTGCTGGTCATAAAATTAGAATATCATGAAAAAGTAGATTGATTTCAGTAATTCCATTTAAAAAGTGAAACTTGTATATTATATTCATACATTACATACAAACTCATATATTTCAGATGTTTATTTTGTTTAATTTTGATGATTACAAATGACAACAAATGAAAATCTCAAATTCATCATATCAGAAAATTAGAATATTACTGAAGACCAATAAAAACAAAGGATTTATAGAAATGTTGGCCAACTGAAAAGTATGAACATGAAAAGTATGAGCATGTACAGCACTCAGTATTTAGTTGGGCCTCCTTTGGCCTGTATTACTGCAGCAATGCGGCGTGGCATGGAGTCGATCAGTCTGTGGCACTGCTCAGGTGTTATGATAGCCCAGGTTGCTCTAATAGTGGCTTTTAGCTCTTCTGAATTGTTGGGTCTGGTGTATTGCATCTTCTTCTTCACAATACCCCATAGATTTTCTATGGGGTTAAGGTCAGGAGAGTTTGCTGGCCAATTAAGAACAGGGATACCATGGTCCTTCAACCAGGTACTGGTAGCTTTGGCACTGTGTGCAGGTGCCAAGTCCTGTTGGAAAATGAAATCTGCATCTCCAAAAAGTTGGTCAGCTGCAGGAAGCATGAAGTGCTCTAAAACTTCCTGGTATGTGGCTGCGTTGACCCTGGACCTCAGAAAACACAATGGACCAACACCAGCAGATGACATGGCACCCCAAACCATCACTGACTGTGGAAACTTTACACTGGACTTCAAGCAACGTGGATGAAGTGCCTCTCTTCTTTTCCTCCAGACTCTGGGACCTTGATTTCCAAAGGAAATGCAAAATTTACTTTCATCAGAGAACATGACTTTGGACCACTCACCAGCAGTCCAGTCCTGTTTCTCTTTAGCCCAGGCAAGACGCTTCTGACGCTGTCTGTGGTTCAAGAGTGGCTTGACACAAGGAATGCGACAGCAGAAACCCATGTCTTTCATACGTCTGTGTGTGGTGGTTCTTGAAGCACTCACTCCAGCTGCAGTCCACTCTTTGTGAATCTCCCCCACATTTTTGAATGGGTTTTGTTTCACAATCCTCTCCAGGGTGCGGTTATCTCTCTTGCTTGTACACTTTTTTCGACCACATCTTTTCCTTCCCTTCGCCTCTCTATTAATGTGCTTGGACACTGAGCTCTGTGAACAGCCAGCCTCTTTAGCGATGACCTTTTGTGTCTTGCCCTCCTTGTGCAAGGTGTCGATGGTCGTCTTTTGGACAACTGTCAAGTCAGCAGTCTTCCCCATGATTGTGTAGCCTATAGAACTAGACTGAAAGACCATTTAAAGGCTTTTGCAGGTGGTTTGAGTTAATTAGCTGATTAGAGTGTGGCACCAGGGGCCATCAATTTTGAACCATTTCACAATATTCTAATTTTCTGATATGATGAATTTGAGATTTTCATTTGTTGTCATTTGTAATCATCAAAATTAAACAAAATAAACATCTGAAATATATGAGTTTGTATGTAATGTATGAATATAATATACAAGTTTCACTTTTTAAATGGAATTACTGAAATCAATCTACTTTTTCATGATATTCTAATTTTATGACCAGCACCTGTAGATCAGAGAATAGACACCATACTAATAATGATAGGAAAATGCAACTCTTGGTTAACTTGATTATTCTAAATGCAAAATTCCACATGCACAAAAACCTAATTTTCCAAAGGTCGACCTTTCTTCCCTGTGTTTGAAAATGATTTAAAAAATTACTTCAGTTGTATCCAAAGAATAAACAATGAAAAATGTATACACACTGTTAACGTAATTCAGGAAGTAATTGGAGAAATGTAATATATCTTCCTTTTTATTTATTTATTTTTTTGTTTAAATCTCTTCCGTTATTTATTTAAGTTAAAGTATGTTATATCTTAATTCTAATTGCACTCCATCATTGAACACTTATTTTGGAGATACTGTTCTATATCTTGTGATTTTTTTTTCTTTTTTTTTTTTGTCAATGTTTTGTAATTTGCAACTTTTCAATTAAGTTTAAGACAAATTGTCTGTGATGTTATAGAAGAAGTTAAAGGTGCACTATACAACCGGTGTTGATTTTCCAGCGAGGCTCCCCCCAGAGGGCGAAAGTAAAAGTGCACTGTCATAAATATGCACAGCTGTTCTCCTGGTTTCTCCGTCAAGCCAGGCGCGGTTGTTTTGAGCTTAGCAGACAGGCGAACGCAACGAATGACTAATGCTGCGTTCACACCGCAGCTGGCGCGACAGAAGCAGCGAGTTTACATGCAAAGTCAATGGTTGACGTGCGTCAAGGCGCAGCAAAAGGTCCAGCGGCGCGTTTTGACCAGCAGGCGCAGCGCGTCTGAGCAGCTGAAGCAGCGCCAGGCGCGTTTAATCATCTGACGCAGGGAGAGAGACACAGCGCTGATGATCAGAGGCTATGATCACTCCTCTTAAAAAACAGTTTATTGACGCCTAAATTAACTTAAAATGCAGAAATCTGCCGGCAGAATATGCAGTTTTAGATGAAAAACACGTACCAGCTGCCGCGGTGAACCGCGAGGAGGTGACCCGGCCAGAGGCTGCTGATGAAGGGATTCCTACTGTCGGCGCACCGCTGGTATGTGGGGGTCTGAGCGGCTCCGACAGAAAAAATATTAAAGGCAGGATAATAATCTGAATGAACTGATTAAGTTTTCAGGTGTATTTTCTCACTTAAACACATATCAAAACTACTTTATTCCCACTGATCACAGCAAATATAGCTGCAAGGTAGAGAAAGGATAGTGAAGCTCCGCCCAACGCGCGTCAGACACACTTTTGCACCGCGCAGCCAGAGCAGCAAAGCCGCTTCAGCCGCGCGTCAGAACTAACTGGTACAAGCAGCAAAAATGAAGCAGCAGACGCGATTTTGCTGCTTTTGCTGCTTTTGCTGCGTGAACGTAGCATAACTGCACAAAGATCGCCACTGTGCTAGCAACGAGCATGCTTTTAACTGGGGAGTGTAGCAGTTCTCACCGTAAAGCAAGACTGACTCTCGCGAGACTTCTGAGCCTGTGGGTGCGGGTCGGTGCTCCTGCAATTGCAAGTGCGGTATTTCCCCCACAGACCACCAGGGCGGCCGAGAATACCTTTGTTCAACCTGAAATGACTCATTTAATCATCCAAAATGTTATGGAACACATTAATTAACTGAAAAATGTTGCATAGTGTGCCTTTAAAACCTTAAAGGTTAAAATGTTATGTAGTCGGTTTTCTATTCATTTTCTGGCGCTGAAATGGAACTGATCTAACTCAGGGGCGGAGCTAGATGGGGGGCCAGGGGGGACCATGGCCACCCTCAACGAATCATTGGCCACCCCTACCATTTTATTACCTCTAATACAGCTGGTGGCAGCAGTAATACTCTCAAGTGGAATATTCAAAACATTTACATTTTTTTGTGGTTAATTATGCACATCAATATACTAACATTAAATATAAGTACAGAATTCTTGCTCTTTTCAGAACTAGATTTTGTACTATATATGGGGTAAAATGATAGAAATAAAAATATGTTTCTGCAAGTCATCTAGGAGTCTTCAGTGAAATCATAGATAAATAAATATTTTAATAAAAACTTTATGTAGATATTGGTACTTGTAATATAATAAATTATATATATATATATATATATATATATATATATATATATATATATATATATATATATATATATATATATATATATATATATATATATATATATATATATATATATATATATATATATATATATATACTGTATATATAGATATATCCGTCTATTTGTTAGCAAAGGCTGTAGGAAAGTATAGTTTGACTTTATTTAGAAAATATGGATGCTCATTAATTTTCCTGTTGGAACAGTGTAGATTGACCCTGAGGTTTTGGTGCCTATACGTTTTCGGCCACCCCTCAGTGTAAATTAGTTATTGCCTGGCCCCCCTTATAAAAATTTTCTGGCTACGCCTCTGCTGAGTGGTGGCTGAAAACTGATGCCAAACTTATGGTCAATCTATACTGATCAAAATAAACCAACAGGAACACGCACAGCATCTATATTTTCCAAATAACTCGCTGAAGACAAACCAGATTTTCATTAGAGCTGAACGATTTTGCCAAAAATGAAGACTGTGATTGTTTTAAACAAAAATTTAAATTGCAATTTTATTTCTTATTTTCCTATATTTAATCTGCACTAAGCACAATCATTTAACATCTACTACAGCGTTTAAGTCCTTTTAATGACTTTGAAAGCTTGCTTGTCCAGAAACCATTTTTTCAGGACTTTATTGTAACATTTGTGTGAAAAAGTGCTAAATTCTACATGCTGCAGCTCCCTCTTACCTTCTGTGTGGTTGCAAAACCACTTTAAGCATGTTACCTTCACCCAAAGGGCTGAACTAAGAAATGTAGTAACTTACTTTTGTTAAATATAATATGACAAAAAATTGAGTACCTCTGAGATTTAAAAATTGTGTTTTGACAAATTGTGGTTATATTGCAAATGCAATTAATTGCCAAGCCCTAATTTTCATCAGGGTCCCTGCTGATAAAGCTATATCCATGTTTTTTTAGTTGTAATTTAATAAATTTATTGCTGTACATAATGTATAAAAAATGGTTTGAGCAATGTTCTTTATCTTTACAGAAGACTCCATGATTTTTTTGCTGCAATTTTGTATTATGTTTTTGGTTACTATACCAGGGTTAAACGTCATTACAAATGATGGTATCATTAAATTCCAGGGGAAATAACAAATCACTTGGTAGGGGTGGACAGTGATTGGCTAAGGGTGGCCATTCCCCCTCCTGGCCCCCTTGCCCCTCTAGATTTGCATGCCAATAAGATGCCAATAAGAGTCTCCAAGAATTATGTTTTTGGACCATGGGAGTTCTCTGAGAGAACCAATGCATAAATGAAAAGAAAAGGCAAACCCAGTGCAGAAAGACCAGAGATTTGAACATAGGCAGGAGGACGAATGTCCTCCAAGGTCAGCTAAAGCTGAAAGATCAACCTGCACAACTGAGAAAATTGGAATTTTAGGACAGCGAGACATCTGTAAAAATCAGTCTCCAATCTCATTGGAGACTGAACTTCTGATGCCTACTGTAGGTCTGCTGATTGCATATCATATCAGCCACACCTTAGACAAGCCATAGGGCTGCAATTAGCTTACAGTACAAAAGAAAGAGCTTTTTTTATATTCACAGCTTGTAAAATTTTTAATCAGAACATGAAATGATCAGAACATTTTGCTGATCTAATTAATCTGCGTTAACGATGACTTTCGTGGTGAAAGAGAGGCAGTCATGTGACTCCCCTAATAAGGTTTTGTAAGCAGCCCCATAAAATGAACCTCACTGTTGTCTTGTTGTCTTTTCAAAAACAATGAACATGCTAAGCTATCCATCTGAGGTTTGAGGTCTTTAAGCCACCTTAATAAGGGTTGGATGAAAGAATAACTAAGCCCTGAGGAACCTATGATAGATGGGCAATATTGAACATTTTATATATCAGCACTAAAGGGATTCTAAATTTAATATGAACAATGATAGTCTCTGCAGCCTTAAACCCAACCCAATTATCAAAATGAGAGATAAATATGTAGTGGTCCATTAAAAAACACAGGAAAATAACTGTGTATTTTTCTGCACTCTAATGTTTATCGAGATTACAAGCATACACTGTATAGATGTATTAGACTATGACTTTAAATCAGCTAATGCCCATTTTGACCAACTTTAAACCGGGTGGGGTTTGATTTCTGCAGTTGCTGTCAATCAAACTATCACATAAGACTGTATAACTGAAATAAATAATAAATGCAACAGGAGGGAGGCAAAAAATTCCATAAAAACAGAGCAATCCTAAAAAGCGGAGATTTAAAAAATAGCAGCATTCTTTCTTGTTCAGTCTGTGCTTTAATCTTTCTTGATTACTTGTGCTTAATCTATAAGCTGCCTCTCCTGCTTCCTTTTTTTCCTCCTTCCCCAGAGGGGAGTAGCTTAGCTTGGAGCACTGACCAACAGATTTCATGGGGCATGGGTGCAGACTAGTACCCGTCGTCAGAATAAAGGAAAGGGTCACAGAAGTAGACCAGATTAAAGGATTTGGTAGACGATGAGGGTTGGAGGAAGAGGAGGGCAGGGGTCAGGGGTGAGGCAGCAATGGATGAGAGAAGCCAAGGGGAGCTAAGAGAGGAGTAAAGAGGCAAGCGGCGCCATCTCTAATCGAGCCTGATTAATGTCATGCGGTGCATGTCGCTTCTTTATGCAGGCGTTGACTTTTGAATGCATCGCTCCGTATATAACAAAAGATGTCTTCTTCATGAGGAGCAGCCACTGGGGATCAGGATTTTTTTTTTTCTAAGAAAGCTATTCTTGACCTATGGCTGGTGGGCATATTCATTAATGTCCATTTTTAAGTTCTGATCCGTCACAACAGTGATTATAATCTTTTTAAAATAATTGGACTCAATTAGAGCGGAGACAGGTGCACATGAAAGAGAAGTGTGTCCAGAAGGGGGCGCTAAGCACAGCTGCTGCCCCCTTCTGGACAGGTGAAGAGGTGTTTCTTTTTTATTCTCATCGCGGCTATTTTTCATCCAGATATTTATTAAAGAACTAAATAAAAATGCAACTCTGTCATACTAGAACCAACAAACCACTGTGAGCGTCATTTGCATATATTGGAGCTAAAGATTCGCATACATTAACCAGACATGCCAACAACAAAATGGTAGGCTCCTAAAGAGATTGTCACGGCTGCTTATCTGTTCACATTAATATTCAGAACCTGATGTAAAGGGACTGCAATCCGTGACCCTGCACTCCTTTGGCTAATCTTTGCGTCTTTGTGCATGCATGGCTCATTTTTCATAAATATAGATCTGTTTTAGTACTTGCATACATGTTGTTTTTGTCCTGGACCAACCGGGCTCTGGAGAAGGATTTTGTTGGTTGACATGGCGATGCATGCATGTGACTAATGGGTGGAGGCTGTAGAAGTTGTGGCGATGGAGGGTTGCGACAGAAAGGAAAATTAGATGGTGGGAAAAGAGTGAGGACAGATTGGGGACCACCTCCTTCAGCAGTCTTAATTATATGACTGAATAACTTGGTATTTGTCACACATGACATTAACCTTGTTCATGGACCAATAAAGAGTGATTTTGTTTAAAACATAATAGGATGACAAAACGTATTCAAGTCTTGCAAGTTCTACTGTGTTTTGGTGTAATAAGTGTTGCTAGACATAAAATTGCCTTCTTTAACTTTTTAGGCGCAGGTTTTGAGTTTGTATTGCAAGTGTAGAAGTCTTTAAAAGCTCATTCACTCTGAATCAGAGCGCCTGCAATACACAACGTCTCACATAAGTTTCATTTGAATAAAAGGTTTCATTTTGTGAATTGATTTATAATTAATTGAGTTATGATTGTTTGTCCCTGCGCTCCCTCAGCCTTGTATCCTGGGTTTCCATAAACAGAGCAATGCAGGATAAGAAAGAAAAAATAACATATAGGCATTTGCTAATGCTGGGCTTCACAACATTTGCATTTCACAACAATTTGCCATCAAGAAAAAAGATTAAAAGGAACCATTAAACTGAAATGAATATAAAAGAAAAACAGAATTGACAAAAAGAGGCAACTTAAATAATTATTTGGTGGCTTTCGTTAATAGAATCCTTTAAACAACTCAATTGTGGAGCACTGTCTGTTCTGACACTTGTTCTGAGAGCAGCACTATTATTGAATATACAGTATAGCATCTCTCCAACCAAGGCATTGTTCCAGCTGTAAGAGATCCAGCATGTTTAAGCCAGAATATGCCCCTCATAATCCCCAAGCCACGATGCATGCTAACATAGATGCTGGTGACAAGGCGTCTTTACAACCTAAGCAAGGACAGATATAACTGATATTGAATATTTTGATACTCAGTATAAAAATCCATTTCCTGTTTAGTAATCATATTAAGCAGAGGATTGTGGACCTAATCATTTTTGATTTTGCCTGGAATACAATGTGCAGCTGACTCCAGGAGCCACCTTCATTTGTTTATACATTCATACACAGCATGGTAGTGTCCACCCATGATACGCTTTTTAAATGATTTTGGTTCTCTGCCCTGCAAACTATTGTATTTTGGTGTGAAATATGCCCATTAATCCCAGGACAAAAGGAAAAGACCTTGTCTTGACCTTGGGTGGGACAAAACTCAGAGAGGAAGAAGACAGTTTCCCTAAAGCAACACAAAAAACAAGATTTGACATGGCAAGAAAAGAATATTATATTTCAATATCGGAGCAACAGCAACCAGGAAGCACAAAAAATATTCTAAACAGAGTTAAAACCTTCAGGGAAAAACTTTTGTTCTGAAAATTTAAAGAAAGAACGAGAAAACTATTTTCTCAGAAAAAGCATTTGTGGCTTTTCATGTGCTGTGGTTAAATATCTGGTTTAATTCATATCTTAGATCAGAGATGCTTAAGGCTGTTCCTTGGGGCCCACTGTCCTTCATGTTTTAGATGTGTCTCTACTCAAGTACATCTGATTCCAGTGATTGCACCATTATAACTCAACAGCCTAATAGCAGAAAGGAGAGAGGGTTTTCCACGCCTGTTCTTAACCCTTAACCGACATCATCTCAGTAGGTGTTTAACAAGCCGTTGGCTCAGAGTCCTGTATTGGTGGATGCTGCTGCAATATTCATAGGTTCTGGGAGGAAAACACCATTGCTAGTCCTTGGAAATCAAACTTCAACTTTTTTTTTTTTTTTCTAACAAGCTTGTCTTCTTAAACCATTTCTATGTTTGGTTTTGGGTTTCCTTCTGTTTTGGAAGTGGGTATTAGGAGGCATAGTGTTATCACATATGCCCAAGTAGTTTTCTCAGTAGATTACATATCAGGTATAGACAACTTTGGAATAAATGTGACTAGAAATGTGTGGCAACGTTGAGTAAATAATCTTTTTACAAATCATCAAAACTATAAAATTATGCCTTTTTTTATATCTTCGTGAAAATTAAATGGAAAAGTGAGTTAAACATCAAATTCCTTCCATATAAATCCAAAAATCAAGGAAGATCACAACATGTAATGTACAATCCTGCATGTTCTAATTTCATGCTCCATGCTATTTACTTGACTAAACAAGATTATCAGAGAAGCGTGCATGGAGGTCAGTCTTTACCCTACACGGTATCTTGGTTGCAGTCGGCTGGTTGTCGCCTGATCCAGACACCCATCTCCCCCCCCAAACCCCCACACCAACCACCCCCAATCCCACCCCCTGTCCCTTACCTCTGATGTGGAGGAAATGGAAAGAACCGCTCAAAAACCTTTACCTCTAATCCTCAAACAATGGATTGTGCTGTTTGATTTTGGGGGGTAGGATTCAAGCAGTGGAGCTGAACTACACTGAGCTCAGGTAAGCCTCCAGATTTGGATCAACACTCTGGGTTAAAACATTTCATTAAAGCCCATTCCACCCAGCTGGTTCATGAATAATCATGTTTTTACTGAAGTACAGAAAAGAAGAAGTGAGGTTATTTAAAAAGTAAAAAAAAAAAGGATGACAACTCAACCTTAGTTTTTTTGCCCTCTTAAAATCATAAGAGACAGAATTCCTGCAGAGTGTTTTGAAAGTACACCAACCCAAAGCTTGAGAATAGACATATGCAAAAGGGACTATAAATCAACTTCCACCTTTACAGTATGTCCCATGAGAATAAATTAGATACTACACATACACTTTCCTTTTATAGAAAACTGGTGGAATTATTTTTATTCATCAAACAGGTTGCCAAACAGCACTGATTGTTTCTACACTGACATAGAGGGATTTGTATATAATTTCCCTATTCGACCGCTCTTTATTTAGGAAGCAATCACATTCGGTTGTTTGAAATAAGCAGCAAGCGGGGCAACAAGTAATCCAGCATTTCTCACTCTAGATAAGACAAATGCAGCATTCCTAAAAATATTATGACAGAGAGAAAGACTATCAAGTGTGTCTGTGGTTGCACCTTGAGAAATTGTCAGGAGTTAAACCTTTTCATATGACATATATGCCAATAAATCCTATAGATAAAAGCAGTCGCTTTCTCTCTGTTATAAGCAGGACTTACATACTCAGACCGGTATTTTTTAGCCGTAGCAGAGTTCTGGTGAGCCATACTAAAAAGACTATCCAAGGAGACCATCCGCCTAAGGCGAACCAAGCAACTCTTTATTAAAAGTGCTGTTAAAGAAACTGTTCAGAAGAAGCTTTGACAAGGGAAAAAACAAAAGGGATTTTTAAGGAAAGCCACAGATTCTGTATAAAAGGAGAGTGTCTCACCTTCCAGGATTTCAACAATAACGTAGTTTTTAAATATGGTCTATTTAAAGGAAATACGCAATATTCACATATTCACTTCTCTAGAGGTGCATCGTTAAACAGGGTTCTGAGAGTTCTCACAGCGCTTAGGTAGGGTCATAATCAGAACGGGTACAGAAGCGTCCCCAGTCAGACACGCACAGATGCAGACAGGCAGGCTCAGTGGTTGAGGGACAGAGACAAGACGTTGTACCAGGATTTCAGCAGGACTTTAAACTGGTCTCCTCCTTGGAGGCAGACTTACTGGAATAAAACTTCTGAGCCAAAATCCTGAGGGCTCCACGGAGAAGGACCAGAACAGGATTAAAAGACAAGACAGACACGAAAACCCTCTCAACCAGCTGGCTGCCAGGAAACTGGACATAAACCATGGAACTACCTAAAACTAACAGAACCGACCCCAAACACAAAACAATAATCTGAGTGAAATTAACAATTAAGGGCAGATCATGACAATTGAAACAGTCAAAAGTGCTTAAAAACAAAGACTAAAAACTTTTGGAGCATATATCCATTAGGCATTTTAGATTCTAAGCCCAGAGTTGCTCAGCCAGCTCTAACATGCAGTAAAAATGTTTTATCTCAGGGGGCATTCTTATTCTCTGTCCAACTGGGAAAGCTGATAATCTAACCTGATATTATGGAGAGAGAGCACTATATCTTGCATGTACAACGAAATGTGTTTCTAAAATGTTCATTTAAATATAATTAACTTACTGTCATTAAAATTATACTTTTTGTTTGTTTTTCTGTATTGTAAAAAAACAACAAAAAAGTAACACTTTACATACAGGAAATAAACTGATTTTTCACTCGGCAAAAGAGAGATGGGTTTATTAAAGGTTTTCCTGCCCAAAATGATTGTTACAAATCAGAGTAATTACTTGGCTGTCAGTTTCTCCTATGGCTTTTTCTGTTTGCCTTGCTGCGACAGGACCTGGACAATTTTGCTGTAATTGAGTGAGCCATGAATTCTGTTCCTAACCAGAAACTCCATAGGGAGAAATTGCAGCCAACACAAAGGTCACATATATTCCAGCTGACATTGGTTATGCTACAGGAAAAATTATACAAAGCTCACAATATAGTGTTAAATGAAAAAAAGAAAAAGAACAGAATGAAAGTCCTCAATTGTGGTCAAATTGAAGGTCCTATATCAGGCCTTTATTAAACCCTCCAAAGCCCAGTACAGGCATATACCTGTATATATGAATACACATTGCTTTTGGCACTATAGAGTACTCACTGTTTATGAAATGTTCATTGTTTCCTACAAACCCCAAGAAAGACGCTTGTCTTCACTGTGATGAGCAGAATCCATTATTACCTAGACATACATGAATCCAGCAAAATACCATTTTTGAAAAGTATGGCACATGGTGCTATGAAAAATGTATTATGCTTAGGGGCCACACTCAGGGCCAGATTGGTTTTGATCCTGTTTTGGTTTTGTTTCTTCAGTACATTAAATTCCTTAAAATAAAATAAAAAACTATTTTCATTAACTTTAGAACGCAATTCATTAGTTGGCAAATACTTTTTCACCCCACTGTTTCTCCAATTTGTCTGCATTTTCTGATGACTTACATTTGATTTGATTGAATCCTCCTATGTTCTTTCTTTGTTAGGGTTACTTCTAAACAGATTCCCCGTTAATGGGAGTAAAATCTGGGCATAGGTTAAAAAAAAAAATATGATGAATGGGATTTATAAATGTGGGCGGTGCTGGACAGAAGTCATCAGTTTTTTCAGTAGTCCTGGTTCTTGCACAGAAACACACTGGTCCCTTGGACCTATTTAATCTAATATTGTCTATGCTTTACTTGTCTATTTTAATTTGACTATTATTTAAGGTTGTATATACAGCACTGTGATGATCTTTGTTATTATAAAGTGTTTATAAGTAAAGGTGATACGGTACAGCCCGGTGGAGTATAGTATTGCTCTGTTCTTTTATTCATTTTGTTCTGTGGCCCCATGAAAAAACACTGGCCCCATCCTGGCCCCTCTAATAAAGAAACCCCACTGTTTGTTTATAAATGACCTCATGCAACATTTGACATGATTTCTCATTATTTAGTAAAGACCCCGAATCTGCAGCTTGAATGCTGTTGCTACAGAATGAAAAACACATCTTTAATGGTTTTGTTTACAAATCTTTAATTTAATTAAAGAAAAAAAACATGTAGATACATTTGTGAGGTAATTATTGTTTTAATTTTCTATTCAGATATGGACACATTTAGAGTAAACCATAAAAATACCATCCAAATTGCGAGGAAAAAAGCATCTCGTCTTTGGGAGAGAGCACGGATAGAAAGAAGCATCACTCTTTGGGGGAGGTTCATCAGAGTACGAGCTTTTGCTTTGTATGAATAAGATGTAGAAGGGTTCCCTCCCTTATACCCTCTAAAGAACAATGCTGCAATATGACAAAGAAAATTGGAGGTACTTGTAATCAGAGCTTTTACCTTTGTTCTGCCTCTAAAGTGAATCTCTACAATACCCTTCACTCAGCTATGGTATCAGTGTTTCTCTGACAAGATTTCTCTTTTGCCTACATCGTAGCCCAATGAGTCCTGCTAAAGGAATCACAAGAGCTTTTTGCGCCTTTATCGTAATCCTCTTATTATCTCAGGCAAGCACAGCAGTGGGGTCAGGATGACATGGAAACAAAGAGGACAAGAAAATAGTTAATGGTTCACCGAATCAAAAAGAATCTTTATATTGAAGAGGTTTTCATTGTGTTTCAATAATTTATAATATATTATAATCATTTATTTCACGGATAAGTGAAACGAAAAACCTAAAGCTAAAAATGTAGATAAAACAGTATGTTTTACTTCTTCTATTGGGACATGGATAATAAAAGATAAGCCGAGTAGGAAATCCCACTCTTGGCATTAATAGCTTATCTTCCCTGTTTACGTATTTCCATGCATTTTGTTGTTTACATCATTAGTCAAACTGTTTAGGTTACTGAAAGATTAGCACATTATTTCCTGCCAATTCTTCCTCTGCATCGTTTGGGAAAACTGTGTGTTATCAGTCTGTGTGCTGTGAATTAAACATGTTAAAACAATGAATTATTGAGATGCCTTACAAGAGAACAACACAAACAGTCGGGTCATGTAAAAAACACACATGCACACCATGACTTGCTGATGTTCCTCTCAGATTCAGTGTAGAGGTCGTCTGAAATGTAATTTGTAGACTCATTCGTCAAAAATTTACAGATCACCACGTAAAAGCACAAAGACGTATGTGTCAAGGTCGAGGAAATTGAATCCTACAAAATCTAATCAGCTAATGGATAGATTTTTAACCAGATGTAACCGTGTCTTATGTTGAGCCTGAAAAAGCATGATGTATCCCAGAACTTTAAAGCATTAAGAAGGTCTCAAATTTGAGGCTCCAATGATCCAAGAGAGAAACATTTTTTGTTGTTTTGATAAAAATGAAAACTCAGTTTTGCTCAGTTTTTCTGAAGATTTTACAACACCTATCAAAGAGCATCATTCCAAATACAAAAAGTTGTAGAGCGAGCCTAGAGAATTGACAAAGACTCCTAGATAGATATGGAAATATCTTCAGAGAAACTGAACAAAGCCTGGTTAAAAGCTTATTTTGTGGGTCCCACGGCCAGGATGAATGACAATTTAAACAGGCATGCTAACTGCAACCTTTCTTTTTATAATACAACCTCTTCAAAACATTTCAAAAGAAGTACATCTAATTGCTTTGAATTATTTTACCCAAGCTCTATTAAAGATATATATATATATATATATATATATATATATATATATATATATATATATATATATATATATATATATATATATATATATATATATATATATATATATATATATATATATATATATATATATATATGTATGTTATATGCTGTTATTCATTGGTGGTTTATATTTACACTTTATCTAATGCTGTGCAATCTTAGGCTTAATTCTAACATAAAAAGTCAAGCGTCCAACCTGAGTCCAGCATATGGTTGTTGAATATAAAAAAAAATAAAAAATCAAGCAGGAATAAATTTGAGTGTCTTGCCATCACATCAAAACAGAGGCACACATTGAGCTGCACTGTTGCTCTCTGTGTGCATGTTTTCTTAGGCCCCGTCCACACGAAGTCAAAATGAACACGAAACGCTAATATTTTCCAGAACGTTTGTCGTAAAGACAGAGACGTAAAATAAGTGTGATCGACCACACGAATGCATGAAAACGCTGCAAAATGTATGCCAGGCCTGTAAGTGGCGCTGTGGTGCCAAAGCAAAAATAGGCGCAAACAGGCAACGAAATGTTGGGCATGCACAGTAATATTTATACATGGTTGCCCTGCGGGTCCATTTTCGTGGTTCAGTCAAATTCAGGTGCTGAACTATGTCGTCGATGTTGTTCTGTTCTTCCTGGAGATATTCCAGAAGAAGAAGATTCTGTTGTAAGCCCGACAGCAGGGTGAGTAGCATGAGCAGCAACCATTCAACACAGTACGGCGCCATTGTTGTTGTGACCCTATGTCGCGCATGCGTGTTTAGAGGCGACGCTATGACGCATGCGTGTAAAAAAAAAAAATGCGGTTATGCTGCGTTCACACCGGGGGCAGCTGGCGCGACAGAAGCAGCGAGTTTACATGCAAAGTCAGTGGTTGACGCGCGTCAAGGCGCAGCAAAAGGTCCTGCGGCGCGTTTTGAGCAGCAGGCGCAGCGCGTCTGAGCAGCTGAAGCAGCGCGTCGGGCGCGTTTTGGCATCTGACGCGCGTGACGCGCCGCAAACGTGTTGCTGCTCGAGATGGAAAAATTGAATTTTTGCTGCTCGACGCGCCGCGTCAACCAATCAGAGAAGCTGATCTGGGAGCTGGCTGGGAGAGAGACACAGCACTGATGACACAGACCGCTCTGATTACTCCTCTTAAACAGTTTATTAACGCATAATTAACTTAAAATATATACATCTGCCGGCAGAATATGTTGGCTTTTGTTATTCTGGTGCCTGCAGATCGGATTATTTAGATGAAAAACACCTACCAGCCGCCGCGGTAAACCGCGAGGAGGCGACCCGTCCAGAGGCTGCTGATGAATGGATTCTTTCTGTCGGCGCACCGTCGGTATGTGGGGGTCTGAGCGGCTCCGACAGAAATAACATTGGGAGACAGGATTGTAATCTGGATGAACTGACTGCACTGATTACGTTTTCAGGTGTATTTTCTCACTTAAAAACATATTAAAACTACTTTATTCCCACTGATCACAGCAAATATAGCTGCAAGGCAGAGAAAGGATAGTGAAGCTCCGCCCAACGCGCGTCAGAGCCACCTACAGCCAGAGCAGCAAAGCTGCTTCAGCCGCGCGTCAGAACTCACTGGTACAAGCAGCAAAAATGAAGCAGCAGACGCGATTTTGCTGCTTTTGCAGCGTCCGGTCTGAAGGTAGCATTAGAGCTTAAAGATGGAACCGCGAAAACGGCATTTCAAAATCTTCCCACTCTGAAGGCTTAATAAAAAAAAGATCGTTTACAGACCCCCGAAACGCCGGCTTCGTATGGATGAGAGGCTGGTTTGGTGAAAAATTTGTGCATTTAGGCCAGGGTTTGACTTCGTGTGGACGGGGCCTTAGATGTTCTTTATTTCCTGAAACTATAGAGAAGACACATAAACTGTTATAACCTTGCAAAGCTAAAACCTCCGACAAAGGGTGGAACATCAGCTTTTGATTTGGAGTGTTTATCTCACAGAATGTGACCACAACATAAGACACCCTACCAGAGATTGTTTTGGACATTTAAATCAATTTAGCCAATTAGTTCACAGATCATTTCATAGGGTACAGTCACACAGTTTATTCATATGTGCAGAACTTTAGCTGCAGACTAAAATATAGCAACCCAGTAATATAGCTTCACTGAGTCTTTAAAATGGAAGTAGAACCTCCATTTAATTTTTTTTTTTAACTCTTAGGGTCAGTCATAGGGAATAAAATATTATTAGCAATTGGTGAGATTATCAAGTAATATGAATAAATGAAAGAAGATGATGACATAAAATAAGTCATATCTCCAGTCATGGCACTGCAGAACACATGAATCCCTCTGACCTTACAGTACATGGTTCCATAGAGTCCAGCGCACCCCTCTGCAGCTAAAACTGGTTCTTAATGGTGAAGATTATGTTAATTCTATATAAAAACAACAGGAAGATGTTGGTTAAAAAATGGTTAAAACAATAAGATAAACATGTACTTATAATATGGGATTAATATGGACGGACGGAAAGACCTGTAGCTTCTGCATTTCAAGAAGACTACTTTTCTCACTGTAGTACAGTGGTCCAAAGATAGATAAACAGGGTTTTTCTAAAACCAAAGCAAGTAAAAACCCTTTTTATAAACTGAAGTTTAATTGAAATTTATTTGAAAATGTCCAAAATACTTTGAATTAATAATTCCCCTTCAGAACAGAGTAATTACGTTTTTAAGCTCAAATCAAAAGTGTTTGGATGGTAGCTCTATCAGCATTTGTAAGCATTGTACTTGTCCAACATTGCTTTTTTGACTCATAATTAGTTTTTGTATTACATAATAAGAAACGTAGATCTGGTTTAGTTCATACAAAAACAAAAACAAAAACATATAAACCAGTTCGCAAACCCAAGCATTCACACCTAACAAATTAGAGCTCTAAGTCTGCTGATGCTGAAATATAAGTTCTCAATGACTTGTATGATCCTTCTTTAAGATAAGATAAACATGTACTTATAATATGGGATTAATATGGACGGACGGAAAGACCTGTAGCTTCTGCATTTCAAGAAGACTACTTTTCTCACTGTAGTACAGTGGTCCAAAGATAGATAAACAGGGTTTTTCTAAAACCAAAGCAAGTAAAAACCCTTTTTATAAACTGAAGTTTAATTGAAATTTATTTGAAAATGTCCAAAATACTTTGAATTAATAATTCCCCTTCAGAACAGAGTAATTACGTTTTTAAGCTCAAATCAAAAGTGTTTGGATGGTAGCTCTATCAGCATTTGTAAGCATTGTACTTGTCCAACATTGCTTTTTTGACTCATAATTAGTTTTTGTATTACATAATAAGAAACGTAGATCTGGTTTAGTTCATACAAAAACAAAAACAAAAACATATAAACCAGTTCGCAAACCCAAGCATTCACACCTAACAAATTAGAGCTCTAAGTCTGCTGATGCTGAAATATAAGTTCTCAATGACTTGTATGATCCTTCTTTATCTCAAACAAAGGTAAAATGCAAATTAGCCTGTGGTGTCGTAACCTAATTCTTTGCATTGTGGTGGACCAGCTCCAGAGCAGATGGTGCTATCAATTATTGAGTCTGTAAAGATGAGAATGCCCTCAATCAGATTAAGCAGATTATGCCAACATGAACTCCCTCCTGAACCAGTCTCAACGTCTTGAACAAACACAGGGCATGTATGGAGCATGTAAGAGTGTGTTTGATATCTGCTACATTTAAATTAAATATATATGATTCATATTGTCAGACAGATATCTAACTTGATTGAAGAAAGAAAATAAAGACTAAGACCCTACCAAGATGCTCAGCACTACACCCAAACCAACACATGTCCCTATAATCCCATCAACCCACTCTTAAGTGTGTGAAGAAGCCGCAAGAGTGGGAGAAGGCCTGCAGCGCCTACAACATTGTAGTCCCTCCACCCTGCTGGGATCTAATTGAAGAAACAAGTGCTGGGTACAAAGTAAAGCCCTAAAGCTCACTGGGACATTAATACTTGGCCTGTGTGAAAAATACTTGAGAAAAACCTGGGAGAATTGTGGCGTGTAAATCTGAGAAACAGGATTTTAGTGTGGGGGTGCAGAAGAAGAGGAAGAGCATTTTAACACCAGCTTACGCTGCATGTATGGAACAGTTGAAAGCTGCCTGCATGGTGAATCATCTCTTCTACCAGGGTGGCCAAAAAGCTTGCAATCCAGTCAGCAAATTTCATTTTTTACTTTGCAACTTGTGGAATATAAATTGCATTTATATTATTTCAACCAATCTATCGATCAACTTTTGTTCTATTGTAACCAAAGTGCAGTACATAAAAACAAGTTAAGAGTAAATAAATAATAACCAGGTTCACAACAGAAGTGCTACACAAATCTATAACAATACAAATATGTTGAGATAAGTTAAACCATAAGTTAAACCATTGACCTACATGGTTCACCTACATGGTTTTCCATCATCAGATATCTTCAAACATTAAACAAATAATGATTTAAGAAAGAATTTCTAGACTTCATCTCACTCCTTTCAAAAGTATGTAGTTTGATTATTTGAGGATTTTTTTGTTTGTTTGTTTTGTTGAAACACACCATAAAGTTTCCTTTGATATTTAAAAAAAACAAAAATAAACAGATATCCATCTATATATATATGATATTATATATCAATATATTTGATAAACATGTTTGCAGAGAAATCTTCTGTCACATTTTGTGGAGATTCTTACATGTTGTGATTCATGTTCTTTCTTTGTAATTTCCGCCTGCAGCTTGATTGACTGTTTTTAGAGTCATTAACTTTCATGTCTGTTTTGCACTGTGGGCCAAAGCAGATGTGGAATATTCCTTTTTCAGAGTCTCTAAGCTTTTTTTTTTTTTTTTTTTTTTTTTTTGTCAGTCCCTTCAGAATCAAAGCACTTATTGTATAAGCCAAAAGAAAGCTTTGGTTGTACTAGTGTCAGACTCTTAAAGCTGCTGTGGGCAACTTCAAGACTTTGAAGAGCCGAATGCATTATGCATTTAATTTGGGCACCTTGTTGGACCATCTACTGCTAATAAACATCTCAATTTTGACAAGTGATTCAGTTAAGCCTCAGATTATTTTTGCAACTGACAATAAAAAATATGTCTGAGACTGATCCAACACAAGTAGACAGCTCTGAGTGTGTGAGGGAATCAATGAGAAGAAAAAAAAATTATAAAAAAAACAATAAAAAGAGTTTGAAACCAGATATTCACATAAACTAAGATGTAACCCTTTTCCTTTGTTTGACATTACGGTACATCAAACTAAGCTTTTACGGTGTATTACACGACACAGGATGCACGATGAGGCTGAAAATCAGCCCGGTTAAAAAAAAAAAGAATTCTGAAAAATCCCCCCCAGAAAGGGCAAAAAAATTAGTGTATGTCCGCCCTAATGTATAATAAATTTCTGCAACTAAATCCCTGTGATAGTCACTCACTGTAGCTTTTAACAAAACCACACAAAATGATGCTTCACCTCCATATCTTACAAACGGGATAGTGTTAATTGGCTGGCTTCCCTCATATTTTTTATTTGTAACAATCGTCATCATGGCCAGATTTAATGGCCAGATATTCATAACTTTTATGTAGTTACCAAAGGTAATTACATAAAAGACTGAGCTCTATTTATCTGAGCTCATTTGCAAAGTATCAACTGCTTCTTTTTATCCCAGTGGTCTCTTAACTCACATAGGAGACTCAGTTTAAAGTGGAAAAAGATGCACTATTGTTTTATCTGTGCTTGAAAATGCATGTTTTGGTCTTTAAGAAACATGTTATCCATAATTGCTTGACGACCCAAAAATTAAAAAGCAAACAAACTATGGTTTGATTCATGCTCTGTTTTTTCTATTAGTATAAAAGAAACAAAGCAGCAGCAGTCGTTTAATGGCTTTTGGGAACAGGTGCTAAAGTTATTACAGAGGATGGACCATTATTTCAGCTGTCTCCATGGTTATGTTAACTCCAAAATGCCATTTCTTTGCTCCATTTACTAGTTGGCATTTTATACTATTTTGTCCTCAATAACAATCTAAAACAGTCCCCTTTGTGACAGCTTGAGCTGTTTTATTTATCAGCCGACTGTCAACATGGGCAAGTTTGACTGAGTCACTTTCTGGAAGCTGTTTCCTGCCTTTTTGTAAAATCAACACTTAAACTGTGAATAATCCATGAGAACATAGATATGTATTCTTTAACCAGAGGTTTCAAAAACAAGGTTGCTTTTTCTGGACAAGCCTTTTTATGCTTTGCAATAATTCATATTGAGAAATCCTTAAAGGTTCTACCTGCTGTAGGATTTGTCGATGTAGTACTGAAGTGTCCTGATTCAAAACAGAAGGACACAGTTACGAGGCAAGACAGACCGTGGAATAATTTAAAAAAGTTGTTATTTAGAAATGGTGGATGAGAGTAGCAGTGGCTAGAGCGTCTGAGTCAGGAAACTCTGGTGGGAGGAAAACACACGTTAGTGACTGCGTAAATCTAACGGAGGAAAACTTTGAATGTGAGTCACTAACCTGGTTGGTAAAATTAGTCAGTCCCCTGAGAACAAGGTAGGATCCAGCCGGTGGGCTCCCAACAATATACGGCAGTTGGCCCCCAGAGTACCCCAGGCAGAGTCAGAGGTCCAGGAGCCCAAAAACAGGTCTGGCAAACAGATCTTAACAGGAACAGACAGGCTCAGAGGTGTAGGAGTCCAAAGACAGTTCAGGTAAACTGTTCAGACGGGAATAGGCAGGTTCAGAATCGGGTAATCAGAAACACTCAGGTATGCTAAAAAGACTCTCACCACAGGCTGGAGAGAACAAGAATAATCTGGCCCTGATGACTGCGCAAGCTGCTTAACCTCTTAATATCCACCTCATTCTGGGTAATCCTCGCCTATTTTGCATACCCATATGGCAAAGCAAATAACTTAGGAACTCAAGTACATTATTTGAAAGCTAAAACCTCTAGTTTTTGAATATATAAATTAAAATTGGGTGACTAGAGCACAGCTGTATCAGTTCAAACATGACTCAATGTTGTTGTTTTTTTTTATTCTCTGAAATGATAGGTCTTTTTTGAACAGCAGTAATAAAGATATTCTTGAGAAAATGCTGGTTTTATTGTATTATATTTGTTCTACATCATGTCAACCACAAATGTAGAAAATGTCAGTCCTCCAGCTATAACAGTTCCAGAGCTGTGGGGTTTGGAACTTTTGGTGTCATCTTGGAGTTGCGCGCAATGGCTCCACCTGCTGGTAAAAATTTTACCGGTGGAATTTTATGCATTCTGAATTATTACCCCCCTTAATGTCCACTGGGTCGCCGGCAACCCAGATGGATTTTAAGAGGAGCACGTGGAGCAGGTGGATAATATGAGGGGTAATGAGTAACCAGGCAGAATTGGACAGATGAATGAAATGAGCAATTGAGCCAATAATCAGTGCCCACATCATGACATGAAGCCTCAAACATATTTTTGACCAATCACACAAAAGAAAGAGAACACTGTGCAGGAACAGAATAATGTCAAGTTTTTCTTGCATCCCTGAAAGATAAAAATAAATCTGTTAATGCAGACCACGTCTTGCCTTTGCTTGGAAGGTATGTCCATTTGTCTTTTCCTATTTGAAGAATAACCAAAATAAATTGGTCCGCATTGTTCTTTATCTTGTAAAAAAACCCTTGGTTCCGAAAATGTTTTGGCACTCAAACTATGAGATGATTATCATGGGTGCCAATAAGTATGGATAGAGGGTGCTGTGCATGTTGATTATTTATTTTTTTTCCTTTTCACTAAAAGAGCTCTTTAACTTTAAAATGCTCTAACTGGAGATTGCTAGAAATCCAAGGGGAATCGGCTTGGGGTTGGTGGGGGTTAATTAGACAGCAAGATGTAAGGGAGGAGACTGAATGAGACATCTGTCCCTCCTAAACATCTGATTAGCAGAAGAGGGACAGCAGGCCGAGCATTGAAAATAAGGAAAGGCTTCTTTTTGTTCTTTTTATTCTAGTTACACACATAAATAGATGTGAGGAGATGAAATATTCCAGATTTTCTCTGAATTCTGCATGAGATTAGTGAATGCATTAATAATTATGGCAGAAAAGATCTCATCCAGCACCAACTAAAGCTACCTTCTTGTCTTCTTTCAAATGTGTAAATATGACTTGATTTAAATCTTTAGTATCTTGGTGCTATAAAAACCATTAAGTTCAATCCAGTTTACCTTAAGACGCATTAGGTTACAGTGAATAGTCCTCAAATTAAAAAACATCTAAAATCAAGTTAAATTGTTCATGATTTTTTGGCTCATTTGCATGAAATGAATGTTGATAACTATACAATGTATTGCTTAGGATTCAAAACAACTGCGTTCAAAAAATTTATACTTGGTGCACTCCAATAACTGTGCAGAGAAGAAATGTGTAGAGAGAATACAGAAAAATGCGATTCATCCTGTATCTTTTTACTTTGCTGTTCTTCATTTCCTATTTATTCATTTAAATTAGATTTTGGGTAAGAGAGGACAAACCTTTTATTTTTTTTATCACAATGGAATATAGGAACATACTTTTGTGTTATTCAATCTTTGCTTGGATTGTTGGGATCTGGAGCTGTACCACCTGCCTCCAGCAGAGTTCGCTGTGGATCCTCCTGAGCTGAGCCTTCGACACACCTGAAGCCCATCTCGTAATCAGGAGGATCCTCCACCATATAAGCAGACCTCGCATCAACGCCGCAGTGTTTATCCAGTTTGGTTAGCACCTGAGCCTTACTACCTCTGTGAATTCTTTGTTGTTTCTAGTCTCATAGTTGGATTCTAATTACCTCTTGTCTCTGCCTACAGGAAACCTGTTTTTGTCCTGTAAGCTATGGATGAGCTTAACCTGTCGAGCCTGCCCTCTGAGCCAAACATGAAGACCCTTCTCTGGATTCCCATGCTGCTCTGGACTAAGAGCTGGAAAACTAAGGTCTGTCCAAACGTTGGATGCAAGACGCTGAAGCTGAAACTGAACTCTGCTGAATCAAACAGTCTCTGGACCCAACAGTGCCTCTCTCAAAGCCAAACCCGGATTCTTCAAGGTAGATCTCAGAAGATAACATCTCCACATTCTTCTGCTACGTGGCTAACTGAACTGTCTCCCTTTCAGTATCCTGTGAACCAGATCCCCAGACGTGAACCAGTACCTGACTCTTTACATGTGCAATTATCAATAAACTCATTTTGAACCTTTTCCCTATTTCCCGTGGTGTTCTGCATATTGGGCCTCTCTGAACCAATCATGACATGGATGAGTTGTAAAGGATATAAATGAATAAATAATTGAGGGATCATTTTTATAAAAACCATCTGAACATGTCTTTCTCTTTTGTAAAAAACACCCATATAAGAATATTTACAATAAATGTATACTTTCTAGTTTTTCCTTTATCTAATTTAACTTAAGTGTTTTAATTAAGAGGAACTGAATTCCTCATTTGTGCTGAAAACTTGACATGAAAAAAGAATTCTATTGATATATTTTTAAACATTATCATGAAATAAAATTACTTTCTTTATCTGTAATCTAGGAATAAATTAGAACCCTAAATTCAACTCGGACCGACCAACATCATTGGAAATATTTCTAGTGGAGGCCATTGTAAATGTGGTGTTTTTAAGAAATGAGGCTAGCCCAATAAATACACTGTTGAAATGAAAATTAGTTTCTGATTCCATGAGAATCTATCTATCTATCTATCTATCTATCTATCTATCATCTATCTATCTATCTATCTATCTATCTATCTATCTATCTATCTATCTATCTATCTATCTATCTATCTGCTGTCTGTCTGTAATAGTCTACATTGTCACTATCAGTCTGCTATATACCACAGAGCCAACTGGCTAATTACACTTTAACAGTTTTGCTATGTGGCTTTACTGGCATTGTGGTCAGATGGTGTCAAAATGAATTAAGTCCTTTTTGTTTTTCCTTTGACTGTACACAAATAGTTCCTTTAAGACTCTATTTATCCTGACAGCCTTGTTTACTGCTGTTCCCCTTGGGCTAAACAACAGGGAATTCTGATCCACTTAAAGGATTGTGTGGGGAAAACTGACCTAAACTTCACCAGTAAATGTCAGAGGGGTTTACATCGGTTTAGTAAGATGCCTGCTGTTTTGAACACCCCTTGTCAAATAGTATTTGTGAGAGCTGTGAGGTTTTATTTTAGAGTTAGGCCAGTTTTTTTAGTATGAGTAACTATAGTTCATCAACAAGAGCATTCATCCTTCCAGACTTGTTGGATTATTGCTAAATCTAAATGTTTTAGGTTCGTCCATTTAAATCCTTTGGGTATGGCTTTGAACGCTGAAACGAGAATCAGCGCTAACCTGCTAAGCAGTCAGATCACATCTACTACCACTCTGGCTTTGAGCAAAGAAAGATTACCATGTAATTGTTGGCAGGAAGTTCAGAAATATTAATGAATCTGCTGAGAGAGTGAGTTTTTTTTACACCTTTAGTAAGTACTATGTTGTTATTCATGTTGCGTCCTGCCAGTATTTACAGTGCAAGTCTTTGAGAAATTGTGATGATAAAAGGTACTGTACCTTTGCCAAAAGCAACAACTTCACTGATGTCACGTAAATTACATTACTATTCAAAGCACCTTTTCAATCACTATAAACTCTCACAGATACCTTATAACTGAAATACAGAGAAAGTAAAGGTCATTATCCTTGGTAAATATCAAATCATTTATATTTTTACATACATTTTTTACTTCATGCACCCATCAATTTTTCCATCTCTTTTGCAAACATGCTCACAGAGCCTCCGAATCCCACAAGACAGGCAAGCCAAGGGAAGTCAGCTTTTTTTGGGGGGGTGGGGTGATGGTAGTGCTGATGGGGGATGGAGGGTGTGAGGAGCGGCGCTCTACCAGAATCTATACACCCACACATGTGCAGATGAATCTACATCCATATACACACACACACACACACCAACACTTACCAGAAAACGTAGACATCCGACTATCACCACACACACCAACTCCTACATGCAACTGCTGCCAGACTTTGCACACAGACCCCCTTCTGAGGCCCCTCCATGGTTTAATTGGTGTAATTATATTTGCATAGAGCCGTGCTGTTTCAGGGAACACACACACACACACACACACCCTACCACATACACTCTGTCAATGATGAGTTTTAATGGGCAGTATAATTGATTATAGCATCCCAATTGTGCTCCAAGGACCTATATGTTTGTAAAGGGTCAAGAGCTTTGTGTTGACTCTGAGAAATGAAACCATAGCTACAATCAGCTTAACTGCCTAAAATAAACCTCAAGGACTAATGTACTAGATAATCCAACGCAGTAAGTCATATTTTTTGCCTGAACAAGAGAAGCACTTAGAAAATGCTCAGTTTGCAATAATTTAGGCTCAAGGCCAAAGTTTTTGCACAGCTGTCTCTATTAAATAGATTTTTTGTCATGTTTTCAGATGGATAATAGGTAGAGTAGCAAATAGAAGGCATGTAACTCTATGCCCTGACACTCGTTTCTCCCTTTTCTAGAATGCAAAATATTGAAGCTCATGCATGCCATATATATATATATATATATATATATATATATATATATATATATATATATATATATATATATATATATATATATATATATATATATATATATATATACCGTATTTTCACGACTATAAGGCGCACCTAAACGTCTTTTTTTTCCCTCAAAATGTGGGGTGCGCCCTATGGTGCGGTGCGCCCTATCTGCGGACGTTGTTGAGACCACCATGAGTATGTGAGAACCTTAAAGGGGGAAGTGTGGGCGTGGCTTGTGTATAAAAGAACAGGTATGTGCTTTATGCAGAACATTGTTGTCTTAACAACCCTGGAAATGGCAAAGAGACACGCCTATGAAGCCCAGTTTAAACTGAAGGCTATCAGCTATGCAGAGGAACATGGAAATCGAGCAGCTGCGAGAGAATTCAATATAAATGAATCGATGGTTCGCAAGTGGAGGAAGCTGGAAAACGAACTCCGACTGGTGAAGAAGACGCAGCTGAGTTTCCGCGGACATAAGGCCAGGTGGCCCGAGTGGGGCCAGCGTTTCAACAGTCACTGTTCGTCTAAAAGCAGTAAAGCTGGCGGAAGAAATGAAAATTGAACATTTTCAAGGAGGTCCATCGTGGTGCTTCCGTTTTATGAAACGGTGCAATTTTTCCATCCGGACCAGGACTACAGTTGCTCAGCGAAGTCCGGCGGATTATGAGGAAAAGCTGGCGAGCTTTCACTCCTTCTGCAGCAAACACATCGCTGACAAAGTCATCCAGCCAAGCCACATCACCAACATGGACGAGGTGCCGCTCACTTTCGACATCCCGGTGAATGACACCGTGGAGAAGAAGGGGACCAGCACTGTAGCGATACACACAACGGGGTATGAAAAGGCGTCGTTTACTGTTGTGCTTGGCTGCCACGCAAATGGACAGAAACTGCCGCCTATGGTGATTTTTAAAAGAAAGACTTTGCCTAAAGAGACTTTTCCAGCTGGAGTTGTTATTAAGGCGAATGAAAAAGGCTGGATGGACGAGGAGATGATGAAAGCTTGGCTGAGGGAGGTGTACGTAAGGAGACCAGGTGGTTTTTTCCACGCATCACCATCTCTGTTAATTTGTGACTCCATGCGTGCCCATCTCACAGCCGATGTGAAAAAAAGGTCAAAGAAATGAACGCTGTGCTTGCTGTTATTCCGGGAGGTCTGACAAAGGAGCTTCAACCGCTCGACATCGGTGTGGACCGCCCGTTCAAAGTAAGGCTGCGAGCGGCGTGGGAGCGATGGATGACAGACGGAGAGCACAGTTTCACTAAAAGTGGAAGGCAGCGCCGGGCAAGTTACGCCACCGTTTGCGGATGGATTGTAGATGCTTGGACTAACGTTTCTGCTGGGACTGTTGTTCGAGCTTTCGCAAAAGCCGGTATTATTTCCAAGGAGCCGCACGGCACGGAAAGTGACTCTGACAGCGAAGAAGAAGGGGAAACTGGCATGTCTGATTTAGCGCAGCTGTTTACTCAGTTTTGCTCCCACTCTATTTTTCTACCTGAAAACTTAATTCAACAGCAGCCTCTGGGCCGCGGCGCATACGGGCTCACCTCCGCAGGTGTTTTTTCATCTAAATAATCTAAATCTTTTTAAGTGAGAAAGCCCACCTGAAAATTTAATCATTGCAGTCAGTTCATCCAGATTATTATCCTGCCTATGTTTTAAGTTAATTTATGCGTCAATAAACGAAGAAGAAGGGGAAACTGGCATGTCGGATTTAGCGCAGCTGTTTAATTCAGAAACAGACGATGAGGACTTTGAGGGGTTTGATTAATACTCTGTAATAAATACTTGAATAAAGCACAATCATACTCAGTTTTGCTCCAGCTCTATTTTTCTACCTGAAAACTTAATTCAACAGCAGCCTCTGGGCCGCGGCGCATACGGGCTCACCTCCGCAGGTGTTTTTTCATCTAAATCTAAATCTTTTTAAGTGAGAAAGTCCACCTGAAAATTTAATCATTGCAGTCAGTTCATCCAGATTATTATCCTGCCTATGTTTTAAGTTAATTTATGCGTCAATAAACTGTATCAGAGGAGTAATCACAGCCCTGTGTCATCAGCGATGTGTCTCTCACGGCCGGTTCCCAGGTTTGAATAATACTTTGTAATAAATACACCTTGCAGCTTTATTTGCTGTGATCAGTGGGAATAAAGTAGTTTTAATATGTTTTTAAGTGGGAAAATCCACCTGAGAGGACATGTACCTGTATATAAAAAACGCGCCCTATAGTCCGGTGCGCCTTATGTGTGTGTTAAATACAGAAATGGCACACATAACTGAGACTGCGCCTTTTAGTCCGGTGCGCCTTATGGTCGTGAAAATACGGTATATGTATATATATATATATAAGCTTCTGTCCTCTACCGAAGGCCTGGGAGCTTGCTGGTTCTTGGCAGTTTAATTGCTGTTCCTAGAACTGCACTTTTCTGTACCGAGATGTCTGATGCATTTCCAGGGGTCTACTGTAACCACTCCTCAAGTTTTGGGGTCACTACACCGAGTGTCCCAATAACCACGGACACCACTGATGCCTTGACCTTCCAGGTTTTGTCCAGCTCTTCTCTGAGCCCCTGTTATTGCTCTAGTTTCTCTATTCCTTTTTCCTGATGTTGCATTCACTTGGTATTGCTATGTCAACCCCAACGGCTTTCCTCTGCTTTTTGTTCACCACCACAATGTCCGGTTGGTTTGCCATTAGTATTCGGTCTGTCTGTATCTGGAAGTCCCACAGGATCTTGGCTTGATTATTCCATCTTTGGAGGTGTTTCCCACTTTGACCTTGGGGTTTCCAGCCCATACTCTGCACAGATGTTCCTGTACACTATTCCAGCTTGGTTATGTTACTCGATGTGAGCTTTCCATGTCAGCATCTTACACCCTGCAGTTATGTGCTGGATTGTCTCAGGGGCGTCTTTACACAGTCTACACCTGGGGTCTTGTCTGATGTGGTAGGTCTGGGCAACTATTGCTCTGGTGCTCAGGGTCTGCTCCTGTGCAGGCACGAGGAGTGATATTTTCTTGAGGAACTCCATTGAATTGTAACTGTCCTCAATATCCGCTATTGTTCCTTCTAGGATTGAGACCCTCTCTGTGTTGACTACCTACCCTCTCTTAGTAACCATCCGATCACACTTCTGTAGTCTGAATGACATCACGATATCTGTGTCGGGTGGTATGGATCAATGAGTCGATGCCTCACTCATTCTTAGCATACAGCTTGATCTCATCCATGTAGAAGAGGTAACTGATGGTGACCCTGTTCCTAAGTCAGAATCCATAGCCAGTCATTTTGATTATTTGGCTGAGGGGGTTCAGACCTATGCAGAACAGCAGTGTGGACAGTGTATCTCCTTGGTATATGCCACAATTAATGGAGACGTGTGCAAGTGTCTTGCCATTGGCCTCAAGGGTGGTTTTCCACAACCTCATTGAGTTTGAAATGAAGGCTCTTATAGTACTGTTGATGTTGTATAGCTCCATGCATTCAATGATCCAAGTGTATGGCATTGAGTCGTAGGCTTTCTTGTAAACAATCCAGGTAGTGCTTAGGTAAGCGTTTTGAGTTCTGCAGTCTCGAGTGACTGTTCTGTCTACTAGGAACTGATGTTCTGCACCTCTAGTATTTTTACCGATTCAATCCTGAGCTGTGCTCATGTAATGATCAATCTGCCTGCTTATCTTAGCCGCTATAATCCCAGACATGAGCTTCCACATTGTGGAGAGGCAGGTTATTGACCAATAACTGGATCCCTTTGAGGTATCCTTCAGGATCAGGATTGTGTGCCCTTTGTTTAGCCACTCAGGGTGGTTCCCATCTCTCAGCAGCTGGTTTATTTGTGCTGCCAGGCGTTCATGTAGTGCCGTGAGTTTCTTAAGCCAGTAGGTGTGTATCATGTCGCAGCCTGGTGCTGTCCAGTTTTTCATACCTGAGATTTTTTCTCGGATGTCTGCCACTGTAATGGTGACTGGATTCTGTTCAGGGAGGTTGCTGAGGTCCTCTCACAGAGCCACCAACCACTGTGAATCACTGTTGTGTGCTGCCTCCTTCTTCAATATGCCTTTCCAGTACCGTTCAGTTTCCAGCCTTGGTGGGGCTGTTCTGCTATTGCTCTCCTGCCACTGAGCGTACACTTTCGCTGGCTGAGATGCAAACAGCCAGTTTATCCATCTGGTTTTATTGTCTCTCTTGTACCACTTTTGGCGGCTGGCCAAGGCTTGGAGCGTTTGATTGGCAGTTTCCAGGGCTTCAAGTATGGGCATCTGGCTTTACCTCTTAGGTGCTTGATTTTTCATTGCACCTTTTAGGGCCTTTGTCGATTGACTCACTTCTCTCCATGTTGCCTTGATCTTAGTCTCCAGTCTCTTTTCCATGGTGGGTATTTCATCACATGGTTGTTCTTACAGCCAAGCATTTTTAGGATAACTGCTGCTGTGCAGCATATCAGCTTATTGGTGTCAGTGATGGTTGATGTAGGAATATCTTGCAGAGCTGCATTCTTGTCTTCTAGTAGACTTTCTGATGGTACTTCATTTGGTCTCTGTAACTGGCTTTGGGGTTTCCTGGATGACATTTTTGCCATAATCTTATTTTTCAGGGTCAGTCGCTACCTCATTCAGCATGATTCCGCTTATTGAGGTGTTGTACCCAATCTCTGGTGGGGGGTTGGTGTTTGCTTCCATCTGACCTGGGATCCTGGTTCCCCCTTGCCAGAACTGTGGTTTTGTACATTGCCGATCTCAAGTTGTGAGACCAGTTGCCGTTGGACAATTGAGCTACTAGTTTTTTCACTATGATTGGGGACTGTAGGTTAAGAAGTGTCCAGTTCTCCCATATCCTTTGCATTTGGCCATTTCCTTCTTGTACCGGTTGCCCTTTTTTCATCAAGGTGCTCTGGTTCCCCAGCACCTGACGCAGACCTTGTTTGGCCGGGCAACGTCTGAGCCGGAATGTCATTAATTTTATTGTCTCTCATCATTGTAATAGGTAGGCATTAGCATGAAGGGTCCTGCCTAAGGACCAACACTGGCAGTTTGCTACTCCAAAGCTGTCTGCTATCTGATTCCACAACACGCTTGTTTAGATTTGTGACAGCGCAGTGATACAGTGTGCTTTTAGAGTTTGTAAACCTGGAACTTACAGGTCTAACACCACTAGTGGCTTAAAGTTAAACAGTGTTGCTATAAATATATTCTATTTATATTCCCACTATTTCATTAAAACCATGTTCTTTCCAATCTTCTTTAGCTCGTAATAATCATTCTAAAATCCCTCCTTTAATTATGATCGTCTATCCCTAGTATAGATATTTTATTTGAACCTTTCCCAGTGTTGAGGGTTTGTCAGGTATATTTTTCTCACCATATTCCTTTTGTTTCTATTTCATTCATGAACTCCTCTCACCTTCAGCATCCATCCCTCCCCCCCTCACCAAGTACTCCACCAGGTTTTACCACATACACCAAACCCCCTTGCCTATGAAAAATCAAATCTGATTGTCCTCCGTCTACATCATTCATTCCCATCTCTCTCTTACTCTTACTCTCTCTCTCTCCATGGTGTGAAAAACAGAGTATCTGGCTCTTTTGTTCATCCACCAGCTCATGTGGCCTCCTCCGGTTGCTGTGGCAACCTGGTGTATACATTCTGCTTTAGGAGAGAGCTAGATACAGAGAGATGACTGTCAGAAGGGACGAACTGAGAGTCAGGCATAATCAGACTGCATACAGGATGGAAGGACTAAAGGATTGTAAAAATTACCGGGGAAAAGGGGAGAAAATGCCATGCATGACTCAGAAAGCTAATAATCAAAGAAAAAAGGGGAGGAAAAAAATTGGTATTTTTTAATACTCTAGCTTAAGCAGTATTTTTATCCAGCTTGGATAATCTTTTTGTAAATTAAATGGTTCAGTACAACCAGCCTCAGGCTAAATTTGTAGATAAGGTTAAAGCCACAAACTAGAATTCCATCCTTTCAATCAGATACAGCAAAGAGGCGAAGATAGGTTATTTAATCCTCTTTTTCATATGTTACAGAAGCTATTTCTAAAACAAAATGCAAACTTATCAGCCTCAAAGCATCTTAAACATGCTCCGATAAAAGCAATATGTTTTTCTATGGGATTAAAGGAAAATACATTATTCTGTGACTGAATGCTATTTGTTTTTACAGCTTACTTTTAATTGCAATGAGTTATGTTATCCAAAGCTGAAGATGAGAAACATGTATTTTCAGTTATCTTGTCTCTGAATTACCTTTTTATCTCAATGCAGCATAACCATTGCTGTATGTACCTTAAATGGTAAATAAAAACTATTACTGCACAATGAATGGACACTGCATAAGGGAAAAGAGTAAAAAAAAAAAAAAAACTGAGAACAATGAAAACCATCATCCTTGTCATGGTAGCATCTTCCTCCACCCAGTTGTCTGTGTTTGCCGTCTTAGAAATACTGCAGGAATCCAAACCCTGCAGACAAGCTTCCATCTGCCATCTTGGCTCCACTCCAATGCTGCTCTTTGGTGCAAAAATTGAAGAAATGCTTTCAAAATCACTCAAGCAAGACATGTTTTATTACATGGCAAGTCATGTTAATCGCCAGAATTGTAGCTTACTAGAAATATAACTGTGTAGTGGTTTTCTGAATGGTGGAAAGCTGGTTTGGTTGATACTGGACAGCTCTGACAGCACAGACAACGTAAAAATGAGAATTTAAATAATATATATAAAAAAAAAAAAGGAGAATTCTACTAGAGCAGACACTAGGAAGGGTAAAGTCGAAAGCAACTAATCTAACGTTCTCTTAAAAAAAAAAAGGTTTAGACACCTCTCCAAGAGTTCTTGGCAATCTGGATTTTCTCAGTGGGTTCAAAAGCAGGACTGATACAAGCTACAAGATACAGTGGGCTTTCTTACACATTTGGTTTGAGCACTGGAAAGAAATTAACAATTGACAGATTGACAGCATGCTAATTATTTGTAAGAACTGTGAAAGTAACAAGAATGGTTAACTGTTAGCAGCTAACCAGGATAAATTTAGAATCAGATTATCTTACTTTCCGCTGGTGCTAAATTCAAGCTTAATTTCAAAGGTTTTGACTCTTTAAACTCACAGAAATATTTCACTCAAATCTCATAAAGCAGTACGTAAGACCCAGAATTTGAGGCGAGACAGTTGGTGGGAACATTCAAATACGTTAATTAAAACAATAATAAGCTGCGGATCGGCAGCAGTTGTGCACCATCCATCACCGGATACTCTGGTGGAGGAAAAACACAGGTAAGTGACCATGATAATCTGTTGAAGGATGATTATCCATGAGAGTCACTTACCTGGTTAGACAGTTCAGTCCCCCTACAAAGAACGCGGTAGGATCCAGTGGAAGGGCTGCCATGGAGATGCAGTGGGCGCAGCCCAGAGTGAACCAGATCCTGCAGCCCCGGAGGGCAGGCATGAGTCCAAGACAGGTCAGGGAAACAGATCAGAAGGCTAAAGGTCCAGGAGTCTAAAGCCCAGTCAGGGAAACAGCCTGGTCCAGGGTTCCAGGAGTCAACAGAGAGCTCAAGCAGAACATTCAAATGGGAACAAGCTCAGAGGTTGAATGGCAGAACATGATGAGAAAATAAGGAACACTACGACACACTAAAAACCTCTCTGACCACTGGCCTCTGAATGAAATGCAAGAAATGCGGGTTCCATGAGGTTCTCGTGTATCATATATTGTTGTTTTTTTTGTTAAACATCTAAACATACTCAACGCAGGATAATTCAGGATAAAAATGGATCAAACGGCCAGTTTCAGCTGATTCTCTTGCTTTCCATTTCACAGATTTTGGTTAAAGTTGTTTTTAGTCAGTGTAATAAACTCACATATAACTCACTGTAAGACAGCTATTTCCTTTTCTTTGATTATCTTATGTGGAAGCATGTTGACTATTTTTTCACTTTAAATTATGCTTTCTTAAAATACACTGTTAAGCTCATCACTTTTGTTTTTTCATAATTCATTATTCTTCTTTGTTTAATTTGTGCTTAATACATGTAGAGTTATCTTCCATTAGATTCCCAATTTTCTTCTAGGTCTTAGCTACATTGTTTCAGGGAGGTTCTTACTCTCTTTGCCTGAAGTGCAACCCATAATAACTGGCTAACTAATTTTGCCATCATTTCTCCACCCATCAATGGTCTACGCTCACTGGTTTTCTTTGTTCCTCACAGGTTCCTTCTACAATCATTTCTCTTGCTCCATTGGATCACTTACGACTTTGCCCACTGTTTTGCCCACACTACATGTCCTTGTCCCTCCCCTGAGATGTATACAGTAAGTTCCCTACATTTTTATTATATGATCCTTTTTTTTTCTTTATTCTGCCTTTGCATTGCTGTTCTCTCACAAAGAAAAAAAATCTGACCATAATGAGACAATGCAAAATCGTTAAGTACATCATAGCACGTTGGCTAGGTTTAAGGAGTTGCGGTAGATTCAAGTCTGATTGAGGAAGCCTTGTCTGGGGCAAATCACTTATGTTTTCTGTCAAGGACACCAGATATTAACACTGCTTGACATTTTGGTGGTATTCAAAGATAATGGAGCAAGTAGTGTCTGCTTTTGGTTGGTGGATGTCTGAGAGGGTGGACGGTGACCTGCTTAGAAGTGGACCGATGGGCTGAGCTGGAGGCTGATAAGCCAGTTAAAGTAATGATGAGGAGAGACAGGAGGGGGAAATACAGGGAGACTGAGGAGCTATCACTATCAGAGCGATTAACCATGCCAAGTGCACATACATGAATGAACACTGAGACGGATGATTACATGATACTCTGATCTCAGACAAATGCAGACTCCTTGGCATCTCTCCATCTCCCCCATCAGCTATGTTAGTTCTCTATTTGTCTCTTCGTTTTCTTTTCTATGCATAAAATTAAAGTATTATAAAGCTGCCAAAATATAATTATGATCTTTTCAATTAAAAATAATCTTAATTCAGGCTTTTCATATTTCAATAAAATCCTTATGTTTGCGTTATTCAACAGTTTTTGCAGGATTAATTTCTATTTGGCAAAAGAAAACAAATTGAAAATGATGTCACGTGATTGCTTTATTTTTGATTAAGCTAGTCAAAAGCTAAGGATAATTAAAGACTAGAGACGGTGTATTATAGGCACCCCTGAAGCATCTCAAAGGCAAAAGCAGAAGTAAAAATTTGACTAAAATTTAGTCCATATGAAAAAACGGAATGAGACATGTATAAATGCAGAATGTTTTTTTGCTTTTTTTTTTTTTTAAATCCCAATTTCTAACAAACAGACTGACCTCATTGGAAGATGACAGCTGGTAGTTCTGTTCTTTTGCACTAAGCAATTTTCTGAGAGGAGTTTGAATAGGTAGATTCACTCACACTAGGGTCTCCAGCTTCCCCACACCCTTCAAACACATGATTATGTCCGCTCATCCATTTTCTCCCACTTATTCCGTCAGGGTCGCAGTGGGGCCAGTGTCTATCCTCGGCAGTCTATGGATGAGATGCGGGGTACACTCACACACTCACACCTAAGGATAATTTAGAGAAGCCAGTTAACCTAACAGTGATGTCTTTGGACTGTGGGAAGCCCAAAGAAAGTTCAAACTCCATGCCGAAATAACCTGGGCTGGGAATCGAACCTGGAACCTTCTTGCTGCAAGGCAACAGTACTGTAAACTGTTCCACCATGTAGCCCCTTATCATTAGGTTCTTATTCTAATTTACCTTAAGTATGGGTGAGTGTATGCATGGTTGTTTGTTCTGTAAATTTTTTGGGTGGTCTGTCTGTTTCCCATGGTAAATACTGCCTCATGTCCACGGATCCCAGGAGACAAGTTTAATGGTTGGCTTTGCTGGTTCTTCGACATTCAGAATTAGACTTGCTGGTAGAGTCATTACCTTGCTCCATGATCAAAGTACACTTGAGAATAAGGTCACCAGATCATTTATCCTCTGTTCTGCCAGATAGCAGAATTAATGGTTCCATCAATTAGGCGAAGTTGTCCTTGTGAACCAAAACAGCCTAACACCATCCTCTGAACGTCACAACTATTGGTATGATGTTGGTGTTTGAAATGCTGCCATTATTTTACTCCAGATGAAACAAACCTTTAGAGAACTTCCACTCAACTTTGCATTATTTGTTCACATAATTCCTGCTCCTTATTTTATATATATATTAATGAATCATGTACACTGATTAAATGAATTAAATGGGGTGTGCAACACTTTGAATAATATTCTTGGTTCTCTTATGAGCTTTTGGGTGTGTCATTAATGTGCTCTTGGAAAACAAATGTGTATGGCCACCCTATGACTCTTTTTACAGTATGTATTTTTTGCTGTCCCTAAAGCTTAAATGACCTGTTACCCTTCTGCAGTCTGATATTTGTCCTTTTTGTTTTTTTGTTATATATTTTTTTTAAGATTCAGGGCATAATGTTGTTTTTTAGACCCTTATGCCCACTTTATGTTGGTAGGCAGGTTGTGTTAAGTGATTTTTGATTACTTTGATCAGGCAGAAATCACAGACAGATGAGGTTGGTAAAACTTGACCCAAAAAATTTGGATAAATCACAGTAAGCTTCTGATGTCTGAAGAATTCCTGATTACTAAAGAAATTCCAATTTCATTTTAGTGCATGATTGACGATGGCCTTTTTTTCTGATAAAATTATTGTTGATTAGTTTGGTGGAACTAAAAAGCCACAATACAAGAAATCTGTGAAGTTAAAGAAAAAAGAAGTTTTAGGAAAAACAAAATCACCAAATAAACACTGTTTTACAAGTTATAAACCAAAGGACTAAGGTTCTGGTTTAAAATCCAGCTGATCTTTTTAAAAGGTTTTTCCTGTTGGGGCATTTTGCTACTGTAGAAATCTAAAGCAAAACTATACAAGAACATGAGTTTGCCTTTGCCTGAAAAAGTAAACATGTTGCTGACCCAAAATACAATCTGATCAAAGCCCACTTCACATGTCAAGACAATGCAATTATAACCAAGATCTGTACCAGGTCCGACGGATGGTACATTGTATTACACCAATGTCCAGTGTTCATTTAATTGCAGATTGCATGTGATTAAGCAGCTCACACAGACATCTGCATCAATATAATCCCCAACAACATGCTTCTTCTAACATGTGATAGCAGTCAGCATGTTTTTGTTATTACTAAAACCAATGGAGATTAACAGATACATAATCATGGCTTGTGCCCGAGTGGCTGCACTACAGAATATGTCTGTATAAAAGAACGGCGTGTTAGTTTGTGACCTTTCAGAGGTTATCCCTGCATGCCGAATGCATGTTTGATCATGTGAAGATATGCTGCATTGAAGCAAATGTGAATGTGAGTTATTTTGTTCATGGTCTCAGCTGGTGTCATGTGGTCAGAGGTTGCTGTTAGGGGATTGTCCCACATAATAAAGATGGTGATAATAATATATGTGTGTGTGTGTCCCAAGTGAGTAATCCATCATCTGATGGATTAGTGCCTGTGGACTGAGATTAAATGTGCCAGGCAGGAGCTCTTAATGATGGAAGACAGATTATAAGCAGTGTATAAGTGTGAGGTCCAGTCCTGTTACTGGTTCAGATAAAAGAGACAACAAGAAACCAAAGATTGTAATTTGTAAATGAGGCTGGGAAACTGGGAAAATGATAACACATTCCTTTGTGCCTAATGAGACAAGATTTGACAATAGCTGACTATAAATAATTTTTGAAACCCTTCTGTCAAAATAAGTGGCAAAATTTATAAAAACAGTTCAACCTTATCTACAATGGTAGATAATGCTTGGATCAGCATTTTCCTCAGCTTGTGTCAACCCTAAATTTCACTTTTATCTGTTTGCCCTCCCTTTTTAACACAATTCTCTATTGACAATTAATTAGCAAAGTGCAAATTTAGCAGAAAACGCTTAAAAAAATCTTTAAAGCTATTTTCAAGACTAAGAGGGTAAATTAATAATTCATTTATAGAACCCAGTTCAATACATATAGAACTTAGATTGCTCTGAGTTGATGACTTTGCAGCAATCCCTCATCTTTACTCAGAAATAGGAAAAACTCCTCTTCAATAGTAGGATACTCTGACAGATCATTGCACGTTGACACACTTTCTATTTTCATTTTGTCTCTGCTTCGTCTTTTATAATGAGAAAGTGTTGGAAAATTATCAGGATCATTGTTCTCAGTAAAAAAATAAAAAAGTTTTTTTTGTGCATTTGGTCCAACTGTAAATGCTTTGGAGGACTTCCTGCAGCATGCTGAAGCCTAATAATCACTCACACTCAAATCAAACCCTATAAGCAATGATGTTCATAGCATGAAGAATTTATGTGAGGAAGAACATTTGGTTGTGAATTTATTTACAAATCCAACACTAAAGGGATAGAAAACAACTGTTAATGCAAGGCAAACTTAAGCTAAATAAAAAAATATCTTTATTTGTATATATATTTTTGAAAACTGAGTACCAAATCAATAACTATTTTTTTTATCTGACAATTTTTCAACCGGCAATTTTTCTAACTCATTGTCCTTTCTTTCCAAATATCTCTTTCACTGTCTTTTACAAATGCAAACACACACAGTGAAGCCAACATGGTTAGATCTGACCTTTAAATCCACTGTCAGTTTTTTATATGATCCAAATCTGACTGTTGAGGCAAACACAATCTGAAAGGGCCTGTGGGCTTCTTCTCAGAACCTTACAATCAATGCCTTCTGACATTCGGAGGGGGAAGGGTGTGTGAATGACTAAACATGCCTTAGCTTTATTGTGTGCAGGAATCCCATCATGTACAGTAGCTGGATAAATCATCCCTGATCTACCCAGCACCTGTTTTCTCTTTTATTTTGAACATTGTATATGACATAGTACATGTAGATTCTTTTATTTATTATTTTTCGTTTGTTGTTTTTTTGGGTTGAGAACAATAAAAAGTCAACATGACGCAGACAACGGTTCCATTTTAGTGCTGTAAGACAATTTCTTTCCTAGTATCATACTTTGCTAAAGCAGTGTGAGTAGATCTAAAATAGAGGTCTTTCATAGTGGAGGTACTGCAGGTGGGTGGTGCCATTTCTTTTCTCTTTAGCCTTTAACCTGAGTAAGCCCAGAGCTATCGGGGACAATAGGCACCATTATTAATTACTTTTGTTTTACTTTTGGTTTATTACAAATTAATCAGGCATATTAACAGCTGCAATATTGAATAAAATACAAAAATACCCACTTCTGCATGTAACCTTTAAAAGGCTAAAAAAACATAGTACTTAAACTTGAGGGCTGGTGCTTTTCTTGATTTATTCTGAGATTTTTTTTTTTTTTATGTTAAGAATTTTTGCTTTTATCTCTTCGCCTTAAAGATATAGAGGACGTAATGTTGTTTCCGGGTGGATCATCTCAATAACTGGTTTTCCTAATTGTCAATCATTCTGGTGGTATGTTTACATAAGGCCGTCCTACATGCTCTTTCAGTTACAGTAGCTATGTTTTTGTGTGCATGCGCACTTTTAGCCGTATATTTGTGGTGACCTACAGTTTCAGACAGTCATTGAAGCCCAGCTTTCTCACCGCAGTTCTTTGGAAATGGTCAAGAGTTGTAAGAGAAAAAGTGTCTTGACAGATATATCCCAGAATGCTTTGCGCGGAGAGCTCTCCTTGCAAAGCACTATGGGATTTGCTGTCACAGCGGCCCACTGTCGCTGCCCAACAGCAGCGACTAATACAAAAGATGGCGCAGGCACCGTGCGGAAGCTGAGTTATCATTTGTACAAACGGTCAGTTAACTGAGTTCGCAATAAAGTCCATTATATATTCCCTGCGGTTTGTGGACACAGTAGGCATGTATGAGCTATGAGAACAGCATATTTTAAACAGTGTGTGCATGAAGAGAAACGGGCTCATGCATGCTCTTGCAAGCGGTTTTTTTTTAAGTAGAGAGGGCGGGTCTTTTAAAGGAAAAGTCTGGTCACATTCAGAATACAAATCCCTGAAAATACTTCAAGTATGAAATTATAACATACTTGGTTTTTTACATTTTTATAAATCAAGGGTTATAATTCAGAAATAATTCAGAAACGTATTGGTTCTGCAAAAAGATATTTTTATTTGAAGGCTTTTTACACATGTTTACCAGGGTCACCAATAATTTTGGAGAGAGATGTATGTACGCCTACATAGCCTTAGGCAAAATACGTATGAAAATTATTTGAACAAAAAAATTTGTGTTAGACATGTCATAAAAGTATTTCTCTATTTTGTAAAGTAGACAAACTGCTGTAATACATACAGTCACAATCCACTAAAAGCTTTGTCTGTTAAAAGCTAAAATAAATAAACATCTGAACTATTAATGGGGGGTAAAGTGTATGGAAAAAAAAAGAGCGTAGAGTTATTGACAACAGATATACAACACCATTGAATCAATAGCCACTTTTTTAGTTGTATATAAGCCTATACATGAAAACAATGATTAAAGTACAAAAAAGCAGAATAATCTCTATATTGATGCAAGACCTCCACAGAGAAAGGAGCCTTTATTTTAGGCACTGACGTGTTTTCCTGTAATGACCTATTGGGAAATTGAATTGTTCTGCTGAGTAGTCAATAAGGTAAAGTTCTGCAGGAGAAGAACTGTCAATATAAACTCATATATATCCCATCAATGACTGTCCTTAATGTGGCTGCCATTTCATTGTTTTTGCCGTGACTTTTTTGTGACTACCTGTTTCTTTCATTCCATCTGTACCCCAAAATGAAAACTGTTGGTTGACTACACACTCTACAAATTCTCTACCAGCCGTGATTGGATGACAGCCTGCTAAACGCCACTTCAATCATCAATCAGCAAAACCCCCACAGCTGTTATTTCTGGTAGAAGTCTGTTGACTTCATCTCGAAGTGTTCACTTTTTCTGTATGTAAAGTTCTACCTGTTGTGGGTTTGTGACAAGAAAATAACTAATATTATTAATTCTCATGTGTTGTGATTATACACTAATATGATTACAGTCATTGTTTTTTGATTGGCTATTCATATCAAGCTGCTAACATGAGGTTAGGAAAGCTTATTTTCTCTGAAAAGAAAAGGATTATTACTTCACTTTGGGGAAACTTTTGAAGAGATTGGCTTTATATTAGAGAAAAATGTACTGTTGACTTTGAAAAAATTTTCCAATCAATATCTTCATAGCGGCTCTGAAAAATATTTTATAAACTCTTCAATTAAATTTTTAATTGCATAGTTCTCAACATGGGTAATTGCTCACAGCTCCCAGTGGCACAATGTTAGGGTTTCTCTTCTGTCCAAAATTAGCTTTCTATTGCTTATTATCGTGTCCTTTGTTGATGGCGGACTTATACGCTAGTCTATATGTTTATATAACAGTATACATACAATAGTATACACGTGATTTAAAGTGCAAAAGGCATTAAAAACATAGTACAGTGAACAACAAAGACAAAGGTAGATTTATTCTTGCAGATCTACTGGAAAGTTTTTGAGAAGGGTCTTGACTGTCCCCGGGTTATTCTCTTATTGTTGGAAGAGTGTCCTATAAAAGGTTAGGATGTGCTCTGGGGCTGAAAGGAACAATGGGAGGAGGTCAAGTTGCAAGGTCCATTTGAGAAGGATTATATTGTCTTTTATTCCCCTGTGGTCAAACCCTGTGTCTAAAAATGTATTTTTACTGGAAAGCAATGAAGCAACATTGAATATAGTCGGAAAAATGTTTTCGGAATCAACAAACATTTGTTTCATTCCCAACTTTAACCTGGAGGTACTATATCTGCATGTACTGACTTCAGTCCTTCTCTTT
The DNA here is from genome assembly GCF_016077235.1 of Cyprinodon tularosa. Lineage (NCBI taxonomy): Eukaryota > Metazoa > Chordata > Actinopteri > Cyprinodontiformes > Cyprinodontidae > Cyprinodon > Cyprinodon tularosa. The sequence goes on along the minus strand of NW_024038981.1, from coordinate 484,043 downwards.
GATCTCAAAATTGGAGTAAGTCAAAGTAAGAGAAATAGCTGTCTCTGGACAAGACAAAGTATGTGCAGGAAATTTCTAAGAATCCATAATTGTGGACCTGACACTAGCTGAAGCCACTTTCCTTAGTAATATTAAGCTTTAGCTTTATTAATTCTTCATTGCTGTGCAATAGTTTTAGGAGGTAAACAATGGATTAGTCCAGCATGCACATTTAATCATCTGACATCACTAATGAGAAATCCAGAGTCAGATCGTTAAAATATTTGTTTTGATCCAACTGAAATTAAAATTTTAAGTGAACTTTAAAAAGTTAAAAAAGGAATGTAAATTTGCAGTGTTTCCATTTCATTTGAAGCAAATTACCCAAGCAACACAAACCGTCATGTCGTCATACATCATGGTCCACATAACAATGTCACGTATGTCTGTAATGAATAGAAATTAAAGGCTGCATTCTAGCATGGACCAGAAATCAGTATTGGACGAAGGTTTTGATGAAGTTTTGTGGATTCACATGCAAAACATCTCCATACTTGGTGAGAGTAAATGATAAGGTAGATTATATTGAACCATGAAGACCGGTTTGTCCTATTTTTGTTTCCCTGCCACGTTTATTAAACTCAGCTATAAAAAAGTAACAATGTTTTTATTAAATTAAATTAAAAAAATCTAAATCTTTCAATGTAGAGCAGACAATCACTGGACACTTCCAGATCAGCCTACAAAACCCATGATCAAATTAAGATTCACTGGAAGATTATTGTGTTATAAACACTCAAAGGTATTCAATTACATGTTTTCCAGTATTAGACACAAGATAAAAAAAATAATGTCATCTGTCTAGACAGTCACATAATCACACCCAAAAATGCATTGGCCCCTAAAGCCAGTCAACTGAGAAATGTTGATCCTTTTTAAGCCCCAATGCCTGACAGCAGTGAAAAGGAAGCACAATAAACTGTTTTAAAGGAGTCCTTCCTGTGATCCTCATTCTCAGTTCACAAGAACAATACATTCCTAATTAATCATCTGAACTCAAACAAGCAGTGCTCTTCATTTGGCACCTCCCCCTGCCAAAGGAAAAGAAAAAAAGTAAGTTATTTCTATAAACATTGTTTGGCATAAGCTATTGGTGATAGTGGTGACATTTGAGCAGTTTTAATCAGTAGTCTAGTTGTAAAAAAAAAAAAAAAAGAAGGGGGATGGTGGATTTTTTATTTTTTTTTAGAAGAATTCATAGCTTAATTAATATATTCTATTAACGTAAAGCCCTATATATGGTACGGTTGTTACATGTCAGGCACGCCGGTCATATACCTCGACCAAGGCATCTTACAGTAGAACTGCAGTCAGTCCCTGGACTGCCATGGCTATCACTGCCCCTATATAATTAGGGACTCATTTCCCACTGGGATCAGCTTCATAGTCATGGTAGGCCACTTCTTTGATTTTACTTTGGAAAAACTTTTGGCAAATAATCTATTAAGATTTGGAACAAAACCTCACAAAACATTGCAAACGAATATCTGAATCCAGAAGTCAAGTTTTTTTTTTTTTATTCCATTTCAATCAATTCAATTGAAACAGGTGAAATCTGAAAATGGACAGAATTTCTTGATGGGCAGACTTTCTAGGTGCAGCCAAGGTGTTGAGGGGATCCATTTTGGTGGCCTTAGGATTGCATCTCTGCTTTTTGCAGATGATGTGGTCCTATTGACTTCATCAGGTCGTGATCTGCAGCTCTCGCTGGATCGGTTCGCAGCCGAGCGTGAAACGGCCGGGATGGGGATCAGTGCCTCCAAATCCAAGGCCATGGTCTTGAGCCGGAAAAGGGTAGAGTGCCTTCTCCGGGTCAGGGGGGGTGTCTTTAAGTATCTTGGGATCTTGTTCATGAATGAGGGAAGAAGGGAGCGGGAGATCGACAGGCGGATTGGCGCAGCATCTACCGTGAAGTGGGCGCTGTACCGACGCGTCGTGGTGAAGAGAGAACTGAGTCAAAAAGCGAAGCTCTAGATTTACAGGTTGATCTACGTTCCTACCCTCATCTATGGTCATGAACTCTGGGTCATGACCGAAAGAACGAGATCGCGGATACAAGCGGCCGAAATGGGTTTCCTCCGTAGGGTGGCTGGGCTCTCCCTTAGAGATAGGGTGAGAAGCTCGGTCATCCGGGAGGGACTCGGAGTAGAGCCGCTGCTCCTCCAAGTCGAGAGGAGCCAGTTGAGGTGGCTCGGGCATCTGGTTAGGATGCCTCCTGGACGCCTCCCTGGTGAGGTGTTCCGGGCACGTCCCGACCCCGGGGAAGACCCAGGACACCCTGGAGAGACTATGTTTCTCAGCTGGCCTGGGAACGCCTTGGGGTTCCTCCTGAAGAGCTGGAAGAAGTGGCTGGCTGGATGGATGGATGGATGGATGGATGGATGGATGGATGGATGGATGGATGGATGGATGGATGGATGGATGGATGGATGGATGGATGGATGGATGTCTGAAAAAACTGCTTACAATTTTAAATACATTCAAATTAGCCTGAAAATGAAATAAGCCTTTATAAAATCGAATAATTTTCCTCACCTTTTAAATATTCATTTAGAGTATTTATTTTATAGAATAGACTGTTTATCAGAAAACCAGTATTGCTTCTATTGGCTAATTTAAAGTAAGCTAGACAACATGCTGGCAATGAATGAGTTAAAACTATTCTAAAAGGTCCATTAAACTATATTTACAATTGATCAGACAAAAGGCATTCTACAAGTCACACGAGGAACCTTGCAGTCAGATCTAAACATTCAGTTCATTTATGATATTTGGCCAGACATTCCCTTAGCAAAAAGTAGTATACTTGAAGTAAATTCTATTAGGAATACTTAAGTATAAGTTTAGAAAGTATACCGAACAATGTACTTTTAGTGTACTTGAAGTATTACTAAATTAATACTTCTCGAACTAAATTGGGAAATTTTTAAGTTTACTAAAGTATAGTTTAAGTATACTTTAGTAAAGAATAAAGTTATATGAATATATATGAAATATAGTTTAGAATAAGAAACCCTAAGTGATATTAAGTATGAAATTAGTGCGCTTTTAGTATACTTGAATAAACTACTTTTTGCTAAGGGTTCACATCACATTTGGCAGTTCTTTCAAGATGATAATCTTAACATGTGTCTTAAATTGCTTAATTAAAATGCATTTTTCAAACCTTTGATACTCTTCTCCGGGTTTCCTCCACTGCTCTCGGCCACAGCTCCTCATCTCACCAACATCTTCTAGATTCTGGCTGTCATCTAGCAAAACAGCAGCGGTCTACAGATTCATTTTATGTACCATTCACAACCAAAATTTCGATTTTGAATGTTTAGCAATGCCTGTACACTCTACACTAATTTGCGTGTGTCAAAACGCAACAGAAAAATGTTTGCGCTTCAAACTAGTTTACCTAGTTTTTCATGCTATTGCTATGTCCAGAGATTAGGACTTCTACATATTTGGTGACACAATATTAAGATTATAAGAGGTAATGTCTTCTGACTCTTGACTTACCTGAAGTGTTAGTTTTTGCCTTCTATTATTATAATATTATTGCACATTACTGTTAATATATAATATAAATTTACACATTCAGTGATGAAATGTCACAGGGGATGGTATGGGGGGATGGTAACTTAAGAAGGGAGATGATTTTCCCCCCTCAACTCGAGTACTGGTTTTAATGATACGTCAATATCCCGCAAAAGTCAGTGATGCTCTGGATTGGATCAATTGGTAGGATATAATCCAGACTGAAGGCACCATACATCTGGATGTGACAGGTCTTTAAATCTAAATTAGATGGTTAAAATAGGATCAGCTAGGTCAAGGTCATTCAGATATTGGGTATTTCTGGAGAGAAAATAGAAAAAATCCAGAAACAGGTTTATCACTGCTTGTAGAAGGAAAGATATGTTACCAGGTGTGGCAAAGGTTTTTCAACACGAAGGGTTTAAGCTTGCATTGTTTTTCACGTGTATATTTCTTTGGCTTTTAATTTTCAACAAATGTGTTGTTGTTGTTGTTTTTTAACATACACAAATGGAGAAAATGCTTTGAAATGTTTTTTAATATTTTTAAATTTTGGTTTAAATATTAAAAATTCTAATTTGTCACATTGTAATGCTAGATATACAATATATATAATGCTTGCCACAACAAACCAATCAATATGAATATGAAATTTTAAAATAAAAATAAAACCCAGATAAGCAGTTAGGGATATGAAGCAAATCTAATGTTATGATATATTTGCGCTATATCGAGATACACGATATATATGAGGATATGTTTAAATTACCGTTAAAAACAACAGAGGGCAAAATTTGCATTGATATACTCTTTCAAACTTTTGGTTTCAAATTCAAAACATTGTATTTTAACCACCTCAAAGCTTTTCACAAATAATACTGCAGCATTATGTCTTTTGGTGCCATTATTAGACCTTTGACAAGATCCCAGCAACCAAACAGGAAACAAAGCAAAAACACGCAATACTACGTAAAATGCAAAATAAACAAGGTCTCTTCTGTGCTTGATAAAAAAAAATGCAGAATGAAAAAAGAAACTGACCTCAAATTACAAAAACAGATGTGTGTACTGTGCAAAAAATTAAAGCGTTATTAGAGCATCTTAAAATTATTTGCATTGATCTTTATGTGCTGCGAAATATAAAGAAGCACAAAAAATGTATTTTACGTTTTAATCGGTTTGCACTGAGATGCTGGCATTCTTCATTTAGCAGGATGAATTTTTAGGTGGTGGAATAAATTTGTACTCCTAACTTTTGCAATGATTTTGCGGCAATGATTTTGCGGCACGTCTTACAAATTAGCGCCTTTTGTTTCTTTTTGGGTGAAATCCACACCACTGCCATATATTGCTTAAACGAAACACCTGCTGTCGCCATATTTCGTTTGCTCTCAGTGAATTAGATGCAGATGGCTTAATGTCGCCATGCTAATTTGTACTCAATGGTTGCGATTGAGTCGTTTAACTATCGTGCGTGGGAAAACTTGAGATACATCGAGTATATTCGATATATCGCCCACCCCTATAAGCAGCAGCTAACTGTTCCATGAATAAGAAGTTGATATATCTGTATTCTGTCTTGTTTCAATGTTTAACTTTGTGACTCAAGTCATAAACAAACCTCAAACCCAGGTGTACATTTTTGAAATTTGTATTTAATTATTCTGAATATTGAATTAGGCTTTAAAGCTTCAGTGAAGCAGTTTCTTTTTCATCAAGCAGTTTGTACAACTCTGGAAAATCCCCTCTATCCTTTCATTTCAACTGCATCTACAAGGATAGAAGTATTCAAAGATAATATCTAAAAGATAAAAAAACTTCCCAGAGAGACAGGCCAGAACTACAATTTGAAAAAGCAGTCAAAGACATGGGCTGATGGTTTATTTGATTGTCAGCAGGGATGTTTATGTATATATAACCACAGTTTATTGTATATTCAATGTCATTTTGAGGGAGTGGTGGCCTACTGGTTAACCAGCAGGGCGTAAGGCAACCCTTATCCTCAGAATGCTCCTTTGGAACGGCATGCTGCTGACTGCATGCTGAGGAAATGGTTAAATGCGGATGACAAATTTCTAGTTTGTCTTACCAACTGCTATTGCTTACAATAATGCATGTGTTTAGTATTCACATCTTTTGTGAGGAAACCTACGTAACTTAGATACTTTCTCTTCCTTGCTGTTACTTGATGCATGTCCATCTAATTCACTTTGATGGATTTGCCTCAGTAGCTGATACACACCATGATGCAGCCCTAAATCTGCTAATGTGTTTTGTTGGAAAGATGTGGCATCTGCTGATTCCATCCCTAGGTCACTGACGGAGTGTTCGAGTGTCGGTAGGTCCTCAGCTAGCAGCGGCTCAGCCTGGTCTGACCCTAAGACACGGGTTTAATCCCCAGGGAACAGCCTTGGCGTCACAGAACACACACAAACACCACCTACATAAACACACAGCTGGCTGATCATAAGACACACTCCCCACAGCGTGGGAACACACTTCTTTGACAGCTGACAGAGGAGCTCTGAGGTGTAGGAGTGGGTATTATTGTTTTCGGGGTTTTTTTCTCTGTGTGAATTTGAGTCCCTTCATTGCCTGCTCGGTCAACTGCATGCCTTTGATGGTTCTTTATTTGTGCTTGTGTGTATTGCACTGTATGCTTCAGAGGGGAGCAATAACGACGATATCACTTCAGACTCTATAAACCTCTCTGTGCCTCCCACTGGGCGAGGAGTGGTGGGAGCACAGAGAAGAAAACAGGGGTGTCACAAATGAAAGATAGGTGTGTTTGTGCCTGGTGGGAGATAAGTGTACCGTATGTAGGAGGGAAAAGGGGGAGATTAAAACAAAAGAGGTCTCAAAACATAAAGGCTGTTGCGTATGAGGTAAGAGAAAGTAAATGTAAACTGAAGAGACCAGGACAAAGATCAGAAATATCTTCCTGTGATCAGTTCATCCTCAAAGAGTCTTTGTGTATTTTACATTCTAGCTGTAGTTCTGTGTATTATCAACAAAACACTTCAGTTAAGACACAAGAAATTTAATAATCTGTTAGAGTCATTATGGAATTGATTTAATAGTGTGAAATTGTCCTAATTAATACATAGATAAACAGAATACATAGATAAATATGAAATATAGGACATCTCCAACAATGGGTACTTCACACACAACAGTATTTTACATTTCAAAAATCTTATTTTTTATTAATTATAAAACTGTAAGTAGCATTATGTTTAAAAGCTATTACATATATTGCATAAATAATTGGCATAACAATGCATAAAAACTGTGTGAAACTTCCTCTACTTTTTTTTAAGCATCAAAAAAAACCTTTGTGTTCAAATACAAATGGAGGCGTTTAATAATATTGGTGGCAGCAAATCAAGGTTCTTGATGAAGCATGCATTATCCTTATAACAGCATTAATAGATTCCCTGGGACTGTGGCCTACATGCAGGTTGTGGGGATTAGTCATTAAAAATGTTAGATTGACCATGCTGGGAAGAGCCTGCGGCTGTACAGAGTGATCAGTGGGAGAAGAAGCAGCAGATAACAGCATGGATGACTGGCCAAGGCTTTGGTGGAGCTTTGACAGTTTATTCAAAAAGTGGTTGAAGCCTCAATAAAACAGAGGCCATTAAAATTCAGGCGATATGTTGATACCACTAAATATTTCTCCGTTTTATTCTGTTATAAACTTTTAAAAAAAGCTGCTACTTTAATCAGATGCTTTCTACAAATCCAGATGTGAATGTACACATTATGTATTTTAGTAAAGCTTTGTTTGGGATGTGGTTAAAGATTAAAGACTGTATATCAGGACAAGTGGTTTGTTTACAAAGAGGTTAAATAATATTTTAAACTGTTTGCTTTAGATAGACTCTTATAAGATGTTTTCTTGATGGCAGTCAGTGTTAGCTTTACTACTCTGTTTGGTTTTAGTTGCTGTTTCAAGATGAGTATTGATCCTCATGTTGCTAATATTAAATCTGAGTGGCTGTTTGATTGACTTAGATATGGTTTTTACATGATTCTTTTTGACCGTTTGCTTGGCTCGTACAGTATAAGCAATTACTGGCTAGGTTTTATTAACCATCAAACTGCAATTGCAAAAATAAATTTGCTGAATGCCTTTTATGATTTGGGGTCACACCAAATTTTAGGTCACACCAAAATTTCCCAAAAATGCAATGGATAATTTATTTTTCCCCCATTGCACAAGTCATGTAATCAGCATGTCAATCTTGTAAAATGACGAAGAAGGACACCAGAACTAGTTAAAGGATGATAGCATGGCATATTTGGATTCCGCTGGGAGTTTTAACTACATTTAGTTTGCAAGGATGAGCACGAATGAGCACAAGAGCTGTGACTGAATTACGGATACATCTCATGTGGTTTTCAAAATTCTGTGTGTGAACAAACATATATACAAGCTATTTAAATTGTATTTATTACTTAATAGTGTGACGGCTGTCGCCATCATATTTGTGTTTCACTTTTTTCTTTATTTTTCCTCTTTCTCACCTGTGCTCTCTGTGTTTTATTAGCAAGAATCCCCTTTGTTTAAATCTGTAGTTAGGCACAATCCTCTTTTTGAGGTTCTCTTTTATTTAACTTTGTAATTTTCACAGCATCCTCATCCACCCTCCTTTTGTGTGTTTATTGCTTGCACCTCTTGTTATCAAATAAATCATAATTTTAGAAGAATTTACCAGTTTCTGCCTATATGTTTATGCTCCCACTCCCCTAGACCAACAGGGAGTGGTAACAATAGAAATACCACAGTTGCGAAAATGGGCATTTTCAAAATATGTAGAATATCAACATAGCTTTGTGCTCATTTGTATTGTAGAGGAAGGGCAACTACTATCATATCCACAGCACATTGGGAGGTTGTCTCCGGTACTTTCTCTTATTTCAGGGTGGGACCTGTGGGTGTGGTCTAACAGCTGGAGCTGATCAAGGCTAATCAGGAGCGATCATGTTAAAGAAAGGCAGATTCTCTGAGGCAGGTGAAAAATATATTTTTTTCATCTCAGTGGTAATCAGGCTTCTTGCTCTTTGTGATATGTGTTTCTAGATGTTTTGAAAATTACCTTCATATTCCAAAAAGTACATGCTCTGATCAAGGACTACAGTGTTCTCCCCATTCGTTCCTAATGTTTTTGGGGGAACTAATCTTAAACTATAAGGATCCGTTGTAATACCAAAGAAAAGTCAGAATTTTGTGCTGCCATCAGGACATATCAGTCCAAAGTCTTCTCCAACTTTTTCGGGTCACCTATTATGGGTAAAAAAGCAAGAAAGTTCTTTGGGACATTAAAACATTCATTTTATTTTGGTCAAACCAAAAGGATTCTCAATCCTGTGCTTCCTAATTTAACTCCTTTCCTCCGCTTCCACTTTCTCTCCTCTCCACCCTTTTCCTCTCTCCCTCTGCTGAGCCTTTTATGTTCAGATCAGAGAAGCCTTCCACTTATCATAGGAGTCTGAAGAGGCTTTCTCCTAAAAGCTGGCATTATATGCCTGATTTACTGAGGCAGACACACAAAGTGTGCTCTATCTCCCTGTCTTTCCTATTCCTTAGGATATCCCCCTCTCTTCCTTTTCTCAAATGCATTTTCCCCATACTGAAAATAATGCCACACTCAGTCTATTTTAAACATACACACACACTTCAGCATATTGGCAGGCCTCCGCTCTTGTTCTGTCACAATGGGATTAGTGGTGTGATTCCTCCACTCCTTTTAAGTGGGCGCACTACCAATCCACTTACGATGGACTCTCCTGAATACTGAATGGACTGAAGAGGAGGGGATGAGAGAGAAATAGAAGTACCAAAAGGAGGAAGAGGGAAAAAGAGGCTAAAATAGGAAGATGGAGAAGAAGAAAAGCAGAAGAGAAAGTCACTTATGATTAAATATGTGCTCTTAAACTGAACTATTTTCATATCGGGGTAAATCAGAAGCTTAAAAAAGGAGGATAAAGAAAACTGGCTGCACACTTCTTGGCAGAGTTGATGTATTGACTGCAGACCTGTTGCCTGGGTGACCAGAGGCAGCAGAGGCCCCACCTTCCCCACTGTGTTTCACAGAGTGATGTCATCAATTGCCGGTGGCGCCGGTCAGGACCTCAGCCAATTGGACAAAGGAACAGGAGGACGCAGAGTGTATTTTTTCACAAATTTTCTTTATACTCTTTCAAATTCTTCCTGTCATCAGCTGCTCTCTCACTCACCCTGATTTATTTTTTAAAGCCTAGTTTTCTTTTGACTTATTCAAACCACTCAGCGGGCAGCAGACAAGTTCTGTTTTTTTTTGTTTTTTTTCCCCTTAGAAATGAAGCTAATTTAACTGCCCTGAAGAACTTGTGACAGCAGGACACGCTACAGTGACCATAAATGATTATCTATTTTTTGTAGATAGCTTTGAAGGAGGTCATTTTTCATTTTTTAGGTACTTCTTGAGAAACATTGTACACAGCATTAGGCTATAACACAGAACAGAACACTAGAGATCAGTTCGAGTGTCTCAATCTCAAATACTGGCTCAGGCTATCAACAAAGGCCATTTTTTGTTGTTGTTTTGTTGTAATCAAAGTTCCTGAGTAAACTTTAGTCTTAGTCTCTACGTTTGTTGACTTTTGGTATCCATAGGTAGTCACAATCAAGACTGTCTATGGAAACCATCTCAAAAATGGGGCATCCATCAGCCACCTCCTGTACAACCATGACATCAAGCATGCTAAGAATGAGCGAGCCATTGACTCACTGGTCCACACCAGGATTTACAGCAGGACCATTAGAATGTCATACGAGCTGGAAAAATGGATGTTGACAGAGAGAGGGAAGGTTATCTATACAATGGGCATGCACTCCCAGAGGAGATGATTGAATAGATCTAGAATAGAGCTACAAGTACTTTGAAATACCACAGGCAAATGGCAACTATGAAGAGGTCATAAGGAAAGCAGCGACAGCCAAATAACTGGAATGATTGAGGCAAGTTCTGAGAAGAAAGCTTAATGGTAAGGTCCAAGCAATCAACAGCTATGTCTTGCCAGTAATCAGACACCCTGCTAGGATAATGCATTGGCCTAAGGAGGAAATTCAGGCCATTGATGTTAAAACATGAAAGCTACTCTCCATGCATGGTGGATTCTAACCCAAATCCTGTAACCACAGACTATACGCAAAGCGCAAGGAAGAAGGAGAGGTCTAGTGAGCATCAGAGCCACCATGGAAGATCAGAAACATCCAAGTTCCAAGAATATATCAGGAAGATGGCCCCAAGGGATGAAGCACTCAGTGAATGTCTCAGGGAATGGAAGCTTAAACAGAATAAACTAGAGGAACCTTTATGGGAGGAAAAACCCCTGCATGGGAAACACCACCGACAGATAGCTGAAGTAGCTATGACCAATTCCTACCAATGGCTATAGAGGGCGGGGCTCAAGGACAGCACAGAAGCAGTGATGTTATATATATATATATATATATATATATATATATATATATATATATATATATATGTATATATATATATATATATATATATATATATATATATGTATATATATATATATATATATATATATATATATATATATGTATATATATATATATATATATATATATATATATATATATATATATATATATATATATATATATATATATATATATATATACATTTATAACAGAAAACATATATATATATGTATATTATACAAGTTCTTACTTTAAATTTACTGTTTAGAATTATGAGTGTGTGTATCCACAGGCATATCCATGTATGACCACAATATCAACACAAATCAAAATACCAGCAATTGGAAGATACTCCCCAGATCAGAGCTTAATATGAATGGATGCATCATTCAGAATTAGCAGAACATTTAATCACATTCATATTTATACACATTATTTGCACTTTGCATAAATTCATTATCAAAACCATTCCATAAAAAATACTGTACATGCTGATTTACACACAAGTGTTGCAGTCACATGGTTGCATTAAATTATTTTTCATTATTTTGCATTATTATAATTATTATATTTTTTTTAGCTTTAAGCATCACCAGAGCAGTTTTAAAGTGTACTAAGTCCATAAATTTCATGAGTTTTGATTTAAATAATGTGTATGTTCCCAATACCAAACATTTTATATCATCCTTAATGCCATTTTTTGTATAGTAAATACTTTTATAAAGAACTTTCATATGTGATACTCCAGACTTCAACACAGTATTATATATAAAGTATTATATGCTGTTTATTTTATGTATTATGTATTCATGTATTAATATTCAAACATGAAGATGGGAACTGGCCAATTTGACTATATTGATGTCTATTAGCAAGATAACTGTTCAACCAGTTACTTGCTGCTACTTTCACTCTGTATATTTCCATTGTATACAGTAGTAGTGTATCAGCCACTGCATAATTTCTGTTTTGTATATATTCCATTATAGCTTCCATGGCAGTACAGGAGCATGCTTTGAGCACCGCAGCAACAGAGGCCAGATCTACCACACCAGGCAAGATCCCAGGTGCAGGCTATGCAAAGAGGCCCCAGAAACAATCCATCATCTCACAGCAGGGTGTAAGATACTGGCAGGAAATGAATACAAGGATCATCATAACCAAGTGGCTCGTATATTGTGCAGAATACAAACTGGAGTCCCCCAGGTCAAAATGGGAGCTGCCTCCCAAGATGGTGGATAAAAGAGCACATGGGGCACTAACCTCCAGATATGTGGAGAAACATCAGAGATCTCAGTCCAGAAATTCACAGTTCTAGGGACAGCAGAGATACTGCGAAGAACTCTCAAGCTCCCAGGCCTTTGGTAGAGGACATATTTTGGTAGTATGTATTTTGTTTATTAGGCAAGAAACCAACCTTTTTCTTAGTTGTTGCCAACAGTTAGGAAATAATCCTGAAATGTGTTAAAAACTTAGATATTGATAATTCACACTGTTCCTTTCTTTTCATTAAGCTGTTGTTGGCTTTCCTCTTCACCAATCCCCTGGCAGTCTTCCAGGTAACAGCTATCAGATTCTTATTTCCACCACATTTACTGTAAGCAGGGGGGGGGGGATTTACCCTTAGGCATTACTAGACAGTTGCCTAGGGCCCCAAGTCAACTGTAACCCCATCCCCCCCTCATAAAAAGGTTGCTGATGATTGTGGCAACACTTTGGTTTTCATTAAACTTCATAAAGCACTCCAAATAGACAGAGTGCTGAACAAAAAAAAAAAAACTAGAACATATCTTGGTAACTGTTAAAACAAATGTGCTGTAGATATACGTGCCATTTTTTGGTCTATAAATGAAATCAGAAAGAGTGTAAATATCCTAATCAGGCATACACTAGACACTGACATCACAGACAATATAAGATGATGGTTTGTTTTTTGTTTTAACTGTCGACCTCTTGGTGTTTTTCTCTATTGTCCTCTCTTGCTCAGGGATAAATGCCCTTTTCCAGTTGCATTTACGACTGCCTGGTTAGTCTTTATTTGCTGTCAGACTCTGAAAATATCTTGTCAGAAGACATTAAGCCTTAGCCTAATAACTTTGCAGAGAGTCCTAAATAAAAGATTTGGTGGTTGTCTTTGTTCCTTGTGGTATATAAATTTAAAGTTTATTAAATGAGAAAAAATAAATTATTGTGGATGTGGTAAATTAGCAAAAGTGCTTCTCTGTTATATGTCAACTTGGAGTTTAGCATGCATGCACATAATCCCCTGCTTCTTCATTACCCCATTTCATTCCAGTATGTCTTCATAATAACCTTGTTTTTCATGTATTTTTTCTGTGTGTGTGTTTTCAGTTTGCTGTAATATCATTTCATTCTAATCAAGTGCTGGCTTCTAAGGCATTACCTCGTGTTTTTGCCTTTCTTTTGTCACAAGGGAGAAGTATAGAGAGAGCCGTTGTTCTTTCTTGGCCGAAAGCTGCAGCCTGCAAGGATGCTTTGTTGCTCATAATAGCTTTTTGCAGACAAACACAGACATGAGTAGATTAGAAAAGATAATTTGTAGGTTTGATGTCAGTAATGCAACCTGCTTGTGTGTGACTAAGTGTGCAGCAGGTCAGTGAATGGAGCCTCTGAGGTGAGACTGATGGCTAATTATTTTGTTGGAAATTGGAAGCATGTGGAAAGTAGATATGATAAATGTGGAGGTTAAATTGTCAGATATATACCAGCGGACATTGCCTTTATAAAAACCACACACAAAGTGCAGATTAGCACACCTGTTATATGAATTTTCAAACTCCGACATCTTTTTTTAATGGGCCTGTCACCTACTGACACTTTGAGGAGTTTCCCCATCACACAGAAGTGTATGTAGCCAAGTCTTTATTGACCCTGCATACCTGTTTTTAACCTTGTGTGCTGTCCATTGTGGACCGTCGACTGTTTTTTCTGCAAAACAGGAAGTTAATAAGCACAGAGGATTCCGGTCTTCTATTTTGAAAGTTAAAAAGGGTGGGTTAAAGTTCAGTAGACTCTCTCTTGTTGCTTGCATTATATTCATAGCATTTAGAATGAAGTCAGTTTAAAAGTATAAATCAAAGTATGGCAGAAGCAGAAAGTTGTTGATTTGACAGGTTTCAACTCAATTGTTTTAATTTTAGCCATAAATATGTTTCTAAAATACAGAAAGGGAAACATTCATCAGTGTTATTTGTATTAGAAGGTGTCCTTAGAAACATTTTGTGGATTTAATGTCATTAATGCTACAGATGGACCCAGTATTCAAGGCAAGTCAGACAATGGGAAGTTTCAAAATGTTTAATGACAGAAAAATATTACAACAGAACAGACAAGGATGCGGCTGCTGAGGATAAGCGAGCTGCAGTGGCTGCAGAAGACAGACGCTCAGATGAAGATAGGCAGGCTCAGTGGTAGAGAGGAACATAGACAAGACAGAGCACCAGCATAAATGCCGGACTTTAAACTGGTCTGCTCCAAGGAGCCAGGCTTACTGGACTAAAACTGGCATACGGGACTAAAACTCTTAACCAGCATGAATAACTGACACAACAACATAATGAACTAAGAATACACAAATAAACTAAGAAATACGAATAATGATCTGGCAAATATCAAAGATGCTCACTTACTTCACTCCACCAGATTTTATTTTAAAAACCTTCTTCAAAAAGTTATTAATTAAAGCTTAAATTCTATTCAAATAATCATAACCCTTGTGAAAATAGTTTACCCCCTCCTTGCTATGTTATACATCAACTTTGGTTGGATAAAATTATGGCTCAGTTTTGCAAGCCACAAGGAGCTTTGATTGCAGTCTGTAAAAGGAAAAGGAGCTTAAACAGATCCTGTTTGACAATCTATAGAAGGGTAAAATATTTGAAGAAAGCAACACATTATTCTCTGATCAAAAATAGATGGAGAACAGCCTAACCTTAAACTCAAGTCCACTGTGATTATTCAGCATATTCACCTTTAAAAATAGTAACAAGTTGAAAATGTTGGGGTTTTCTTGCCAGAGTACTTAATCGAGTGAATGGCCTTTAATAGGTCATTTATAACCTGACTGCGCCAGATGGATTTGCTCTGCATATCCATCTGGAAACCTTCGGTTGAAGTAATTTTGGGAAGGGGCGAAAATACTGGTTAGCTTATTGGCCTATGTTGGTGATAGACGGGCCAAATAAACCAATCAGATCAATGAAGCATATGACGTACTAACTGCCAGGCTACTCTTGCCGAAACCAGTCGGGAGAAGAGCAAAAACTCTTTTCCTCTGAGAAAAGCCTCCAGAGCAGTGTTTTGCTGTTCTTTCAGTGAAGAAATACTCTGTAATTCCGATAAAACTTGCTCGATAGCCACGCTAACACTAGTTTCATCAGCTGAAGCCGCCATGTTCTCTAGACTGAACTGTCACGCTTCTCGTTGCGTCACACCTCAAAGCCAACGCTGATTGGACGTTTGTTTAGTGAACGGCTCCAAATTTACTTCAACGGAGAGTCTCCAGACTGATTAACGAGTTAAATCTTGAAAGCTTGTGAGATCAGGATAGTCTCTCGAGGCTAGGTCATTTACGCTTAAAAGCCCTTAGATCAAGACAGACAAGGGTCGACAGATTAGTCACATAGTTAGAAATATTTATCTGTAACTCTTACTTTAGTGAGATGTTAATTTTTTTCCTTTGTATGTTTAGTTGCAAAATTTCTTCTGCAAAAGTTACCCAATAAGCTCTGACATTTCACATTTTGGACTGACTGAACCCTACAGCTGTTAGTTAATTATAATGTTTTATCCAATTCAATATCTGATACCCCATACTGATACAAGTCAACTATTGATTGAATGAACCATGCATTTTGCTATGTGAGCAAAGGCTTTAGCCCTGACATAAACATTATTTACTTTTTATTATTATATTATGATATTATTATACAAATAAGCAGCAAAGATAAGAAATAACAGTTCAAATTAAAGTGTACTGGGGTGTTCTGGCAAGAATAATAAAAAAAAGTGTGTTTTTTCAGTGAGTATTAATACTTTAAAGCTACAGTGTGTAATTTTCAGCGACATCTAACGTCCAGACTGCAGACCGCAGCAACATGAACGTCTCCCCCCCACCGCTTCTCCCCCCCAACAGTACGGCGAGCGTTACGGGACAAAATGTCTTCCACGACGTCCGCATCACCTACCTTCTCAAGTGATGAGGTTTGTTTACATAGATAATTTTACAGATAGTATTTCATTAGTCTGTGTAGGGTATAGATTTCATGTAGACTTTAGATAATAAATATACCCGTTATTTTTTCTACGTCGTTGTGACGTTTTGGTGAGCTGCTTTGCATGGTGATATAAACAGACAAAGTAATTGTAGTCATTAGTTTAACAGCGAGATTGTGTTCGCTGGAAGAATATATATTCCCCGTTTACAGAGTCCAAGTCATGTTTGTGGCACGGGGGTTACAAGGCGAGGAAGAGGGGGAGGAAGAGGGAGAGGGCGAGGGCATGCAGCTAGGGCCAGGCGAGAGAGGGGTGCCAGCGGGAGGAAAGGCTTGAAGATCTCCAAAGGAGCCGGAGAGAAGTAACCGAGGTATATATCCAGAAAATTATTTTACAGAAAATTACTGAATCATTACCTGTGAAACGTCAGGGACGTTGCTGAATAAGTATACTGGAGAGTAACAGCATCATCACGCAGCATGTTATTGTTTTAGACAGGTCTGAGCATCCTGTACTCCAAAAACTGCAGTGATATTAGACAATTGTGTGTGTAGGATTAATTACCTGTCCAACAGAAAACTGGCAACTTGAGCGTCACTTTGAAAACCTTTTTCCTCCATCAGTGACTTCCATCGTGTAAATGCCGTGCCAATGTTGATCCGTGTTTTTTGTCGTTTCTTGTCACGCTTGCGTTTATTCTCGTCGTGTTTCCGCTTCTTAGATGACGGGGGTTCGGTGTCCGCCGCTTTTCGTTGTGATACAGAGTAGGCATGATCCTCCATTCGTCTGATGTTTGGCCACACAGTGCCAAACAGTTTGCAAAGTCACTCACGCCTGCCGCCTTGTTCGCCTTTCTTGTTACTGAGGCGCAGTATACCTGCTTCTTCTTCTTCTTTGGTTTCAGGCAGACTAAACGCTTCTCAGGCATAATACTGCCATCTACTGTTCAGTACCGTCTCAGTTCATTTCTCTCAACTTGCCGTAGTTATTTTCGAGCGTAATGGGAGATCTCGCAATCGCTAGTTTGTTGCCTCTGCGCTTGCCGTAGCGCAAAGATGTCTGCCTCCATGGCTGCGAGACCCGCTCCTATGTAATTATAAATAACGAATTCTAAGGCAACGCAAATGTTATGGTTAAAAGGCTGAGCTCATAGGTGATGATAAATAACATAGTTATGTATAATATATTACATTTCTGACTTTATATCCCTGTAATAATTACACACTGTAGCTTTAAAAGAAGTTGAGCTGCCAAACTCATAGAAAGTCCCATCACCTGTAGCTTATTTCACACCCCCACAAGAAAACTCCAGAGCAGCACAAAGGCAAAGCAGGTATTTTCAGACTGATCATCAGGAGAGGAAGACCAAAATCCTTTATATTAGTTAGAAGATGTTTCATATAAATGTTCATATTTTGTCAAATAGAGTACATACACTATATTGCCAAAAGTATTTGCTCACCTGCCTTGACTCACATATGAGCTTAAGTGACATCCCGTTCCTAATCCATAGGGTTCAATATGACGTCGGTCCACCCTTTGCAGCTAGAACAGCTTCAACTCTTCTGGGAAGGCTGTCCACAAGGTTTAGGAGTGTGTTTATGGGAATTTTTGACCATTCTTCCAGAAGCGCATTTGTGAGGTCGCACACTGATGTTGGACGAGAAGGCCTGGCTCTCAGTCTCCGCTCTAATTCATCCCAAAGGTGTTCTATCGGGTTGAGGTCAGGACTCTGTGCAGGCCAGTCAAGTTCATCCACACCAGACTCTGTCATCCATGTCTTTATGGACCTTGCTTTGTGCACTGGTGCACAGTCATGTTGGAAGAGGAAGGGGCCAGCTCCAAACTGTTCCCACAAAGTTGGGAGCATGGAATTGTCCAAAATGTCTTGGTATGCTGAAGCATTCAGAGTTCCTTTCACTGGAACTAAGGGGCCAAGCCCAGCTCCTGAAAAACAACCCCACACCATAATCCCCCCTCCACCAAACTTTACACTTGGCACAATGCAGTCAGACAAGTACCGTTCTCCTGGCAACCGCCAAACCCAGACCCGTCCATCAGATTGCCAGATGGAGAAGCGCGATTCGTCACTCCAGAGAACGCGTCTCCACTGCTCTAGAGTCCAGTGGCGGCGTGCTTTACACCACCGCATCCGACGCTTTGCATTGCACTTGGTGATGTATGGCTTGGATGCAGCTGCTCGACCATGGAAACCCATTCCATGAAGCTCTCTGCGCACTGTTCTTGAGCTAATCTGAAGGCCACATGAAGTTTGGAGGTCTGTAGTGATTGACTCTGCAGAAAGTTGGCGACCTCTTCGCACTATGCGCTTCAGCATCCGCTGACCCCGCTCCGTCAGTTTACGTGGCCTACCACTTCGTGGCTGAGTTGCTGTCGTTCCCAAACACTTCCATTTTCTTATAATACAGCTGACAGTTGACTGTGGAATATTTAGGAGCGAGGAAATTTCACGACTGGATTTGTTGCACAGGTGGCATCCTATCACAGTTCCACGCTGGAATTCACTGAGCTCCTGAGTGCGACCCATTCTTTCATAAATGTTTGTAAAAACAGTCTGCATGCCTAGGTGCTTGAATTTATACACCTGTGGCCATGGAAGTGATTGGAACACCTGATTCCAATAATTTGGATGGGTGAGCAAATACTTTTGGCAATATAGTGTATAAGGCATGTCATGTAAAATATAATATAAATTCAATTCAGTCTATTTATATGTCAATTCACAACACACATCATCTCAAGGCACTTTACAATTCAACCAGATCACTAAGTGAAATTGATTCAAAGTTTTCTATCTAAGGAAAACCAGTTGATTGCATCGACTCATTGACTCGAAGGCAATGCCTCACACTAAGCATGACTGTAGAGACAGTGGAGAGGAAAAACTCCCTTTAAACAGGAAGAAACCTCCAGTCGAACCAAACTCGGTGTGAGTGGCCATCTGCCTGGCTGCAGCATTTTGGATCAGCTGAAGGCTTTTAACTACAGTTTGCGGACTTCCTGATAGTAAAGGATAACAATAGTCCAGCCTTGAAGTAACAAATGCATGAACTAGTTTCTCAGAATCACCCCTGGACAGGATTTTTACTTTATGACTAAGATAAATTTAATCTCATCCAAATGAAGTGACTGACTAATCAAGCTTCTTTTTCAAAGACTCTGGTCCAAAGAGTATAACTTATCTTTGTCTGCATTCAGGAGCAGAAAGTCAAGAGTCATCCAGGTTTTATGTCTTTAAGACATGCCTGTAATCTATGTAATGGGTTAGCTTGATCTGGATTTATAGACAGTTGATCACTGTTTATACACTTGATTGTCATCAGCCTCAGTGGAAATTAATCCCATACTGTCTAATAATTCTACCAATTCGGAGCATATATATATATAATATATAATACTATACGCCCAACGTGGGGCTCGAACCCACGACCCTGAGATTAAGAGTCTCATGCTCTACCGACTGAGCTAGCCGGGCTGACGGTGAGGGGAGGCTGTGACGTCGGACCGTGTCCTGATCACTGTTTATACACTTGATTGTCATCAGCATCAGTGGAAATTAATCCCATCCATCCATCCATCCATTTTCTTTACACACTTGTTTCCAAATGGGGTCGCAAAGGATGCACGTGCCTATCTCCAGCAGTCAATGGGCGTGAGGCGGGGTACACCCTGGACAGGTCACCAGTCTATCGCAGGGGAAATTAATCCCATACTGTCTAATATTTCTACCAATTCGGAGCATATATATATATATATATATATATATATATATATATATATATAGTAAAGAGAGTCCTTGCACAGAACCCTTTGGTACTCCGCAGCTAACCTTGGAGCATGACGAAGATTTAAACAAGTCCAAAACAGTTTGTGTTGTAGTTCAGTTCTTTTAAGAGTCCTTTGATGTCCATGACAAACATAAGCCCAGTCCCATTCCTTTCACTAGGCTCTGAGAACACTGAGTTTCCTCCACAGTGAAGTCTTCTCAATGAGGGAAGTGCAAGAAGAGAGTTTCTGCTTAATACCAAAGATGGCTCTGCCACTATTTTGACCTTATTAATCTAAGTACAGTATGTGGACTCATTTTTTAAAGCAATAGCTTGCGTTAATGTTCTAGAATTCGTTTTTGGGTGGAGGGCAGGGTCCAGTACACTATTGGAGATTGACAATTTTTGAGGGAAATTTTAAAAAATCTAATTCACAAATGTTGGTAATTAATTGATAGTGACTGCATGCACAAACTGGATATACTGTTCGTATGACTTTAAAAGCTTTCTAATGGCCACCATCACACATATGCTTTTGAATATTGTCTCCAACCTCTAATACCCGATACCTGTCTATAGTCCTGAAAGGGGGGTCATTAGAGGGAATTGTTGGCCTGGCTGAACAGCCAGGGTGTCCTGTTCCCCTGAAATCTGAGTCCACCCCCTCTGTTAAGTTTTTCTTTCCTAACATAGATGCCTTCTTTCACACCCCTCTCAAACCAACTGTCTTCTTTGTCCAAAATGTGAACATTCGGGTCCTCAAAAGAACGTCCTTTGTCCAAAAGGTGTAGATGCATCGCCAAGTCTTGTCCGGAGGAGGTAGGTCTTCGCTGTTGGGCCGTGCGTCTGTGGAGAGGTTGTTTGTTTTCTCCAATATAAATATCAGAGCATTCCTGAACTGCATAAACCACTGTTTGGTCTTGGGGTTTTGTCTTTAGGATGCACTAGTCTCTGTTTAAGGGTCTTGTTTGGTTTAAAATGTACTGGGATTTTGTGTTTGGAGAAAATCCTCATGAGTTTTTAAGACTCCAGCAACATATGGGATGGTAATAGTATAGACTGAATGAATGAAATTGAAAAGCATTTGCAGTGCAAATAGCTAAAGCAAAGCATTTGACATGGTTTATAGATTCATTAGAGGAGCTTTATTTAGATTGGGTGCAAGTTATGAATGTGTGCAATTAATTTCTGTCTTTTGTCTTTTTTTGAAACTGATATGATTATATTATTTGGTTCACCATCATTTCGAGGGTGTTATCATAATGTAGTCAAGAGATGAGTAAGTAGAAAATTATTTGGAAACAGAGTTTGTTTCTTTTTTTTCCTCTGTGTTTTTAATGAATTGCACAGATCCATGTATAATACTGATGCAAAGCAAATACAGCAGATCGAAAGATAAGGTTCTCTGAGCCAAATTAGCCAATTAGATATTTTGTTCTAATATTTTGATAGATATTAATAATAGTTGTCTATTCTACCTATTTCCAAAATGAATGGCTCAACAGCCTGTCCTGGAATGTATTGAAGAATGGAAAAGGAACAGGAATAACTGTAGTACATGAGCGATACGAAAATAAACTTTTTAATCTAACTTTTTAAATTGAATAAGCAATATCAGCTCAGCTTAATGTCATCTGAACACAGTGCATTATGTTAGAAAGAGGAAAGCTTTTGGCAGAACAAATGATGTCTTATGAGGCAGAGAAAAACAAAGGGCTCATTGAAATGTAATTAGGACTATTTTCACCAAAAAAATATGAATGGCTGAATAACAACAGCATCATATGATGTGGTGGCAGCTTACAGCTGCAGTGAACTTTGTGCTGAATTGGCGAGGACAGAGTTCAGCATAGATAACATGACTCAGGAGGAGAGAAAGATAAAGGAAATGGTCCAGAGTAAAGATATACGCTCTGGCTTTGTTTACCGGTAAGTAAATGATAACTGATGCTTTAAATCAATTAACTTATGCAATTTCACAAATACATATATCCCTTGATCAATGCAAGAACCTGCAACAGAATTACTCTATAAATACTCAGATTTGTTTATTTACGTTATATCTATTTCCACACAATATCTCTGACCATGTATTTGGTCAGAGGTGGTTATGTGGTGAGTGGCGGCCTAATGGTTAGGTCATAAAGCTTGGAATGCTGAGGTTGTGAGTTTGAAACCCACTCCTGCGGACTATCACTCTGGCTCTCTGAGCAAGGCCCTTAACCCCTGACTGCTCCCAGGCGCCCCACAATGGCAGCCCACTGCTCTACAAGAGGGTTGGTTAAATGCAGTGTTAAATTTCTCCAATGTGACATCAATAAAGTTCAGTTATTATGATATAAGATGCAAAAATGTTAACAAACCCACAGAAAATATCATGGCTTGCAAGATCTTAAATACATTTAAAAAGTTAGTTTAAGTGAGAAATTTACAGATAATCATTATGCGACTCCTTGTCATTAATCTAGGAGGAGGTTTTTTAGAGGAGGAATGATCAAACAAACTAAATTTAATGAGGTAAACTAGTGAGGTGGCTTCATAAGTTCTAATTCTATTGATTTATTTAACCCAGCATATTTAAAAGAAATATTGAAACACAGGCTCAATATGAAGCTTACTTCCCTAAGGATACTTAGGGAAATAAGCTTCCCTAAAAGGTGTCATCAATAAACCTGTAGTATTAACCTGATGGAATGCATTTCTGGTTGCTTTCCTGGTAGAAACTTACATTTTAGCAATTGCTCAGAAACCATTTTAACATGGTTTAACTCAGAGCCTTTGTAGCTGTTACCTTGCTTTATCAATTACGAACGTTCACCCTTGTCCGAACGTTCACCCTAACCCCTAGATTGCTCATCACTGTATGGAGCGGGGACTAAATAGCCAACATTATAGTAAACTGACCATTCGGACAGATTCTCACTACTTTTCGCTCCCGCACGGTGCATGTCCCATCCATGTCATTTGTCGCCAGTGTTGCTATCCAACAACGAGCTGCTTTCACACCAAATCCCATAAAGCTCTAGCAAATCATTCCAGGATAAACTGTATCCTCTCTAGTGACTATGGACGATCACTACTTTTGAAGGTACATTGTAGGAAATTTCCAGTCCTTTTTTTCCCACTAGATGTTCGGACGTCAAGTGGATAAAAAATGGCATAACCACTACATAGTGCCCTATATAGGGATTAGGGCGGATGTTTGGACACAGCTTAATGATGTTATAAAACCGTACTTTGTCCACTGTCAGCTATGTGTCCCTAACTGTCCTGGCCTACAAAGAAATAATATTGACTGCTAAAAAGGATTCTAGAACCACCAAGACCATGACAGGAAAATAGCTGAATTAACGGTTCAGCATGGGAAACACCATAAAGCCAGTTACACAATAACATGGACTTAGAGGATGTGAGCCAAGAAAGAAGAGCTTGCGTCAACATAGTTTCCTTCAAACTCAACTGAAATTTGCAGACACCGACGATGACCATCCATTATTTAAAAGATGGTCATATTAGACAAAGACCAAGCTGTTAGCCACAGTAATGCTATGCATTATTTAAGGAGTCAAAGAGCATATTTTAAACTTAAGAAGACTTTACCAAAAGTGTTTAGGTAAAATCATGCTGTAGGGCTGTTTTGCTGACAGAGTTAATACACAAAGAACAAACAAAATACGATTCTGTAAAAATCATACAATTTGCTCATACATTAAAGCTACATGAATAGAATCTGAACATGGCTATGAAACAGAACAACAATCCCAAAGATGCAAGCTATTCTGGAAATCAATGAAGCAGATTTTTACTAAGCTTTAAGCAATAGCTTTCCTGAAGATTTTAACTCAGAATTATTTAAATGTGTTATTTCTCAGATGCAATGTGTACCAACATATTTAGATTGACATTTAAATGTTAAGCTGGAATTTGGAGACAAAATCTTGAACACAAACTTCAAGAAAAACATTAGACCAGGTTCTGGAATAAATTTAAGTTACCTTTTAAAGCTCCAGTCTTCAAAAGGTAATAGGACGAGTCATCCTTTTGATTGATTTCACCAAAGGAAAAAAAGACAAAACCTTTATTCGCCTTCAAATAAAGCAAATATGGAGTAAACATGATTTCTATTGTGATGGTTGCATTTACAGCCACACAGATGTTGTAACACTATAGTGTATAGATATGGCCACTTGTCTTAGTTGTTTCAGCTGAAGATTTTTTAAGTCTTATATTTCTTTAATTGGATGATCAGCCACTATTTAGGCGCCCCTCTTTGTTTGAGTTAGACTATTAGACAAGTTTACCTATCATTTTTCTAGTGTTTACTGTCATGATCTCAGCACTGATGTTGTTCACACCTGCTCAGCTGCGCCCCATTCTCATCGGTCTGTGACAGTGTACGTCACTTCCGCAAAAGCGCAATTCATTTAGGGTAGTTAGCGCCATTTCTGTGGTGAAGAGACAGCAGCAACAAACAAAAGAAAACTAACAGAGAGCAGACGTGTTCTAGTTGCTTCTTTGGAAATAATGGGACACTGGTGCTGCGTCAAAGGATGCAATAGTAATTCTAAACAGAAAACAGCAGATGGGGCCTGACGGTTTTTCGTATTCCCCACTTGGAAAAAAAATACGGACCGCAGACAGAGGACTTAAAGGAATAGTACACCCAAAACATGATTAGCCTTCATTTTCTACTCACCTCCATGCTGAACAACACTCTGGAGTACTTTTTTGATATCTCAAATGCATCTGGAGATCTGGGAGGCTTCTTGCTGTCTGCTGACATTCAAATAATGGAGGTCCATGGCGCCCGAGACAGAAAGGTCCATAAAAGTCCACAAAAACGTGTCAATATTCCTCCATACTGCTCGTCCAATGTAATCCAAGTGTCCTGAGTGGGTAGCATCCAGAATTTACTCGAAACGAAGTCATTTAGAATGTTTTTAGAGCATAAACAGTAGTGTATAGGATTTCCTAATAGCGCCCCCATGCGCGCTCACGATTCTACGGAAGCCGGCAGACCAAACCGGAAGGAAGTGCGCATTCAGCGTCTGGTCTGCCGATAATGCAAGCGTAGAAGAAGAAATGTGCTGTTTACCTGTGCAAAGAAAGAAACAACGAAAGAAAAATGTCTGAGGACTTCAGTGTTGAGGAAGAGCATGAGTTCTTTGCCGAGCTGAATGCGCTGGTTTGGTCTGCCGGCTTCCGTAGAATCGTGAGCGCGCATGGGGGCGCTATTAGGAAATCCTATACACTACTGTTTAGGCTCTAAAACGTTCTAAATGACTTCGTTTCGAGTAAATTCTGGATGCTACCCACTCAGGACACTTGGATTACATTGGACGAGCAGTATGGAGGAATATTGACAAGTTTTTGTGGACTTTTGTGGACCTTTCTGTCTCGGGCGCCATAGACCTCCATTATTTGAATGTCAGCAGACAGCAAGAAGTCTCCCAGATCTCCAGATGCATTTGAGATATCAAAAAAGTACTCCAGAGTGTTGTTCAGCATGGAGGTGAGTAGAAAATGAAGGCTAATCATGTTTTGGGTGTACTATTCCTTTAACAAAGAGGCGTCGGGCTCCGTGGGTCGCTGCTGTAAGAAGGAAAGACATCACGTTTCATAAAATATCTCCTCATGTTCGTGTTTGCTCTCGGCATTTTCACAAAGATAAGTCCTTATAAATATACACTAATAGAAATCAACACGCTGAAATGGTTTGCTTATAAAGTTGCAGGAGTTCATGTAAACCTACTGAAACATGCTGTGGAAGAGAAGCGGAAAGTGATGTTTGTTTTATTTCTTTTTTAGACCGCTAAAATTTAATAAATAATGCATTATCTGTATATAATCATTTACACAATCTGCAATACAAATATGTTTTTTTTATGAATAAATATATATAAATACAGTGTACATATAAAAACACTGTACATACCCACTCGTCAGCCAACTCACTGCATTTATTCATCCTGTGTAATCTACTTAAGTTTATTTATTATAATCCTTTGTTCGTCCTGTAAGCTTTTCAGTTTATTTATTTACCTCTGGCCTTACTAATACGATGTACTTGTGCTTTTTCGGTATAGCAAATTTCCCCACTGTGGGAAACAAGCATATCTTATTTTATAACACATCTAATCTAATGGGCTCTGTTATTAAGGTGCTTTATATAGTGTTTTGAATAGATGTGTAAAACACTCAACCTTTCATCTACTTTGCAGGTCAACCCGCATATGAGATGATGGAAACTGACCCAGACTGGGCTCCATCCCTGCATCTGGGCCACACTGACATCAAACCAACAGACACAGACCGCTCTTTAAGACGTGGTTATCGGGAACAGCTGAAAAAGAATGCCCTGCAAGCAACTGAAATGGGGCTCCATCAGGCTGATGAAATCCTTCAGCGACAGGATGAAGTTACACATGAGGCGACAGAGAACCCTAACCAGCAACAGACTGACACGCAGAAGGCTGCTGAAAACGTTGGCCGGCCAAACACCAAGGATGACACAGAAGGTGGTCGTCAGGAAGGACAGACAGAATGTAACCTGTGTGTGCTCAGGTGTGCAGAGATGAACCGTCTTTTGGAAGAAAACAGAGAGCTGCGGCGTGAACTTGATGAGCTGCGGATCTCTGATTGCTTCTTTGGAGACAGTAATGAAAAAGTCAAGTACTATACGGGTCTACCAAACTTGGCGACCTTTATGGCTTTGTTTAATTTTCTGCTGCCTCTCATGTCTGCTCAAAATAAAATTCTCAGTCCATTTCAAATGCTTCTGTTAACCTTCATGCGTCTGAGATTGGATCTGCCCTCAAAACACCTTGCTTATCTCTTCCGTGTTTCACCAAAGACAGTGTACAGAACATTCAATGAAATGCTGTCATTTTTATATGCAAATCTAAAGCGTGCAATTGTGTGGCCAGATAGAGACACCTTGCACAAAATTATGCCTCATCAGTTTGTGGATGCCTTTGGACATAGAGTCACAGTGATTATTGACTGTTTTGAAATTTTCACAGAGAAACCAGCTAATAAATGAATGCAAGATCAAGTACTGTTTCAACTTTATTCTTTTTTTATTCTTCTTTTCACACAAATAGAATTTTGCTTTTTTTAAAGTTACTTTTGAAAAATAACAGCAAAACAAATATAAGTTTCACCATCACTTCAAATATTAACAATGTTTCTTAGGTTGTAAAAATGTGTGTACAATAAAGAGTGGATTTGAAACAAGTGTTGTTATTATCTTTTCAATCAAGCAGAGAATGTATGAAAATGCAATACAAAATCTCAAATACATAAATAATGCAGAACAGTGCAAAGCTTCAAATGTTTTACTTTGTCTTCCTCCCTCGTATATAGCAGATTGCTCTTTAGATTAAATTAGAAGATTTTCATTTTCCCAGGACTTGTTTTCACTGTGGTCTGTGGTCTTCTGTAGAGATATGACCTAACAGGTGATATCTGTGAAGAAGACTGCAGATCCCAGTGAAAACAGGCCTGGATAAAGTGAACAGCAAATACAGTGTGCAACTTATCAATGTGCAAAAATTATGACAAGTTTTTCCGTTCAGTCTGATGAGCAGCACAAACTGCTCTAATAACTGCAGCTATCTGTGCAACTGCCCACAACATCTGCCTTGTCACTGTAATAATAATATATAATATCGTTCCCTAGCAGCTTTAGAAAGTTTGTCTGGGTAGGGTATCCGTTCAGTTTTCTTGTTCTTTTCCATTTAACTGATAATCCTCACTGCTGGCAGCGCTCTCCTCTTGTTTTCTGCTGTTTTGTTTTTCTTCCGCTCACCACAAAAATGGCGCTAGGGGGCGTGTCAGTCACGTGTGTGACAAAGACCGATTGCTACTCATCTGATCCACCTGCACCTATCAGTATACAAGCAGCCTTTAGACCAAACATCAGTGCCAGATTATTCCAAGCCATTGGTTAGATCTATTCCAGCCTTCTGATTCCTGACTTCCTGCCTGTTTGCCTGACCTGCTCTGTTGGTCTTCCTGCCCGTTGTCTAACATGGAACTGTTTCTCGACCTCATCCTAGATTTCCCTCTGGTGCTTCATTGGACTTCTGATTACCAGCTCTGACCCTGGACTTCGCCCCCAACTACAGGTTCTGGTTTGTTCTCCTGTTCCTCCTGCCTACTATTGTCTTCACGGCTGGAGTTATTCTCTGGGACTTCCTGACCAGTGACAGCAACATCAGCGCTACTGTAACGCTACTTGAACCTAACCTTGTGGTTCTTCCCAGGCTGAGGCCTAAAAGAAGGTTAGTGACCATCACGTTTGTGATGTGTTGATGCATACCTTAACACTAACCTGGTCACTAATCGTCCGTCTCTGTTTCCAGAGGTTCCTGTCCTACTCGCTGACACTACCTGCAGTAGTTTTGTTTCACTAAACTGCGTTAAGCTTTTATAATGGTTGTCTGGTTTGAATTCTGGGTCCTTCTTCTCTGATCATTAGTATTTACTCTACAGTGTTACATTTTTTTGTCTCATTCTAGTGATAGAAAAATCACCCACTCCTCTAACATATAAGCATCCATGAACATAGTTCTCTATTAATGTCTGGAAAAACTAAATGTCTAATCAAGTGATTTTATACATTCTTTTTTTCAGTTTCTATGACAACCAAAGCCTCAATCATTTGAACAGCAGTAACAACTGTTCAAATACAGCGCTACTGTACTCCTTTATCCACTGCTAATAGAGAGCAAAATGAGAATGAAAATGGAACTTGGAGTCCACTATTCAAATGTTTGGGAGAGAATAAAGCAGTGGGTGATAAATAGTGTCATTTAAGACAGAACGGCAGCCTGAAGTAGTTATCATTTAAACCTCATATAAAGGTCCATTTCAATGGTGATTAAATTATCTCTGTTGCAACTGTGAACAGGGAGCAATTAGATTGGGAGAAAATGGATTCTGGCTTTCACTAATAATGTCAGTAATGTATGGGACCCCATGGGTACATATAAAGGTTGAAATATTCATAAATGCTCCAGTGGTATTAATTTCATTGCAGGCAGTCTATTCAATTGAATGCAATAATAAGTTCTTGTGATGCAAAATAATTTCAAACAAGTTTTGTAGATCATTCCAAACTGAAGATATATTTTGTTATTGAATTATGATTTCAGTGTCTAAGGTTTAGACATGAGAAGTGGGTTGAGTAAAAGGTGCAGTTAAAATGGGCTTTTTTTGTGTATGAAAAGTTAATTTCACATTGCTCCTTGTATGAATTTTCCAAAAAACATTTTTATTACACACTTCAGCTCAATATTTTCAAAAATGGCTTTTATCTGTGTTTGCAAGTAAACTCTTTTTTTTATTTTTATTTTTTATAAACATTTTCATGAAGTGCGTCTTTCTAGGACATGCATGGAGAACAATAATACCTAATAAACAATTAAAATCTGGAAAATTAACTAAATAACTTCACATCTTTTGAGGAGGACTATAAAAGAAACAAACACATACATAGATATCCACCCCAGTTATTCTGTTTTTGTTATTTAGTGTAGTTTAGTTTTATGTTTTTTAGTTTAGCTTTATAGTTACACCTATTCTCCAATTTTAATCTGACTTATATCAGCTTATTGTCAAACAAATTACTGTTTTTATGCTTAGGATTGATGAGGAAGAGCAAAACTAGTGGACTGTATGCTGTGAATTCTGAAAGAGTATAAATCAGCATAATCATTCTTATCTCTCCAATCTCCCTCACCATATTTTAGACTGTCAATTAACAATGGAAAATTCACATCAGCACTTCCAAAATAAGGAGAGTCAGCTTTATCTCCTGCAAAGCGCCGAACCTAATTTTGCAGCAATTTTAAGCCCAAAATAAATGTAAACAAACGTTTACATTAATATTGCATTAAGAAATCTATGACCAAGGCAGTGTTCTTTATTCAAGTCTTCTTAAGCTATACCTTTTTTTCTTTCTTCTTTTCTTTTTATTTGCTGTCTTCTTTTGAAGAAATAGTGGTTACCTGCAAAAATCCACCTGATGGGCTTCCTCATAGAAAGAAAAACCTCAAATTCATCATTCGGGTTTCTTGTTAAGAGGCCTGAATGTAAGGGCAGCTATTTGGAGAGCCTGATTTCCATGACAACAGGTCAAAGGATTAGGGTGAAAAAACTGACACGCCAGAGGACTTTGCAGAGCACCTTGATTTAAACCTTTTGTGTATAAAGAAAAAGGGCAGGGGATGTAGTGGAAACAAAAAAATGGAGTGCTTCAAAGGCCCAAGGCAGGAAAGAAGAAAGTGGTACAAATTGTCCGGAAGATTGCTTTGCCCCGCTCCCTCTTTTATTGTGAGCTACTATAAATCAGTGTCACTAAAGGCTAGCACTAAGGAAAGCAGCCATATGGATTATAAAAGAAATATTAAGGAAGATGCATAAACAAAAAAAGAATTAAAAGAAAATTTGCAACAAGACAACTTCCTATTAGTCAAGCTTCTTAATTTGTTGCTTAACCTCTTAGGTAACATTACCATAGCAAAGAAGTGAATTAAAATATGTTTATGCTATTTTGTATTATTATTATTATTAGTAGTAAAATAAACAGAATAAACTGAATAATCTTCCAAAGTGGTGGTTTTAGACCAAAGATTACAATACTCGTTTGCTTCTGATGGTACCAACATGGTACCAGAATTGGTCTCATGATCCAAACCTTTAGTTAGAATTTAAAAGTTTCTAACCATAGATATAATAGTAATAACAACAGAATTAACAACAAATGTATATTTGGGTTAGTATATTCATAAGTGATGTTTTAGTATTGTTAAACACATCAAAATAGTCTTCATTACCATTTTTATTGCTCTCTAAATCGTTCTCTAAAAGACCTCAAGTCCGCGTTCTTGTTTATTTGTTACCCCAACATTGGGAATCAGTCAGGAATAGCATTGAGTTTGAGGTTATAAACATAGCCCTACTGTAAAAATTGGCTACTGTATAAAACCTTGAACTCAACACTATTTCTGACATTTTTTATTGAAAATGACATCTTAAGCGAAACGTCTTCAAACTTGAAAACAAAGTCCTGTGGACTGTTTTTAATTTTCTTTTTTTGGAAAGACTATGATCTGGATGAGTGAGAAACTTCACCAGCGTTTTGTTTAGAGTCCTAACGTCTTCTGAAGAATGGGTATGAAGGAAGGTTGGAAGGTTTCAACCTTTTTAGTAATAAAATGGCCAATAGTTGGTCCTTTTTATTCACAGGATAAAATCTAAACTCCATGCATTTGTTAAAAGCTACACCAATATTTACTCTTGCCTTATTCCATCCCTGATTAGATTTCAATTAGTCTCTTTTCATCACACTAGGCAAAAGTTTTATTTTTCTACTTTAGGTGGGGGAGTCTGTGATGTAGACTGAGGTGCCCTTGCTTGGGGCCTTTCTTTTGTTATACATCTTCAAAACAGTGGCCTGTATTCTCTCAATTTGCATCAATGGCAGCGGAGACGCCAAAAAGTGGCCGGGTAAACAAGTGCACCCATCACCTCACACAAACGAACAGGCCCAGAAAATATGGGGCCTTTATGCAACCTTAAGAAATACACCTAAAATTCATTGACATGTGAAATAATTGTAAGGGCTTGTATAGAAAATAGAAAATATTTAACTTTCAAACTTGACAAATTCACCTGGGAGACCTGCTGGAGATTAAAGCAACATGGAGTCCTTTTTTTTTTAAATCATATGTGATATAAATGATGTACTCTTATAAATATCTCTAAATGTTATGGCTGTAATCAAGCAGGTGGTTTCAGTTTCCCACACCCTCATCCTATAGGTGAACATGTGCATAATATTATATATGTTCTATTAACTAAAATTTGAGGCTGCTTGTGGGAGAGCCAAGAGTTGAGTCATGAAGGGAAATTCTTCCAGTAAGAAGAAGAGAAAGCATGTTCCCCTTCTTCAAAACCAACATACCCATGAATTATTGTTAGCTACAGAAATTATTTCAGGGACATGTGCCTGGAGGAGACTGGCAGCAAGTTGAAGGAACAGCGTGACAATTCAAATTTGAGTTTATTTTGCTCCATCTAATCTTTCTGGGACAGGAGGAACAGCCTCCCTTGAGATTTATATACATGTATAGTCAAGGTAAAAATTAACCAAGTATGAACAGGTTGGATGTGGTTCCAATTGTGGCAGCTTGTCAGGCTCCCCTTTACATTCAGCAGAAGTATATGGATCTACTAATGTAATTCTTTTCAAATCCAGGGAAAACTGACAGGCCTTCGTGATGTTGTATTGTGCAGTGCTCTTTTTTTAACGTATTTCAGCCTGTTTATAAATCAACAGCGGAAAGATAGTGGGGAGTGTTGGCCTAGTGGTTAGAGCAATGATCTTGTGCTGTGAGAATTTTGCAAGTGCCCGGTTTGATCCCCACAGCCTGCACTCTGGATCCTTGAGCAAGACCCTTAACTCCCAACTGCTCCTTAGGCACCGCACAATAGCAGCCCACTGCTACCCAAGGGGATGGATTAAATGCAGAGGTGAATTCCTCCAATCTGAGGTCAATGAAGTAAATTCAGTTATTATTACAAACAGACTTAAGCCTGTCCATAATTTGTACATCTTTTTATTTTATTAGAACACCAAAACTGCATCAACAATCTCAAGCTTAAGTAATGTGGGAATAATATTAAATATCCCCATACATCTCTAAAAGATCTTTGAGAAATTGTTTCATACAAAAATTTAGCAAAAGTTAATATACCAGATGTTACTCATAGTGGACAATTATGTAAATTCCTACACATAAACAAGACATCCTTGTTTTAATTATTAAAGATCATTTATCCTTCATAATTAAAAAACATTGTTAGTGTCAACTCACCCTGACAACGTTACAGTCGGTTACTTCTTCGTTGCCCCCTACACTTGTCTCACACACGTCTAAGAGGCATTCCATCTCAGGAGTAGGTACAGGGTTGTGCATGTGCATTTTTGTTTTTTAAGCGGAGAGGGCAGGTCTTTTCAAAAATTCGTGAAAATCCTCCATTATAACTTTAAGTTGATCTTGATCTTCACAATCAAAAGCTGATCTTTGGTTGACAGTTCCTATGAGAGACTAAATGTTAATTCTTCATGGCACTTTGAATCAAATAAAAAGTCTCGCATAGGAGCTGTCAAGCAAAGATCTCTGTGTGTTAGTGACATTTTTCTATTCAGTAATTTACACTCATATTTAGTTATTTTTGGTTATGTTTAGTATTTGCATATTATATAATATATTATATTATAACTACGTTAATGTTAACAATTTAATGATTTCCTTCTAGTTTTATCTGCATTCAGTTTAATGCTTTGAATTATTTTTGAATGGATAGTCAATAGGAACTGACGCTGAGCGATGACAGCAAGAAGAAAAACATGTTTATAACCGTTAAGCATGTTCTGTTTCATTGGCCTGTTTATTACATTGAACCATGCGTCCTACTTTTTATCAGTTCACAGCTGCTACTGATTAAAATGAAAGGTCACTTCCATAGTCATCAAAGCTGAAGCAAACCTTTGACTCCATCAATCAATTGTTCTGGTTTGAAACTGGTCAGGAACTTACTGTTTAAGCTTTTAGAAAGAAAATAAGACAAACAAATCCTCTTGATTAAAGGCATGGGCATGTCGGCACAGTGCAGTTGGGTAAATCTTCTCCCTCTGTTGCAGCCTGTTCCTTTTCTGACAGTGGCACAGAGATACAGAGGAACAACGGGGGAATTGTTAGAGAAGATGGGGCCATGCAGTTCTTATACTGTTATTGTGCCGAAAGATACAGAGGAGACAACCGGGAGGCGCTATCTGACATCTCAGCATCACACATATGCTACCAAGGACACAAAGAGAACCTTTGTTCTTTGTTACCTTGACTGCAACTTAAGATCAACTGTGATGTCATTTTTTTATATCTAGAAAACTTCTGGAAGTTATATATGTATTTTCTTTTACCAAATAAGTATGCCACAGTATAGAGCAATGCATGGAACACATGGTCATAAAGGATGTGTTTGAAAAGAAGCAAAAAAGATTAATTTGTTTTAGGATACAAAATATACGGAACACAATTGTTAGAAACTAATACAAGCCTAACTCAGGCATCACACACTTTTACAGTCCATCCAAAATTTTTCATTACGCATAGGTGTATTTTTGTTTCAAATGTTACAAAAAGTCCCATAAGATCCAAATAAAGAATGACAATATTTGTAGATTTAAGTTTTTGAAATTTATCTGCCAGGTTTTACAGAATTCTGCCATTTCAGGGTTTTCACCACCACCAAACTCTTATTTAGCCTACTAAATCCCCACACTGTTTATAATTTATAAAAAATTGCAATGTGGAGTATTTTATTAGAGCTGTACACACAGAGAACATATTTTAGTGCTCTATTATTAAGAAAAGGGAAGAATATACTCAGCTTTGGATATTTCTTGCTAAATAAAATTGGAAAAGCTTTAAAATGCATTTTTTTATTTTAAGATTATTTTTAGGCACTAGTGGCATTTTTTGAAAGTATGTAGACAGGAAAGTGGGTTACAAGAGAGTGGAGAGACACTCAGCAAAGGTCAGCAGGACCGTGATTTCAACCTGTGACATTTGTTATATGGTCCTGTGCTCTACTAGCCTGACGTAGTCCGACTCAATTCTAGTCAGAATATGAGTCTGATACTGCTTCATAGAGCTGTGATTATGGGGCGTGTTTCGAACGAACCAGGAAAAAAAATGCCTCTGCACTCAATTGGATAGACCTACAACCAATAAGAGCAACGGAGTGCGTGACGTATGTTAAGCGAGGCATAGTTGTTGTCCACAAAAATCAAAGCGTGCAATTGCATGCCTAGAATAAGAAGATGAGACTTGATCGCGTTTCTCTGTTCCTCTTTTAAAATTAATTTGCTGTCGATATCTTCTAGAACAGACCTAATAGCAGAATCTACTCACCTAAACTCTCCAGCGGCAGCCATTATTGTTGTCACCCAAGCGCACATTGGTCACGTGGTTGATTACGTGACTGTTGGTCATCTGTCCATCATCGTATAAAGCCCGCCCTGACAATTTGATTGGATCGCCTGACAGTGGGCTTTAATACTCGCGCTACTATGGAGCAGACCCAGACCGAACTTCCCCGACCTCAAACTTTGTGGGCGGGACTAAGTTCGGAATGGCACCCAGGCTAGTGCTCTACCTCCACCCCATAGTAAAACCCCTTAAGATGCATTTTTATTTAGCAACGACTCAAATGCCTGTACTCTTCGGAAGTCACCTTAATGGTAATACAAATAAAGTTGTGTGTAATATAATATTATCGTAAAGTCAGCTTTTTTTTCCAAGGCCTATAAGTTAGAGAACATCAACATCTTTACACATGTCGGCAGACCGCAAAAATCCCAAAGTCATTTATTCAGGACTGAAAAATATGGTGGCCTAGGCTTGCAAATGTAATGCAAATACATAAATGCGGAACAAATACTAAAAATACTACAAACACAGAAATTGTCTGGTAATAAAATGGGGAAACAAGAGGTTGGGTCGTACAGTGTGTTTTATCCAGCGACATGACAAGCACAAAAGAACACCACGTATACTCAAGAAATTTAGGTGTCACATGGGAAATCTCCACAAACCTCTAGAAACACACACATTCATGTATATGATTTAAAATTTGTGTTGCTTCAGGAACTAAAGGGTCTAAGTAGATATTGGACTCCAGCACCAAGTCAGGTAGGGCCGGTACACTCAGGTAAACCTTTAGCGACGGGTGGAAGATAAAACTGTATTATTTCATCGGTACAGACACAGGTATAAATAAACACTACACAGAATGTTAATACTTATTTTTACTTTTCTTAACACTATATATCAGTAAGCGGATTAACTTCAGATAATGCTATTTTTAAGCATGCAAAGAGGCAGCATACTAAATGTAAGACACAAAAGGAGAAAGCTTTGGATTTTAGGGGAAAGATCAACCAAAAATATTCTTGAATCTGGCACTGATAATGAGTTTGCCTTCCCTGCATCAAGACAGTGATACTTTTTCTCAGGGTACTGTGATTCCAGAAAAAAGGAGAAGTCAGCCAGTAAATGTGAACAATATTCTTTTTCTGCACACCACACTTATCAGTAAGTAAACACAATTTTTAATAAACTGAACTGTAACAGTGGATTAAGTTCATTTGACATCTGTGGTATTGTTGGAGCCCGAGGTAAATGCTCCTGTTATGCCTCTAAGTTATAAATTCATAATTTTACTGTCTTTATTTAATTCAATGTCAAATCAAGAGGCTTGTTTTGATTGGTGTATTGTATGTATTCTGGTGTGAGGGCTTTCAATTTTTGTACTGCTGGTTGCATGTGAGCATCAGGAAATGTGCAAAGGCCTTTGATGATAAGACAGTATGAGGCCATAAAAATAAAGCCATTTGTAACTGAAAGCACTTAATAAAAATGAGTGGCTGCCTGCTCTAAATGAAAAGAGAATGATGCTGTTATGGAATGTTTCTTGTTGTCGGAAGGAAAACAGACCAAGACAGTTTTGGATCAGAACATTTTGGATTTCTCCGATTTGCAATAAGAGCTTTCCCTATATGTGGTCCTCTGAGCAGACTTGAAATAGTATGATGATATTGCTTTTTGAACTCTCATTAACAGACAATAAAATACCATAGGACATTTGGAGGGAAGAAAGAAAATGTCAATTTGTCTTTTATTTTAAATAATCTATCCAAAGATGTTTTTTTTTTATATTTTTACTAACTTGTGTCATATGAAATAATTATCATCTTCTTTAAGTAATCTAGGGCACCTCTGAAACGCTGTGCTAGTTTTCAGCTTTGCAGTTGTTTTTGCTGCTTGCAATCTAATTTTCTCCTTTATGCATCACATGTTTGTCTTTGCTAGTCTCATTTTTGCATTTGCAAATTACATTTTCATATTTGCACCACTTTATTCACGTTATGGTGCATTACTTTTACCATAACATCACCGTTATTTATATCTATTTTGTTGAAGTAATCCTTAGTGAAACGGTTAAGGGCCACTCCAAGCATTCAGCATGTTAAGGTTAGATGAAAGTCTCTACATTGAGTAAAGTAAAATTAATTAACATTATTAAGGCAAGAACAAAACTGAACTCTGTGGTCTGCTTATAATAATGAACATTACACTAAACCCACTTTTATCCTGGTAGAGGTAACATCCTGTAGGGAACGTCTAAATTCTAAATTCAATTTTAAGTCTCCTGTATATTAATGTTTTTCCACCTCACATCTATGTTGCAGTGTCACATTAAATCTCAGTAATTATACTGAAGTTGCTGCTGTATTGTGATAAAATGTGATGTCAAGTGACTGCAATACCGGTAAAACCAGACAGATCTTAAATGTGTCAAATTACGTCCTAAAAGGCCTTTTTGATCATACAGTGAGTCATGAAGTCAAAGTTTACAGGTTAATGAGGTTAAGAAAGACAGAGGATGAACCGAGCAGCATTAAGCTTACACCACTTCCCCAGGATGTAATCATTTTAAGTCAAAGATGAGTCACATATGCTCTTGAGGTCTCTCTCCCTTAGGGATTTGTTTTCATTTGGTGCATTTTGAACACTGACTTATTGATGAAGCTGCAATCACAAGATCGTCAGGAGCTTCCTTTGTTCCGGGGATAGTCCCTTTCTTTCTCCCCCAACTGAGATACCTTTCAGTTAAACGGTAACAAAGATGAAACAGGACACAGCCCCGTGAGAATCCTCCAATGATTAATCAAAGGATAAACCCTTCATCTCAGCATTATAAATAGGAAATTAAAAGGTTGTGATATCAATAATTCCCCTCATGTACATCATCAAAGAAGAAAAATGTTGTCTGGCGGCAGAGTAGCAGGAGCTGTCAGGTTCTTTCGATCTGAAAATGGAAATGTTCTCAGGTTTCAACACAGTAATAGGATTGCAACTTGATACGTAATAGTTCATTAAATTTAATGTTGGATAAGTGGTTTCAGTTACATGTTAGGTTAGCAAAAGGTAAACCTGGGAGACCAAAGGAAAGACATTCCCTGGAGCGCATTTTCTTAATCTGTTAATTCAATTCAATTCAGTTTATTTATATAGCACAGGGTTCCTACAGCATAAGGCAAGTTAAATTCAAGACTTTTTAAGACTTTTTAATGCCATTTCAAATAAAAATTTAAGACCAAATTCACAAGAAACACAAGAAAAACCTGCTTGCGACAACTTAACCCAAACGCTTATTTTAACATAAACCACTGCACTAATGTTTCAAATTTTGAAAAGCTTCCCATACAGGAAGAAAGCTAAAAACGCACAAATGACAGATATATTTAACAATTATTTAACTGAATTCACAAACTTTGTTTTAGAAGGGAACAAAACAAATCAGTTTTAAAGCCACAACATAACCAGTGCTAAGTCTTTTTTGCAGCCATTTTTCTTTGTATCGTTTTCTTAGTATGTTTGATTTGGTGATAAGTTGAGGCGTTGCAGAGACAAGGGTGGAACAAAACTGAGAAATACCGGCTGTTTCTCGTTAACTCGATTTTGACGCTTTGTGCTTTGCATGTGCGACTCCACTGCCTTAATTCCCATCGTTCTGAGCTTGAATGACTTCTTGCACAAAATCAACTGTGCCTCATGTATGTTCCTGGTACTGGTTTTAGCCATGGAGAAAACTCTTGGCTTGTTAGCCAATTTTGGTTACATTTACACTTGCTCATATTTTCCAGACAAAAAGTTAATGGTGCATCTCTCAAATGACCCGGCCGCAACAACGCTTTTATTGGTCCGGCTATCGGGACGGAACCAATAATGGCGAGCCGTTATTTATTTAAATAAATTTAAAAATTGTTAATTTTAATGTTTTATTTAGATTACAAAAATAAATCGTAATAAAAATTAAGACCTACGAAAGACTGATTTAAGACATTTTAATACCAATTAAGGCCTTAGTTTTATTTTGAAGAATTAAATGCCTTTTAAGACTTTTTAAGGACCCGCAGGAACCCTGTAGCACCAATTCACAATACGTCATCACAAGGCACTTTACAGATCATCAGATCATACAGTCAAATTGATTCAAAGTTTGCTATCTTAGGGAAGCCAGTTGATTGCATTGACTCAATTACTTGAATGCAATCCCTCACACTAAGCATGCTTGTAGCGACAGTGGAGAGGAAAACCTCCAGCAGAACCAGACTCAGTGTGAGCGGCCATCTGCTGAGGCCGACTGGGGTTCAAGGAGACAAAAGCAGAGATACAAAAGGTTAACAGTTTTAGAACAAATTTCTAAAGAATTTCAACAAAATAATAATGCCACAGCTATCAGTTCTTAAAGTAAAATGTTTGGTACATGTGTAAAGTTGACTATTTTTTCTCTTTTTTCAGCCCATGCATTACAGCAGATACTAGCAGTTACTATTTCTGGTATATTTGTGATATGGGTTTAAAAACAGCAAATAAATACAGCTCTCAATTTTTGAGTTTGGAGTCAGATTTTGATTTTGAGAGCTGAGAGAAAATTTTGAATTTTAAATCAGAAACCCTGAAATGAATAGATTCTGTCCCTTTAAATCATCTTTTCAAATTTGTTTGATACCATAAATTTCCTTCATGGTCCAAACGAGTAAAATACACTCTGGTAATACAGATTCAATACCATTTCTGCAATTACTGTCACGTTTTGTTTATGTTTAGAGGACCCAAATGCAGAGGCGAAGAGGCGGAGGTGATTTCTTGTACTTTAATTGGTGAAAACAGTTAACAAAAGCAGCAATCCAAAATCCAACTTAAAATGTAACACAAACCAGAACCATGGAGACATGAGGGGAAAACAATCAGCAACAGTGACGGGGAACCAGCAACGACAGAACCAGTGACGACGGAGGCAGCAACAACAGGCAACAACAGAGGAACCAACAAGGAGTGACAGCAGAGGGAGAGTATATATAGCTGACTGAGACAAAGGCATGGCTAACGAGCAGACAGGGATCAGGTGTGAGTGGATCAATGAAGGAGCCAAGGGGGAAGGAACACACACAAGAGGGCAACAGAGGACAACAACAGAAAAACCTGAGAACTAAAATATATCCAGAAAATACAACAAAATAGGAATTACACCAATAAAACAAGGAAACATGGAGCAAAGTAAAGCATAACAGCACCGAGACCATGACAATTACACCTAATAAGTTTGTTAAATGTCCAAAATAATGTAAAAGCTCTTTAACTTAGGCTTTTAAACT
Organism: Cyprinodon tularosa; assembly: GCF_016077235.1. Taxonomy (NCBI): domain Eukaryota; kingdom Metazoa; phylum Chordata; class Actinopteri; order Cyprinodontiformes; family Cyprinodontidae; genus Cyprinodon; species Cyprinodon tularosa. Next base: position 443,662 of record NW_024038981.1, on the reverse strand, counting down.
AAATTCCCACGACTTACATGTTTAGCTGTTTCCCTGACTTAATAAACAGGTGATTAATAGGCCTCTCTAGCCCTTGGTGGCTGCTAGGCAGGAATGTAATAATCTGCTGGAGCAGAAACACATCCAAAAAAAGAAAAAGTGACTCAGATGTTTGAAAATCACTGCTTTATAACAGCCTCTGATTCGAAATTACTTTTAAATATTTAGTTAAATAAATACTTTTATTTTTAACCGTCCGATAAATTTTTTTACACTGAAAAAAATTGAAATATAAATCAGTCATTTTTTCTTAAAGGTGTCATAGAATGATTCTATAGGGTATTTGGTGCTGGTCCTTAAGGTCTCTGATTAGGGTGTTTAACATTGGTTGGACTGAAAATTGCATATTTGCTGTTCTATGAGCCCTAATGCCGCCTGGTTAAAAGCCCCATTATTATGGTATGCTCATAAATATTTAGATGAGCGGTGCGCTGATTGGTTGGTTTACAACGAGCAAAGCTGCTGAGCAAAGACGCATCATAGCAACAAGCACTCACTCACTGAAACATCAAATTGTGGATATGGTAGGGTGACCAGACATCCTCTTTTTCCTGGACATGTTCTACTTCTCATACCTAAAAAAATGTCCGGGAGGGATTTCAAAATCATCCGGGATTTAGGTCGACTAAAGTACACTAAAGTACATTGTTCGGAAATACTTTCTAACCTTATACTTATACTTAAGTATTCTTAATAGAATTTACTTCAAGTATACTACTTTTTGCTAAGGGAAATTAAGAAATATATATTGTTTTATGGTTTGGACAATATCATTAATCCCTACTATTGGCTTTATCAGTTTCTAATTTGACTTTGGTGGGCTTTGGTGGTGCAATGGTTAGCACACAACCCATGTATGGTGTACTTAATCCTCAATGTGGGAGACCTGGGTTCAAATCCGGTCTATGGTCCTTTCTGGTATGTCTCTCCCCCTTTCCTACCAGCCTGCTGTCCATAAAAACAAGCCATAAAAAAGAAAAGGTTAGCATCTACAACTAATAACACAGAATGCCTTTGAATTACATGCATTCTGAGTGTGTTTCACTCTTACCGTGTGGGTGTTAAGACTTGGTCTAAACGACAATATGCCTCTAAATCAGTCATCCCCAAAGTCGGTCCTCGAGGGCCGCTGTCCTGCAGGTTTTAGAGGTTTCTCTGCTCCAACACAGCTGATTTTAATTGAAATCTCAGGCTGTTGCTTGACTTCAATCATCATAATCAGCTGTGCTAAAGCAGGGAAACCTCTAAAACCTGCAGGACATCGGCCCTCGAGGACCGACTTTGGGGATGCCTGCTCTTATCAATAAAGAAAGACTAATCTTCTTGTAAACTGTTTAATTTGGCGATGATGTTTTCATCTTTATACACCCCAACAAACCATAATAATACTGGAGCTTTATGCCCACGATTATTTTGAGATTGTTGACAGAGGTTTGAAAGTTTTGAAAATGTGTCTCCCTATTAGACTTTGTTCTAATGTTGAAAATTTTTACCAGATGACGTGGTAGGGTTAAAGATTAGCCCTTTAAAAATGTATTCCATAAATGAATCTGAACTTTTGGTAATTTTATCCCTAGACTGATAACCCTGATACCTTTCTTACACAACATATTTGAAAGATACCATGCTTTGTTTAAAAAAAGTATTTAATCTTCAAGCAATATATATTTGCATAGGGGCTACATTTGAAATATTAACTTTCTCAGTATTTTTTTGTTCACTAATGTTATGCTCTGATCTAGATCTGGCTTCTTTCAATTTATTATCCGTCTTAAAGTCCTTGCTTTAAGCTTTTTCTTTTTTTTTTTTTTTTTTTGCTGGTTGTCACTAGGGTATAAACAATCCACTTCTGCTGCTTGTTACTCTGGAGTAGTTCAGCATCAAAGTCCATGTCCTAACATCTCCAAGAGCCTTTTTATTTCCTGCTAGGAGCTTGTCAGTAGAAGCCAAGAGTTACTATAGAGGGATTCCGATCTTCGAAAAGGTTGCCATAGCAGCAAACACTTTTCCCACGAGAATATCCAATGGCTCTTGGAAAAAAAATACCTGTCATAGTACAGTGTCTGTCCTCTGGGGACCATCTGTGTTATGTATTCAAAGTCAAACACAAAGCTACTTGGACTCGTGAGGACAGATAGCTTCAAAATAATTTGGATTCGACAAACCCTAAACACCAGTCAGTAACAGGGAATACAGTAATTTGATCATTGCTGATTTGGCTAACCAATCAAGACTAAAACAAACTGAAGGTTTCTTTTATTTACTTACTTGCTTTCAAGGGTAGACTCAGTTTGTCTAAATTCTGTGTTAAATTTGATCACAGACCACTTTCAGCAAAGATCTAACAATTTATCTTGAGATCTGGCTCAACTGTTATGCAAAACTTTGTTATGCCGGCCAAATTTGATTCTTTTTGTATCTAAAATGAAATGCATTTAAACATTTGTGTGACATAGGTCAATAATGATGGCCATTCTAATAAACACCAGCTCTCAGAGCTGATGCTTTGCACTAAATGTCATAAGAAAGGGCATAAAAAAGGTCTGATGACCACATGAGCATATCTGGTACCTACAACATCATGACAGCCTTGTGACCAATCATACCTAAAGACATTGGATTATTTAATCTGGCATAAACTGCAAAGGGGACAGCCAGGAGGAGATTGCCCCTCTTTCTGTTGTGGTTATGCTTGGTGTATTTGATGTAGTGTTAAAATAGTATATAAAAGAAATAAGAATGCTTCTTTTGTAACATAACAAATGTCTATAATTAGGCAGGTATTAGGCATCTCATAAAAACATTAAATGCAGATTTATTTATTAAAATAAAAAACACTTTTATTTACCAACTGAAGCTAAAGAAGGAGTTCAATGCTAATGATAAATAGAGCACAGCCTCCTATCACTAAAGGTCTTAGGAAGAAAGAAAATCAAGAATATTTTTTATGGATTAGCAAATTTAAACAGATCCAGTCATATAGCAAAGCAATGAAAAGAAACAATTTGATTTCTTTTTTTTTTTTAGATTTACCATGCTCATATTTTGCATATTTTCTCATGAAGAGAGTCTGATTTGGAAATAATATTGAAAACATAGCAAAAAACACCAGATATAATACAATCCCAAAAACTGTAAAGTAAACTTGTGAAACTAAGTTTCTGCCTTTCATCATCTTCCTAATGAAACTACAGGGATAAAAGTGGAATTTTTCATTCTCCTGCCTATTTTCAAATTCGAAGGAAGTGAACCAAAACTTTGCAAGGAAGGAAAAAAAACATGCTTCCCCCTGAATTTCTAAAACACTGTTGGAACTAGAAGTAGTACGCAAAATAATCACTAAAACTTCTGGGCAAATTTTCCACCAATCCCCCAGAGTCAATCAGAAAGGAACAGCGGATTAGCTGACTGTTGTAAAGCTCCCTTTGACCCAGAAGTATGTGTTTGTGACAGCTAAATTAGAAAGCACATCCACGAGTGCGTTTTATTATTCAAGTGTGAGTTTGCAAGTGTTTCGGTGTGCAGAAATGATTAAGCTCCAGTCATATCGCAGCATTTAATCCCTTTTACAGAGGCCTTGAATTTAAGACTGAATGCCCCACATTCATTTCAGAGAAAAACCAAAGGCTGCATATCCCGCCAAAAATAATCTTCACAATCTATACTTTAGATATAAAAATAAATCATTGCAATATGACAGGTGTTAGAAGCTAATGGAGTGGAGCTAAATGAAAGAAACCTGTGAGAGGCAGAGGCATGATGAGGACTTCTGATGACAAATAGGAAGAAATCGAGAGAGGGGTGTTGTATGGAGAACTGCCAGTACTTTAAAGAAGACACACACAGATGCAGGAATTCACAGAGCTTACATTCAAACCACCACCAATGGGAAAAAAAGGAAGATCAGGAAATGGTTTTGCCAGGTGCAGAGAGTTATCTCTAAAAAACAGATGTTTATGTTCCATATTTCATTCACCCCAACAAAGAGTAAATAGTGCTCAAAGGGTCTGTGACCAAGCAGCACGTCAATTACATAATCCCTTGATACCTACACATATTCATCAGTAAAGTTACATTTCACCCCCACTAACCACTGATTAGACTGTGATTCCACTAGCAGATTGCAAGGTCTCTGTCTCTCACACATATTCACCAGCTGTAAGGACTAGAAAACACTTCAGTCAAGTAGGTCAACCATCAGGAACACATTTCCATATTGCTCTTGTAGTCTGCTGCACTGACTGGCCTCTCATTGATCTTTTCCCTCCATTCATCTGAAAAGATGAAAGAAACCAAACAGATGGATGTGGGGCAGCATAAGATACACAAGTACTTTGGTAGTTTTTTCTTTTCATAACTTCTTATTTTTACGATACGAAAAGTATTTGCATTTGCTTATCAACATCTTGCACATTTGATAGAATGACAACTTGTTATATGGTGTAAATTCATGAGATAAAAAGTAATACATGATATTGGCATTAAAGTGCTATCCTAAAATGTTCTGACTTAACTCTTTGATGTATTAGACTTGGAGTTAAAGCTGAAGGAAAGGAAAGGAAAGGAAAGGTAAGGAAAGGAACGTTGGCTCAACTGATATATCGAGAGGGATCTCCAGCTAACTGCAGCCATAACGTTGGCAAGTCAGCTGGTCATTACCCGTAAATCATTTAAACAAAAAATATCATTTTGAAATCTTTTTAAGAGTGAAAAACTGCCTCCAAACTTCACCTAGGTAGTCGGTATATAAAGCTTTTATTATAGTGGCAGTGTCCCTGTGAGAGATCAGCTGCAGGCAGAGCCGATGGGCTAACAATTTATCCCCCCGTTGGACCTCAGCAATATGGCATCTGGGGTTGGGCCTCTTTCGGGTTTGGGCCCTGAGAGTTTGGACCAAGGGTGCTCTCATGATCCTTGTTTCCTTCTAATGTCCCAGTGATCTAAGATGCCTTTGGATATCTGGGGCTCGCCTCACCTCTTTTTCTATCCAGGGCCCTGTAGGGCTAGTCTGGGGCCGCCCACACCTGCTATTAAGCATATATTCCTTCTGTAGAAGTAAAATATTGTAAATCTTTTATACACATGCATACCCATGCATACATACGACGGGAGTTTTGTTTCAGGTGTTCACGGATACACAGTAATACTAAACACTAAGCTGCAACTACTATACCAATACTTAGCACCCTGAGTAATATTATGTAATTGCCATAGGTTTTGCCTTCCACACACATGGATATCTAAGGGATACCCTCTGCTCTGGAAGCTTAATTTTATGTTTATTTTGGTTGCCTGTTGTCTAATTTACGCTGTTGTTATGTGTTTTCCTTCCCTCTTGTCTCATGGAGGTGTAGAAGCTGACATATAGGAGTTACTTATATCTTGTGTGTTGTCTATTTTTGCTGCTTTATTTTTTTCTCTTTTCATTCTCTCTTTGTTCTTTACTGTCTCTGTTTCTCTCTCCATGTCCATTGTATATGATTGTACTCCCTAGATCATTTCCAATAACGTTTGATGTACTATAAGTACCAAGCAGAACCTTACGGCAACAGTCATAAGGGTGTGCTTGTGTTTGGGCTATCGTCTAGCATTTGACATCGATTCCTTGAGCTATATTGGCAAAACAGGACACACACACACACAAAAAAGAGGAGAGATCACAAATTTGATCATGTTTTTTGGCGTGTGGAGGTCCATTTTTATCCTTATATTGTGACTCCCCTGTCTACAGATTCTACTTGATATAAATCTATGATTATTATAAGGTCAAGATATCAGTTCCTGGTAAATGCGGACTAAATTTTATAAATGACTTTTTGACAAAAACAATTTCTGTTTGTGCAGTTGATATTTGAGATATACCTGGTTATTATCATAATAATAAAAAAAGACTATGATAATCTATTGGTTATTTTAAATCATTCATGCAGCTAAAAAGAAACTCGGACCAGAGGCAGGTTGACAAATGAACTGAACCATTATAATCCTTTCAAATAGGACACAACTCAATATTCTACTGCATTTTGTGTCAGGATTCGTTGTGGATTGTTGACCCAAAAGCAGAGGCAGGAAGGCAGAGGTGAATTACCGGTAAATGTGGATTTAATGTTGAGTTGACTGAATCCTAATATGAAAAAACAAAGTCCAAACAAAAAGGCAACCAGGAATCCAAATTGAAAACGAAGTCCAAAACAAACAAAAAACCAGGAGTCCAAAAATAAAAAAAATAAAACATCAAAATAAGTAAAAACGAACCAGAAACCATGGAGACATCAGGCTAATCACTACTCAAAGGAGGAAGGCTCAGAGAGGCGAGGTTGGAGCATGTTAGACGTAGACGAGGGCCCAGCAAAGAGGAACTGAAGAGAGAGGGCTTTTAAAGGAGACAAAGACAAAGAGAGGAGTGATGAGAAGATTGGAAACAGGTGAGGACAGAGCAGAAAAAAAAAACAGGAGCTAGGGAGAAAGGAGAACACCAGAGGGCAGCAGAGGGCAACAAATGAAAAACCTGGAAGACTGGAAATAACAAAAAAATAATAATTAAACCACTAGGACTATAAAACATGGAGAAAAGTAAAACTAAACACTCAAAAGAAAAAAATAACAGAACCAAGACGAGGACAGTAACTGAGAAAAAAAACAAAGAACACATTAAACTAAGAATTAAACCATAAAAACTAGGAAACAAGGAGAAAAGCAAAACTAGTTACTCAAAAGAAAAACATAACAGAAAACAGAAACCAAACATTTTGAACCATATTTATTAATGCACTGCACTGAACTTTTTCATATTAATGCCCTTTTGCACCATTATTTAAACTGTTTTCTTTTTTCTCCTACATTGTTATATTTGACCACTGCTGAACTTAGTATTGGTAATGTTTATCTTACTGCAACTGCAATCTTATTACACTGTTATAAGCTGTATGCAACGAAATTCCGTTTCTGTGCATACAAAATGACAATAAAGGTAGTCTAAGCCAAAGTCTAAGTAAATTAATTGTGAAATAAACTTTTTAAGCTAAGGTATTTACTTCTAGCTGGTTGGCAATGGAGGTATTACCACCACAGGTTGGACTGAAGATAAAGTGAAAAACCCAGTATTCTTATTACCTGGGTAGTAAGATTTCTATAACATTTAATCTTGTGGCTTACAGTGAAGAAATAGTTTTTCTAGTTTTTACTTTAGAAGTAAAGTGAATGGAATACCCTGGCTGCATTGCTTACTTCATCCCCCCCTTGAATCCATGTGGGATCAGTCTGTTTGTACAAGAGAAATAGAACAAAATTGGCTAATCGATGATTGGGATTCTTTATGGTTCTCCCACTCACCACACTGGGAGCTGTTTGTTTACTGAGCAAATTTTATAAATTCGCTGTATATGTGGCTCTTTAAGTCAGTCATTAAATCGAGTAAATGTCAGTAAATAAAAGTCAACAGCATAGCAAACTGGTTGTCATTAGCACAGAGGGTTTAATATGTTTTGTATGGGCTTACCCCACATACTCATAGTGTACAAGCCACACCTTCATTTTCTTTACAAATATTTAAATAATTTAAAGGATATTATACTGGATTTTTCAGCAATCCAAAATTTTACATCAGAGAAACAAATACATAACAGAAAGACCAATCATGACAATAAAGTGTGTTAATATCATCGATAAAACTACTCTCCTGGTGTATTTTGGCATTGTTAATATTTAACATTAATGTGAAAAATCTAAACCGTTCACAAAAGAAATTCAAAAAATTATGCAATAACATTTTTTTAAATATTTCTTGAGCATGAATCATTTAACTAAAAGTCGACAAATGTTTTGTTGATGTACCAAACTGTTTATATCTATGCACAATTTGGAACTAGATTTTCAAATGTACAGTAAATATGTAAAAAAAAAACTGATCCTGTCGAATGTTGTGATATTTCACTAGATGGTACGGTATTCTTAATATAAGATACCAATATCGGAATATTTTAATAGTAGATATTGGAATTGATTAAAAACACGATTAAGTTAATCTGAAATATTTAAAACGAGAAAGTATAGAGAAATATCAATTTCATTTTCGTACTTTTAAATAACTGTTAAACCCTGAGTCCCTAGTTTAGTACATCGCAGAGAGCCTGTTATTCAGCTGCTTTGCGTCATTGTAGCAGTGCAACAGAATACTGTGAGGTTCTCCAGAGCTATAGTATCATAAAAATCTCATTATATCGGAATAAATCGTATCAATACATCCATCCATTTTCTTACACGAGTGCTGGTACCTATCCAGCTGTCTACGGGCGAGAGGCAGGGTACACCCTGGACAGGTCGCCAGTCCATCGCAGGACAAACAGCCAGTCACACAAACACTCACACCTAAGGAGGTGTTAGAGAAGCCAGTAAACCTAACAGTCACGGAGAGAACCCACGCATGCAGCATTGCTAACCACTGCGCCACTGAGCAGCCTGGTATCGCCAAATTCTTGCCAATTCACACCCCTAGTACTTTAAATATGAGTTTCTGATATGTTGTAATATTGAACTTCTGACCAATAATGATGAAGCTATAGATTAAAAACCTTTTCTAAATGAGTTACAAGTGGGCAATTATTTTTTTTTATTAAAAAGGGATATTGCAAATCTATCTAATAACTGCTTTATAACTTTCCTCTATTTATTTATTTTGTGTGAGGCAAGTATCAATGAAAAGCTCTTCCACTGCCTTTTTCACTTATTATAAAAATTTAGAAAATAATTTAGATAATTTAAAATTTACAGCTAAAGATTGCTCATTATAAATCTTTAAAACAGTCTGGTTTTTGTGCCTCAGCCAATACTATCAACCTCATTTATCAGATTTAATCATATTTAAATTTAAAAAGAGGATATAACTCCAAGGTAGGTTTGATATTTTTAGAAGAAGAACCAATTTAACAGTAACTTCGACTAATTTTATAACAGGATAAAAGCTAATAAGTCTAGTTAGCATGTTGTTAGCCGTTAGCAAATGATAGCCTGCTAGCTAGAGAGCTTTTAGCATAAAGTTAGCAGCCAAAGTTTTCTTGTGTAGTTACTGAAGTTCATTTCTGGACTCATTTACAGGTATAAACTCTTCACTTGTAGCACATTTAGCACATTCTTGATTTTACAAGTTACAGGAGAAGCCGCTTTAAGTTGCTAAGTTTAAAGTTAGCTGAAATGAACGCAGGAGGATGTTAGCCAAATTGGTGAAAAACAAATTAAATAAATTATGGACACTGTGTGTCAAAACGATTTCACCTCAAAGAGCAATAAAATGAATTATGTTGAGATTATTTCTGTTAGATAATGAATGAGAAATTGCTGCAGTTTAAGAGCTAAAGTCCAATACAATTTATGTCCTCAAATTTACTATAACATGTAACTTTGAGAGCTGGAAGCAGAAAAGATAAAAGCAAATTGTTTATGTTTATGTTTACTAGATGTTATCATGAAACATTTAGCAAATACAGGGTTTTCCTTAAAAGTCATTAAATAATACTTTTTTTTTTCAATTAAGGCCTGAATTGGCATTAAAATTCATTACGTTTGGCAATTAAAATGCTTTATTTTAAAAAAATGTTTATAAAAACAATTTCTTAAATGATATATATATATATTTGCAAACATGCAAAATATCCCGATATATATTGCTAAATTATGCTTATGCAATAAGACTATAGAAAAGAATAACAGAGCTTCCACAAATGAGCCAATATATTGGGTGCTGATTCTGTTTAAAGCCGTAGAAGTCATGGCATTGTCAGGGAGTTTGGGTATTATTTCTGCATAGTTTAATATTCAACCGTTAAATACAGCAACAAAGAATATTTTGCATTTAAATAAATACCTTTCATCACCTTACTTTACATTATTCTTTAAAGTTAACACTATCACTAAGTTCCAAGATTAAAAAAAGACTTTAAATTACTGAATGCATCAAGATTTTTCACACGCTAGCCGAGCCATTTTTTTTATTATTCATTAAAAATAACCATTTAATATTAGTTTAGAGAGAGTCCATGTTTAAAAATGTGCAAAATTCTCATAAATCATAAGCGGTTTTAAATTAATCAGTAATAATGAGTGATGTTAGCAAAAACAAAGCCACAGGCTAGCTGATATTAAATTATAAAAGCAGAAAACATACATAAATGGATTGTGCTATACCATGTAAGTTCCTCAGTCCAGTTTTTTATATTTTTTTCCTCCATTAAATACAATAATACCTTTAAAAAATACACTTCAACCCATATTTGACTAATACCAGCATGCCTACAGAGACCATATTTCACTGTTGGACTGAATCTGATAAGTTTTACTTCTGAGAAAAGTAAAAAAAAAACAGATGATGCAAGTGGAAGGTGTGAGGGTGAAAGGTGTTTGATGTGATCGTCATGGGTGGCTTAGTTTCCAATAGAAATTCAGTCTAAGACAGCTGGTGGGAGCTCAGGCTTTGAAAAAGGAGAATTATCTGTCAGTTTTCTTTTGGACATGTTTTTAACCAATAATGACACCCTGGTTTAAAAAAAAAGAGGAAACTACTTTTCAGGTAGTCAGTCCAGAGCTTTCCTCACCCTGCTTTTTATTTATCTTTCTAGCACAGGCTTTATTAATGGCGTGGTGTGAACGTGTTTCCTTGTGCTTAAACTCCTAACAAGGAAATGCTATAATAGAGCCTCGGTGCCAATTTATGGCAAAATGATGAAACAAACCAGAAATCTTCCCAATTCCAAAGAAAACCTGGAGACAAAATTGACTCTCTGTCTATTCCATTAAATGTAACCATTGGACAAAGGTTTGTTGTCTTTTTTGAGCTTTAAAAAGGTCATGCTTTTAATAGACTGATAGTTTAAATGGTGTGTTTTCAAGATTATTGACATATTCAATTATTTCATCAATGTTAAATGGTAAAAGAGGCCCGAACAACATGCTCCACTTTAATTGGCACCGTTACCAAGAAAACCCAGTTTCACACTCAAGTCTAACGAACGCTCCTTCCTAAACATCGTCTCACTAATCTGGGGCTTGTGCACCTTTTTTAAGAGATGTAGTTTTCCTGTGATTGACTGACCTCATTTTGATGAAGCACTGTTTCTGTCTCACTGGTGTCAGAAGCTTATAATTTGACTTCTTTTCAAATTTCCTTTGCAATCTATAAATTTTGGTTCAGAAACGGGATTTTTAGTATCACTCCTGTGTGTTTTTGATGAATTAAGGTCCAGAGATCAGTATACACCTTTCTTCCTGGTGTGTTTGTGGGCTGTTTTGCCCAGCCCCTACTTTGAAGGCAATTGTTTTTTGGGTTTTATCGGAGTTGGAAAAAAAACAATAATTTTAAAACAAATGAATACTCATGTAGTTCTAAAGGCATTATATTGTGATATATTTGCATATGGTGGCTTTGAAAGGCATAAGAAAGCATGATATAGGACTTTTAAAGTCGTAGGGAAGTCATATTTAAATATCCAATCATTCTGGCTTAAAGATGTATATAAATGTACTCTTTATCAGAAAATATTGTCCAAAAATTTTGAAAATCTCTATTAAAAAAAAAATCCTGTCTTAAAATCTGTGGGGGTTTTCTTTATCTTATGCAGTCCAGTTATACGTCAGCTTGTACACCTAAATTCGGCCAATCCTACATCAACGGTCATCAACGGCCTTCTACACCAAATAAAGCTTCTGCTGCCCTGGTGTCCTCTTCTACAACATCTTCGTCCCCACTTTCCTCCTCTAAATAAAAAATGTATGATGAAGGAGATTCATCCCCGACCTCTGACACTAAACTCTCCTCCTCTTGCATGTTTCCTCTGTCCATAGCGTTCCTTGACAGTGTCGTTTCTAAGTCACCAATTTAGTGCTACTTGGTCCCAATGGAATTTCCTATTGGGACCAAGTAGCACTAATTTGCTAACTGGTTAGGAAGATACTTCAGAGAAACTGGGCACAATCAAACTTGCTTGCGAACCTTCCACCACAACAATCCTGCCCCCTTGATAATCGACCAATCACATTCACTTTATTCACTCGTGTAAAATCGGGCACAACTCAGAAGAATTTGGAAATGCAAACAGTTGGAACCGCCGCTTCCCTACGACTTTAAGGTTACTTAGACTTTCTGGGAGGAAAGCTCTAAAAGATTTGTTGGCATTTTTGACATATTTTTAGATTTAATTATCGTATTTATTGAAGACATACTTTTCAATAATTAATAACTCATTAAAATAAAAATCAGGGCTATACATAACTTGGTTTTCTATTACACTACTGTTCCCGATGTTGAAGTTCCAGCCATATGAATATGCGCACTGTAAATAATCTGCTTATCAGCTATTGGCTTTTAGAAGATAGAGATTATTGGATGTGTTTAGTATTATTTATTTTTTTTTTTTAGGGACCAATGGACAATAGAAAGAGACCAACCAGTTCTTCCAGTTTGGTCTGTTGTTCCTCATTTGCACGGCAACCAGCGAGGGTCCTAATTGTGGAGGCATTGCCGCCCTGTTGGTCTGACACTTGCTCTGTGGTTTGTGATGCCCTGGATAACTTCCTGTCGCTGGCCTGTAGTCTGGATGGACCCTGCAGGATTCCCCTGCTGAGCCTATATGCCATCAGCAGGCAGCAGGAGTGTCTTCTGCCATTTGTGGTTAGAGAAAATTACCCCCCCAAAAAAACACATTATCCTTTCACCACTTTATAGTTCAGTTCTTTTATTATTCATCCTCCAACGTCCCCTTTCATCCTCTCTACATTTGTCTCGCTGTTTTCTGTTTATAGCGGGTCCATGGCAATTTACCCAGACTGCATTCCTGTGTGGAGGAGCTACGGTCTATTCCAGGTGAAGGTTGCATCAAAAGCACAGCCAAAGGATGTGATCTACTGCGACAGGCGGTGCTGGACAGTCTGCAGCAGTTTAAGCAGTATATCAGACACACCAGCCCTGGCAACCAGGCCTACAGCAATGCGTTTGTGGAGGTAAATAAAGATAGAGCCTCACCTTATAGGCATTTTTTTCTATCTGAACCGGATGTCCTCTGGAAAGTCTCAAACAAATATTTGGCAAGGGATTTATTGAACTCCTGGCTTACTGCTGGCTAGCTTCAATTTCTCAGATCAGCGGAGGAAAACAGGTCAATTAATCATACTTTTGGAAAAGTCCCAAGTTCGAAAAATGTCAGAGGAATCTTAAAAACAAACTTTTTTAAACTCAACTTCCAGACCTACCATCGTCGACCGTCCTGAACCATAAAGATATTGATCTGTTAAAAGCTGATCTCTATATCACCTTGAATTGTATCTTTGAAACCAGATTTTTACTTTTAAGTTGAATTCTGAGGGCTGATTTGCTCCATGAGAACCTATAATTCTTGACACTTGTACACAACTTTGATCCATTAATGGAAAGTTGTATTACTGAAAGTTAAAAAGCAAAAAAAGTAATGGAGATGCTGGGGATTGAACCCAAGACCTCATACATGCAAAGAATGCGCTCTACCACTGAGCTACATCCCCTAGTAATCAGTGTGCATGAGGTCAATTATTTCATTTTACACATACTCTCGCATATCTCTGTTATTCTATCCATCTTGGTTCTGGTGGCGTTTATGTAAACATTTTTTTCTTTTATCCAGGCTCTAAATTCCAAAGCTTTTAAGTCATTAGACTTGTAGTAAAAAACAGCTGAGAGATGAACCAGCTCTGGATGCTTTTAGACTTCAGACGCAATCTTTTTCGGGATGAAGATTTCATGGATGACCCTCTGTTCCCAACATCAGCTAGTATAAATAGCAACCTTTACCACAGTGACACTATGCAGAGACAGTAAAAACTATGTGTGTCTGCATGCCTGTTGCCAATCTACTAATACAGTGCTTGTTTTCATCCATGTGCATGATTAGAGCCGACAAACAGATGAAATCAGAGCTACTCATACTTCATGAAAAGAAAGATGACCTTTCTATTTTTTTCTCTCACATTCTAATATAAAACCAGCATCATCCGTTCTCTTTTATAGAAAAACAAAATGTCTTTTTTTATAATTGTAAAAGCTCAAATTATTAATATTTCATGTATTTCATGTAATTATCTTCTTCAAATTCAGAGGTTTGCATACACAGGGACTAAACAACACAAAGTTGTTTCACAATCCTTACTTTTTTAACAATAAAATAAAACTTGTAATCCAAATAATAATAAATTATTGAATGTCTTTAAATACAATGTCTGCAAAACATCTGGTTTCAACTGTCTGTTCTTCACCCTGACATTAGAACTAGAGATTTCCTTCTATACACAGATATTTACTTTAGCATGAGCACTTTGGACCTAAAGCCTAAAGGGCAAACTGCTAATCTAAGCTCTGTAAATTCAATGCACCTGTCTATAGTTTGAATTATTTCTAGACAAGTTGGTTTTAATCAGTTTGTCTCCATATTTACTAAGGTTACCGTGGTAACCAGCCAGCCAGGACACAGCGTTGTTCATCAGTTGGAAAGCGGGCTCAAAGATGCTGACCTGGTGTCCCTGAGGAGGCTTCTGGTTGTTCAGATCATCAGAGCGAGTGACTGGGGCCAGGAGCCCCACTCACCTGAAACCACAACCACTGAAGGTATGATGCAAAAAGAAGCATTTTTAACAAATTACACTTGAAGGCAGACTATTTATAATTTTAAAGGGAATATAAGCTGTGTTTAAATTAAGGGTCTGCATCCTTCAATGGGCTTGTTTTTATTCCTGGTATTTCCCAGCGAGGCAACAAAAACTGTCCAAAATTCAAAGGTTCCTTAAAACGCAATTTTTTTCTCAGATATGAAGGATAGATCCCGTATATCTTTTGTGGCCCACCCCCATCCAGTGATGGATTGCAGGTTGGAGCGGATTGGGGAAGAGAAATCAGAGAAAAAAAAAGCCGTGATAGAAGTTTGATTTCTCACACTATGATAGAAAATGAACTTTCAGGATGTCTTTAGGTGAGAATGTAGCTGTCTTCTAGGGATGGAACGGTTTATGAAAACCATCTGAACCGTTCGGTTCGACTGTCTCAGTTCGATTCGCGTGTGTTGCGTTTGGGTCATGCGCTGCTCCTTTTTCTCATAGGCGAAGCGATTACCCTCCAGAGCAGAAGGTGGCGCTACTGCGACCAAAGCCAACCACCAGTAGTAAACAAGAAGAAGAAGAAGCGAAGCAGCGTAGCCGGGTGTAGCAGAAAAAAAATCTGTTATTGTGGAGAATTGTGTCGGAATAGCGAGTGGCAAAGAACAGGAGTTGGAAGACGCGCCAGCAGCACTTTATAGGTCTACTGTATGGGACCGTTTTGCATTTAGAGTGACCTACGAGGCCCAAGATGGCGGTTGAGTGGACGCTGGCGTGATTTCTGGCGCCGCTACTCTCCGACAGCTGTGCTCTACAATTTTTGCGAATAATTTCATGGACTAAATGAACAATCCTCCACAACCCAACGCTTGGAGCTACTCTGAAACTTTGTTACGGATACTCTTCATGCTTCGTCAAGTTTCGGCAAAAGTGTAATCTTACCTGCCTCTCTATCCAGCCCTTCGACCCTCCGGACCAGCTGCTGCTACAAATGATGTGGCCTCCACAGATTTTCACCTGGACCGTAATAATCCTGATCTTCATGTTGCCTCTTCTCCGTCCTGGATTTGGTCTAATCCAGTACACCGCAACAGAGCTCCTCCGCATCCGCTCACTTCTGACTGAACCTCCGCCAGCATCTTTAAACTTCTACCCTGATATTGCTCTCCTACCCCGCCGGAAATACACACACCGCGGATCTCGCCGACTCTTCCATCCCAGCGACTCCAAACCTGTTAAATCCTACTGGTCCTCAACTCGCCGCTCTCAACGTAAATCCCATCGGACTGTGAACCACAGCGTGCTAGCCAGCCCAGCTAGGTCGGCTAAGCCTCCAGTCAAACTCCAAAACATCACCCTCAACTTCGGTCTCCTCAATATCCGCTCGCTTACAAACAAGGGTCATCTCGTCCAAGACATCCTTGTTGACCGTGAACTGGACTTTCTGATTCTAACGGAAACTTGGCAACAGCCTAATAACTATTCACAACTAAATGACTCCACTCCACCCGGGTTTGTTTACCTTTGCCAGCCCTGCGTGACGCGCCAAGGAGGCGGTCTCGCGGTACTCTACAACGAGAAATGGAAGGTGGTTCCCGTCACTGTGCCTTCCTACAACTCATTTGAATGCCTGTCCTGTACACTCTCTGGCCCTACACCTACCATTGTTGCGGCCGTCTATTGCCCCCCCAAGCCACATAGTGACTTTTTAAATGAACTAACAGATCTTCTAACCCTCCTCTCCTCTCTCTCACCCAATGTAATATTGGTGGGGGATTTTAATATTCACATGGACAATTTTAACCTTCCCCTCGCCAGAGATTTCCTATCTTGTCTGGACAATTTTGGTTTTGATCAGTTTTC
Organism: Cyprinodon tularosa; assembly: GCF_016077235.1. Taxonomy (NCBI): domain Eukaryota; kingdom Metazoa; phylum Chordata; class Actinopteri; order Cyprinodontiformes; family Cyprinodontidae; genus Cyprinodon; species Cyprinodon tularosa. Next base: position 427,156 of record NW_024038981.1, on the reverse strand, counting down.
CAATTTTCCAACTCACTCTAAAGGTCATACTCTTGACCTAATTTGTTGCTCTGGTCTTACCCCCTCTAACTGTTCAGCTGAGGATCTTCACATATCTGATCATTTCCTCCTTTTATTCAGCATTTCCCCTCGTCTCTTCACAGCAAAGACCCCACGGCTCCTTTCATACCGGAACATTAAGAACATTAACTTGGACACTCTCTCTTCACACATCCTAAGAACTTTAATCCTGGATTCTTCTTCCTCACCGGATGAACTGACATCTCAATACAATAACTGCTTAAATGATATTTTGAACCTCCTTGCCCCAACAAAATCCCGGACTGTCACCTTTTCCCACTCCGCCCCCTGGTTTACCCCTGAACTCCGGACCATGAAGGCTAAGTGCCGTCAACTTGAAAGACTTAAAAAGAAAACCGGTTTAACAATTCACAGTGAAATGTATATAACTCAGATAACTCAATATAAAGAACTAATCACTAAAACTAAATCCACTTACTATTCCAACCTGATCTCCTCACACGAAAGTAATTCTCTGACTCTGTTTTTGGTGTTTAACAATATTTTCAAATCCCCAGCTTCTCTTCCTCCCCACCTATGCTCAACCGACGCCTGCAATTCGATTATGCAGTTTTTCAATGATAAAATCAAAATAATTCACCAGTGCCTGCCTCCTATCCTGTCACCCCCTTCCCCTATAACCCCTTCACCCTGCCAGCCTTTTTGCAGCTTTTATCTCCCTACCCTCTCCGATATTTCTGATTTTATCAACAAATCTAAATCTTCCACCTGCCCACTTGATCCCATCCCGTCTGCCCTGGTTAAATCCTGCCTTCACGCTCTCCTCCCCTTCATAACTGCCATCATCCACTCCTCTCTTGGTTCTGGAATTGTTCCATCTCTTTTCAAAACTGCTATTATCACTCCTATTGTGAAGAAACCTGGACTAGATCCCAACAATTACAATAATCTCAGGCCAATTTCAAATTTACCTTTTATTTCAAAAATATTGGAAAAAACAGTCGCTTCTCAACTTCATTCTCACTTAACTCACAACAACCTTTATGAACAGTTCCAGTCTGGCTTCCGTCCCCGTCATAGCACTGAAACCGCCCTCTTAAAAATAATCAATGATCTTTTAATAGCAGCTGACTCTGGTCTAATTTCCATCCTCATTCTTCTTGATCTAAGTGCAGCCTTCGACACAGTTTCACACTCTACCCTACTCCATCGACTTTATACAATTGGCATCACTCACACTCCCCTAGCCTGGTTTCAATCCTATCTTTCTGGCCGCACTCAGTTTGTTCAGATTAAGTCATATCGTTCCAACTCCTCTCCAGTTACCACCGGTGTTCCCCAAGGCTCTGTTCTAGGACCCCTACTTTTTATCATCTACATTCTCCCCCTTGGCAATATCTTTAGGAAATTCAACATCAATTTTCACTGTTATGCGGATGACACCCAGCTCTATCTTTCTTGTAAACCAAACTCTTCACTCCCACCTCCTTCATTAATCTCCTGCTTAACCGAAATAAAATCCTGGTTCACCTTCAACTTTCTTAAACTGAATAATGACAAGACCGAAATCCTCTTAGTGGGAACAAAATCTACTTTATCCAAAGCTGACAGTTTCTCCCTTTCATTTGACAACTCCATAATTTCCCCCTCACCTCAGGTCAAGAGTCTGGGTGTCATCCTTGATAGTACCTTGTCCTTCTCCTCTCACATTAACAACCTTACCCGTTCCGCTTACTTTCACTTACGCAATATCAATCGCCTTCGCCCCTCTCTCTCCACTAGCTCTACCTGCACTCTTGTTCATAGTCTGGTCACTTCCCGCATTGATTACTGTAATTCTCTTCTTTTCGGTCTTCCTCAAAAATCCATTCACAGGCTTCAGTCAGTACAAAACTCAGCAGCTCGCATCATTTCTAGAACCCCTTCTTTTCATCACATCACCCCAGTCCTGCAGCAGCTCCACTGGCTACCTGTGAAGTATAGAATTCAGTTCAAAATCCTCCTACTTACTTTTAAAGTTATTCACAATCTCTCCCCTCCATACCTTTCTGATTTACTTCACATTTCTACTCCCTCCCGCACTCTTAGATCTTCTTCTACCACTCACTTAGTTGTTCCTTCAGCCCGTCTTAAAACCATGGGGAGCAGAGCTTTTTCACGTTCTGCGCCCACACTCTGGAATTCTCTCCCCTCTGACATCTGCAAAACCGAGTCTTTACCCGTATTCAAATCCAAACTCAAAACCCACATGTTCAAGATTGCCTTTTCATTATGATTTTATATTACTTTCCTCTGTGTAATTTGTGTTGTTTCTTTTAATTATGACGACTGCTTTTTACCATTTATTGTTTTTATATGTACAGTGACCTTGAGTGTTTTGAAAGGCGCTTGAAATAAAATGTATTATTATTATTACGATGACAGCGGAAAGAAAGTTGTGGATAAAAGTGCAACAGTGTGCAAGCATTGTGCAACATGTTTTGTTTATGCTAACAGCAACACGACCAAAATGTCAGGCTAACAACCAACATATACCGAACCAAACCGAAAACCGTGACCACGAAACCGTGAACCGAACCAAACCGTGGATTTTGTGAACCGTTCCACCCCTACTTTCTACTAAACCCCAAATATCTGCTCTCTTTTAAAACAAAATGTGAGAAGTGCTTGAACATTTTCGGAGATGGGCTAAATTTACCTATCCAGACTTTAGCTGAGAAGTCGGCCCAGGATGGCTACACCCAAAGAGAACGCCTAACTTCCATCACTTAATGGAGGTCAAAAACATAACTCAGTCAAAAGATAGCCAGGAGGTTGGATTATTTCCCTGAGCAAATTGGTCTGGCTCAGATTAAAGTTAGGCTTTATTACCATATAGTTTTATTTTTTCCTTGATGTTTTACTGAGCAGCTAAGGAGTATTTTGAAAGGAATGATAATGCCTGGTCTTTATCACACACTTACAACAACAGTAGCTATAACTCCAGGAGTTCCTCAAGGATTTAATAAACTACAGCGAAGCTGAGATCAATTTGGGCTCCATCTTCACCGCTCTGTGCCTCATGCTGTTATGACAGCTGGTAAAGTTCAAACCATCCAGTTTCAGTTGCTCACTGCAAGCCTTCAAGGTCTCAGTGTTCTTTAAAGGATCCAATCATATGCTGGATGTGGTGCCTCTATTTGGATGCAGATATATTCCTATGTTCACCAAGTTCTCTGTTAGCTGTAAGTTTAACTCAAACCAACATTTTCCACACTTTTCAATCTATTCATCACATTTTATTATTCACCTTTTACAACTTAGGTTTGGGCAATAGTCCTACAATAGGTGATGTTTGCATTTTGTTTTGCTTTATTTATTTAGACATATATTAAACAAAAGAAAAATGGGCAGACTGGATTTTGAAATTCAAATGTGTGCTTTAATGCATTGTGAAATATTCATTCTGCTATTAAAAGTATGAGAGGAGTAAATTATTAAGCATACTGGAGGTTTCCCTCAGAAGTTGAAGTGATGAAAACAATTATACTAACGATGATGTGAGTTTTTTCCATCTGACACAGTTTCATCAGTTATGTAACGCTGCCTCTAAACGTGCTTTCTGGTCTCGGTTTTTTACATAACATCGCAACAGAAATGAGTTCTCCCTTGTCCCAGTTCACCCCATAAAACCTACAGTTGCTATCTTTAGCATGGATGTTGTTTGGGATCATCAGGAGCGCAAAATAGAAAGAGCACAAATAAATAAAAATGACTTCTCTCCTATGGCTGGATACTAAATCCAAACAACTTTGTATTTATTGAGTAAAAATATTTTTATAAGATTTTTTTTTTTATCTCCACAGCATTTAATCAAAGTAATTTTACTTTAAATACTTTGAGTAAAGCATTGAAACGGGATCAGACTGAGTCTGCATCCTCTGTTCTTGTATGGCGGTGCTTGAAACATGATTCAAAATTTCAGTCTGTTCTGCTGACACTTTTACTACCAATGCTGGTGTCCCACATAAAGTTCTTTATTTTTAACTTTTCCTGACAATTTTTCCAGAGAAAACATGATTATGTTTTTATATTTTAAATAACTTTCTTATATTCATACAACATCAATAATAAACTAGAAAAAGCTGTTTCGGAGAAACATCAAAGTGGGAATGCTTTTGCTGAATGAAAAAAGCTGAAATTACCTGAAAAACATATGAAAATGAGATAGGAAGTCATCAGAAACTTCAAACTGCAGAAAACAATTGAATCATCTGAAGATTTTGTAGGGTAGAATCATTTGGCAGTAAAATGGCAGAAACAAACTCATCTTAAAAGCTGCACAGCCAAACCATACATGATATCAAAAAATGTCTTGAATGTGGGCACTAGAAGGGTCTTAATATAATGTCTCCCAAGTTTCTAGAAAAATGTATAAAGAAATTTTGAAGGGGGGTTTACCTACTTTCCAGAAACATGTCAGGCGTGTTATGAATTAGCAGCAAACAGAAAAGCTTAATTCCTGTCCAGAAAAAGAGCAGAATGAAGCCAAAGTTCACAACATAGGCTGAAAAGTATGAAATTAGCTGAAGTAGAAAAGAAATTACAAAGAAAAACTTTAATCTTATCTGGTTGAAGAAAAAATTAGTAGCTTAAGGATGGGATGTAAAATGTTGAGGACGATGGTATTGAATAAGTATTAACATTTTAAAATCATATGTGGAAATGTCAAGACTTGGCAAAACAATTGGAAAATTATTTAAAATGTGTCGGTTGATCAGCATAAAGAAAACAGTGTTATCCTTAGAGGATTGAAAATCTACAAACCTATGTGCAAGACTTACCATGAGAAGCAGAGGAAGGACAGAGAGAGAAGCGTATAGAAAGAGAGCTAATACCACTTAAGGAGCTGAATTTATCAAAAAATTGAACCTGCATGTTATGAGCCGCTGTGGTGATGAAAGCACTGTTGGCAGGCTTAGGCTGCATGTTACAAGGTTAGCAGATGCTTTATTACAGTGTAAATCTTAGAACCTGATTAAGAAATATGCACTGAGGTGTGTCGTAAACAGGCCTTGGTAGTGTAATTTGAAGAAATTGGTTGACTTTGGGTCATAGCTACAAGCCACACGGCACAATGAATGAGTGTGCGTAAGGAAGAGGCTTTTATTTTGTAGGTTCCCTTTAGTCTTATTTTGAAAGTCTATCATGGATGTGTGTCAAGGGAAGGGTCATGCCCAGCAGTGATATAGAATCCATTTCCAAGTATGAAATCACTGGTTTTCCATGTTATTGGGTGAATAGATGCTGTATTAGAGCATAAATGGGAGACTTTTATTGTGAAATTTGCTCTGGGGTATGTTTTGAAAAGGTCCCTAGAGTCTAATAGAAACAAGCTGGTAGAGTTTGGGTCATAATGCTGAGCCATTTGCATCAATTAATAGGCGAGTATAATATAGAGGCTTTTATTGTGTAGGGTCACTCTTATTTTGAAAGTCTAGCAGGGTTGTGTGTTGAGAAAAGGGTCAGACCCAGCAGTGATACTTGATGACTTTCCAATCATTAAATCACTCTTTTCCCTTGTTATTAGGGCAGTAGATAAAGTGGCAATGGGAGGCTTTTATTTTGAAATTTGCTGTGGGGTGTGTTTTGAAAACCCCCTAGAGTCTCATTTTTAAAAAAGTGGTTGAGTTTGGGTCATAATCTTGAGCCATATGCTGGGAAAAAAATATGAGTTTAATTTAGGGGCTTTTATTTTGAAGGGTCCCCGGAGTCTTATTTTGAAAGTCTATCAGGGTTGCGTGTGAAGGGAAGGGTCTTGGCCAGTAGTCATATTGTATCCACTTCCTAATGTTAAATCAGTGTTGTCTCCCTCCATTAGATTAAAATGTGCTGTTTAAAGTGGTGGAGGTAAAATCTCTTTGAAGCACGGTTACCTTGACGACGTTAACGAGCCTGTCAGTGAGAGAGAGAAACGCGCTTCACTTTCGTTCCTTAGTTCTCAGGCTTTTTTGAATGGGATTATCAGCTCCGAACAAACGAGTGCTGAAGACAAACCGTAAATGGTATCTAAAAAATTCTTTCAGTCTAAGCGACATCTATCCTTTGTCTCCAATTGGGGTAACTTTCATGGCTGTAGCTCATTCATAACCTTAATGGGAAGGAGGAATAAAAAGGTTTGAGAAATCCTGCTGGTCTCATTGAATAACATGGAGTTCCACGGTAGAGCAGAACTCTCAAAAGCAAAACTTTCCCTCCGAACAAACGACCAGTGAGCCAAAACCGTAATAGGTATTCAAAAAATTCTTTCACCGTGAGCATCAGCCATCTTTGGACTACAACTGGTGTAACTTTCATATTTCTACAATATTTGGTCTAGGCGTGGTGACGATGTAAAAAAGTGTATAATTGTCAAAATCTTGATTTTGAGGTTCGGACAGATTTGTTACCCCCGAACAAACCTTTTTCCTAGCTAAACGATAAAAGATATCGACACACTTCCTTCAATGTGAGTGCTAGGAAGGTCTGAGGAACAACTTCAGCAAGGCTCATGTTGCTACATCGAACGGTGCCCAAATGGGAGCGATACGAAAAAGTCTGTTGTTTTGAATTTTCAGTTCGGATTTTCAGAGAGCTCTCATTGGATTTCTATTGGGGAAGTGTGGACTTCTTCGTGGTCTGGGCCAAACTGTCGGAAAACCGTAAATGCCACACAGATGAGAGTTACATTTCCTGAATCCTGACAAAAATCCCTACGTTTTGATGTTAAATTTATCTAGATAGAGTAAAAAATGAGCGAGTGAGTTGAAGCTGTTCGGCATGAGTGAAATGTTTGAAAACGCTAGAGTGGCACACTCTAGCTGCTGAACATTCCGTCCATAGACTTCCATTATAAATTTGAAAATCTGTAAAAATTGTTTAAAAGTTTGAAGCTTCACTGAAGCAAAACTGTAAAAGTTAGCTGAAAGCCGAGTTAAACAGTAATAGCAGAAAGATACGGAAACATTTTAAAAGTTGAATGGTGTTTCTAGCTGAAAGTATGCTGAAGTAGTTAAAGGGCAAAGTAGCTGAAGATTTAGTGGAATTTTTGAAGTTTTACATGTATTTCAATGGGCCAAAAAAAGTAATAAAAAGCTAAATATTTAAAAAAGTATAATAGCTGAAGTTACCAAAAGTCATAGCACACTAGCCCAGAAGAAGCTGAACGTTTTGATACCAAATTTGTTGAAATCGGATGAAGTATGAAGGAGTTGAAAGAGTCCGAAAAACGTACGGAAAGTGGAATAATAATAATAATAAAGAGAAACAGAAAAACAATAAGTGGGAATGCATAAGCATTCCCACTTGATAATTGTACTAATTCAGCCTAGATAGATAGATAGATAGATAGATAGATAGATAGATAGATAGATAGATAGATAGATAGATAGATAGATAGATAGATAGATAGATAGATAGATAGATAGATAGATAGATAGATAGATAGATAGATAGATAGATAGATAGATAGATAGATAGATTAGATAGATAGATAGATAGATAGATAGATAGATAGATAGATAGATAGATAGATAGATAGATAGATAGATAGATAGATAGATAGATAGATAGATAGATAGATAGATAGAAGTTACAATTATGCTATGTTTCTCAACATTCCACGAATCAAACGATTTACCAAGAGTTGCAAAGTCTTGCTATTTCCATTTATCCATCCCTTCTAACTTAATCAGGGTTGCGGTGGGGCTGGTCCCTATCTCCAGCAGCTTATAAGCAAAAAGGTGGGGAACACCCTGGACAGACTGGCAGACCATCACAGATCTTTATAAAGATTCATTACATTTTGTAACATCACAGGATTTAGTTATGGAACAAACACAATGGATATAGATACATCTTTAGATCTGGCTTCATTTGCACCAGTATTGTCTTTAAATCAGTACTTGCAAGAATCTATGAAGAAGATTGCGATAACTAGGAATGAGGATTTGTTAAGACTATTGTTCAATTCAATTCAGTTTATTTCTATTGCACCAATTCACAAAACACGTCATCTCAAGGCACTTTACAATTCACAAGATCATCCAGTCAAATTGATTCAAAGTTTTCTGTCTGAGGAAAACCAGTTGATTGCATCGAGTCATTGACTGGGATGCAATCCCTCACGCTAAGCATGCTTGTAGCGACAGTGGAGAGGAAAAACTCCCTTTGAACAGGAAGAAACCTCCAGCAGAACCAGGCTCAGTGTGAGCGGCCAGCTGCTGAGGAGGACTGGGGTTCAAGGAGACAGAAGCAGACATAGAAAAAGAAGCAGAGATACAAAAGACAACTGTAAAAGGCAGGAAACACACAGCGAGCCAGACGAGCTCTGAGCCAACTCCCATGTCAGAGGATGAAGAGAGCACATTCAGCCAGCCAGTCAGAGAAACAGGACTACACTGAAAAACAGGCTGATCTCCAACATCTATAAACAAAGGTGTTACAAAATAACAAAGATAACCAGATATTATGCACTTGGAATAAGAGAATCCAGTTGTTGTTTTTTTTCTTAGTTTAAGTGTAAGTGTCTTGTTCCATTGGAAAAGTGTCTCACTTACCTGCTCAATTCAAGGAAAAATGCACTTAATTTAAGAAAAAACTTCCCAGCTTAGTTTTTTGTTTTTATTTTTGGCAGTGTAGACTTAACCATAACCATAACTCATGATTCTGTGGAAAAGATTTTCAGCATCTACTGCTATGGAGTTAATCAATTAAATTAAGTTTATTTATATAGCGCCAATTCACAACACATACAGTATCATCTCAAGGCACTTTACAGTTCACTAGATCATAGAAATTGCATGCCGAACAGAACCAAGGATCTGGTATGATGATGTCCATGATGTTGATTTTTGCTCAGACTTGTAATGGGATTTCTCAATGTACTATTTGTAGTCTATTGTTTTGCAACAATCTCAAACAACCCTATTCACATGGTGATGATGAGGTACTGTGTGCAAGGGCTGGAGCACAGGGATTAATTAATTAACATTTGGAATATTTCTCTAACTTAACTAAATGTGGAAAACGTGCAGCACTATGAAAACGTATCCTTTTATGCATTATAACGATGGCTGTTGCCCACCTTGCACTCCCTTTGTGCCACCTAGCAGAGGTCCAGATACATTCATGTGTAAGATTTAACATGTTAAGATTAAAAGTAGAATGGGATTTGTATGATACTTGAACCAGTTACTCTCCTGCAAAAGAAAATCCAAGTGCTCAGTGCTAAAATAACCCACCATTGTTCCTCAGCTCGTCTAATTACAAGAATCTCAAGAATGATGTCATCTTGGGAGAACAGAATGTGTTATTCATTTAAAATGGCCATCAATAATAAATAATTACACTGTGAAACCTATATTTGATCTAAAGCAAATTGCAGAAACGTAAACCGAAAGAGCTAAATCTTCCTTTAATTCTTCTTGCAGATATTTCTACAAGCCTTACCGATAAAGACTTGAACTCCTCACTAAAGACTAGAAAAATATGAACTCTCTTTCCTTCCCCATCTTTGGTTGATATTACAAATCTTTGCAGTCATTGTCAGGGCTGGGGGATATCCCAGTGACAAACAGCAATGCTCTAACATGGACATCAGTGATAAATTTCTACTGTCTGACTGTCTCTAGAGAACACTGTGGCCTTGGGAACAGGGGGTAGTCTTCAATGATTAACGAGTTTCATTTCAGGCTGGATTTTCTGGGTGAACCAGTTCTTTGGTATTAAAGAATTATCTAGAAATCCCCACAAGTTTGTTTGTCTCAATGGCTGGATATAAAATTAATTGGAGACACAATGGATTTGTCAGTGTTTTTGGGTCTTGCAGTTTTTAGCTGCTCTGCAAATGAGCTATGACCAAAGAACATGGCACCTGACTTAACAGTCTGGAAGTTTTGGGGTTTTTTTTCTGGAATATTGTGACCCTTGTTTAATTTGATCACGAAGTATACTTTATTTTTGTGAAATTCCTTGTTTGTTGCAACCTGCCAGAATACAAGGTTCTAAAACATCTAATTTACTTTCCTGCTCTTTTATTTCACAAATAAAAATATTATCACATCTACATATTTATATTGCTGCAATGGAACCACACATGTAAATTACACCAAGATTCATATTTAATGCATTCAGATATCTTGTCCTTTTAATTAATTATTGAATCCAGTAAATAATAAATTCTTCTACATTTTGTATCATAAAAAGTAACTGCTTTGACTAGTAACTAGTTACTTTGGTTGTAAAATGTTTTTGGAGAAGTACAACTATAACCATTTAATTTCTTAAAGTAAGGTTCCCATTGCTGCTCTTTGATCCCGACTTAACACAGCTTCAAATAAGACTCTATATCTACCGCCTACCATGCTAGTGGTAGAGTCATGGTTCGGGGCTGTTTTTGGAGCTTTGGGCTATAAGCTGATGGAATCACACTGCTGCCTACCACAAAATTCTGAAGGAGAGTGTCCTTTAATCACTTCTGGCCTTAAACTCTAGACTGGTTTTGAAGAACGAGAATGATGTGAAACAGAACAGCAAGTCCAGCTCTGAGTGTCTAAAAGAGTGTCTTTGAGTGGCCTAGTCAAAGTCTGTTATTGAATCCACTTAATATGATCTAACAGGGTCTTAATGTTTGATCGTGCCACTCAAACAGATGTAAAATGCTCAGTAGTTACTCATTGCTATTGTCAGGTGTATTCACAAAGGATGGTACCACTACGTCGGTTCGTGGGCTAGTTACTGTTTTACCTAAAGTTAACAAGGTTTGAACAGTTTTTCTCCTTTAGTAGGTAAAATCAGAGTTAGAGAACAGAATTTCTATTAACTCTGGTTATATTTGTCAAATATTAAATTATGTGAAAAATATCAGTTGTACAAAATTAGAAGAAGCAGAGACAAATTATTATAGGTACTTGTCTAAATGTATCAACATGAAGATATATACCGTATTTTCTGGACTATAGAGCGCACCTCACTATAGGCCGTGCCCACAACATTTTTTGCAAAAACCGGAAACATATAAGCCGCACCGGGGTATAAGCCACAGATATCTACTGAACTGCCTTAAACTAAACCTCTAAGGGGAGCTCTACATATAGCGCCTGGAGTAGGGACGAAGACGATGGAGCTTCACCTGCTCGTAATTTCAGCTCTGCAGGAATTAAACCCAGTGTCTTCATTGGTTTGGCAGCTTTAGTGCAGCAAATAAATGTTAAAATGTGTGAATTTGGGACATTGTTCTGCGTGCTGCTAGCAAGTTCTTGAGCTAAATAGAAATTAGGCGCTGATTCTTTCATTTCCAATTTTAAAAACTTCCAGAAAATCCTTTTCCAAGTGACTACCCAGTAATCCCATCATATTTGGACAAATAGCTGTAGCAAAAAGCTTTGTCCTACTTCTCCACATCATCTCTAATCTGTCAAATCAAATAATTTCAGCAACAGCTTTATTTACATTTCGCCCCAAAGATATTTATGCCTAATCCAAATTTATGCAGGCTCCAAAAATGGTTATCTATACATTCCGTATTGTTCATGGATCAGCTCTCCACCAATGCACTTGTCAGTCTCATGTGCGTAAATAAACTTCTTTGCTTTAGCTGTAGGGTAAACACATCAGCACAAAGACAATAGGAAGTTGAATAGAATGGCACAGATCTATTTGCTTTGGACTCAGGCTTAAAACTATCATCTTATCGTAGCTCCAGCTGTCTGCTTGTAAGGAGATAAGTTTGTAAGCTTGTAAGGTTGTTTAATATGAGGAATAACGGCGGTGTCATTTCCAAATAGTATTAACCCTGCAAATTCAAAGAACAGCATAAATAACGTACACATGAACAGTCAGAGCAGGATCTTATTTTCCCAAGCATTTACTGCTGTCAAGCATTTAATATTTATAGTGTTTATAAACTTCACAGTAAACAACAGCTGCTACTTATGAATATGCAATCTCAAATGATATTTCAATCAAATAAATTGCTGCTTTTCCTAATTATGTTTAAACTGTAAATACCATGAGCTGGTGTATAAAATGTTTTACGATATTTTCAGAAAAAAATTTGTAGTCTTTAAATCAGTTTAAATTTGTAGTTACATCAGGAAGCATGTATATGTGGATAGATGTATTAAATACTTAACTGTTTAAGGTGTAAAACTTATTTCACGAAAAAGTTATAGAAAGTAATGAAAAATGCATCAACTAAAAATCTTTTTTACAATGCTTTTCAAAATATGTTTTCTTTGAGAAAAAGAGGGAAGTTTAAGACATTAACAACACCATCCATAACCTCACACATGGAGCTACATCGTGCAGATAAGTGGGAACAGTTGGTCCTAAAGATCTAATGCCCTGCAGATTTTAGATTCATCCCTCATACAACACAGCTGAATCCAATAAATGGCTCATTAGCAGGGCTTTGCCAAATTTGATGGCATGCTGAAGAGGTAATTCAGTCATTTTATTCAGCTGCGTTGGAGTTGGGATGCATCTGCAGGACAGTAGAGCTTGAGGACCAGGGTTAGAGTCCCCTGCTTTGAAACATTAAAAGACTACGGCCTGCAAGGATTGGAGTCATGACTGTAGATAAATAGCATAGATATCTTCCTGTATATAACCAAAAAATATAAGTAAAATGTGTTTTCTTTTCATCCAAATTACATTCATTTGGATGGTTTGTCACCAGGAACATCTTTTTTCATTTAGTTTGAGCGGGCAACTGTAAAACAATCAGAGCGCTCTTAAGTATCATAGTTCTCATCTCCTCTCATCCAGGAACTAGTAATGGGGGCAGTTGTCTCATTAGAATCCCAGACTTCCAGACACCTCCTCCAGCTCCTCTTGGAAAAGCCTGATTTGCTTCAGGGGTCGTCCACTTGCCCTCCCTCCGAGGGAGGCGTCCAGAGGGTATCTCAGCTGAATTCTCTTGATAGGTAAAAGAAGTGGCTCTACCCCAAGCCTCTCCAAGATTACTTAGTTTCTCAACCTATCTCTAATTCCCACTGGCCCAAAAACCCTTTTATACCCAGGAACAATCGGCTTGGATTGTGAGCTGGGAACAGCTCACTGACGTGTGTCTACCTTGGCCATAGGACTCGGTAAGCAACCCGTGTTAAACTCGCCTCAGCTCTTATCGGCATGCTGTAAGAACGGGTTGACCTGCATGATACATGATACCATTAAACGCAACGTACGGACATCAACACACCATGCCAGTCGCTTCTGATCTACAAGCCGAAACAACCCTGTTTGCACACAGTAAACATGGTGTAGCGCTGGTGAGGGGGATTTAGACTGATAAAAGAGCGAAACATAAAAAAAAAACACTAACCCTAACCCTAACCCTTACTATGCCCTGACTTCCTTAAATGTTGCTATCCATTGTTTACTTTCCTGATTTTTGTTGCACTGGTGACAGCATCAATGCTAACCCTGCATGAGGGTGTTACCAGACACGCAGCTGCGGGGGGAAAGACGCAGAAGCGAGCCAAATGCAAATTGTGCTTGACCTGTGCTTGAATACACACGTTAACCCGCTATTTTCAGGTGGATAGAGGCTTATGGGAGTGCCCTGCAAACTAAGCTAATTTCAACTGCTTGCAATCAGGATCCTGTAATTTAGGTCTTGATCCACATGAGAAGAGGTGAGGCTAGGAATGGTAAATCAACCAACTGGTAAATTGAGAGCTTCGCTTTTAAGCTCACCTACCTCTTCACCGAAATAGGCCGATGCAGAGTCCACATCATAGCGGAAGTAGGGCTGATCCGTCCAGGTTCACTTGATACTTGAACTCTTCCACTTGAGGCAGGAGCTCTTCCAACCTGAAGGGCCCAAGCCACCTTTTTTCCAGTCAAGAATTATGGCCTCAGACTTGGAGGAGGTGACATTTATCCTGGCTACTTTGCACTCAGCTATGAACCGCTCCAGTACATACTTTAAGTCTTGGCAGGAGGGAGCGAGTAGAATCACATCATCCAAAAAAATCAGAGATGAAATTCATCCGTCCCTAACCCAGAATCCTCTCTGGCCCTCAACTGTCCCTAGAAATCATGGTAAATGGCATGTACTTATATAGCACCTTTATTCAAGTTAGGAGACTTGACCAAAGCGCTTTACACTACATTCATTCACACACTCACGGTGGCAAGCTACATTGTAGCCATAGCTGCCCTGGGGCTCACTGACATTGACTTACTGCCATACACTGGCGCCACCAGGCCACCAGTAGACAATGCAGGTGAAGTGCACAATGCACTGAAAGTCAGAGCTTGAACCGTCAACCCTTCGATTTCAGGGCAAACTCCTACATCCAACGCCACTGTTGCCCTCATGTCCATGAAGTTTTCAAACAGGACAGGGGGAAGCCCTGTCAGAGTCCAACATGCACCATGAACAGATCCAACTTAATGCCGGCAATGCAGACCGGACTAGTTGGCAGAAGGGAGAAACAGGAACGCATTGGCATCAATTGGCAACCTGCCAGTTTGTGGCTGGTTACGCCGTTTTGCCGGTCTACACAATGCCACCATAAGCGATAGCTTTAAACTTTCCCACTCCGGTAGCAGGAGTATGGAGTAGTTTTTGTCACCATGGTTAAACAGCTTCCTAGTCTTAAGAAATACAATAGATTTCATAAATTTTAATTTACTACAAAAACACATTTGCACTGAATTTTAAATTGTTTTACACATTTTATTACAGACATTTACATCCTTTTTAATGCCTAAAAACAACAAAACAGGCCATATCTCCCTCAAATGATTTTTTTTTTTACATTTTTTTGGGAATGCAATGCTGAGAGCTCTCATGAACATACCAAATAAAACTAGTATTTTATGACTTATAGTGAGGAGTTAGGCCGAGTATTTACAGTTAAGGTGAGGACATTCCATTAAAGTGGCAGAAGTCTTCTTTATTGTAGCAATTAAGGTAGGGATTTTTAGTATTCTTTTTACTGCTCTGCCTAAAGCCTCTCAGCTTAAAGCCAAAGCAGCCACATCTTAGATCAATTGTAAGCTGTCATTCTCTCATTCTTGGATTTGCCCTTCCATAGAGGCAGATTGTTAGCACATTATATCACCTGTAATCCTTTCTTCTTTTTTCCATCTCCTACTCTAATCGATTTTTTCCCACACCTCTCAAGCCACAGCACTGGCTCAGAGTCGATTCTACAGCATTTTTTGTCCTGCACGCTTCTCATATGTGTGTCCCCTATAAATAAGTGACTCATGACTATCTCTACTAGCACATTTTCCCCTCTCTGTTTCCCTGTGCTGAGATGTCAGAATGCTGTATGAGTGTGTGGTCTGTGCCAATGTAATTTTCTCTCATGATTTTCACTTTTTCTTTAATCATTCTCCACTTCAGATTGTACAATTTTCCATCAAACCATGGCAGAGTGATGGCAGGACCCAGTGCTTCTCCTTCCTCTCCAGCTGTCTAATTACTTTCTCCACTTCCACCTCCTCAATTTATGTCTTTTTTGCTGCTGTATTGTCTCCTTCTCCTTCCTTTTTGCAGCTATATATCTAATGTTCTCTGTCATTTCATCCGTTTATCTGTCTTACCACAGATTGATGAAGGTGTAACCCTTTTTTTTTTCGTCATTTCATTTTTTTTTATTAAATGAAATTTAATTTCTTCAAATGAAATTAAATTAAACCTCCTTCAATCCAAAGTCATTTTAAGTTGGTGGAAATTTACTCATTACTCTTCATGTGAAAAATAAGTATTAAATACAACTAATAAATACGTAATTTAATAATAAAGTGATGAAACCCTGTACCAGCACGAATCATTTGGATAAAATATAGTATAATAATAGTAGTAGGGCAGTATTATAAATATTTTAAGGGTTTTAAAATAAATATTGCAAATCTCCCAAGAATATGTAAAACGATGCAAAGTAATATTAAGATAGCACCCTATTGACATTGTTTATACTGTTGAAGAAAAGTTTAAATTCTTGGTTGAGTAACAATGTAGGTATATTACAAGTTTGTGACAACATTTATAATAGTTAATGCTAAACCATTAGGCCCTAATGATTAGGGACTAGGTGTGATGAAAACAGGAGCTTTCAGAAGCATCCTTGGTTCGCAGTGAGTGTGTAATTACTGCCATTGAGGGAGTGCACATGCTATCCTTGCTGTGTACATAATACAAAGGGTTTGAGGCATATTTGTAACAATGGGCATCCATGGGTTAAATGACTTTTATTGTGGAATTATTGTTTGTGCCAGCCATCATGTTAAATCATTAGGAAAGTTCTAAGTATGTAAGAAACTATGGGTTCTGTCATTAAGACATTTGTTGTGCTGTTAATTTGCAACATTTATTCCATGACACAATTTATCTTACAAGGTATCTTGTTCAAATCCCATTTGTTTCTTAATTCACATTATCTCTGATTTCTATGAATCACTATAAAGATCACTGAAATGTATTGATATTAAAACCATGGAGATGCTGGGGATTGAACCCAGGACCTCATACATGCAAAGCATGCGCTCTACCACTGAGCTACATCCCCCATGTAATTGTTTTGAACAAACTGTGCAAACAGGACAGTGCTATCACTATGCTCTACTCTTATAGAGGTATTACCTTTAGGTATTACACCTGTTGTGCTAAATTATATCCTGCAGATAATGAATAAATAATTACCTAGAGCTGGAGTTATATGATTGAACTTATTCAAAATCGGATGTGAAATCAATTTAGTGTTCTTAGTTGAACAATTGTAGCTCTAATTTGCTTACTTACCAGTATTTATGCCTTTAACCTTTGGATGGTTCCTGAACCGGGTGTTAAAATCCAGGTATCCCCACCAATTTAGTGACCTAGGCTAGGTTATCAGCAGAGCTATTAATCATAAATCAAAGAACTATTTATCTCTGTTTATTCAAACTACTACCAAATGAGGGTGGATCTGGCCTGAGTGATAAACCATCCGTATTTATGAATCCCAAACAACTGCAAGTTAAACAATTACGTCTTTATTCTAATAATTCAGGATTACAGAAATCTAACATCTATCTAAATACTACACTCTATTAGAAAGGAGTGCACATGCTATCTTTTCTGTGTACCTAATACAAAGGGTTTGTTGCATATTTGTAACAATGGGCATCCGTGGGTTAAATGACTTTTATTGTAGAATTATTGTCAGTGCCAGCCATCATGTTAAAAGAATTAAGACAGTTCCACATATGTAAGAAACTATGGGTTTTGTCATTTTCACATAAGAATAGGAAACATTTTATTGCATAATAACCAACATCTGTTGTTGTGCTGTTAATCTGCTAAATTTAATGTGTGACACAATTTATCTTACATGAGATCCCAGTGCTTCTTAATTCACATTATTTCTAATGATTACTATGAATCAGGAGTCACTGCAATGATCAGAGGAATGTATTGGTATTAAAATCATGGAGATGCTGGGGATTGAACCCAGGACCTCATACATGCGAAGAATGCGCTCTACCACTGAGCTACATCCCCCACGCACAGCTCATTAATAAAATGTGTGAACAAGAGAGTGCTATTGCTATACACTACTTCCATAGTCAACTGGTGAGTTATAATTGTGTAGGTTCATAGTTACATTACATTTTGAAAAATTATTTGAGATAGGGCCAAGGATGAGAGGTCATGTTGGTCTCCGTCATCTCTCGATACGCTCTTCCCTGTGTCCGACCTTTCAGACATAACCAATGAGTGTTTGCGTTATATCACTCATCCAATCCCAATGGTTTTCACTAGATGTGGATGGCGCCAATGATCTGTGTTGAATCAAGAGTCACAATTGCTCTGTTCGAAAACCTAGGAAGCATCCTTAGAAGGCCAGACTCGAAGGGCGATTACATCATAGCGCGGCGCCGAGGTCTGGTCGGATTCCAAGAGTCCTCGTTATGCGACCTTAAAATGCGTCCTTCTTTTTGCCTGATTTGAAGGACGGGTCTGATGTATCCTCGGTATCCTTGGTTTACCCAGGCTTCATTGCGAGACCAAGCAAGCCGTGATCAGAGGAAAGGTTACTTGGCGCCGAACAGTGGTGAAAATTGGAAGTTCAGTTTAATATAATACAAGCCTGTGAATAGTTCCGTCTGAGATTAATGATAATAGTTGTTTTAATGGTTATAGAGTCAGATATGTGGTGGTAATGTTTGATTTATCTAAAGGTTTTTATCTGTTACTCTGTAAATGAGTTTGGCTGTAATTTAAGGACAGATTCTAATACATCTGCAGGGTGGAGACTATAAATCTGATAGGATTTTTATCTTTTTATTGTTGTTTTGCACAATATGCTTAACTAAGATTTTTTGTTGTTAAATATTAGAGATTTTGCAGACATATTTTTAAACATACATTGTTTAGATGTACTTATATATTTCTACTCCTTTTATAGAATAGAATAGAAAATCCCTTTATTGTCCCACAATGGGGAAATTTACAGCAGCAGAAAGATAGTTGAAAATGGTCACACAAATGCGGACCTTAGAAAAATGTATAAGAAATAACATAATAGGAAAGAGTTAAAATATAAACAATAAAATACTGTAAAGTGTTTTAACAATATAAAACTGAAGAATAAATAACCAATATGCAGCTATGGACATTTTTACAGTAATGGATATTTGAAAATAGCAGCAACATCAGAGATGTGCAGAATGACAGCAGCATGTTATTTAACTGACTAAGGTTTCTATCATTACATTTGATTTGATTTGTTCCTGCTCCCGGTGGTTGGAACCTTTATTCCACTCTGGATTCTTGTGAGTGTAGTCTTTGTTCACTTTATAATAATAAATAAATAAATAAACAGTTTTGAAAACTTCGGTTTTCATTCTTTTCCTGCTTTGTGTGTCAGTAAAACCGGATGAAGGATAGACCTGTTTGAATTCACAGCCAAAAACTCTTCCGGTCTCCTTATTTTCACGGACTTCGAAGGATCCAGTCTAGGTAGACCACGTCCTTGGAGGATGCAGCCTAGGTTTTTGAACAGAGCATATATTGATCAGAGTAATGTTTTGATATTAAAATCATGGAGATGCTGGGGATTGAACCGAGGACCTCATACATGCAAAGCATGTGCTCAACCACAGAAATACATTGAAAAAACATAATTGTAAAGGTTCCACTGTAGTATTGAATAACACTGAACTGTTATTTGGAATGGCAATGAAACAGAGATCTTCCTTGTATCTTATTGCTTGATAACTAACATCTGTGCTTCTGCTGTTAATTTGCAACATTTAATGCATGACACAATTTATCTTGCATGGTATCTCGGTTAAACCTCATTTTCTTCTTAATTCACATCTTTTCTAATGATTATTATGAATCAGGAGTCACTGCAATGATCAGAGAAATGTGTTGATATTACAATATAAGTAACCTTAAAAAAAAAAAAACAGCCAGATGCCAAGGATGAGGGAGGTCATGCTGTTCTCAGTCTCCATCTCCCAATACGCCCTCACCTGTGTCATTATTTCTAATGATTACTATGAATCAGGAGTCACTACAATGATCACAGGAATGTATTGATATTAAAATCATGGAGATGCTGGGGATTGAACCCAGGACCTCATACATGCGAAGCACGCGCTCTACCACTGAGCTACATCCCCCATGTAAATGTCAAATAAAATGTTTAAAAAATACAGTGCTATCACTATGCTCTACTCTTATACAGCTAAGAGCTACATCCCTCCATGTAAGGCTCCTTGATAAAATGTGTGAACAACAGAGTCCTATCTCTATGCGCTACTTTTATAGTCTACTGGAAATATGTAATTTTGTAGGTTCCCCTAGTATATACTAACACTCAATTGTTATTTGGAATAGCAATGAAACAGAGATCTCCCCTGTATCTTCCATTGTATCTCTTGGTAGTTGGTAGGATCCAATCCAAGTGACCAGAAGAATTTTCTCCCTGTTCTGACCACTAAGTATTACTCCTAGAGGTCAAACTATTACCAAAGGAGGGTGGATCTGGCCTGAGTGACAAACCATTCGTATATGAATCACAAACAACTGCAAGTTAAACAATGACGTCTTTATTCTAATAATTCAGGATTACAGAATTCTGACATCCATGTAAATACTACACACTATTAGAAAATAAACAAGAGGTAGACTAAGTAACCAGTTTGAAAGAAAAAGAAAAAAACCCTACTTAATTCAAATGGTTTCTAATGATTACTATGAATCAGGAGTCACTGCTATGATCAAAGGAATGTATAGATATTATATTCATGGAGATGCTGGGGATTGAACCCAGGACCTCATACATGCGAAGCATGCGCTCTACCACTGAGCTACATCCCCCATTTAACTGTCTAATTAAAATGTGTAAACCATAGAGTGCTACTGAGTCGATGATCGTTGGAATCAGGTTGATAGCAAAGGACCATTTGTAGCTGTTGTGGTAATCTTAAATTAATCATAGTTAAAAAGCAACCGTGGCCAGATGCAGGTTGATTGAAAATTAAAGGTCTGATAAACATTTTTAGCACAGAGAAATTCTTATAGCAGTTCAGCACACTTTGCTCTCATTACCACTACCTGCTGGACTGAACATGTAATGCAGAATATCTTGTTCTGGTAGTCGGGTGGCTTCCAGTGTTCTGGAAAAGAACAGATGATTAAGGCAGGATTCCTATTACTTGGGGTTTTAAATCGCAGGGCTTTCAGAGGAAAATGGGTACTCTAGCATAGTGCTTTTGTGTCATGTTGATGTGTTTTGTGCAGCTTCTAGGTGTTTCAAAATTGCCTTTTAGACCATTTTTTGATGTCTGGTAAATTTCTAAGAGCTGTATTTTTAGGATTGAGTGATATATTAGGCAACAGTGAAAACATTTATTTGGATATGCTGAAGATTGAAGCCAGGACTTCAAAGCATCCTCTCTACCAGTGAGCTACGTCCCCTTTGGCATAGGTGTCATCATAAAACAATGAGTGAACTACTATTGCATGTTCAGTCCTTTCTAATGAAAACACATACTGCAACTGAGTCTTGCAGCATCGAGTCTTTTCAACTTGCTGTGTGTTAAAGCTGGTTTAGATTTTTTGATGAATAAATAATCCTTCATTTGCATCATACTGTGTTGTCACAGTTCTGCACAAAATATTAATAGAAGTAAAAAAAAATATGAAAAAGCACCATTCTAAAATTGCTGGGACTGCTGAATTCAGGGATCTGCATGAAGCTTTTTCAAATCTCTAATGAATCCTCATCCGAGGTACTGATTAACAGCAGTCCTACAGTATTCCCGCCTCTGTGTTAAATCGTACTTTTACTTTTCAACTAGCCGCTTTCCTTTCATCTGCTGTTACAACCACACAGTGGCAGCCATTTACCTCAAATCGTTTTCTCGTCCTCATTTGGTTAATTTACTATCTCAGTCAGTCAATTTGGCTCAGTGTGTGTGCTCATAGGCAAAGCTGCACCCAGACCCGCTGATCTATGCGCGTGCACCCCTACAACACACACCCACTGGCATGTTTGGCTTGAAATCATAGAGAATGAGGTTTTTAATTCTTTATTTTTTTCTCACTGTAAGTAATTTAATTATTTGTTGCGTGCAGATTCATTCAGTGCCAAGGTTAGCCTGTTCACACCTCTGCATTAACAGAACAGCAGGTGGTCACACAGATGGAGACCAGCATTTCTGTTGGCGCCAGATTTCAGTCTGTCAGAGACACTGACTGGTTTCTTTGCATCATGACAAATCAGAAACACACAGATGTCCTCGTCTCACCTGTATCAACACCTCAGCAGTCTGTTTCGTCTTTTACGTTTTCTGCTTGTCACACTATATTCTCACAATTAGAGATATAGAAGATATTCAAGAATATTAAATAGAGGGTGTCTGACACATAGTAAGGTGTCAGTCATAGTTCAGCTGGCAAAACAAGCAGCTTAGATTTTCTTCTTGCTTTACCCAGGAACAGGACAGATGGTTGATAAAGAGAAAAGTAAAACGTTTGTCAAAGAGTCTCAGACTGTGGATTTAGTGCCTGTCTTTATGCCTTTCAACTGCACAGTCATGTGCTTTGTTATTCATATCATGCATAAAGGGCAGGATTACCTATATATTAAGAAATCAAAAGCTTTATATTATTATTATTGCATTTTAAAATTGAAGAAAAGGTAAAAATAAAAAACATCTTATTGTCATTATCTCTTTTAGCCTGTTTTAGGCATTGGTATGAACATGTGCTCACATGGCTTGGATCCACAGCTATGGTAGATCCCTATTTGAATAAAAATTTTCTTTTTTTCATCTCTTTAATGGGAGAAGGACAGAGAAAAGTAATTGCTCAAGAAAATACAGAAGACGTCAAATTTGTAGGCCAAGCACAGGAACCAAGAAAGGCAGATAATGCACACCAACACTGGTGTTATCCTCATACAGGCTAAGAGGAGACAATCTGGCAAAGACTGGTAGAGAGGGGCAAGTATAAATAGACACAATAGCAGCTGTGGGTAAACAGAGCAACTAATAGAGAGGCTGATGCATCTGCTCATTTTAATTACCAGTGAGACGGTACCTACATTTAACTTTTCCAACATGCAAACCAGGAAAATTGTCTGAAGTTGTGCCTGCATAGGATCTACGCAGCAATTTAATGGGAAATAATTAGTCTGACAAAATTAAACAAAACTACATCCACTTTAAAGCTACAGAGTAAAATTTCTGAACCAATTGGTAGACAAGCCTATTTTGTCCAATATAGGTTAACCAAGAAAACAAACATGACTCATTTTATCTGTAAGACATACACAGTTAACAAAACAACTCAATAAACAGCACATATACCCACAGTAGAAGCTCAGGAGTCACTGAAGAAAATAAAGTGACCTTGTTAGAGCAGTAACTAGAGATTAATGTCACCACCCTCCTTGTTTATGCTGGGGAATTTACCATTGCCTGTAAAACTTTCACTAGACTGGTTGTTGTTTGGGGACCCTTTACACACACAGAAACATAACTAATCGGAGCTTTTAGAGTAGAGGAGAGTGATGCGTTTTGTCCTAAATCAAATTGTTCCTATTACAAAACATAATGTAGGCAGGAATAGGACCACAGTTCGGGTAACAGTTCCAGGTTCAAGACACAGAGAAGCATACAGTCTGGACAAGGGCAGGCAGGCTCGGTAGTCAGGAAATAAATCTGCTGGGTACACAATGGAAAGAGATCAGGCAGGTTGCCAGGTCAGGCGGAAGACAGGTCAGGCAATCAAAATCAGATGGGAAGAGGCAGGCTCAGAAGTCGAGAGGTAGATCGGACAGGATCAGAAAGTCAGAACTAAGAATGCTGGAACAAGTCTGACCAATGGCTCGAACTAATCTGGCACTTGGAAGGGTCTGAAGGCTGGTTATGTAGTAACTAATGCAGGTGGATCAGATGAGCGCAAAATGAAAACTGGGCCGATGTGTAAAATAAGTGATTAGACCAGGCATCAGTGCTGAGATCACATGTCTGTAAGAGACCGATAATATGGAAAAAATTTAAGAAAATCACCAAAAAAAAAAATGATATGATGAAACATGGTTTTATACGGGGGGAAATGGGGAAAATGTACATAAAAGTGAGCACTCACCTTGAAAAAACAAATGTTTTTGTTTACTTTAAATGTCTTCTAATAAAATCCGGAAGCAATATTCCTGACAGTGCAGGTCTAGGTCCTGACAGTGCAGGTCTGAGTCCGGATAGTGCACGTCTGGGTCCTGACGGGCAGGTCTGGGTCCTGACAGTGTAGGTCTGGGTCCTGACGGGCAGGTCTGGGTCCTGACAGTGTAGGTCTGGGTCCTGATAGTGCAGGTCTGGGTCCTGACGGACAGGTCTGGGTCCTGACAGTGTAGCTCTGAGTCCGGACAGTGCATGTCTGGGTCCTGACGGGCAGGTCTGGGTCCTGATAGTGCAGGTTTGGGTCCTGACAGTGTAGGTCTGGGTCCTGACAGTGCATGTCTGGGTCCTGACTGAGCAGGTCTGAGTCCTGCTAGTGCAGGTTTGGGTCCTGGCAGTGCAGATCTGGGTCCTGACAGTGTGCAGGTCTGGGTCCTGACTGTGCAGGTCTGAGTCCGGACAGGGCATGTCTGGGTCCTGACAGTGCAGGTCTGAGTCCTGATAGTGCAGGTCTGGGTCCTGACAGTGTAGCTCTGAGTCCGGACAGTGCATGTCTGGGTCCTGACAGTGCAGGTCTGAGTCCTGATAGTGCAGGTTTGGGTCCTGACAGTGCAGGTCTGGGTCCTGATAGTGCGGATCTGGTCCTGACAGTGTAGGTCTGGGTCCTGACAGTGCAGGTCTGGGTCCTGATAGTGCGGATCTGGTCCTGACAGTGTAGGTCTAGGTCCTGATAGTGCAGGTCTGAGTCCTGATAGTGCAGATATGGTCCTGACAGTGCAGGTCTGGGTCCTGATAGTGCAGATATGGTCCTGACAGTGTAGGTCTGGGTCCTGACAGTGCAGGTCTGGGTCCTGACAGTGCAGGTCTGCGGCCAGACCCCTCTCAAATATTTAGACTTGTATTTTTTCTTTTTTTTACAGAGATGATTAAATCGCATTTAATTAACATAGTTTCCATGAAATAGGTTGGCTGATATTTTCTATCATTTTCTCTGCTCTCAGATCCTTCTTTGTAACCCAGTACTCTTTCATGTGCCTCCCTGATATGAAACATACTTCTGTCTTCTTTTTTCAAAGTACTTCAAAGAAGGCAGACAGATGCTGTCCTCACTCAGTCTCTGTGTCCTTTTCTGCCCTAAAATTCTTCCTGGATTGCGTATGAATTAAAGTAGTACATCTTATCTCACTATTATCTTTAACCTGTTATTAGTTGCTAAACAGCTTAAATGCTTTTTGGCTCAGATATTAATACTGTTTTTGTTGTTGTTCTCATAGTTGTCCTTTATAACATTAATTCATGAGAAAAACATGCATGAAACTTTGCCGACATCCAGTGTTTTAAAGTAAAAAAAAAAAATCTGAAATCTTTTGGCATTACATTACCATATTAGATACAGTTTTGCACTAAATACGTATGTACAACAGGGTCCACTTGTTCATCTCTTTCTGAATATCTTGTTCTATCTCTCCTTTGACAGCCACATGACAGAGCTTTTTCTTTCCTCAACTTCATGTCCTTTTCAACTATCTGCCTGATTTAATTTTCAATGGAACCACGCTACTGTAACAGAAGTGACGCTAAAGAAATCAGGCCTGTGGTATGGCAAGGACCCACATTTCAGACCAGATGATCAATGTCCCATTTGTCATCAGCTAAGACCGCATCAATGAGCCATTCATCATTAATATTTACACAGACACGCTGACAGGCGAGGACACAGTGGATGCTGTCAGCGTCATTGTGGAGGAAAAATGTTGATGTCAGTGGGAAATTCCACAGACAGCACACATTTTATGTTGATAGCACATTTTCAAGTTTGCATTGATTAGAGGTGGCGTCTATGCTGAATAAAGTCAACACATAGGAATAAGAAGGCATAATTCTGCAGGAATCACAAGTTCTTTTAGCAACCACATATAATATTATATAACGTCTACAAAAAGTTCTGTTTAGAGATTTGTTTATTCTAGAGCTTGTTTGGGTTTATTTTTTTTCCTGTTTTTCTTTTTGCCTGAAATAATAATACACTCGAATCTTCCAAAGGTTCAGGAAGTTACAGTAAATTTGTTACAAACTAAGAGGCAAATTACATTTAAAAGTTTTTCAACCTCATGTGCAAACTGTGGACATGGATTTATATCAAATTCCTCTTATACCACTTTCACACTAGCTGAAAAAAAAAACGTTTAAACTCATGAACAATCAGCTTTTAGTGGCAGTGGGAACGGCTCACTGACCTGTGTCGACCCGTGTCAAACGACTTGGTGAGCGACCCGGGTTAAAATCGTCTTCAAATGGCTCAGCTCTGATCAGCATACGTACAGTTGGAACATCAGACCCGGATTGACCCTCTGAGCGGCTCCTATGAGTGCAACGTACAGACATAAACGCACCGCGCCAGTCATGTCTGATCTAGCAACCTAAAACAACTCTACTTGTATTCGATAAACATGCCGCCACACTGTTGAGATAGATTTGGAGGGACAACACAAAACAATACTGACTAAGTGCTGGCTCCCTTTCATGTTGCTCTGCATTGTTTACTTTCCTGATTTATGTTGCGTTGATGACATCATCAACGCAAACCCAGCGTGATGGCGTCACCAGACACATAGTAGTGGGGGCACAGAGAACATGCAGTTTGCTGTGTAGACACAGCGTTTTTTGCCAATGGGAAGGGAGCCAAATGCCGACTGTTAACCCACGTTTGAAAAAACTGGTAACCCGAAATGTTAGTGGGAAAGAGGGCTAAGTCAGCTGCAAGTCTTTAAGTATATCTACCAGCTTTGCATAGAAACACTAAACTATCTTATTTTACTTTGATTTAATTCTCTGGGAATAATTACTGGATTAGGTAGTGAAATTTTACAAGGCTTTTCTAGGAAATGTATATGTTTTCATCCAAACTAATCATTGAAGGTCTGGTTGCATGTTTAGGGTCATTTTGCTGAGACACTCTTTTGGAGCTTCTAACAGATTTTCTGCTTATCAACTGATGAGCTTCCATTCTCCATCAGCTCCTGCAGATAATGTTTCAGATCTTTGTAGTTTTGCCTTATTAATTTAGCTATTTTAGGCTTGCCATACGTGTTGGATGTTTTTACTTATCTATTTTTTTACTCTCTTTGTAGTGTTTTTTTGTTGGTTTTGTCTTTAAATATATTAGATTTGTATACTTCTCTGCTAATCATACATCCATAGTATAATGCCATAAGGTGTCAATTCTAGTGTTTTGTTTAATCTCCTTCAGAAGTCATTTAAAGAAGAGTTTCCTATTTTTCCCCGTTAAAATTAATCATCTTGATTGCTTAAGTCACAAGGTTAGAAGAAAATCAGGTAATATAAAAATTAAATTAATTACCTTTATAGATATTACCTCAAGCTTAATAATAAAGTTATTCCTTTCAAAGGCCAGGTTTGATAATAATTTTTGTCTAGATCATGGCAGTAAGAGTAGCAGGCCACTTATAGCAGGGATTAAACATCAAATGATGACACACCCAATTAGTTAGACTTCCACCTGATGTGACACATAGTTTTCCTGTTGGTATTAAAACCAATGAGAAATGTTTTTCTGGACTCATCTTAGTTCTTTTGATGGTGATATTACGCAGGAGCTCAGAGCTGTTAAACTCTGCATATAATTTCTCTGCTAAACTTCGATTAAATCACGTTAATTTTTAAGTCCTGTTTGAGAGGCGTTTACTTTCAGAAGTGTTATTTAAAGTGCCATTTAAAGAGTGATTACAGTAGAAAAAAGAACTGGAAATAAGGCCCATAAGCTCCCATCAGGGGGTAACAGACTACATTAACATTTCTCTAGTAATTATTTCTATATTTTTTGATTGGTTCTCTTCGTTTCTTGTATTTTTTCCCACTTATTTTTTCATCAGTAATTATGAAGTGGGGGAAAAATAGCTCTTTGTCATTTGCCAGTCATCATCTGCCAGTGTTTATACACATGGCCTTCTTCATCTACCTCAATTTTTCATTAAATTCTCAAAAAAAACTCAACATGCTGCTTCCGAGCATCAATCTGCACTTCGGTCTTCAACCTCAGACCATCACACAAACCAGCTGAAGGGAGGTATTCCCTCAGCATAATGCTGCTGCCACCATTAGTTTAACAGCATTAAGTTTTTCTATCAAACCATCTGTCACGTATTTTCTGTCGAGGACATAGGAAACACCGGTAATTTTACTTCTCATGGGTTTGTTTAAACAATGGTTTTATTGCCTCTCTTCCATTAAGGTCAAATTTGTACTTGCATAGCTTCTAGTTTTCCAGACTGATTATTTCACCTGAGCTGCAGCTCCTCCAGTGTAACTACCACCTCTAATTTACTCTCTCATTGTGCAGCATGTCTGTTTAAATTGAGTGGCGTGCGTTTGTTTAGATGAGGGATGAGCAGCGCTCTGAAAGATGTCTGAAGTTTGGACAATGATTTTTTAACCTAACACCTATATATAGTAGATATACACTCACCGGTCACTTTATTAGGTACCCCATGCTAGTAACGGGTTGGACCCCCTTTTGCCTTCAGAACTGCCTCAATTCTTCGTGGCATAGATTCAACAAGGTGCTGGAAGCATTCCTCAGGGAGTTTGGTCCATATTGACATGATGGCATCACACAGTTGCCGCAGATTTGTCGGCTGCACATCCATGATGCGAATCTCCCGTTCCACCACATCCCAAAGATGCTCTATTGGATTGAGATCTGGTGACTGTTGAGGCCATTTGAGTACAGTGAACTCATTGTCATGTTCAAGAAACCAGTCTGAGATGATTCCAGCTTTATGACATGGCACATTATCCTGCTGAAAGTAGCCATCAGAAGTTGGGTACATTGTGGTCATAAAGGGATGGACATGGTCAGCAACAATACTCAAGTTGGCTGTGGCGTTGCAACGATGCTCAATTGGTACCAAGGGGCCCAAAGAGTGCCAAGAAAATATTCCCCACACCATGACACCACCACCACCAGCCTGAACCGTTGATACAAGGCAGGATGGATCCATGCTTTCATGTTGTAGACGCCAAATTCTGACCCTACCACCCGAATGTCGCAGCAGAAATCGAGCAGGCAACGTTTTTCCAATCTTCTATTGTCCAATTTCTACATGCCTAAATGCACTGAGTTGCCGCCATGTGATTGGCTGCTTAGAAATTGAGTGTTAACGAGCAGTTGGACAGGTGTACCTAATAAAGTGGCCGGTGAGTGTAGATCAATATAACTAGAGAGCATTGTTATAAGGTTCTTGTGGAGTTTGCAAACATTTTTCAAAGAGCTTCAAGGATTTCCTTCTGTACAGAGAACACAGTCCATTATCCTTATCAGCAAAGCTTATCTTAAAAACAGGATTGGAAAGACAAGCCTCCTCAACTAGTACAACATTAGTGTCATTACTTAAAGGAGCTGATGTTAAAACCGGCTAATGGTCATGAGGCTGAAGCACTCCTCCCTAATGCACAGATAAAAGAAAGCATTACTGCGCATTTGTCAAAGAGAGTGGAGGATGAGAGGAAGAACAGTACCTCTTATAGAAAGCATGTAATGCGGTTATCTTCCAACTTACAAGGAAAAGTAAAAGACTAATGGGTAATGGGCGAAACAAATTCAGTATATGTTGGGCTTTTAGAGCTTTGTGTGGGCAAAAGCAGATTCATTTCACCTGTAGGGTTTTCTGGAAATAATACTTGAGACAATATATCCCAATGGATTAATCTGGGTCTTTAGCTTGTTTACAAGCCAACACTCGCAGAGTAGAGAGGGATTAAGGGAGAGCGATATTCCTGCTCAAATCACCAACTCATCATCGTTCAACTGCTGCTGGAAATATCTGAAAGAGAGAAATTCAACATTTAAGCTGGAATATGATACGTGATGTTTTTGTACGTTAATAGAAAATATTTCACACACTTTCCTAAACTGAGAAATTCATTTTACTTTTATTTCCCATTATCAGTTTAGATGATACTAATAAAGTCCATCCATTTATCCATTCATTTTCTGTCAGGCTTGATCCCTTCTGGGGTCCCGAGGGGTGCCTATCTCCCGTTATCTACGGGCGGAAGGCGGGGTCCACCCTGGACAGGTCGCCAACACATCGCAGGGCAACACAGAGACACACAAGACAAACAACCGTTCACGCACACACTCACACCTAAGGAGAATTTAGAGAAGCCAATTAACCTAACAGTCATGTTTTTGGACTGTGGGAGGAAGCCGGAGTACCAGGAGAGAACCCACGCATGCTCAGGGAGAACAATCAAACTCCATGCAGAAAGACCTGGGCCTGGGAATCAAACACGGAACTTTTTTGCTGGCAGCAGTGGTACCCTTTAAGTCACTGCACAGCTACCAATAAAGTCTTACTGAAATAACTGAACTGCAGAAAGAAGTAATTTTGGTAGTAATATAAACATGGGACTGTTCAAAATGTAAGCATTCACAAGTTATTCTTAAAGGACATTTGGATTTCGATTTACTTTTAATATCACTTATAATTTTTATTAGTAACATTTTATGTTCAAGATGAAGGAAAACAAACGCAGACTGAAGCTGTCTTTGTTTTTGTCTTTGCTTCAGTTTCTCATCCACAAAGCAAGGATAATGGCTCCCTGCTTTGTGTTTCTCTCCTTGTTTGCAAGAAATTGATTTATAAAAGGAAAATTCTGTATTTTTTTCAATTTTTGTCCGAATTTCTCCACATATAACGTTTTTTTTTATATATAACTTTTAATCAACCGTCTATTATATGCTGTACAGTTAATGAGCAGTGTTCAGCTCATCTTTTTTGCCATCATCAGCATTTACATTTACTTAAACAATGCAACTCTGATTACTTTGTTTGCCCCAAATATGAGATTTGTGTGTTTTTCTAAGAAGAATCCTCAACAAATAGATTTTACATCATAAGAGCCCCCCATTGTTGTGTATATTTGTAGATTTTGCTGCCTTTTTTTTTATAAAGAGGCCCGGAAAGACACCAGGGGAAGCCATTAAAGGTTTCAGCTGCATTGAGGACAAGTAGCCTTCTTAAATTGGAGACCTTACCACTGTGTCACACGCAGCCCTGCATGTAGGTTCTTTTTTATTCAAATATCATTTGCATGTAGAAAAGGAGTGTAAAGATAACTGAACATTTCAGTAGCTCTCTTCTGGTTGAAAGAGCCTTATCAACTACTGTTTAATCATACCTTACATGCAGCAATTCAGAAAAACATGATTACATACAAGGGAGGGTCTTTGCACACTGATACATTTTTAATGAGATTCCAGTGCCACCCAGTTGTTGTAACCTTAACATGCATAGCATGGTTTTCACACACATGTACACATAGAGGACAACCTAATGAGATTTTAGGAGCACTATTAGACTTGCAGATTAGGGCTAGGTCACTCGCTCCAGCTCTTGATTTAATGAATTTTTCATCTCTAATCAGAGTAAGAGGAAGAAAAAGACAGAAAGAGTGAGGAGAGAGAGAGGTTTAGGGAGGGTGGGAGATTTAATTGATTTTTTTTTTTTTTTATCTTACCTGATTTAAATACCCACTATTAACAAGCTAAGCAAAGACTGAGAAAAAGAGATATATTTGGAGAAGGATTAAATGCAGATAAAGCTACTTTATAGCTCTCTGCTGTCTCACCAAACACACTTGAGGGTGAACCGCTCTTACCCGTTCTCCCTGTTTATCGCATCATTTTCCAGCAATTAAACAACTAAGAGAAATAAAACTCACTGTTTATTTCCCTTCTATTGGTTCCCTTTTAATTCCTCAGACGCTCGTAAACACAAGCTTACTTGGTGGTCTAATTACTAGCAGTGCTGACGGTGTGGTCTATCATCCATCACTCTGCTCACCCATCCATCTCCTCTCTATCTCCCAATCCTCTCCTGACTCCTCCCTGTTCTCCCCCTGTTTTTTTTTTTCTTTTTTCTCTCCATGTATTTATTCCAGCTCAGATAGCGCCAGATCTCTGTTATACTTCTTTCCCAGTTCACCACAAGGCCATCAGTTTGCCCTAACCTTCCCTATTCAGACACTTTTCAATCTATTCGTCATTTTCACTTTTCTCGTACAAAAGAAACGTATTCACACCCTGAATGCTGCACCCTTTATATTCTTTCAAAAAATCTGCTTTATATTGAACCAAAAAAATCAAATATCAAAAAGTTCATTGAATACAAAAGTGGTTAGTTGTTATATAAATATTCTCCCCCTTGAAGTCAGTATATATTTTAAACGCTGTATGTTGCAATTGCAGCTGTGAATGAGTCCCATCTGGACACTAAAAAACAGCTCTGCTACGATGTTTATGTCATCTTGCTGCACCCTCCCCCCCAAAATAACTCCAATTAGTCTCTAGGATTTTAGATATTTCTGTGGATTTGTCTTCTTTTTCATAATCTTTAAGCACCATCCATAGTCAGGTGTTGAAAGGCATCCCCAGAGCATGATGGAGCCAACACCATGCTTTACAGTTGGGATAATGTATTTTAATGTTCGGTGTTCAGCAAACATAACATTAGCTTTTAGCCATTAAAATCAGTTGTCATTTCATCAAACCACAGAACCGGAATAAATGTAATGTTCCTACTGTCCAATAAAGCTTAAACCAGTAAAGAGCCTGGGCAAACACTGTTAAGTAGGGTATTAACTACTTCAGGGAAATGTATTAATAAAGCTTTCAATTAGAATGTCTGGTTTTTTGAAGAAAAAATAGTGCAGAGGTGACATTACTGCAGTTCTGGTTCTGCTATTTCAAAGAGTCGATCCCCATCTGGTCATAAACTGTGTTGGAGGAGCCGCTAACAGCCTCTGACCTGAAGACCTCAGAGTGTGGGCAGGGATGTGGGATAGGATCAGATCAGAGATCAAAAGGGGGCTCAACTGCAAAAGCTTTAAAGCAAGAACCAGTACTTAAAAAAAAAAAAAAAGAGGGGCTAAAACTGATAATGTAATTTTGATTGTGGGTGAAAAGCTGAACAACAGAATCTTTACTGTTTGAAGGCTGTAAAGTCGTCCTTTTTATTTTTTTAAATGTATTTACGGTACTTAGTTCAATAAAAAGGTGTCAAAATAGTTATGAGGAACTGTTAAAGTCGATGCCTAGCTTCCTGAGATTGAGCTGAATGATCAAACCAGTGGATTTTGTCGCCCAGTGTGAGGATTAGTCTCTCCCATCTAAAGGGTGTAATTCATTCCTAGGTGAACTGTCAGTTTGCAAGCCCAGCCAGATCTAAGCAGAAATAATGCACGGCCCATAGTAACAAAGATTCTCAGATAGCTCCTACGCTAGCCTAAAAAATCCCCAGAGACTTTTAGCTTGAATGTGATTCAGCATTTCACTCGGCAACGCTAAGCGAGGAGCTGACAGAAATTCCTGTCTCACTGAGGAGGTGTGGTTGACCTTGTTGCTAGGGGTGACGCTGTTTTTTAAGAGCTGTCATTGGTGGTTTCTACAAACAGACAAAGGCGCTTCTTGTAATAAATGCAGAGAAATTAACTAATCATGATGAAACTTGGCAAAAGTAAATTATCAGACAGCAACTAAATGTTTGAAAATACCTTATTTACATCCTAATTTTTATCATTTTTATTTTACTCTAGTTGAGATTAATGTGCAAATACCTGTGAGCATTGATTATTATCGCCTAGTTGAATAAACTGGCATCATTTGACAAAACAAAGGTAAAATGGAGGAAAAAGGTGGAGGAAAAACAACCTGGACAGAGTAGTAGCGCTTCTTTCTGCACAGCTCTGAGAGGACAATAGATGAATGCTGACAGGGAAATTGTCTGTGAGAAGATGGAGACTTTGAGGTGCATTTCCAAGGCTGATGCATCTTTCCATTTGACATCTTTTACTCTGATTTGAGAGGAGATGGCCTCACACAAGCAAATAACTAGATGGCCATTTTGACTGTGGATACTGAGATTATATATTACAGAAAATACCTGCTCTCTCTTTTGCAAATCTATTTGTAGTGTCTTCAATTCCAGTCCCAAACATTTTTAGATATTCCTTTGAAATGGCTGCATTACCTCCACAGTATGGAGAAAAAATCTCCAATCCTGCTAGCGATCTTACTCTTTGATTCTAAACTCTTATATTCTGAAATCACTTGACCAACAACACCAAAGGCACTCAGGTGATCTCCTTTCACTCATTGTCTCAATGCGGTACGAACTACAGGAACTCAGAGGGACAATCCTGGTGTCTGAGGGCCATTGTCCCTCCATGTTAAGAATGTGTCCGTGCTCCAACACATCTGAAGAGACTATGAGACCTATCTCAACAGACCCATGCCCTTTGTGAGGCACGTGCTAGCAACCATTTCACGTGATTAAAGGATTTCCCACTGAACTAGCTCGACAGTTGTTGTTTTAAATCAGTCGCCTTAGTGCAGGTAGATATATATAAACTCTTCTTCTATACTATATGTTTTCAATTAGCTGTCATTTTATTTATAAAGTGCCAACTCATGACACGTTATCTCAAGACACTTTACAATTCAACCAGATCATACAGTCAGGTTCGTTCAAAGTTTTCTATCTAAAAAAAAGCAGTTGATTGCATCGACTCATTAACTCAAACGCAATCTCTCACACTAAGCATGCTTGTAGGGACAGTGGAGAGGAAAAAACTCCTTGTCAACAGGAAGAAACCTCCAGCAGAACCAGGCTAAATGTGAGCGGCCATCTGCCGAGGCCAACTGGGGTTCATAGAGAGGGAAGCAAACATAGAAAAGAAGCAAAAATAGCTCCCCAGGAAACACACAGCAAGGCAGATGAGTTCCAAGCCAGCTCCCATGTCAGAGGATGGAGAGAGCACATCCAGTTAGTCACAGTTAGAGAAACAGGACTACACTGAAAAACAGGCAGATCTCGAACACAGCTGATATTTCTCTCCAGAATGGTGTCACAGCCAGATTCATTTCCATTTTGATTTTTTTTTTTATGAATTCCTATTACATGGCTTAAAGGAATAGTACACCCAAAACATGATTAGCCTTCATTTTCTACTCACCCCCATGCTGAACAACACTCTGGAGTACATTTTTGATATCTCAAATGCATCTGGAGATCTGGGAGGCTTCTTGCTGTCTGCTGACATTCAAATAATGGAGGTCCATAACGCCCGAGGCAGAAAGGTCTATAAAAGTCCACAAAAAACGTGTCAATATTCCTCCATACTGCTCGTCCAATGTATTCCAAGTTTCCTGAGTGGGTAGCATCCAGAATTTACTCGAAACGAAGTAATTTAGAATGTTTTTAGAGCATAAACAGTAGTGTATAGGATTTCCTGAAAGCGCGCACATGCGCGATCCCGACGCTACGGAAGCCGGCAGACCAAACCAGCGCATTCAGCTCGGCAAAGAACTCATGCTCTTCCTCAACACTGAAGTCCTCAGACATTTTTCTTTCGTTGTTTCTTTCTTTGCACAAGTAAACGGCACATTTCTTCTTCTATGCTTGCATTATTGGAAGAGCAGACGCTGAATGCGCACTTTCATCTGGTTTGGTCTGCCGGCTTCCGTAGCGTCGTGATCACGCATGTGCGCGCTTTCAGGAAATCCTATACACTACTGTTTATGCTCTAAAAACATTCTAAATGACTTTGTTTCGAGTAAATTCTGGATGCTACCCACTCAGGACACTTGGAATACATTGGACGAGCAGTATGGAGGAATATTGACACGTTTTTTTGTGGACTTTTATGGACCTTTCTGTCTCGGTCACCATAGACCTCCATTATTTGAATGTCAGCAGACAGCAAGAAGCCTCCCAGATCTCCAGATGCATTTGAGATATCAAAAAAGTA
This sequence comes from Cyprinodon tularosa, assembly GCF_016077235.1. Taxonomy (NCBI): domain Eukaryota; kingdom Metazoa; phylum Chordata; class Actinopteri; order Cyprinodontiformes; family Cyprinodontidae; genus Cyprinodon; species Cyprinodon tularosa. The sequence continues at coordinate 391,651 of NW_024038981.1, read as the reverse complement.
CTCCAGAGTGTTGTTCAGCATGGGGGTGAGTAGAAAATGAAGGCTAATCATGTTTTGGGTGTACTATTCCTTTAACATTGTTTCTTAATGAACTGGTTCTCTTAACAGATGTCTTTTTATAGATGACCCAGAGTGAATCAGGAAAAGTCTGCATATCCATGTTCTGAGAAGAACAGAATGCCAAGTTTAAATTTCCAGCATGAGTCTTTGGCTACGTTCACTCTTCAGGCCTTGATGCTCAATTCCGTTTTTTTTTTAATCCGATTAGTAATAATCTGAATAGTGACCACTGTCGGGTATTAATGACATTAAGGTAGGATGGATGCGACCTGGCTGTTCACACACAGGTCGCATTTCAAAAAATCAGATTCGTATCAGATTCAGGACCACATATCCAAGCGGCCTGGGTCGCATCAGAAAAAATTGCATCTGTGTTGTTCAGACAGTCATTAAAAGATCAGATCCAGGTCGCATATGGGCAAAAAAAATCGGATTTAGGTCACTTCAGGCAGCAGTGTAAATGTTGCCTTAAACAAATAAAGGCTGACTAATTAGAACGGTTTTAAATCTTCTCTTAGCCTCTCCGACTTTCACTTAGTGGTCAGTTTCCAACTTTTAGTGATGAATCGGAGGAGAACAATAAAAAATGATGATTCTTTCTCCTCTACCATATTTCTAGATGGAGATCTACTGATGTTGCAAATGAATCAAAATAAGCTAGAAGCTTATGATAGACGGGGAAGTACTTCAGTCTGCTGTAGGAATTTTAACTTACTTAATTTCATCAAAAAGTGGATTGTGTGGATATTTTGTCTCCAACTTATCCTCCCTTCTGCTGACCTCCTGATCCTCTGCTCTCCCTTTAGTCCCATTAGTTATCAGCTGACGGCTCATTAACTTTTAAACAGCAGGCAAACAGGGAGGATGAAAGACATAAGATTAGATAAGATTTGTGTCAAGCCTTTGGTAAAACATAGAGAGAAGAAAGTTTCGAGTTTATGCTTTGAAGTAAGCCGTAACAACAAACAACAGGGTAGTAAATTATGTGAAAAATATGAAAAATAAAGATTTCACACAGATTTCTGCTTGACAACCATCAGATGGTGGAGGTCTTCGTCTGAGGGCAAATATTTCAAATGACAGCCTAAGATGGTTTGGGTCACAGAGATTGTGGTCCAATTGTTGTCACATGTGTTGAATAACGCTGCCATCTAGTGGTGAGATACAAACCATTGCCTAGGCAACACTTCCTCTGTTGAGGGACGAAAGCATAAAAGTTTGAGCACTTTTTTTTCTGATGTAGGATTCTTTGACAACAAAGGTTAGGTATTATCATCTTTCATTAATGGAATATATATTTTTATGGTTTCTTTCTTGTAACCTTTTTAAAGTCATTAATTTATCTTCTTACTTTCTTAGCTGATTAAGTCTCTGAAACTTGGGGCTTTAGCTGCTTATTGCTCAGTAAGTGCCTCACCACTATCACCTCTGTAGTGATAACTTCTTTCTTATCCATGTTTTTGTCTTTTTAGGTTGCTATCTGTTATCTCTGTCTGCTTGTGAGAAGGACTTTAGACATGTTTGCATGGTTGTAGATTAGCAGTACAACATTTAAAAAGCTTCTGTCTTAAGTTCTTGTAATGTTTTAGATCACTCAATCAGACACAAAGAGACAGCAAGCACAAATACAGCAGTTTAAAGCATTTGTTTTTGCTTATTTTAAATTCAAATATTGTTGTTGATTAACTAGGATGGAGCGTATTGTACACCTGTACCAAGCCAGAATTGGCCAAAGGCTCTTTTCATCTTTAGGCCAGTTGTACAGTGACAACCCAGGAAAGGTGGAATCTATTATAAACAATTATTTAAAAAACTGTAGAGACAGCATAAAATTACTCTATTAGATTGTTGCAGTGAAGGTGCATGAGGAAAGCAGAATGATTGTAAGTGAAAAGTATCATGAGGTGCAGATAAATGAAGAAGAAAATGTAAAAATGGCAACAGCAAGATTCCCCTGTTGACAGGTCAGATTACTGATAATCCACCGGTGTAAATATATCTGAAGAAACGCTTTATGGATTTATGTCTATATATGTCTTTGTATATGTATAAACATGGAATTGTTTATATAAAAAAAAAACGCTGACCAACTAAAAGCCCTTTTTAAAGTGGGATAATACTCTTCTCAGGGGATTTTCTGAAGCTTTTCCTTCTTTTGGCACCTTCTTCTGGCTATTGAGATGATGTGACAAGTGAATTTCTCCACTGTGAGATCAATAAAGTCTATGTTATCTTAAAAAAGTTAAATCAAAGAAGATCATTGAGTGGATGGATGAAGGTTTGACTTGGGTTTGATTACCATTGATAACAGCTTATTGAAACCTAAACTATGTTTATTAAAAGAAAAACAAAATATTTTTTTTTTTTTTAATATACTGTATAAATCCAAGGATAATGAGCTCAGTACTCAGTCAGTGCTCCCTATGCATGAATTACTGAATCAGTGCATGGTGGATGAAAGCACGTGGTTCTAATGAGGCATTAAGGAAGAGCAGGCTGCTGCTGGGGTTGGCCTCAGCCATTTGCTTTTCCTTTGGTGTCTAATTTTCCTCCTGATAAAATCCCTTAGAAAGTCTTAGCGATTACATCCGCAGTAACAGTCACTGAACAAGCTTGTAGTACCTTTGGAAGCATAAACAGGTGAGAGATCCTGCTGGAAATTAACTCAGCATCTCCATAAGGCTTGTTAATGAAGAAGCTCTACAGACAGAAGGCAAAGAAATATTTGATCTTTGCCTTTTCTTTTTCTACCAAACTTTATCCCTCCATTAAATTTACAAATACACTTATAGGCAGCACTCAAATGTTGATTACATCTCTCTTGGCAGTCTTCAAAATGTCAAATAGATTCAATAAAGATAAAGGTGCTGCTGCTTGTTTGGGATCATTCAGGAATAAAATTGCTTTCAAACTGATGGGGTGCATTAAAGCTGTGTCTACACAAAAACAACAGGGAGATAATCAGTTTTAGATTAAATCTCTTTGCTGCCAGCAGTATACCTCAAAGACACATTCTGGTCAAAGATTGGAGTTAAAATGGTTGAAAAAGCGGCTGAAGTCCAAAGTGAAAATTGATAAGTTGACTTAAAGTTTGGGAGGAAGTGTGCAGTGTCCTGCAGCATATCAGTCTTTTACTGAGGAGTGTGTGTGTGTTTCCCTGCAGATTCACTGATGTTAGGGACTGAGGTGGACCTGCAGCAGGTGGAGGACAGCGTGTTTGCCATGGAGACCATTTTAAAGATGTGGCTTCAGGAGCAGGGAGGTGACAAAGAGCATCTCCACCTACTGCTTCCTGGCACCACTAATAATCCAGGTCAGATAGATCCAAGATCCGCACAAACCCACATTTATTCACTTGAACAGATTTAAAGACATGCATCGCTCACACTTTTTCCAGTTTGTGTGAAATGTGACATGCTGGAGCGTCTGATAAGCCCCGCCCTCATCCCACTTACCACCAGCCTGGGAGTGAAGACCGAAAGCATCCAAGACTTCCTGCCTGCGGTCCGAGGCCCTGGCAATCAAAGCCCGACTCCACAGAGTCTGAGAGCTGTCAAGTAAGCACATATTGGGGACAACAACTGTCAATAAAAATGTAGGAGTCATAATTGGTTAATATAAGTCCATGAAGGTTAAGAAATTTAAAATGTATTGTGCATTATTGCAACAAACTGATAAGGAGTGCAACAGCTCTATCAGGGATTTTAGGTTCATACTCCTAAATTTTGGATTTTTACTTTTTTTGCAAAGTTGGAACTTTGTAACTTGTATGAACTTCTAAATGCCAGGTTTTGGTTGGTGTTTGTGGACCCAAATGCAGAGGCAGGGAGGCAGACGTGAGTTCTTGCAGATTTAATCAAAGGAAACAGTTTAACAAAGGCAGGAATCCAAAAATCCAACTAAAAATGTAAAGCAAACCAGAACCATGGAGACATCAGGGGAAACTAAACACGAGGAGCCAGGGAGAGATGAGGTATGAAGACAACAACATGAGAAGCCAGCAACAACAAGGAACCAACAAGGAGTGACTGCAGAGGGAGAGTATATGTAGCTGACAGATAAAGGGAGGCCTAACGAGCTGACAAGGAGCAGGTGTGAGGAGACAACGAGGGAGCCAACGGGAAAGGAACACACACACACAAGAGGGCAACAGAGGACAACAACAGAAACACCTGAGAACTAACATAAATCTAGAAACTACAACAAAATAAGAATTAAACCAATAAAACTAGGAAACATGGAGCAAAGTAAAGCACAACATAACCAAAACCATGACACTAAACTTTCGCACAGATTAAACATCTGATTTCACATGTATAAAATAAATACAAATCTGAAATTTGTTCGCCTTTATTGACAAATTTAGACACCCCCACATATGTTTTAATCAACAGTTATCTTACCCAATATGCGTGTGAGCCTCAGCAGTGAACAGACCTGCTCTTTGAATTATAGCATCTGTAATATATTTTACTTCCTCTTGGAGCCATTCTTTAAATTGGATTCATCAAAAATGTAAGTTTTCAGTTAAGTTCAGTTTATTTATATAGCATCATTTCACAACACATGTCAGCTCAAGGCACTTTACAATTCAACCAGATCATACAGTCAGATTGGTTCAAAGTTTTCTGTCAAAGGAAAACTAGATGATCACATCGGCTTATTGACTCCAGAGCAATCCCTTACACTGAGCATGCATGTAGCGACAGAAGAGAGGAAAACTGCCTTTTAACAGGAAGAAACCTCCAGCAAAACCAGGCTCAGTGTGATCGGCAATCTGCCAAGGCCGACTGGGGTTCAAGAAGACAGCAGCAGACAAATTATCTTCTTTTCTAAAAAGCTGATTTCATTTCAACCAGATGCACAAAATAATAAGTTTAGAAATATGTTTAATAGCTATTGTGTAGGTGTAATATGTATCACCTGGGGCGTAGTTGCTGTGGTGACAGCTAATTGCTTAAATGGGTGTGTTCACCTGCATTCCGGAGGACAGTACAATCTGTTGTGAGTGACTATATAAGCTACCAAACAGTATTAAAACACCAACAGCGTATTCTTGGATTCAGAGTGCATTTCTGATTAAGACTGCAGCACATCATACACATACAGGGCCCTATCTCTACCGAGCGACAAGGATTGCTATGGAGTCGCTACATACTGTCTTCATTAAATAGCAAGATTGAGGAAATCTAAGCTTTAGATTTAGGCTTGTCTAATCTCATACTAAAGTAAGAATAGGTGATCACAATGAGATTGTTTGTGACTTAGTTCTACAGATTGGTAAATCCTTGTGGACATACTAAACAGTGCAAAAGTCCTGAACTTGTCCTCATTTTTCATAATTTGCCTCCAAGTAATCCAAATTTAATGCCATTTACTGATGTCTCGACTAATTTTTCCTCCAGTATTTCAAAAACTCTTTTGAATTTTTTGGAAGGACTGTGGCTACTTCATGACCTATTTCTTAGATCTTGAATATTTACCTTAATCATGCACATTTCCACTTTTATATTTATTATTCAGTCTACTTAGTTAGATGGTAACAAGTGGGTGATTGAGTCAGATTGTTTCCAAAACTTTTAATCTTGTTAATATTTCTGATCTGCAATGGTTTCTGTCAAAGGGCTCCAGACAGAACTGGTGGTAAACCAGCAACAGGTTTGTTGATGTCTAAACCCCAAAGCTGAATGACTATGAATTAACATAGGCACATTAGTGACTAAATCTCCTTCATACTGACTGAAGGGTGGCGCGATCTGAAAGAAGAGCTATTTATCTATCTGCTGTCATCTCCTCACCCAAGATCAGATCAGTGGGTAAAGATCCCCCAACAGCTGCTCTCTCCAGAGCCATTTTGAGGCTACTAAGATGTTTCTTGGCTATCAGAGATATGCAGTGCCTCTAATGCTTTCTGGGTCCACTACTGTTCCTAAAACTGCTAAGAAAACTAAACTAAGTTTTTTAATAGTTTTTCTTTTCTTGCACACAACACGAATTCCCCCTTTTCCATATCATCTGCCATGTCCTTGAGCCATTTACCGTCCGTGTGATGAAACCTACCTCCTCTGGCTATGAATGCCTTCATTCTGACTCTATGAAGTGGTGGAATGTTTCTTAGATGGAACTCTGTCTCATATCAGAGGATGCTTTGTCCTGCTCTGGTGTTTGAAACATCTTAAAGCGAGCGCAGTTGAGCGGAACAAAAATCAGTTGGGCTTAAAGAAGTTTTCTTGACTGGCTTGTTTATATCCTCCATATGCTTTACATCCTTTCATCACTATTGTTCTATTTCTGGACCAGCTGGAACACAAGGAAGCAACATAATGAGGCACTTCTTACTGTAAGATGTTTTGGTGAAGTTTTTAATGAATAAATGGAAAATGATTCTGCTAAAATAAAAATAAAAACACCAAGTGACTTGCAAAAAAAAAAAAAATTAAGCTTTAATCACCCATATTTTGATAGCTTCTTGTCTAAATTTGAAAGTCCAATACAGTTTAAATCATCACTATGAAGTCAAGTTACATTTTGTGTTTTCAGTAGTTGTGTTTTAGAAGTTATATAATGTGATGTTTTCAGGCTTTCCCAACTTTTGACATTAATGTAAGCTCCTTTAGCCGTTTTTTCTTTTTTCTCCATTTACATCCCCATTAAATCATCAACATCACTGCTTTGAGAAAAGTATTCCCAGTATAATGCTGTATTGTGTTTGCAGGATGAGCATCAGCATCAAAGATTCAGAAGAAGCGCTAGTAGTCACATGAAATCTTTAGAGCCTGCAATAAGTGTCTGTTTTGCAAGTTATCTACAAATATTAGGACGTGCAAACAGTTTTAGTTTCAACCAAAATGAGCAGATTGCATGTGACCGTCAAGAGTGGTTGTAAGAGAAAAATTATGGTTTAAGTCATGGAAACAGAGGTAGTAATGATAATAATAATAATAAGAAGAAGAAGAAGAAGAAGAAGAAGAAGAAGAAGAAGAAGAAGAAGAAGAAGAAGAAGAAGAAGAAGAAGAAGAAGAAGAAGAAGAAGAAGAAGAAGAAGAACAAGAAGAAGAAGAAGAAGAAGAAGAAGAATGCTTGCTTATCTTAAAACGGGTACAAATGTATAAAACATAATTGTGCATAAAAATCTTTGCACACACTGTCTGCTGAACTGCGAACACAAATCATTTTACTTCTTTTTTAAGACCGGCTCTGCACGTACAAACATATTTACACCTGTTTTAAGACATGCAGACATGAAGATCAGCCCCAAAGTGTTTTAAATTAGACAAATGAGAATTTCGCTGCACTTCACTTTGGTGTGTAGTACTATAAATATAATCCGAATCCACATCATACAGAAGAGAATGATGTGAGAGCAGATTAGTTGTTCCTGTGGAGGAAAGATGTCCAAACAGTGTTTAGTTTGTTACTTCATAGGAGTCTCAATCTTTAAGGGTTTCAGTTTGTGAGTTTCTCTATATCTCTTTTTCTTCCTTCCTGTTTATGCTTCCTAGTTTTTGATGATTTATTTCACTTGTATTTGCAACAGATTCTTTGTTCATTCTTTCCTGTTTTGTATTACTCATGTCAGATTTTTTTTTTTTTTACCGTTTCTCTCCATTTCTGTTATCATCTCCCTCCCTCAGCCCCCTGCATTAATTCTCCTTGTGACTAAACACTCCTGAGTCTTTGGCCATTTAAAGAGTGGTACTAATGTAATTAGAAAGGATGACATACTTGTAACCTTAGTCTATTTGTTTCACAAGAACTGCCTCTAAAAGTTTCAACAATCTTCATTTGAATTATTAGTTTTATAATATTTCCTTTTATTATCTTTGTTTCTCATGTAGATGCATTTAGCCATGCAGCTGCTTTGAATACATTTTTAGCCATTTTTTTTCTCAGATGCCAAAAAACACCTGGCTTATGTTTAAGGGCTGATGTCACCAGCACATAAACACACACACACACAAACACACTGTGTCCTTTGTGTCCTCACATCAGAAAGCAGAAAACTAGGTGTTTAGAGACCTGTTTGCTTCTGTTAACCACTCTCCTGATTTGCATGGATTTTGCATTTCAGCAGAGCTACAGTTAGAGCCGACATGAGCCTGTGTCCAGGAACAAAAAGGTGCTTTACATAAATGAGTCACAGTTTTTGGCTCATATATTTAAGTAATGATGTCATCATATCTGGCTTAGCTCCCATCACAGGCATTTTGAAGTTGTAGTCACCAAACCTTTTCGTTGGATGGTTCAAGATGGTGCAGCAGAGCAGGCAACCAATAAATGATGCAACCATGGCTCCTTAACCAATCATGGGAACATTTCTGCATTTCTTTTTCCCCTGATCCCTTTCTGCACATTTCCTATTGTAAATAAAATCCACTACTGCCCCAAAACATCTCAAATAAACAAAAACATGTACTGCTGTTTTATCTTTTATGCTGTGTGTTTTGAAGGGTGCTGCATGCAGACGGAGTGTGTGAGAGTGTGCTGTACGGGCTGCCGCTGGTGATCCGACCCACAATCTCCTGGCAGCTGGACTGGGACGAGATGGAGGCCAACAACAGCCTGTTTCATGCTCTCTGCCAGACCCTCAGGGTGTGTAAACCATTTAACACATTCCCTTTCTTACAGTTGTATTAAAGGTTTGAGCAAAGCTTTCATGTCTAGGTGCACTTATTGATGTGGGTTTTTTTTTTTTAGATTGTATAAGGTAATTTTAGGGGGAGATATGGCCCCCTAAAATTACTCCAACAGCGAAGCCATTTTTTTTTCTCTAGTTATCTGAAGCTGTTTGGGTTTGATAACAGATGTTGTTTAAGAACCTCATGTGACTGCTGAAAAGCTGCCTACTCTTACAGAAAAGGAGAAGTTGCTCTTAAGACTAAAAGCTGAGAAGGAAACTGAAAGTGTAACATATCATGGGAAAACAGCTGTAGACCACTGGTGATGTCACTAGGTTTCAGGGTCAAAGCTGTTCAAAAAAACAAGGACTTTCTACTTTTATTATCCTGGTCCAACAGTGGCTTCCTTAAGGATCTGGTGTTTAATTGGAAAAATCTGCTACCTTCTAAGCTCTTTGATTGATCTGGAACTAAACATTCTTCACAGTGGGTTAACGGCCTCCTGTGATGGTCTACCACCATTTAAGCAACTGGATTATAGCAGATTTAGAATCTCTTCAGCCTGAAAAGAAGCATGACACTACTGAGCCATCAGGATACTGGATCTAAAGGGCTGTGAAAAAAACTATTGTCATTTTTCATACAATTTCAAATGTAGTTTTCAAACTGTTTTGATTTATTAAAGGAAGCCATGTGGTCCTGTGTGAAATCAAAACCCCTCCTTGTCAATATGTTTTTTTGGGTAACTGTTGTGGGCTGGATACTTTGGAAAGGTTCCCTACTGTTCCATGTGTTCTCCTTTTATAGATAATGACTTTCAGGATGGATCACTGGAGTGCCAAAGCTTCAGAAATACCTTAGAAATTATTTCCAGACTTAGAAATGTCTATGATTTTCTTCCTCATCTGCTTCTGAATACGTTAAGATCAAGGCTCAATGTGTAATCTTAGGATCTAGGACTAATCGCGACTGTGTCTGGCTGCTGAAAATGAACTCAGCTTTCTAAACGAAAATTTTACAGGTAATTCATTGTTTGAAATGTGATTTAGTTCTGAAACACTCAAACTACTTTTATTGATAAAACATGGAGACAGTCTGTTTTTTCTGTATTTTTTCAGGTATCTTTTTATCGTTTTTAAAAACTATTTAGATAACAATTTGAAGCATTGAAGTATTACAATAAAACAAAAGCTAAAAAGAAATTTTCCATCCTTGTTTTTATTTTCTCCTCATCGCTAAACAATGAGGAGGTTTCTCTTTTAAAGCTTGACAGGTTTTTTTTGTTTATAATGTATCTAAGGCCTATCTCCTAAAAAACAGCATCTATGTACAATTTGGAGATGTGGGCGCTTCTCAGAGCCTTAAATTACAAAAAATGGAAGGTATAACAGATGTTATATGAAAGGCGGCTAAACATGGTTTGTGTTTTGTTTCACAGTCAAAAGATTCTTTATTTCAGCCGCTACCTTTTTGTTACCTGCAGGATCTTCAAATTTCTAAACTTAAAAAAAATAATTGTGAAATTTAACCTCCATGAAAGCCTCAGATGATTTTTTTCAGGGCATAGTCCTTCATTTTTCAGCAGAAATAAAGGAATCGACCTTGTTGTTGCAGTAGGTTTTGAGAGATCTCTGCTAATCCAGTGTTGAAACTAATTAAACTTTTGTTTGGTTTCGCTGTTACTGTATGTCTCAGTCTGCCAAAATAATTTTAAATGGCATGTTACTGCTCTCTCAAGTTCTCCATATCTCCCTGTATGCACTAAAAGCCATTTTCTGATCTAGTATCTCTTCTCTCTGACATCAGAGTCAAGACTTGTTCCTCTTGCTGAAGGCGGAACCTGATAAAAGGTCCATAGCCGGAGGCTCAGGTCAGAGTACAAAAAAAAAAACATATCGCAGAAAAAGAAGTCCACAATTTGTCAGTCCATCTGTGTTTTTGCATTCACATCCTCTGATCGAACCTTTTTCACAGGTGTATATTCCCACTACATCCTCCAGCCGTCTCCATATTTCTCCCTCCTCCTTAAACCCGTCGCCTCCAGAGAGCTGCTGCTGCCTTGCTCACTGCCCGGCTCAAACCAGGACTCAACACCTGATTCCCTGCAGACTATACAGGTTCAATACACTTTAAATACTTTACAGTTTACTTTACAGTTTTGGATGGATATAATGCTGGTTCTATTATTTTATTGTTCTATTATTTGTTGTGCTTGTTTCTATACTAGGTATTACTTCAATGTTTATTTTTGCTGGTTAGCTTTTTCTGACTCACATGAGTGCGTTATGTGAGGTGATTGTGTTTTCTGTGTGTCTCAGAGTTGTCTCTCTCAGCTTGATAAGGAGTTTGTGTTGAACCCTCTCTTACTGAGCAGTAACCTCTACCAGCAGCTCAGGAGCAGAGGTCTCTCACAGCCACGATACCCCTACAGGTCAGTCGATTTATCCCTCTCAGGATGAAACACCTGAGAAACTACCTTAAATTCACACTAAAAATAAATGGGTAAACACAGCCTTTAATTCAGGGATATATGTCATGTAACTGGAGTTACAATTAGTGCTCCTCGAAAAATTCCTTTGTTTTTAAATTGAATTCTTAGAAACTTTTACCTGATAATCCCCTGGAGTTTCCCTGGGCTCTTAGAGCAGGCTTACTCTCCTCAAAACAGGTAAAATATCTTGATGCCATTAATATGACACAAATGTCGTTCTTTAATAAGTCAGGGAATTGGTGAAAGGTTGAACCAACTTGCCTTAACTTACTTTTAGATACTGAGAGCAATGATTTAAACCAGGGGTGCGCAAGTCCAGGCCTCAAGAGCTGCTATGAGCTACTATTTTGATGCAACCATTTTTAACACACCTGAATCAAATGAGTGGCACGTTACCATGCCTCTGCTGAGCTAAATGAGGGGGTTGATGCTTTAGATTCAGGTGTGTTAGAGAGGAGATGCATCTAAAAGTTACAGGATGGTAGCTCTTGAGGACTGGACTTGGGCACCCCTGATTTAAACCTTTAAATCAACAACTAAAACTAAGACAAATGAGGCCATTCTCCACATTAGCTATGTGCAAAATCTCCCTGATCCGATCTAAACCTTTGTTGATCAGAAATTCAAAACCCCTTTTGGCAGAAACCTACAATGTGGTCATGTGGTGTCATATGTCTCAGAAATATACGACAAAGAGAATATTCTGTATCACAGAAAAGTGGCCAACATCTCAAAAGTTTCGTTTTACACAATGGAACCATAGATTTGTTGACTCCAGGATTAAAGGAGTCAACAAAATTTTCTTCAGCTCAATCAAAACAAAACTGAAATATTGTTTTTCGAACAAAGGACGTTAATTTAAACGGTAGCGGACTGGTTTAGTATATATACATGTAAAACTAGAAACAAAATTCTAAAAAAAAAACTGTAAAAGTGTTGAAATTGCTGAAAATTCTGATAGAAAATATTTATTTAGCGTGACCATTGACTGTGCTACTCACACATTACTAGTCCAACTTCGTTTTATGCTATTATCATATGTTTTTCTTCTTTTTTAATGAATGTAATTTTCTGTGTTATGCTATTGTATGCAGCACTTCATTTTCTTACAACAAAAATGTGCTATATTAATGGACTTAATAACAACATATACATAAAAAACACCTTATATAAACATGTGCACATAACATACAACTTCCTTGGGCATAAGTACATAAAACATAAACAAAAAACTATGCATAGACACATAAACATATTTTTGGTTCTAATGGAACTCCATAGGATCTGAGTTACTGTATTGGATCAACTGTGAGCTAAAATATCTAACATTCAACTCCAAACTAACTTCATAACTGTCACCATAACGCTCTCGTACTCTTCTGCGTGCCTTCAATTTGACTACCTGTTTTCGCTGCCACATAGAGGCCGTATCTTTTAACTCAGATATTATATTTGTCCAGCTGTCAAATGCATGTAAATAAACAGCCATTTCTTTTCCAAAGACTCAGGGAACCTTGTTAGAGTAGATTGTTAGAGTAGATTGCATCAGCTCGATTTAGGGCTGCAACTAACAATTATTCTGCAAGTCGATGAATCTTTCGATTATCTATTTGATTAATCAATTAATAATCGGATAGCCAAAGGTTCCTTGAAGAAGAATTTTTACGAAATGAAAGCAGGTGAAACTAAAACTTTTCCACTTGAGGTGTTCTGGATAGAGCATATTGAGAGATAAAAAAAAGTTTTTTATCTTTAATGCAAAATGCTTATATATATATTTTTTTTAATCTTGATAGAATTGCTGCTCTAAGTGTGTTGCTCTATCAGCTAAGGGCATGTTTGAGAGTCTCTATACTCCAGTTACCAGTTAATTGATTACTAAAATAGTTGACAATTATTTCAATAATCAATTACTCACGATTAATCAGATTAACTGCCCTAATTCAAATATCAATCAGGTAGGCTCTGTCACAACATAGAAATCCCTGGGTCTCTAAACAGGATCATGATCCAAACATAGGGGGAAAGCAATTGAAACACAAAACTTAAAAATGGTGCAAAAAAGTTTTGAAATATAGCAAAAATGCCTTGAAATATAGCTTAAGATTGTCAAAATTTTACACATAATTGCAATAATTGTGGAAGACACTGTATGTGATGGATGTGCAAGAAATGGACATTAACAGCAAAGTATAACAACCACATGATAAATTTAACATCTCCTTTACTTCCAGGCTGCAGTCGACAGCCACCCACAGAGAGCAGCCTCTGGCAGCAGAAAGCAGCAGGAACGCAGTCAGCCGTCAGCACCGACAGGTATGATAAACAGATGGGTAAAGGTCAGCCGCTGCACCTCGTGGGAATCATAAGATAAATGGAAACATTGTTGGTGAGGCAGTTTATTACTAACCTCTTTTAGGCCATGCTCTGGGTAACTTCCTCTTTACTTTCAGAGTTCCTTATTGGCCCACTAGGTGTCGGTATGGAGTAAACACAGACAGCTTTAAGAAAGATTAAACTAAAATCAAATGCAGTAAAATGTTAATATACTTAAATTTTTTTTAGATTTAGTACCCAGAGATTGAAAACAAAAATGTGACAAAATTAAAGCTTACTCGTATACATACATATTGGCTAGAAGTTAAAAGCCAGACAAACTGCACTTCTGGGATGTTGCTGCAAAGATCATAAATCAGATTACATTTAGATCTAAACCTCAAGCGTTATGATAGAAGGTCCTGTTGACTCAGAGTAATTCTGCATGTTTTAAGATCAAAAGCAGATAACTCTGAATCAGTCTTTTGTTTTATATTTTAGGACAGTGACTCATAAATGCCAATTTATCACTCTACCAGACCAAAGGAAAGTTTAGGTAATAGAAAAAAGCAAAAAAAAAAAAGATATTTTCTACGGAAAGAGATTTCTGATCCAGATTTATAAGTGAAATTTCTTAGAAAAGGACTTCAAATATGTTATTATCTCTCTGGTGGACAGTTTTTATGTTGTGTTGTAAAAGATATTCCCAAGCTGTCGCTTTATTTCCTTCTATCAGCAGAGGCTGGCTGTGACCCCAGAGTGTCATAGCTGTAGGCCCTGTGACTCACTGGGCCTGATAAGGCTGCTGACATGCAAATAGTTGGCTTCAATACATGTTCAGGACTTTGATGTCTTGTGTTGCGCCCTTTTGTTAGCTCTGGAGCCAAACTCTGATGTCTTAATATGAAGTTATTTTTATATTTCGTCTTTCTGTTTTTAATCCATTTCTTTTCAGTTAGAAATCTGGTGGATTCAGCTGTGTTTTTTTTGATAAAAACATGTTCTAAGAAAAGATTATTTACTCAATAGGATTATAATGGACGGATAAATGGAGGAATCTCATAAAGTCTCTCCTTTTTTTGGTAATATACTTTGACTAGGCCACTCTAAAACACTGTGGTATTCTTTCCCTGCTTCCTCTTTTAGCTCCATCCGGTATTTATGTGGATCAAAAAGTTCTGTTTAGGTCCGCATGCAGTTTTGCCATGTTTTAACGATGGACTATGACTGTTCTGTGAGATTTGGAACTGCTCGCTAAGGGAATTTAACTTCTTCAGGCAATTAGCTGCGTCGGATTTTATTTAAGGGTGTCAGAGTAACCAAGGGTGAACAGAGATGCATTGAACAACTTTAAGATTGTCATTTTTTAAAGGCCGCTGTCGTGGTGCAGGTTCTAGCTGGGTGGGTGAGGCCTCTCTGACAATGTTTCCTCTGACTTCCTCCTCCTCAATGAGCCGCTCTCATTTCAAATCGGGGTCACGCTCTGATCTCTGCGTGACTCTTTGTTTTAGATCAGCTCTCTCCAATTCCAGTTGAGAGGCCTGGCGTTCCCTGTCTGTGGTAGCTGTGTTAGCTGCTCAGCTTATAATCAAGTTCAAAAGGGACGCTGATGACCCCCTGGTTTGAATGCTGTGTGTCTTTAACATGGAAAATACGGAGAAAGTAGCTCCTGATGAGCTGGAATCAGAAACAGCTGTTTTAGGATTTTTCATAGGTTTCATTGTCAGAAATGGAAGAACAATCACAATCTGCAGTTCAGATGTAATTCAATTTCAATTCAGTTATGCTTTTATCACTCTCAGTTGGGTGTTAAGTAAATATATATTTATGAAAGTAAAAAAAAAGAGAAAGAAAATGGTTTGTGGACTTAGTTTTCAACACATAAGAGGACACAATGCGTGTGTTGTCTCAATACAGCCTCCAAACCGCCAGCTTGGATCCAGTAGCAGGGTCAGGGCCACTGTGGCTCCTCTGCCCTCCTCCTCCTCCCCGGTACCCCCTCCCTCGAAGGTCTCCCGCCCTGCTCTCAACTTCCTCAGCAGAAACCGCCAGGCCCCTACCCCTCCTCTGCAGGAAGAAGACAGCGACACGAATGACTGTATGAATTTAAAGTAAGAACAATGTACGTGTAGTGGAAGGAAGGAGTCAGAGAGCAATGAATAATCCACTTCAGAGGGAGCTCTCCATGTTAACATAAAAGCTTACTCAGCACAGATATACACGCTGCTTTGGCTAATTGGTCTCGTTGGAAAAACTTGTGAACAGCCAGACGGCTCATAAAGCATTAAATCCCATTGTAAAGATAAATTGCTTTAATTAAAAGCTATAGTTTTCCCGTTAATCTGCTCATAGCCTTTTTCCCCTTTTTTATGTTCCAACCAAAAAAACTTCAATATATGTTTTATTGGGATTTAATGTTACAGAATGATCCTTAGTGGAGCATAATCGTAAAGTGGAAGTTCAGTTTAAAATGGTGAACAAATTTTTTACACAATGAAAACCTGAAAATTTATGAAGTATCCCAGAGTCAGTACTTTGTTGGGCCTCTTTAGGCCTCTACTAGTAGTTCTGATTGCATTTCTAGCTTACCTGGCCTGTTGTAAAGCGAACCTTCATCCTGCTTTCACATTTATCATCCAGGATCCTCCTCTATCTACCTCCTTTCTTTATTCCATCAAACTTATCAATCCCCTCTGCATGTTGCAGCCAACAATATGCTTCACAATAAGTATGGTATGTTCAGGTTGCATTTTTTTTTGTTTATTCTGGTTTTAGTCATATTATTCTGAGATTAAATTAAACTCAGCTAGTGCAGTTACTACCTAGGTGACTTTAAAAAGGCTATTTACTCTGCATTTTATTTGCAGGTATCAGATTAAAAGAGGAATGAAAACCAATGCCTACCAAGCCATTTATCATTTTCATTTCACTTCACAGTTATGTTCTACTTTGTATTAGTTTATCCCGTGAAAGCTTTAAAAAATACACCCAAAGTCTGTAACATCACACAAAGTTAAAGTTACATGGCCTCTTTGAGACTCTTTAATGTTCTATTAATTCTCTTAACAAAAGCATTCTTAGTCAGGTTTGAATTTGACATCTTAGTGTGTGAAGTGGTGAACGTGCCTCAGTGCCACGTGCAGAATGCTGAAGCGGCACGCTTTAGAACTGTGCCCCATAAAAACATGAAATGAGGGGAAACAGCAGGACAATGAGGGCTTCCTCCAGTAATAAGGGGAGGAGGGGGTGGACAAAAGATGGCTAATGTAGGACATTAGAGGCAGATCAAAGCTTCTGGATGTAAAAAAATCACTTCCTGTACTTAATATAGGACCCCCCAAAAGATAAGAGTAAACACATCAGAGACACCATGTGCAGTAATGTGCTCATAAAGCCAAGCCTCAAAAACACACAAGTGCGCGCTTCTTTTTCCCATTTTGCCCTTAGACCCCGGTTTGAACACAGCTCCTCTGTAAAAATGAGCCACAGAGTACAGTAGCAGACAGAGGGGGGGGGGGCTCTCTGGTGGCCCTCATCCCCACAGCTCTCACTCCAAGAGGTTAGAAGGCTTCAAGAACAAAAAAAAGAATAAAATCTCCAGCAGAGATTCCCATCGTAAATATGACATCTTTACAGAGAAGGTAGCACATTTCTTTAGTGTTTTCACAGGTCAAGAGGTTATTTTGTTTCCCCTTTTAGCTTAAATTTGCACACATTTAGAGAATGATTAATGTTCTTACGCAGATCCTGGTCCGTTAGATGTGTCTGTCGTCACTCTCTTTAATTTATTCCTCACTAAGGAGCTGCATCATCCTTACACACAGACGCTCACTCAGACTTAATCAGGATCCCGCCATTCCGCCCCCTTGCTGAACCTTATAGGACCAGTGAATGACTTATATGACACTGCAGCTCAAAACCTCAAACAACAATGAGACTTTTGTTCACAGCGGGTATATGTTCGGAACTTAGAAGGTTTTTACGGTGACATTGTTGCCACCCTGTCACCCTTGTTCTCCTCTGCAGTGTCCTTTCGTTTTACTGACATGCCTGGAGTTTCTCTTTTAATAATTACTTTAAAAAAACAGAGAAGTTGAGTCACAAGTGCAGATTTCAAAAACTTGTTCAGAAAGACAAACAGTGGCGTCTTTATTCCAAGATTGGGTCAAAAGGTTGGAGCTAAAGGTTCCTCCATTTGATCCAATCACTGTGATGCATACTTCACATTAACACTGTAGAAATGTAATTGTTTGCACTTAAAAATGTATTGTTTATCAGTTACATGTTGTTCTTAATGTTTCCATGACATCAATATCCTAAAGTTCATTGATTGCATTGTGTCTAGTGTCTAGTTGCTGTTCTCCATGCGGCTGTGTTGCATTATAGCAGTTCATAAGTTCATCTTTTAATTCCTTAAAATCTTCCAGTTCAGCTGTTCTGTATATTTTAGCAGCAAAGTGTTTTCGCTGTTCTGTATTTATACGCTATACATAACATGTGTTTTTAAATAAAAGCAGTGGGAGCTTTATCTGCTTAAAATTTCTGTGAAATCAAGTGACTGCAGGAGAATCTTTTTACATGTTGTCAAAGATAAACAGGAACTCCCTATGGTGAGAACAAGCAAAGAGAGCATAAAGTTAGAAGTTGAGCTAACAAATATTAAAGAATTAAAGAATAGAGATAAAATTAAGCAGATTAATGAAAGATGGTATCTATGTCCTCCAGCAGCCTAAACCTATAGCAGCATAACTATAGAGATAGCTCAGGATGACCCGAGCCACTATAGGCATTTTAAAAAACGAAAGTTTTAGGACTTATCCTAATAGTAGACAGGGCGTCTGCCTCACAGGCCAAAATTGATTGTTGATTCCACAGGATAGGAACCTGATAGTTTCCTGTTTCCTGGGACGGGGCCGCCTTTTACAGTTGCCTTTTGTATCTCTGCTTCTGTCTCCTTGAACCCCAGTCGGCCTCAGCAGATGGCCGCTCACACTGAGCCTGGTTCTACTGGAGGTTTCTTCCTGTTAAAAGGGAGTTTTTCCTCTCCACTGTCGCTACAAGCATGCTTAGTGTGAAGGATTGCATTTGAGTCAATGCAGTCAACTGGTGTTCCTTAGATTGAAAACTTTGAATCAATTTGACTGCATGATCTGGTTGAACTGTAAAGTGCCTTGAGATGACATGTGTAGTGAATTGGAGCTCTAAAAATTAACTAATTGAATTAATTGTACAGCAGTTTTCAGTTATTTCCTTCAGGTCTGGATTTTGACTTGGCCATTCTAACATAGGATATGTTTATTTGAGAACCATTCCACTGTAGATTTTGCTTTATGTTTTGGATCGTTGTCATATTGGAAGATAAATCTCCATCCCAGTCTCAGGTCTTTTGCAGCCTCTAAAATGTTTTCTTCTAGAATAGTCCTGGATTTAGCTCCATCCATCTCCCCATCAGTTTGAACCATCTTTCCTGTCCCTGCAATAGAAAAGCAGGCCCAAACCATGATGGTGCTACCACCATATCTGACAGTGGTGATGGTGTGTTCAGAGTGACGAGCTGGGCTACTTCTTTACAATATACAATTTTTTTATTGTTCCAAAAAAGTTTGATTTTGGTTTCAACTGACCAAAGCACCTTCTTACACATGTTTGCTGTGTCTCCCAGGTGGATTGTGGCAAACTTTAAAAAATACTTTTTATGGCTACCTCTAAAAAATGGCTTTCCTCCATAAAGTCTCCCAGCTCAGCTGTAGATCTCTGCAGTTCATTCAGAGGGATCATGGGCCTCTTGGCTGCATCTCTAATCAGTCTCCTCCTTGTTGGAGCTGAAAGAAGAGGGACAACCAGGTCCTACTAGATTAGCAGTGGTCTAATAGTCCTTCCATTTTAATATTATCGCTTGAACAGGGCTCCTTGAGAGGTTTAAAGCTTGCTAAATCTTTTCGTATCCAAATTTAGCTTTAAACTTCTCCACAATAGTATCTCAGACCTGCCTGGTGCGTTCCTTGTTCCTAGCTTTAAACAGACTTATGAGACTATAAGAGAGCAGGTGCATTTATACAGAAGCTAGATTACAAACAGGTGGATTCTATTTATCATCATCAGTCATTTAGGTAAACAATGAGTCATTCAGAGATCCTCACTGAAATTCTGCAGAGAGTTCTGCACTGAAACGTAAAGGGGACGACACTTTTTGCACGCCCCTTTCTTCAGGTTTTATATTTATTTAAAAGGTTTAAAAATATTCATTAAAATTTGTCTCACTTGATGAATATGTCCCACTTGTTGTTGATTCTGCACAAAAAACTTAAAATTTGAGATCTTTATATTTGAAGCCTGAAATGTGGCAAAAGGTCAAAATGGGGCCAAATACTTTCACAAGCTACTGTATGTATATATCCCATATTCATATTTATATGAATATTAAAAGTGTGTGTGGGGGGGGGGGGGGGGGGCGGGGGGCGGGGGGGGGGGGGCTTTCAGCCTTCTCTGACACCGAGGGAAAAAAAGGACATTTAACCACCTTTTCCCCTACAATACCTACTGACTTCATCTACAGCAGCATTAAACTCCAGGAATTTCAATGGCTGCAAAGAAGTAAACAAATAATATACTGATAACAACAACACCTAATATTGATATAATGTGAATAGAAAAGGACTAAAAAAATAATACATTTTCAAAACCCATTTTAAAAAAAAATAAGATACACTCATATGCATTATGTCTATGTTGCACAACAGCAGCTCATAGAGTGTGAACCATAGGTGAAAAGAGAGAGAGAGAGAGTTGGTCTTTGTCCAGTCTGGTTAAAATTAAACTTACTACTGCATGGCTCTCTCAGATTATCTCAGTATGTCCAATCAGAGAGATTAATGGTCACAAACTGCCGGTCTCTGTGTTTGCGATCTGATATCTGTAAGATGATCTCCTGTTTCTGACGTCTGGAGTAGTTTTTCTTTTGTTTTCATTTGATGACATATGACTCTCTCTTGTTTTTAAATCACTTGAATCATATTGGATAGCATATATAAGTATTTGTCAATATACTCAACTCTGGCCACACATTTCCAGTTGAGTTTAGGTCTGAACAATGATTCTTCAGTTCTAACCCATAAATATGCTTTGATCTATGCTATCCTTATGGAGTTTAGGCTGTATTTTTTGGCTTGTTGTCCTGCTGCGAGGTGCAACTCAACCCTAATCTAATCTCTTACATCTTCTTATGGCAGATTTTATATTTTCTATAGTTGTTTTCTTTCCTGAACGTTACTCTCCATGTCTAAACATTCAGTCTAGATGGACAGACATGTGCAGTGCTCTTAGAGATATATATTTTTTTATAACCAAAATTGCTGTGTTCTCTGGATTTAATACTTTGGATAATACTTTGGATTTATAGTGAAATTAGGTTAACTCTGTTTACTAATCAGGTGACTTCTAAGGGCAAATAATCCCACTGATTTCTATGTCTGGGTGAAGAGGACAAGGAGGCTAAATAACGAAGCCCAGAACACTTTGTTTAAATTTGAATACAAATAAAATCTTTAAAAATCACCTCATTTTTTAATTAAAAAAAAAAGTTAAATATTTTGGACAATGTGAATGACAAGAAACGGTGTAAAATAAGTCAGGAAGAGGTTGCAGGTGTTTTTATTTCACCAAATCTCCCTTCTCTGTATCTTCTTATTCCAAAAATCCAGAATATTCTCAAAACTTGCATACAACATAACATACATTTTTGTATATATATATTTTTTTGTCTTTTAACATGGTCGGCATTATTTGCTGGGAATTGTTTACAGCCTTTCACGGTATCAGCATTGTCACATTTGAAAGCAGCAGCAGGTGAAGCTGAATCTATGCAGACTGATAACACATCACTTTGGACAGAGAGCTGAACTCCTCAGATGTGCTTTAAATGTTCATACCAACGTAATAATCACACTGTTCATCTTTTTTTAAGCTTTTTTTGCACTTCCTTTACAAAGAAATAACACCAACACAATCATCTGTAAATATATACATTTTTTACTTTTCTGTTTCCATCGTAAAAAAAACAAAAATAACCTTCTATATTCAAACTGTCTAAATGTAGTATTTTTTTTAGCTCCTCTACATCTTTGCAGAGATAATATTAGGTGTGTGACTTCCTGCTTTATTCTTAATGTTCCATTTCCTTTTTTGGAGCAATCTGCAGCACAGGCAAAAAGAAACAGCAAAAAGAAAAACAACGTTTTAGCCTTTCTTTGTGCCTCTTTCCTGTGATTGTCCACTTATTTAGGTCACAGGAATCAGACAGGCTTAAAAGAGTCACAATTCAGATTTAGGGAACAAGACAAAAAAATATGATCTCTTGTACCAGCAGAGCAGAGAGAGAATTGGAAGAGGAAGTTCATCTCTGTGAGGGAGGAAGTGAGGAGGTGAAGTCAGGACCTTGCAGGGACGAAACAAAAATTGTTTTTAAAAAATTAGGAAACATTTATCCATTCTTAGTTGTCTAGACATTTCTGTCCTTTTTTAAGACTAAAACTACTTGAACATGCATAATCTCATCTCCTTAAAAAAGGTTTAAGACCTGAAGTTCCTGTATAGATTCTTTCAAATAAAATTATTTCACAGTGAATGCTCTAAAAGATCACCCCTTCCTTCTTAAGCCTCGCTTTTATGCCATTAGAACCCTGTAGTTTAGACACACAGACACACGTGCCTTTATTTTTAGGCGAGCAGATTGATGACATAGATTAGGACCTTTTATTTCCTTTAGGTATAGACCTGAGAAAGAAGAAAGAAAGAGTGAGATTCTCTTTCAAAATCTGATGAGTATAAGGGGCTTGCCCACGCAGAAGCTAAAAATAAACAGGGGTGGTCTTTAGGCTCAGAGGTGAGGGAATCGCAGTTTCTGGGGTTTCTAAATGCAGAACACGCAGATCTGTGCTCAAAGTACAAAAGCGAAAGGGGTTGTTGCTTTAACTTACCGCAGAGTTGAAACGGGAGGAGGAAATATAGCCGTGTTTTAGCTGAAGTTTGTTTTAGACGCATGAAGTGCAGCTGACAGCTGTCAAACTTCCTCAACATGAAAAGGGAAACCTGTCCCAGATCACAGTCATTAAATGTCTGAAAGAATTGTTTGAAGAGCAGTTTTTTTCAGGCTGTAAAGCAAACGTCTTTTAAGTTAAATCATTTTATTGTAATGAAGGTACATGTATAAAACATTAGAATACCACAAAAACGTTCACAAACAACTGGTCCATCTTTTTCGAAAGTGTAACTCATATATTTTATATAGATTCATTATACATAGAGGGAAATATTTGAAAAAATAAAAATTATCACTTATAATTTTTATTGTTTATGGCTTGAAAATTAGGAAAACCCAAAATGCAGTGTCCTGAAATATGTAAACATAGTAAAAGCTGAACAGAAAAGCCAGTCGTCTTCTATTTATGCCGATTTCTATTAACTATATCCTTGGTTGGTTCAGTATTTGCATATATTAGTACATTAATGCAGTGTGGCATTGTGGTTCCTTTGAATTGAAACTTATGTTCCTGTAATAGCACATCTACATTGTCGACTCCGTACTCGCCGTATGTCGACATGTGCCAGCGTACTTCAGCTTGTTCATACCTTAAACAAAACTTACCCATAACTTATCCAACATATGCCAATGTTTTTGCCAGATTTTCCGTACGCCAGGCCTATACTAGTCTAAATCGTCAAGGAGTGTCCGGGGCTCTACCCTTGTGTGCACACTCCTTTACTCCTTTAGTTTATTTATATATTACAATATCACAACACATGTTATCTCAAGGCACTTTACAGAGACAATTCAACCAATCCTGCACACCAAGCATGCTTGTCACTGTTGACAGGGCGAAAACCTCCAACAGAACCCATCAGCAATTACTTTTTGGTGATTTGTGACGATTACTGGGGGACCACAAAGCAGAGACAGATTCTGAAAGCAGCCTTAAGAGTTTATTGGCAAAAAAGTTTGGAGCAGAGAGTGGTGGCAGGGAGCTGGTCCACCTGATTAGATTGAGTTTATCGAGACATCAAGAAGTGGCAGGTTAGCACTACAGATTAAAGATAGTCCAGTCAAAGAAAACAAATCAGGAGTCTAATGCAGCTCTACCAAACAGGACAGAATGGTGTGGCAGCATGGTGCTGAGACAACCAGGCTTTTCAAACAGAGGGTGGATGAGCTGATGGAATGCAGGTGTCTCAGTCCACAGTACCACAGTGCAACAAGCCACGCCCCCTGGCAAAACACTGCTCCACTGAAAATCAAAAGTGAGAGCAATCCACAAACCAAACCACAACATTTGCTAGTTATTCCCTTGTGTGACAGATAAAATTTAGAGGCTCAAGAACCCTTTGCAGTTGCTTTACTTAAATAAGCATCATATTATACATTTTTACAATTTTCACATTATTTTAAAAACACTCAATTTTTGTTTTTTACTTTCTGGGAGCCATAATTATCTAAATTATAGGAAAAAATATATATTTGCACTGTGTGTAATACATCTGTAGGCTATAATATATATGGATTTTGTTTTCTGCCCTGAATAACAACAAATGCTGAACTGGCTCACGATATTAGATGTACAAGATTTTGGACTTATAACTACCTCTATTAAAAGTTTGTAATTTAATTTTCTTGCATAGATGGCAGGCTGCACGTAGGGTAACACAGCTGCCTTGCAGCAAGGAGGTTTCGAGTTCGATTCCTGGCCCATGGTCTTTCTGCATGGAGTTTGAATGTTCTCCCTGTGCATGTGTGGGTTCTCTCCAGGTACTCCGGCTTCTTCCCACAGTTCAAAAACATGACTGTTAGGTTAATTGGTTCCTCTAAATTCTCCTTAGGTGTGAGTATGTGTGAATGGTTGTTTGTCCTGTTTGTCTCTATGTTGCCCTGCAATAGACTGGCGACCTGTCCAGGGTATACAGCTGGGTGGCTGGAGATAGGCACCATCGCTCCTCAGGACCCCAGCTGGGATTAAGCGTGGCAGAAAATGGATGGATGGGCATAGATGGCATTTAAACACAGTAAAACTCTTGGGGATTTGTAAGGTCGTTCCAGAGGCTAAAATCAGGCAGCTTTGGTGTGTTTGAAATCATTGCTCTACTGTAGCTCCAAGTTGCCTCAATGTTTTTAAAGAATCTGGCTGTCTGTTTGAGATCAAATTTAGAAATGTAGATTAAGTCATTCTTCTTGGCTAATGCAATTATCTTGTTCACTACATCCGCCAACAATCTCTGAAACGACCCCACACCATGATGTCAGCCAATGATAGCATCATCTGTGTAAAAAATAGAATGACAAAACTACTGGGGATTTTTAAGGTGGCGACATTGGATATGAAACATCTACATTCCTCTGATATTTTTGTTTTACTTTTGAGATGCTGGAATCATGAATAGAAAGAGATGTCCATGTTAAGACTAGCAAAGTTTGTTTTGCATCACTTTTAACTTCCATGTTGGTATAAAACAAAAAAACAGGTAAAGAACACAGATTGATCTTTATGTTTACATATTCCTTTACTTGACATCTTGATCTTCCCTCTTGAGGTTTTATAGTCCTATTAATTGTCAAATTTGCAACTGTATTTTATAATATTAAATATTTTTTGATTATTTTTATACTTTTCCTTCAGATGTTCAGCTTAATAGGAAACAGCTTGGTGCCAAAGCTAAACCAAACCAAATATTTGCTTTATATTGTCTAGTGATGTTAAAGCATTATTTAAATACTAATCCCAAAAATGAAAAACAAAGAGGGGGAGAGGAATAACAAGAACAGAGTTGCAAAAAAAAAAAAAAAGGAAGGACTGACAGAAGAGACAGAAAGAAAACATAACGACAAAAACTAGGAAACCCGACAACCAGCTGCTACATTAAATCTTCTTATGGCCATCATAGGGAAACGATGTAAAGAGAGTCCAACACCTGCGAAACTAGCCAAAATATATATACAAACAGACCAGATAGTAAAAACATCAGCAACAAGGATATAAACAGAACTGTTTATACTGATGGCAACTAGAGAGCAACAGTGTGAGCGTGTGAAAATGCAAAAATGTGGTGGCTTTACACGGATCATGCTCAAGACCAATGAAACCAGAATCCCCACAGAGCTGAGAGGCAGGCAGCCAAACCCAGGAACACCACGCATCCAGCCTATAGCAGTAAAGAGCCAGGACAGAGCCTCTGCCAGCCCCGTCTTCCAATAATGATATTTTTCGATTAGTGTTTTACTGATAGTAATAAGCCAATATGAAGAAATATCCTTTTTACCTTTTCCCTCAGAGGGGATATTAGTCCTCTGTTTAAAGCATTTCTCAGAGAGCAGTGGGCTTTCACACTGACTAAAACACATGGAGTCATCTTGGGTGAAGGTTATTGCTCAGTGACAGTTTTAAACCAGTAATTTTGCAGCTTCAAACACCACAAACATCCCTCTCTCTAACCACCAGGCCACCACTCCCCTTTATTACAACTTAGGTTTAATATATGCTTCTTTCACATGAAATCCACATTTGAAATTGTCCTATTTTTTGTATTTAGGTCTCATCAGGACCAATTATACCTACAGACATTTAAAAAACACTAGTTCAAAGTAAGGCCTTATGCAGAGGTGTCAAGTAACGAAGTACAAATACTTTGTTAATGTACTTAGGTACACTTTTTAGGTATCTATACTTTACTCCATTACTTATTTTTCTTCTTACTTTTTACTTCTACTCATTACATTTTTACACAAGTATCTGTATTTTCTATTCCTTACATTTTTAAAACAAATGTTACTCGTTACTCTTCTCTTCAGCTTAATGTTGATAAATATTTATTTCACGCCATACAATGCAGATCACTGGCACCATCTATATCTAGTGAAAACCACTGTGATTGGATAAGTCATAGAACGCAAACACTCATTGGTTAGCTAAAGGAAATCATCAGAAGCAAACAGGTGTTCTTCAAACTGCAAACGTGAATTGTCTATGCCATGCTACAATGTTGGATTCAGAAAAAGATGTTGAAATGTTTGAAGGGTTGGACACAGGTGAGAGAGTATCGGGAGATTGAGATGGAGACCAACAAGACCTCCCTCATCCTTGTCCCTATCTCAAATAATTTTTCAAAATAGTCGAAAAATTTAGCTTTCAATTCATATGGTGGCATCTGGCTGTTTTTTTTAAAGGTAAAGAGTAAAGAGGTCAAGTTGATCCTCCAAATTTTACCAGAGTTCATTTAAACTGCAGTATCTATACTTCAAATTAAGTAACAAATGTGTGTACTTTTGACATCACCGGCCTTATGGTAGGTTACCAGGACAGAGGTCGCTTTTCACTGAATGACTCATGACAGACAGACTGACATTATCCAAAAGGCAGCTGACTCTCAGTTTGGCAGGAAATCCTCAAATAAAACCCAGATCAAACTGTTTAGCTCAATTTCCGGACAGGTTGTGCAGCAGAAACAAGGAAGTGAGCGCCGCCTTATAAATACTGTCTGTTGGGTGGTAATGGCAATGGAGGCATTCTACATTTAAGCTGTGCTGACAACTCTTTCTTTGAAACTTAGTAAACTTTAACAATTAGCCAAAATGGAGCCTTAAGTTTCATGTTTATACATTAAAAGAAAAATAAGCTTTTTTGTGATCTTCCAAAGTGTTGCTGTGTCATTTAGTTTGTATAAAAATGCTAAAAGTATGACTTATCAACTAAATATATTCTAGTATAGTTTTTTGATACAATATGATTAGAATGTTAATTTGAAAAGGTATCAGTTAATTTATAAAATCGATCCTCGCTTCACGTTTCTTGTGTAAATCTTTTCCCAAACAGGACTCTTCAGGATTTGCCGTCGCAATATAAGTCTAATAAAATGAGATGAAACAGGGAGAGTGGCTTCCAGAAGGCTCTGTACTGAGAATGCGTTTCTGCTTCTATTTTGGTTTTTACAGCTTTACTGTTTCAGTTCAGTTTTTCATTTCTCAGCCACAAAACAACAAAATACACAAAATCAAGTCTTTAGACACCACAGAGCCCAATATTCCAATTAAGATTTATTCCATGACATAACTCAGCTGCAGGATATTACGAACTTTATTTTTAACCATTTTTTAATCATTCATAGCAGTATTAGCTAACAGCAGTTTCACGCAGTTTCAAGTGAGGAACAGGCCGATGCACCAAGCAAATGCTGGATCACTGTTAGGAAGCAAATAAACCGCATTGGAGTTTATTATTTTGGAGAATTGCCCATGCATTTGTTGTCTCATTTTCTTTGTTTGAAAAGTGTCACACCAAAGCACCTGCTTTGGTTCAAATCCAGTTTCAGTGCCTCTTACAGTTGTACCAACTCTTCTCTTTTTGTACATCTGACATGACCTTTAAAAGAAAGGCGGTAGAGAAAGAGAGACGCATGGATTAGTAGACCGTCTGAAATGATAAAGGTTAACAGCTGAGTGTGAATGTTGGTCTTGTGATAGAAGCATCCACAAACACTCACCCACACATTTTAAACACGAATGTTGACTGTTTTCATGCACAAAATATCTCCTGCAGCAGACTAACAAAAGGGGCTTCCTTCGAATATGGCTCCTCTCTAAGAACAGGGTGAACTTGTAAGAGTTGATCGGAAAAAATGAAGAGGTGAGATTTCAGTTTGAGCTTTGCCTATATTGCTCACACATATTACTCAATTCTTCAGAGAGAAGTGGCAGCAGTAACTGAATTTATTCTCTCACTTCTATTCTACCAGATGTAGGGTTTATCCATTTTCACACATGGATGTGTCTGAATTCAGCTCAGTGGTGCAATAGGTGCTATGCTGCTTGACAGAAGTGTGAAAGGTCTACACAGTTGAAAAGATACAAAGTTATAGAGCGATAAAAACATTGAGTCTAAGTTGACCAGGCTCTAATCAGTCAATATGAGGGTACATGAAATAAGATATAAGTCAGTTATTATATATTTCATGAATTTGGTGCTGATGGCTGGTTTGATTGCTCATTTCATTCACCTGTCTAGGTCTGCCCTGTCTCTTATCATTGATCATCTGATCCACCTGCTCCTGCTTCTATTTAAGCCCAGCCATCAGTGCCAGATTACTCTTGAGCCTTTGGTTTAGAGAGTTTTCGAGTGTTACTATAGTGTACTGTTTGCTTGATCCTACGGAGCCCCCTGGGTGTCAGGGTAAAAAAAAAGAAAGAAAAAAAAAAGCTGGTGGAAATCCGTGGGCACAGATTGATTAACTGAACACACAGTTTTCCAATCCGTGTGTGCAGATTGAGAAACTGTGCTCTCAGTTTATTAATCTGTGCTCTCAATAAACCGAGAGCACAGTTTCTCAATCCGCAGGCACAGAATAATAAACCGAGAGCACAGTTTCTCAATCCGTGCCCATGGATTTCCACCGGCTTTTTTTGTTTTTTTACCCTGACACCCAGGGGGCTTGGTATGATCCTGACCTGTTTCTGTATTCTGACTTTTGAGTCTGCCTGCCCCTTTCTGATCTGTTTGTCTGACCTGTCTTCGGAATCCTGTTGGATTTTTCCGTGTACTGCACCTAGATCTGCCTTTTGACT
The DNA here is from genome assembly GCF_016077235.1 of Cyprinodon tularosa. Classification (NCBI taxonomy): domain Eukaryota; kingdom Metazoa; phylum Chordata; class Actinopteri; order Cyprinodontiformes; family Cyprinodontidae; genus Cyprinodon; species Cyprinodon tularosa. Next base: position 362,568 of record NW_024038981.1, on the reverse strand, counting down.
TTGTTCATTTGTTCATAATTATCCTCCGTCAGATTATTGTGGTTACTAACCTGTGTTTCTCTCCTATAGACATTCCTGTCTTAGATGCATCCTGTTTTTAAATAAACACCTTGAAGTTATCCCACTGTCCGTCTTGTCTAAATACTGGGTCCCTATGTTGTAAGTCATTACAATATGAGCTTTTGACGTCATACTCTCCCAATGTTCTCTCTAATACTTAAGGTTCCCATTCATGGTCTAAGATAGATTAATCTCTAATTTTCTCTTTGGTGTATTTGCGCCTTGTGGAGCACTAGTGACACACACAAGACTTTCATCATAAATGGATGGGTGGATATGACAATTAAAGTATGAAGACATAAAGTTATATATTACAATGTTTGATGAAATTACTAAAAGAAATGGGGGAACAAGTTTCAAGTTTACTGTTTCAGTCCAAAATGCAGCTTCAGCTTAGTGAGGTGTGTGACGTATAGCCATGAAATAAATATTTACATGGCTGGCATATTAAACACTGATTGACCCAATATTCTTCCAAACTGTAAGCTTGAGCCCTCTCTGTAGCTCCACTGCCATAAAAATATTTCCCTTTCTATTGGAATAATGACATAACACTAATCACTATCAGTTATCTAAACGGTGCAGGATTTCTGATTAGGAAAGTAATTCTTAAAAATTTCTTACCAAGATATATGTTTTATATGTACCTCTTAAATTGGCTTTGTGAATGGTTTGAACACATTTTAATTTCTCTAAATTGGTTTTAAGAGTTAATATGACCTTATAAAAAATCCATCAAGATAGGTTCTCATACATAAAATACATGCTTAACAGTGAATGCATAATCTAATGGTAATGGCTATGACCATTTTTAGTTGTCTGCAATAGACTGGCGAACATGTCCAGTGTGTACCCCACCTCTGGCCCAGTGACTGCCAGAGATAGGCTTATGGATGGATGGATGGATGGATGGATGGATGGATGGATGGATGGATGGATGGATGGATGGATGGATGGATGGATGGATGGATGGATGGATGGATGGATGGATGGATGGATGGATGGATGGATGGATGGATTGTCAGTTGTCATTTTCTTCACTTAAGTTAAAATCCACTGTCTTGGTTTAGAGTTGTTGATGTGTGTTTAACCTGAAGCTGAATTATTTTAGTGTATAAATTCTTATATTTTTAATGAAAGTTATACATTTATTCCATATGTGAGAATAATTTGACCATTACTTGAGTTCCAATCACACTCTAAACTGTTGTCCTAACATATAGCTATTTGGTTGTATGTTCACAGGAAATCATAAGACAGTCCAAAAAGTATTTAATTAAAAATGTAATAATAGAATACATATTTATGTACTACAACACATACTAGGAGATGAATCTCCAGATACACTGAGATGAATTATCTAAAATGTATTAGATTAGTTTCTCTATATTGAATATAAAAATATATATTTATTTACATTATTTATGCATTGCTAATTATGCATTAAAATTCATTAGTATTTATTACAGTGCATCATAAAAAAGTGAAACTTTCCCTCGGCTGTCACATGAATTTGTTTGATTCATTTTAAGAGGAAGTCCAGTTGAGACTAGTGTGCTAAATCAGGCTTGGGCAAATTAGTAAGGAAACTTCAGCCGAAGTTGAAGTGTATCTGCCCTGATAAGTGCTGTCCGCATAGGAAAAGGATGCAGGATGGTTCCTATCCTTTCGTTCATCTAGCATAGGGAGTTTCCAATGATCCTATCCGGCACTTAGAAGATATATGACTTGAATGAACGTATAGGCACAGCCCATCTCCCACAGCTTAACAGCAATGCATCATTTCTTCACATGTATTCTGTATGACATGCAAATATACACACCTTATATGCTGATGAAGATTCTCAGCCATCCAGGTCATAGTCATTTCGTAAAAGTTCAAAACAAAAAAATCCACTGGACTTGGTTTCCAAGATTTGAAGACGTTTCGCCACCTCTCCAGGAAGCTTTCGCAATTCAAATGTCCATGGGAATGGGAATACACACCTTATGTGCTGAGTTTTATAATAGCTTATTTATTTTTATTTTTTTTGGAGGGCTGTGGTCAGGTTTTGACTTCTATCATCACATGTGCATTTTAATTCCACAACAATATCAGTAAAGCTCAACACTGTCTGGATTAGCACAGCAGTCTGGAGTTCCTTTCCAACCCAGGATAGTGTTTCTACTGTTGGCATCACGAAAGGTGAAGGAAACTGCAGGAAGAACAAAGAGCTTTAAAAAGTTTGACACACTGAGTCACAAGATGTCTGTAATAAGTTTGGACATCAGGAAATTACCCAACTCTAATGGGCAACCCCCTGTAAAACCCTGATCCTGCAAAAAAATAAATAAATACAACAAACAACGTTGTTGTATACAACAAAGGACAAGTTTTTAATTCAGTTTCAAAACCGGATCCAAATGTAACTTTATATTTATAAGTCATATATGTTTGTTTTTTTTATTTCTTTATTTATAGCTTTTAGTTATTACAACTGAATCACCTCCAAGTGAAAAACAGGTTTCTAAAATGTATTTCTATTAAATAAAACAACAAAATCAAATATAAGCTTTCATTGAAAATGGGATCATTTGAGAAGTCTTAAACTAAAAAACTAAAGTTTTTCAAAACAGAAGTTTTGAACTCAAAGACGTGATGTTTTTGTGCAAATCTTTTTAAAGAAATTTATTTTTTTCATTAATAAACAGTGGCAGTCATATTTCTTAGATATTTTTTGCTTCAACAAAACAGGAACTGGAATGAATTAATTTCCTTCCGTTAAATTAACAAGTCGGCTAAAACTATTTTAAGAATTTTGATTAATTACTAAGTCTGGATAAGAATGGAAATCTGGTTTCTTAAAAATATTTTTTTTATTTATTTACATTAAGATTATGTCTTTTTCCTTAGTTTTTAGCATATTATAACTTGCGTATTTGTACAGTTTTACTGATCATATTGTTAACAGAGAACCCAGAGAATAAAAACAACTTCATACGAATTTGAGTTTTTTTTATACTCATTGCCCTTTAGATCAGTCTGGGTTTTTGTATCAGACATGTGGTACAAAGCGTTGAACCCACTGAACGTGACCACAACCCACAAGCTGTGTTTAAAGAACCAGTATGTGTTGAATAATCCAATACAGATTTGGTCCAATACGACTGGCATAAAATCAAATACAAACAGCATAAAAATAAAACAACAAGCCGGTCCCATCTAGGCTTAATCAGAGAAAATGACAGACGAAGTGTGCTCCTGATGTCCAGTCTTCTCCGTAGCTTTGTTTTGGTCGCTGTAACCGCAGAAAATCCCGCTTCACAAAGATAGGATGTTATAGATGGGATGAGTCTTGAACTGAATTAACCTGTGTCAAGAGGCACAGATGCACCGACTGATGTAATTGGGAGAGAATACCGCAATTTTTTATATTTTTCAATATAAAACATCACTCAGACTCTGATCGTTGATACTTTGTTCTGTGCGGCCCAGTACCAAATCACCCAAGGACCGCTGCCGGTCCGCGGCCCGGTGGTTGGGGACCGCTGGTGTAAGGAAAACAGCAGACACCTGGGAAACAACACTGTCCTCACATCATTGTTCTGTTTGGGAAGATTTTCTTTAGCGGGTAGAGAAAAACTGGTCAAAGTTTACGGGAAAATGGAACTAAATGCAAGAAAAACCCTTAAGAAAACCTGTTAGAAGCTAAAAAAGGAATTCAGTCTGGGATTGTGGAGGTTTACCTTCCAGCAAGGCAATATCATGCAAAATCAGTTATTTGGAATTTGTGAGGCCATTCCTGCTAATCCCCTTAACTCCTGGTGTCTGAGCATTAGCCACTCCCTGTCCTGAAGAATAACTACATAAGAAGCCCCTTCAGGAAGCACCTACCGTGCCAGCACTGTACTGTAAATGAACCCAGACTTTCTCTGATCAGGGAAGGCTGATGTCAGGCAGAGCGGGATATTTAAGGCTGAAAGTTGAGGGGAAGTTGCTCTTTTAGCAGCTAATCCACACAGTTTGACATCTTCATATATTTTTGTTGGATTTCAGTTATCTTGGACTTTGGCCTTCAGAGGTAGTCTGCGGCGACGACATCATAAAATGGATGGCACCAAGACAACGAGAAGCAGCTTCGCTTCGAAGTCAAGTGTTTTTCTTTGAGGTTGGAAGAGCACAACTAATTTTTCAATACTCATACTTGTACTCGTCGTCTCCCAGTTTATCCGGAACTGGGTCGCGTGGGCAGCAGACTAAGCAGAGACTCCCAGACTTCCCTCTCCGCTGACACCTCCTCCAGCTCTGTTGGGGGAAGCCCTAGGCGCTCCCAGGCCAGCTAAGAGACATAGTCTCTTCAGCGTGTCCTGGGTCGTCCCCTGGGCCTCCTCCCGGTGGGACGTGCCTGGAACCCCTCCCGAGGGAGGCGTCCTGGGGGCATCCGAAGAAGATGTCCGAGCCACCTCAACTGACTCCTCTCGAATAAATATTTAATAATATTTAGTTCTAAAGGCATTATTTCATCATATATTTGCCTATGGGTGACTTTAAAATGCTGATAAAAGCTGGAAATAGTTTCTTTAAATCAAAGCTCATTATATTGGCCTAGTCAAAGTCCAGGCCTAAATCAGGATAGGAATCGATGGAAGAACTTGAAAAATGATGTGAATAGAAGATCTCTATCCAATCGGCCAGTGCCTTACCTTGTCTTTGGCAGAAATTCAGTATGTAGATGTGCAAAGGTGGTGGAAGTTTACCTTAAAAAGATTTGGAGCTGGAATTGATCTATAAAACATTTACCTAAACGAAGCAGGATCTTCCTTTCATCTTTGTGTTTGTTTGTCACATGGTCTGTGAAGACCATGATCTCTATGAAAATAAAATAAGTCAGTCTAGTCTAGAGTTTACTCTGTATTAATAATTTTAAAATGTCCTGTACATTTAGAGGAACCTTTCAGCACTTTACAAAACCAGTAAAGCAATAAATCCACTTCTGTAGGAGATAACTTTCATTCACTCAGTTGTGATAAAGCTGCAGTTAAAGCCAGTAGTTGAAATAATGTCATGCAGGCTTCCTTATTACAAGGATGGCTTTATTACCCTTGTTTAGAAATTGTCTTCCTCATCCTGAAACAGAGACTGTAAATGTGTAAATAACCTGTGTACACATTTACAGATTGATATTCCAACAAGGAAGCGTTTAAACGAGTAAAAGATAAAGTGCAAAGTTGTATCTACCCACAGTTCCTTCTCTCTTCCCCAGTGAGTTCAAAGATAGTTTAATGAGAAAGACAGAAGCTTGCTTCCTTTTTTCCATCCTCACTTTGTAAAAGAAGGAGAGATGTAATCAGCTTCTTCGCCTGTGCTGGAAGTATTCTAGCAGCAGGTGAGGGAAAGGAAAAGGACGTAAAAAGAGAGGGAGCAGGAATGAAAGAAAAGCAGTAAATGGAACAGTCTGTACCCGTCTACGAGCCAAGCAGACACAGACAGGTTCAACCATCCAACCAGCATTCATCACCTCAAATCAGGGATAAACATCTTTAAAAAAAAATCTCTTCTCTCTTTGAGTTTTCACTATATTAGTTTCCCCAACAGTTTCTCACTGCAGTTAAAATGCGTGGCGAGTCGGACACAAACCAGCCGCCATTATCTGTAGCCTGAGCAACCAAACAACACAATTAGCTGCAGAGAAAAGGAGTAGGAAGAAAAGTAAGAAAGAACGTCTTTGTTTGGGTTTTTTTTCTTTCTCTTTTTTTCTTTTTTGGACCCTACGCTTTAACGGTGCGATTAAGTGGTTGGAAACGGACTGAAACAACAAAAACAGAGTGGAGGAAGAGAAGTGGAGGATGAGGTCAGACTGTTTTTACTGTCACGGTCGCGCCAGAACAGAAAAGTCTTTTTCGACACGAATAACAGACTCTTGATTGGCTTGTGGACCAAAACATTGAGGGGAAGAAATGATTCTCTTTTCAAAGACCCAGTTTCAGGAAATATATTAAGCTTTTGAAGCCAGTTTTATTATCAGATACATTTACAGACAGCGCAGCTGTTTCTGACACACGTAGACACAAACCGACACATTATTAAAGTTTGATTAGTTTTGATATTCAGTTCATCTGGAGCTTCCAGGAATCTTGAGTCCATGCATGTTTTGGTAACTGGAGGTGAATATTTGATTTTTTGATTTACTTTACCTTATTATCAGATCAAAATACAAGCCGCTTTTATTGTTTGTGGTGTAAAAATAAGTTTTCCTCAAATATATTTTTCTAAATAATACATATATACATATATATTAAGACAGTTGTTAACTGTGAGTGTAGGTTGCATTTTCTTCAATAAACTGTTGTCATGCAAGTTGTATCTCCTCGAAATAAAATACAAAAGAAAATGTAAAATTAAATAAAAATGCTCATAAATTTGGCCAAAAATAATAAAAGAAAACAACCTTTTTTTCATTCTGTCTGAGGTCAATGTTGAAACGGAACACACAAATACCTTATATGGAAAGTGACATCACAGGGTGAAACATCACAGGGTGAAACAACTCCTCCTAAAGATTTTATATCAATTTAGATAAGTAAAATGGCGTAAAACAAGAAAAACAGCTTGTAACTCATACGTTTTTGTCATAAACTTAAGAATCAAAGAATCACTTGATTTTAGTTTTTCCATTACTGGTCTCTGATGACAAACCATTCAACAAAACATGCATAGAGCTTCTGACCAATTCCCTGTTTCCTATCCTAAAAGGACTCCCGTCCAGCTTTATCTTAGGAAACCCCCCAAAAATCCCCAAAGATCTTCTTCTGCTTAAGTCCTGCTCACAAACCATCAACTCCCGACCATCACATTCTCTGTTTCACATTACAAAGTTCAACGACAAAGAAGAGGCACAGTGCAAAAAATCTGTTTTTTCATGAGCACAGCAGAAAAAAAAGGAACCAAGTCACTTTCCCTCTCTTTCAGCTTGTTAAAGTGAAGGCGAATCCATTTTGCTTGTGTGTGTTGGAGTGAGGTGGCTGGCTCCGGCCGCACTGTGGCTTGAGGCGCCAATTATGGCTTTGCCCAGGCAAACACTCTCCCTCGCTATGACACGCACACAGGGTGGCCCCGCAATCACTGCATGCCACATTTGAAATGGCGCCCATAATGTGGTTTTCTCATAGTTGTGAGCTGACCCACTCCAGACCAAGTGACCTGGACTGTTCCCGCCCTCAAATGGAACAAATATGAAACGATAAACATCTTAGTCGCCCAGCATTTACTCTGAAGCTTCTCTTTTTTTGAGCAAGAGAGTTAAGGTTTGTTTTTAAATCTAAGTCATATTTAAGTAGTCAAATGTCTCCCAAGTTGTCATAAATTATATCAGGTGCTCTCAGGGGTGCATGGTGGTTCCTATTACACCACGTCAGAGCTGGAGGAGGCTTCTGTTTAGACACTTTGCTGTACAGCTCCTTCCCGCCTCCTCCTCCGGAGCTCCAGATATTGTTGTTGTTGTTCATGTTACTACCAGAACCCCCTTGTTTACCTGAGGGAGGAGGCACCGGCTCCTTCCGGGCAAATGCTCCCTTGTGTGGCTTGGGGGCGGTAGCAGGTTTGGGAAACTTTGGTGTTGGAGGTTGCGGCGATCCACGACTTAGACCCAGCAGCTTAGGAGAGAGTTTTTGGTGCTCTGACGGCTTCCCCAGGTATGCGGTGTCATAAGTTGCCTCTGCTTCGTCCTGTCTCCTCTGGCGCTGAGGCTCCAAGCGGGCCTCGTCATAAACGCTCATGCTAAGGCTGATGGGAAGGCTGCTGCTTCCTTTGGCGCAGCCTTCTGGTTCATCATATATGTGATCCACAGAAGGCCCAGCAGGTGGTGAGGCCCCCTCTCCCTGACCTCCTGGAGGTCTTTTGTTACTTATAACCCCCTTTCCGCCACCTCTTCCTCCTCCGGCAGCCCCATTCAGATTCAGTGCGCCTGTCCTCTGACTCAGGTCCATGCCTATATGGTCATACAAATGTGAATACAGGTCTGGAACCTTCTTGTTGTTGCTTCCTGCGGGATGATGATCCCCGCCTGAGGCGTCGTCTCCCACAGGTCGAAGGCGTGGAGTGGGCACAGGTGGTGAGGATGGGTTCTGACCCTTGATGGTGTCCACTGGGTCTGAATAAAGGCCATCACAGCTGGGAATGAGCAAACGGACAGAATCTGCTGGCTCAGAATAAAAGCTCGCCTGCTCATCAAGCTGGAGTACAACTTTCCCTGCTGGTCCTCTAAGAGATGGGGGTTCAGGCAAACTTCTCCCTTTGAGTCCTCCTCCGACTCCCTGTCCTTTGCCTCCTCCATCACCTCCCTCCCTTTTTCCAAGCACTCCATCAGCAGAGCCCGGCTTGCTGCCGCCCGAGTCGCCGTCCGCCTCCCGACTGCTGCAGCTACTACTGTCTCCACTTGCCGCTGTCGGACCGCAGCCAGGAACCGCACTCCGTATGTGTTGCAGTGACAAAGAGCCGTCGGTGTCAAAGTTCTGGGGGCAGCTGAGATGGCGCTCCTCTACTTGAGCCTTCTGCGCCTGGATGGCCAGGTCTACCAAACTGAAGATCTCGTTGCCTTGCTTTGTATCGAAGGTAAAATTGCCAGGGCCCGAGTCGCATCGGCGTCCGGCTTCGAAGGAAAACATCACCTGGGAAAGATAAAGAGGTGAAATGTATTTAGAGTGAAAGACACAGCAATAGGGATGAGCTTTTGCAAATGTTCACGGGGTTAAATGTAAGACAGTTGCATCTTTAACCGACTTTTAAACTCGCCTTTTTCCCTGACGAATGACACGTTACCATGGAATGCTAACAATAACTCTCTCTAGTTCCTGACAAAAACTCAAATAGTAGCAGTACAGTTTTTAATTATGAATTCAGAGGAGGAAAACATGTAATAATCATTTTAGGTGGAAACAATTTCCTGCGACATGCAGAGGAAGTATTTGTTTGTTAAACTGGGCATGAACTGTACGATTTTTTTGCCCTTTTTGGGACGATTTTCCAGTCGTGTGAGAATATTTTGGATCGGGTCAAGTTTGAGCCTCATCGTGCTTCCTGCGTTGTGTAGTATACAAGGGGTAATGAGGGGCGTCCTGCCTTGTGTAGTATACAGGGGGTAATGAGGGGCGTCCTGCGTTGTGTAGTATACAGGGGGTAATGAGGGGCGTCCTGCCTTGTGTAGTATACAGGGGGTAATGAGGGGCATCCTGCATTGTGTAGTATACAAGGGGTAATGAGGGGCGTCCTGCCTTGTGTAGTATACAGGGGGTAATGAGGGGCGTCCTGCGTTGTGTAGTATACAGGGGGTAATGAGGGGCGTCCTGCCTTGTGTAGTATACAGGGGGTAATGAGGGGCGTCCTGCCTTGTGTAATATACAAGGGGTAATGAGGGGCGTCCTGCCTTGTGTAGTATACAAGGGGTAATGAGGGGCGTCCTGCGTTGTGTAGTATACAAGGGGTAATGAGGGGCGTCCTGCGTTGTGTAGTATACAAGGGGTAATGAGGGGCGTCCTGCCTTGTGTAGTATACAAGGGGTAATGAGGGGCGTCCTGCGTTGTGTAGTATACAAGGGGTAATGAGGGGCGTCCTGCGTTGTGTAGTATACAAGGGGTAATGAGGGGCGTCCTGTGTTGTGTAGTATACAAGGGGTAATGAGGGGCGTCCTGCGTTGTGTAGTATACAAGGGGTAATGAGGGACGTCCTGCGTTGTGTAGTATACAAGGGGTAATGAGGGGCGTCCTGTGTTGTGTAGTATACAAGGGGTAATGAGGGGCGTCCTGCCTTGTGTAGTATACAGGGGGTAATGAGGGGCGTCCTGCGTTGTGTAATATACAGGGGGTAATGAGGGGCGTCCTGCGTTGTGTAGTATACAAGGGGTAATGAGGGGTGTCCTGCGTTGTGTAGTATACAAGGGGTAATGAGGGGCGTCCTGCCTTGTGTAGTATACAGGGGGTAATGAGGGGCATCCTGCGTTGTGTAGTATACAAGGGGTAATGAGGGGCGTCCTGCGTTGTGTAGTATACAGGGGGTAATGAGGGGCGTCCTGCGTTGTGTAGTATACAGGGGGTAATGAGGGGCGTCCTGCGTTGTGTAGTATACAGGGGGTAATGAGGGGCGTCCTGCGTTGTGTAGTATACAAGGGGTAATGAGGGGCGTCCTGCGTTGTGTAGTATACAGGGGGTAATGAGGGGTGTCCTGCCTTGTGTAGTATACAGGGGGTAATGAGGGGTGTCCTGCCTTGTGTAGTATACAGGGGGTAATGGGGGCGTCCTGCCTTGTGTAGTATACAGGGGGTAATGAGGGGCGTCCTGCCTTGTGTAGTATACAGGGGGTAATGAGGGGCGTCCTGCCTTGTGTAGTATACAGGGGGTAATGAGGGGCTTCCTGCCTTGTGTAGTATACAGGGGGTAATGGGGGCGTCCTGCCTTGTGTAGTATACAGGGGGTAATGGGGGCGTCCTGCCTTGTGTAGTATACAGGGGGTAATGAGGGGCGTCCTGCATTGTGTAGTATACAGGGGGTAATGAGGGGCATCCTGCCTTGTGTAGTATAAAGGGGGGATTTTTGTGGGGCGTCCCTGCCTTGTGTAGTATACAAGGGGTAATGAGGGGCGTCCTGCATTGTGTAGTATACAGGGGGTAATGCGGGGCGTCCTGCCTTGTGTAGTATACAGGGGGTAATGAGGGGCATCCTGCATTGTGTAGTATACAGGGGGTAATGTGGGGCGTCCTGCCTTGTGTAGTATACAAGGGGTAATGAGGGGCATCCTGCATTGTGTAGTATACAGGGGGTAATGAGGGGTGTCCTGCCTTGTGTAGTATACAGGGGGTAATGGGGGCGTCCTGCCTTGTGTAGTATACAGGGGGTAATGAGGGGCGTCCTGCCTTGTGTAGTATACAGGGGGTAATGAGGGGCGTCCTGCCTTGTGTAGTATACAGGGGGTAATGAGGGGCGTCCTGCCTTGTGTAGTATACAGGGGGTAATGGGGGCGTCCTGCCTTGTGTAGTATACAGGGGGTAATGGGGGCGTCCTGCCTTGTGTAGTATACAGGGGGTAATGAGGGGCGTCCTGCATTGTGTAGTATACAGGGGGTAATGAGGGGCATCCTGCCTTGTGTAGTATAAAGGGGGGATTTTTGTGGGGCGTCCCTGCCTTGTGTAGTATACAAGGGGTAATGAGGGGCGTCCTGCATTGTGTAGTATACAGGGGGTAATGCGGGGCGTCCTGCCTTGTGTAGTATACAGGGGGTAATGAGGGGCATCCTGCATTGTGTAGTATACAGGGGGTAATGTGGGGCGTCCTGCCTTGTGTAGTATACAAGGGGTAATGAGGGGCATCCTGCATTGTGTAGTATACAGGGGGTAATGTGGGGCGTCCTGCCTTGTGTAGTATACAGGGGGTAATGAGGGGCGTCCTGCGTTGTGTAGTATACAGGGGGTAATGAGGGGCATCCTGCCTTGTGTAGTATACAGGGGTAATGGGGGCATCCTGCCTTGTGTAGTATACAAGGGGTAATGAGGGGCGTCCTGCGTTGTGTAGTATACAGGGGGTAATGAGGGGCGTCCTGCGTTGTGTAGTATACAGGGGGTAATGAGGGGCGTCCTGCGTTGTGTAATATACAGGGGGTAATGAGGGGTGTCCTGCCTTGTGTAGTATACAGGGGGTAATGAGGGGTGTCCTGCCTTGTGTAGTATACAGGGGGTAATGGGGGCGTCCTGCCTTGTGTAGTATACAGGGGGTAATGAGGGGCGTCCTGCCTTGTGTAGTATACAGGGGGTAATGAGGGGCATCCTGCCTTGTGTAGTATACAGGGGGTAATGAGGGGCGTCCTGCCTTGTGTAGTATACAGGGGGTAATGAGGGGCGTCCTGCATTGTGTAGTATACAGGGGGTAATGAGGGGCATCCTGCCTTGTGTAGTATAAAGGGGGGATTTTTGTGGGGCGTCCCTGCCTTGTGTAGTATACAGGGGGTAATGAGGGGCGTCCTGCATTGTGTAGTATACAGGGGGTAATGCGGGGCGTCCTGCCTTGTGTAGTATACAGGGGGTAATGAGGGGCATCCTGCATTGTGTAGTATACAGGGGGTAATGTGGGGCGTCCTGCCTTGTGTAGTATACAAGGGGTAATGAGGGGCATCCTGCATTGTGTAGTATACAGGGGGTAATGAGGGGTGTCCTGCCTTGTGTAGTATACAGGGGGTAATGGGGGCGTCCTGCCTTGTGTAGTATACAGGGGGTAATGAGGGGCGTCCTGCCTTGTGTAGTATACAGGGGGTAATGAGGGGCGTCCTGCCTTGTGTAGTATACAGGGGGTAATGAGGGGCGTCCTGCCTTGTGTAGTATACAGGGGGTAATGGGGGCGTCCTGCCTTGTGTAGTATACAGGGGGTAATGGGGGCGTCCTGCCTTGTGTAGTATACAGGGGGTAATGAGGGGCGTCCTGCATTGTGTAGTATACAGGGGGTAATGAGGGGCATCCTGCCTTGTGTAGTATAAAGGGGGGATTTTTGTGGGGCGTCCCTGCCTTGTGTAGTATACAAGGGGTAATGAGGGGCGTCCTGCATTGTGTAGTATACAGGGGGTAATGCGAGGCGTCCTGCCTTGTGTAGTATACAGGGGGTAATGAGGGGCATCCTGCATTGTGTAGTATACAGGGGGTAATGTGGGGCGTCCTGCCTTGTGTAGTATACAAGGGGTAATGAGGGGCATCCTGCATTGTGTAGTATACAGGGGGTAATGTGGGGCGTCCTGCCTTGTGTAGTATACAGGGGGTAATGAGGGGCGTCCTGCGTTGTGTAGTATAAAGGGGGTAATGAGGGGCATCCTGCCTTGTGTAGTATACAGGGGGTAATGGGGGCGTCCTGCCTTGTGTAGTATACAGGGGGTAATGAGGGGCATCCTGCCTTGTGTAGTATACAGGGGTAATGGGGGCGTCCTGCCTTGTGTAGTATACAGGGTGTAATGAGGGGCATCCTGCGTTGTGTAGTATAAAGGGGGTAATGAGGGGCATCCTGCCTTGTGTAGTATACAGGGGGTAATGGGGGCGTCCTGCCTTGTGTAGTATAAAGGGGGTAATGAGGGGCATCCTGCATTGTGTAGTATACAGGGGGTAATGAGGGGCGTCCTGCCTTGTGTAGTATACAGGGGGTAATGAGGGGCATCCTGCCTTGTGTAGTATACAGGGGGTAATGAGGGGAGTCCTGCGTTGTGTAGTATAAAGGCGGTAATGAGGGGTGACTAGCCTCTCAGGACCACCTCCTGATCAGGACTCAAAAGGTGAGGAGAAGATCAAACATGGTTGAACTTCAGTCGGCCCCCGTGAGATGTTCTTGGGCAAATCCTGCTGTTGATGCAGATCTTTGAGCCAATTTACCACGACCTCTAGTACTACGCATGTGCAAAAAAGGGAATTCTTCTTCCAGATTGACAAGTCTGACGAGTACCCTAGTTTTTGGACGTGCAGTGTGAGCAGGTAGATCGCATCAGAGCGTTGGGCCTTACAGTGTAAAAATATACATTGTGAGCTGTAAACTTTTAAACCCTGTGGTTTCATCCTACAGTTTGAGCTGCAGCTTAGTACAACTATTAAAATATCGTACAGTGTGTGCCCAGCTAAAAGCAACAGGGAAGCAAGAGAGAGCAAGACTTTCATCAGCTAATGGGAAAGTCAAAGAGTGAAACCAAATTTAAGCCTCTGTCTGGCATAATACATGTAAATATTTCCCAACACAAAGTTTGAAGCACAGGCATCTATTGGGAAATGCCATAAGTTAGGTGGGGTTCCACATTCTGTTTTGATATGTAGCTTCGGAGATTGCATTTTTGACTTTGCTAATCATGTTAAACAATATCATAAAATATTTATTCTATCTTTTTTTTTTTCTTTTTTTTCAAATAATGCCACTACTCTGTCATGCATGCAGTGTAACATCATTTATGTTCCGGATATTAATAAAAAAAAATGCTTGCTCATAGAAAAAATTATTATGTGTGCTTGTTTATGTTATATTTTAATTAAGCTCTTTAAAAGATTAAATTGGTTGAGAGCTAAAAATCAGTCACATGATTCTGATCGCTGCACTAGAGTGGATGAAGGTCAGACTTTACATGAACCGAGACAAACCAAACAGCCAGTTTTAAAGGTCATCTGTAAGTTTTAGATCGTGTACTCGATCTGTGAAACATCAAACTGACACAAAAACCACCACAAACGGAGCAGCTAAAAATAATCTGACCACATCTATGCTATTCATGCTTCCTCCTTATGATCACTGTAGAAGCCAAAAAACTTCCTCTCTACGTTTTCTGTGGGGTTTTTGTGTTGTTGTTTGCCCGTGCACTCACCCGGTCCCTGCCGTATCTTCTTAGCAGCTTGTAAGGCCAGACCAGGACGTTCCTTTTCGTTTTAGGCTCCTTTAAAATCAGCGCCTCGTTTTCCGCTTTCAGCCAGTAGCTCCCTGCGAGCCCGCAGCGCTCAGACGCCTCCGTACGTTGAACAGTCACCCAGAACTCATTCACTGTTGAGAAAAAAAAGGTCAATTAGGGCCTGTGTTGCAGTGAGCAGCCAATTGTCATATGAGAAACACTAAGCCATATTCTTACCCTCCTCCCTTGAGTAATAGATGAGGTTTTCAGACATCTGCAGGTCCTTGGATCCATTACAGTCTGTCAGGCTAATGCCAGTCCCCCCCTGTTGCTCAAACAGACAAAGTCAACAACATGAGAGAGACATCACGTTATATTTATGTTAAGCTATTTCTGCACAGGTTGCTTTATCGTGTTTATTGCTTTAAAAGACCAAGGATGGACACCTGGAAATTAGGTAGACAGAGACAGAAAGAGCAGACAAATGCATTCGACACACACAAAGGAAGTCTTAAAAAATCCTTCCACCCACGTCTTAGTCACTGGCAGACGGCTCGTATTTCCTTTAAGCAATCAGATGAGTGAACTGGTCATCCTGTTTTCAACAACAACACAAAAAAAGGAGAGCAGAGCGGCAAAGATACCTGAAACGCAATGTCACACATGGTGTCCATCCACTCCTTCGCCGTGTTCTTCTCTGCCGCGAACACATGCGTCTTGTCGTTTGTTTCCACACAGAAAGCTGCCATGTTATCTTTAGGGCAGCTTTCGGTCAGAGCGGGCAGAATAGAGATGCACTCCGACAGGCGGATGATCTTCTTGTCCAACTTCCTGGTCTTCTCGTTGGAGCTGCTTCCCGAGGCCCCGCTGGAGCTCCCTCCTCCCGAGTCGAAGAACTCGAGGCGAGCTATGCCGTTTTGGCTGGCAGGGTAGAGGACAAACCAGTTTTTCTTCCATTTCTAATGGAAAGAAACAAAATGAAAGAGTTCATAAAAAAAATATAGAGGGAGGGGATGCAGTACCTGCTTAGACAGTCAACACTTCAAGGTAATTCTAGTATAGAGTCCCATATAATTTCAATAAAAAAAATCCACCATCAGGTCTCCACTGTTTCCATTTAATCATGAGTCAGATTTCATAAAATTCATCTGGGCCTTTAAGTTTTGATAAAGTGAAATATATTGAAATAAGCTGCAAAATAAGACTGAAAGTTGAATGTTATGCACGGTTTGAGCACTTTTATAACGTAATAACCATCTTTTGCCCAGACATGTACACTGTTCTCAGACTGTCAGTCACTTTTGATTCAAAGGGATGTAAAAATAGGCATTTACTTAAATTAGACGGTAAGCATCGAACACAGCAGCGTTTTTTTTGCCATTACGTCATCCCTGATCTGCTGCTCTGTGGGTGGCTCTTCTCTCAGACAGCAGAGCTCGTCAAAGCGCAAGTACAGCTTTACAGACAAGTGCAAAATAAATGTCCCTCATTTCGTCCCTGTTGAGACAAATGGCTGGCCGAGTACACCGTATGCAAAGCTGATGAGCATATGAGTTTCTGCCTGTGACAAACGTGACACAAATCTCAAAGGGTATATGACACAGGAACATTTTAAAGTTAATTTATCAAGTTGACTGAGTTGTTTTTTACGCTGGTAAAGGGTGATATAAGGCGTGGATATTTTTAAAAGCCAGCAACCAGCTTTCCGCTGAGTCACTAAGCCGAATTCTGTCATGCAGAGTCATTTTAAAGACACTTTCAAAGACTGACATGCTTATTTGCTAAGAAACAAGGAACTGCTGAAATGCATTTACAGCAAAACATGAAGTGACACAAAAACAGGAAGAAGAAAAAGATTAGAAAACATTTTTTGGTTTATGAGACAGCTGATGTTTAATTTCATTGCTGCAATGAAAAGAACAGAAACGAATACTTTCTCACTCATTAGGGATGAGTATTGGCATAGGTGTTCCGATATGATAATTGTCGCGATACTTGGGCCACAACGCAATATTATCACGATATTGCAATATCGCTTTATATTGCAATAATTGTCCTGGCTATCAAAATTTTATTTATAATAAAAAAGGAAGTGACGTTTATGCTCATCAGAAGATATTGATCATTTAGTTATTTTGGTTTCCGTGTTGGTTGGGTTTGAGTCAGTCCACGCCTTCCACTGTGACTGACTAATCTACAGTTATGGTGCTGCGTCACACAACAAAAAGGCTCCATGGTGCTATCTGCCAGTGTGACGGTGGAGAGGTAGCACATCTCCCCTCATGTTAGGTGAAAATGCTTCTTTTTTTATCGATACTAGGAACTGAAAGATCAATATTACATTGGGCAGCCAAAAATCATGATATATCGCCAAATCGATTTTTCCCCACATCCCTATCACTCTGAGTTTCTTTTTTCTTTTTCTTTTTCTTTTTGTTATAACCAAATTTGTTGAGTTTTGCTCAAAACGTGTCATGGTTTTGGTTATGTTATGCTTTACTTTGCTCCTTGTTTTCTAGTTTTTATTGGTTTAATTCCTATTTTGTTATTTCTAGATTTGTTAGTTCTCATGTTGTCCTCTGTTGCCCTCGTGTGTGTGTGTGTGTGTTCCTTTCCCCTTGGCTCCCTCGTTGTCTCCTCACACCTGCTCCTTGTCAGCTCGTTAGCCCTCCCTTTGTCTCTGTCAGCTATTTATGCTCTCCCTCTGCTCTCACTCTTTGTTGGTTCCTCTGTTGTTGCTGGTCCTGTCATCGCTGCAATTGTCTCCCCTCGTCTCTCCCTGGCTCCTTCTACGTGTTTGCCCTTGATGTCTCCATGGTTCTGGTCTGTTACTTTTTAGTTGGATTTTTGGACTGCCTTTGTTAACCATTTTCATAATTAAACTACAAGTATTCACCTCTGCCTCTCTGCCTCTGCATTTAGGTCCTCCAAACCTCAACCAAACCCTGACAGAAGGAACCAACAAAGAGTGAGAGCAGAGGGAGAGCATAAATAGCTGACAGAGACAAAGGGAGGGCTAACGAGCTGACAAGGAGCAGGTGTGAGGAGACAACGAGGGAGCCAAGGGGAAAGGAACACACACACAAGAGGGCAACAGAGGACAACATGAGAACTAACAAATCTAGAAATAACAAAATAGGAATTAAACCAATAAAAACTAGAAAACAAGGAGCAAAGTAAAGCATAACATAACCAAAACCATGACAAAAGGAGAGCTATCGTAATATTACAGTTTAAGCAATTGTTTCTAATCTGTGTCGTTACTTTCTTTGTTTAAAAGGAAAAAAGAAAAAAAAATCATAAAATCACATGAAAAATGGATGCCTTTCCTAATTTATCAACCCTCTAGCAAACTAAATAGGAATAAAATGGATAATGAGAGCATGATTTTTATTATTTTAACTTAATCTTGGGTCACAGAATGTTTTAAGACACATGCTGAAGTTTCAGCTATGTTGCTGCAACAGGGTGTGTAAAATTATTCTGAAATGTCGGTGAGAAGGTTCAAAATTAAACAATGGGTCGGACATAAAAGGCACCTCATAGATGTTGAACAGGAAATTGCATCATGTATATAGAAGATGATAATGGCTTCAAAACTAATTAATTTTTAATATGTCTGCTTACATACCAGACAGCAGCACCACAAACCGAATAAAAATATCAAACCACCGAACTAAACCTTCCAAGTTCAGCCTAAAGGTATAAAACTACCACCTGGTTACTAGCCTGGGTGCCAGTCCGAACTTAGTCCCGCCCACAAGGTTTGAGTTCGGGGAAGTTCGGTCTGGCTCTGCTCCATAGTAGCGCGAGTATTAAAGCCCACTGTCAGGCGATCCAATCAAATTGTCAGGGCGGGCTTTATACGATGATGGACAGATGATCAAGAGTAACGTTATCAACCACGTGACCAAAGCGCGCTTGGGTGACAACAATAATGGCTGCCGCTGGAGAGTTTGGGTGAGTAGATTCTGCTATTAGGTCTATTCTAGAAGATATCGACAGCAAATTAATTTTAAAAGAGGAACAGAGAAACGCGATCAAGTCTCATCTTCTTATTCTAGGCGTGAAACTGCACGCTTTGATTTTTGTGGACAACAACTATGCCTCGCTTAAGATACGTCACGCACTCCGTTGCTCTTATTGGTTGTAGGTCTATCCAATTGAGTGCAGAGGCATTTTTTTTCCTGGTTCGTTCAAAACACGCCCCATAATCACAGCTCTATGGAGCGGTATCAGACTCATATTCTGACTAGAATTGAGTCGGACTACGTCAGGCTACCTGGTTACCTCAAAAAGTCCAAAACAAAATATAAAAAAATGAATTAATGAGCTCATTTTCTGTTTTCCTCCATATTTAGTTTTAAAAAGAAAGGAGAAATAAAAAAGCTCTGTTTTTCTATAGTATTTTATGAAACAAATTAAAAAATGTATTATTCATTGTTGGTTTTAATAAAATAATAAATAAATTAATGATACACAGATTATTTTCAGGGACACATCACTAGCCGATATTGATTGCTCATATTAATACTGCTGTTATGTTGCAATAACCAGTTTTTACTGGTCTAGTTTTACATATCAGATGGGTACCGATATGTACGTCCATATTGTGTATCCCATGTTTATTTAGTTTTTAAAATCTAAATATGTCCACCCTGTTTTATGACGCCCCACAACCAGCAAACTCTTTGAATTCTCCAACCACCCACATCTCCTCAGACCACCTAGCTGAGCTGATCTCTGAGAAAGATTTAAATAAGCCTTATTAGTGTCAGAAGACCAATAAAGCACAATGACCTGCCAATGTCTCCCCCTCATGCTTAACAGTCTTTGACCTCCATCTTCCCTCGGATCTTCACCAAGTCTCTGCAGCTGTGTGATCATCTTCGTCTTTCTGAAGCATCATCACAGCTGGACCCAGTGCAGTTTGATGCAGTCAGCTTGGACCTACACCACCTCTACCGCCTAGATTTGTGCACGTCCGTATACTTTTATACTTCAGTATTCAGTCTGTACCATGTTCTTCAATCAATGTTTGGTGTGGCTCATCCACAAAACAGGAAACGCTCAAACTACAATTAACAGTTAGTTGGTTCTTCCATCCAATCATATATGCTTTTTTCAGAAAATCTTTTTCATAAACATTCTTATTCTTGGACATTGCTTTAACTTAGTTTGTTCCATAGTTTTACACTTCATTAAATACACAGTCGTTTCATTTTTGTTTGAGCATATAGGATTTTTAGGTCTAGCAAAAATAATTTCAAAAAGAGAACAAGGTCATTAGTATATTAAGCCTAAAATTTAGAGTTGTTGGACTTTTTTAAAGGTAATCAAGAAGTATTGGTAACATTTGCCTTATAGCTGAAGTGGTTAATATATTATGACATTTTAGAGTGCAGGTTAAAATCACAGTTTTTTGTGTAGTTTTCCATCCCCTATATCACTATAGAAATTAATCATCTGATAAAGTAGTGACAGTAAATTTAAGTTTGGGACATCATTCGAGAGCAATTAAGATCTATGGCCTGAGCTGAAAAAACATATCAAATGTTAAAAGGAATAAAAAATGGTGATTTCACAGCTTTGATTTGAACTATGCCACTTTTATAAGTATATATAATTAATATTCTTTATATTCTAGGGTCTAACTCTGGGGTCTGCAACCTATATAATCCAAAGAGCCATATCTATATTCAGTCCAGCTAATGAAACAAGTTTACAGCTGCAAATATTATGTGACCTTTTTCTTAAAAGAAAAAAAAGATAACTTACGTTTTAATAAAATCTCCCAAAGGAATTCTATCACTGTTTTAGGTTTATACATTTTTAAGGTTTTAAAGAGGAAAAAGAAATTTGGGAAAAGAGAATAAATACACTTCCAAGTATTTGGAGGGGGGAAAAAAGAAAATTTTTCCTTTCTCAAAAAGATAAGAAATACATATTTCAGTTATATTTAGAGTCAATTTATTTAGGAAATTCAATGCTATGTGTCAATGGATAAAATGCCAACCCGCATTAGTTTGCATTTCTATTTTTCCAAAGATTAGCTATAGCTGTTTTTCATTTTTTAGTCAAAGTGATAAAGAGCCATTGTTGAGTGTCTAAATACACCTGGTGAAGCTAATTGACATGCATCCAGGTTGATGTTGAATAAATGCATTGTGGAAATGTAGTGTGTATCTGTGGTACACATGCGGACATATTTAAATAATTTCAAATCCAAAAAGAGCATTTGCATGTGACTGAATGCATTTTTTCATCCATTATAGAACACTAAAAAATACCCAAGACTCAACTAGCTTGTTTAAAAAAAAACTATCATGTACTAATTATTGCTTGAGCCACTAAAGAGCTAATGCTAAATCCCAAAACTTTTAGATGCAGCAACCATTTGGCAGATTATATCCTTGTCACACTAATTTCCTTTTTTAATTTATGCAAAAACAATATCAAACTGTATCTAAAGCTGTTATCAAGTCAAATAATAAATAGATCTCAATGATTTTTAATTATTTACTACATTAAAGTCATACTACAAACAGCAGTATTCTGTAATAACTAATGATTATGTGTCATAAATACTTTGATATAGTTACAGCTGGATTGTAAGTCACAGGGAACAGAGAGAAATAGTAATGGAGAGATAAAAAGTTTAGCATTAGGTGCGAAATTTTGATGTCTTTTCTCAGGGTTTATACCACAGCTTACAGGAAAAATAGCAAAATTATGAAGTATCCCTGCTCCTTTGTAGTAATAAAATATGCAACATGCCACTTTATTTGTTTTATCTGTCCATAGATTGCAAAGCTAATGTTCAGGGCAAGTCAGTTTATTTTTGGACTAAATCTGAAATCTATAAAACCCAATATGTTGTCAACTTCTAGTAGAAAAAAAGGTTCAGCAGATGTATAAGTCAGACCACTAACAGTGGGGGATCAGATTGAAAGAAAGTGAACGGTTATATTTTAGTCAAAATGATCCCTCCAGGTCTTTATTTTAGCCGCTGAGGCTTCATGTAGGTGGAGTGTGGTGATACAGCAGATCTAGTTTGACTGGTGCTGCACGTTAACATTTGTTTGAATCAGCAGGAAGAGACCACATGGATGATATTAGTCAGCACATACACATTTACCCCTTAAATCACAAGCTGGTTATTTGAACAATTTCGCAGCTGTGGAAGTCTCAAACAGCCATTAATCGTTATTATTATTTTCTTTTTGCTTGTCACGTTCTAGTGATTCTGCAGAAAGAAATCTACCAGATAGTTTTAGTTATCCAAACTCCAAATGTATATTTTTAGACCTAAAGGAATTTCTTCCACCTTTCTTCTTACTGCTTTGAAAAGCTAAACGACTTAATACAAGCTACTGAATAATGAGGTGAACATAATTATCTCTTCAAATATTTACGTCTTTTAATTAGAAATGAAAGAGGATGCAACTAGATTCACATCAAACGCCTAACTTCTTATTAATCCATGAGAAAATGTGAACTTAATGAAAGGAGATCAAACATTACGTGTCTTTGAGATGTGTTTAGTGTGTTCTGGGTTTTCACTATTTAATCTGCATCAAAATCACCTTTTCAGTTCATAACCTGTAAAAATCTGCACATTTCTTTAGCTTAAAATAACCTTGGTTATGCTTCAAATTAGTAAATCTATCTATAAGTGCATATATTTCATTATAAAATAACATTACTTGAACTTTCAATAGATTACAGCTATTTCTGAAAGCTTCTTCACCTAGAATATAAGTGATAAACAACTTTATGAAATAATTAAAAGCTTTTTAATGAAATGTTTTAAATATCCAACAAATATCAGTGGAGACCCAACAGAACCATGTGATGTACTGTTTGTGTTACAGTCAAGTCAACAGCGTTTGTCTGTAAATTTACACCTAATTTAAAAGTTAAATAATTTAATGTTTCCTCAGCATATATTACATTATAATAACACCTAATTACAACAAATCCACAAAAGGATTTATTATAATGTGTTCAATCCTTGTTTACAGATGTTTAATCTTTATTGAAAAATCATAAATAACTATACAAATTTTCTAAAATAAAAAACAGAAGAGATCTGATCTGACCCATGGCTTCATGTCTGTAAACGACACACAATCTGAACATTCAACAAAGATTAGAAGCAGCTAAAACATCACTTTAATTTATTGTGACCATTTATTTTATCACTCAAAGGGGCAAAATTACTATAACTTGAAAGAGTCATACTTATCAAGTCAATTAAATTGGATTAGTTTGTCTATAAAACTGAAGTCCCAAACAATTCGTCTTGAGTTAAATCTAAAGAGTCAAGTCTAGTTTTAGTCACTGCTTTTGCAACATGTGTTTTTCTCTTTGAAAACCTAAAAAACAGCAATAAAAATTATGTTTAAATGTAAATATTTATCAGAAAATCATGAGCTTTCTTGTCATTAAAACGTCATCTAATCCTTGCGGCTCTAAATTGGTTTATTCAGCTGGACTGATCACAAAAAATTACTCTTTGCATTGCAAAGGTTGCAGCTCATATTCTGCATATGAGGACTTTTCATGCTTCATAGCCCCTGAAAGGGTTAAAAACACATTTCGCATCAGAGCTTTATCTTGTTTTACCCTAAGGAAACAACGGTTAACAATGACAACTTCCTCCAAGGGGACAAACAATGCAACACTGAACAAAAACAGAGAAGGCAGGTGTGTTGGTTAGCACACGTTCATATGCATATATTTACAGGAAAAACCCTTTTTTTCCAGTCCAGCTTCATTTGGCAGTCCCAGCAGACCATGCTTCTTTGTATCACGTTAGTCACAGAGTTTAGCTATGCCGCTACAGTTACTAACAAAGCTGAATGACAGTCAGACAGAAAGAGAAGAAGCTTGTGACAGGAAGGTCAGCAGTTTTTTTTTTTTTCATAGCCTTATAACCAGCTGGGAAAATCCAGCTGAAAGAGGACAAATGAAAAACAGCTGCAGAACTTTATATCGGCTCTAAATCAGAGGGATGTTCCCTTTACTTAACCGTCTGATAATAGTTAACTTATAGCTATTGTAAAAAGAAGGCATCTGGATTTCAACATGACCTACATGTGGGTCAGTGTTTGTCTGGGGAAACTACCATCATATGTGACTGTGTAAGAAATGCCATGAGGGATATTTGTTGGTCCAATATGAGTTACTTTGTTTAAAAAAAACACACATAAGATCAATTTAGAAACTAAAAAATATGCTGCTTTAAGAGTTGTGTAGGTCGTAGCAACACTAGCAATCGTCTATACAAGATAGTAAGAGAGAGTCACCATTTGAATGTTAATAATATCATTATAAGTCTAGTTATTCCCAAATATGTCAACATTTCAGCTAGAATCTAACTGAAAAACAAACACAAAAAACTAAATCAACACCCCTCCATCAATTATAGGGATTTATGGTAAAGCCAAAGAGATCTAGTCTTTAACAGGTTCTTCATATGAATTAAAGGTATAGTGGAGGATATTAGCAAATTTTTAAAAAGTCCTGTCCTCTCCACTGAAAAAAAAAATGCATCTGCGCCTAATGCACATGTCAGAGTGTGAACAAGCACATTTCTCCTCATGCACCCTCTGTTTAAAAGTTGCTGTTTGCATCGCTCATACAAACTTACTTTTCAAATGTTGATTAGCAATTTTTCACTATGTCAGATTTAACACCGGTAAGTGAAAATGGGGACGAGCCTTAAATAAACATATCAGAATGAATGAAAATTAGGAGGACCACTTATTTTGATGATCCACCAGCAAAAAGAACATCCTCCACTATACCTTTGCCTATAAAAAAAAAACATGACTAGTATAGAGAAGCATGGTTTTAAAACCTAAACACTCACTTTTGGTTTCTATTAAAAAAAAAAAGGAAAGTCGCAGTCACATGCTGCTAATTAAGTGTGCTTAAAAAAAAACAACCTTCAGCAAGTATGTAAACCCATTACTGTATCACAGCAGTGCTTTAAGTAGATTTTATTTATTCTGGGCCATACAGATGCTAAAGCGGAAAGACATCAGTAAAGACCTTAGATAGGTTAGTAGCTGTCTATCAAGGCCTTCATGGCCATTTCCAAACTATTTCAAACCAATTTTTAAGGCTGTAATAGAATTATTCAAAAGCTGAAACCAATCTAAGGCAACACATCAGAGAAATTACAGAAAATACGTATCAAGCTCTTAACAAGAAGGGTAAACCCAACAAAATACCCAACATGGTACAATTAAGAAAACAGTGTCGGTCTGACTAAAAGCTTTTTGGATCTTCTGAGCAAACCGAAAGACTTCTCTAACAATGGCTTATGGGCAGGGAAGGCCAAAGCAGATTGTTATGACTCTAACGATGTTTATCAATGACAGGATTGGGGTATCTTGTATTTGTTAGGTTCACAATGATCTGAAACTGGGTCGGCAGCAGGACAATGATCCCAAACCCGGCGGTGGATCTATATCAGAATGCTGTAGTAGGTGTGTCCCTGAGAAAGCCAAGACCTCCACATGACCTTAAGATGTTCTTAAGAGAACGGCACAGAAAGAAAGAGCAGGCCTCAAAGAACTTAAATGAAGTTCCTCTACAGAGGAAGGATGGCACAAATTAATTTAAATGCAAAACGACAACGTCAGGCTAAGGAAGTTCTACCATCTTCTACGTCATGGGCAGCTTTTTCATTTCACTGTCGTTTCTTTCTTGAAATCAATCATTCTACACCATAAAATACACTTTCATGTCAAGTAAAAAGGTGTAATTTCTTCAAAGTTTCATGTCAGGTGTCGATAAGGGTTGGCATGACTAAGTGTGACTTCTGAACTGAGGTAAATGTCCGTATTTACATCTCAGCATCGGGTTCTGGGGGTAGATAAAGCACTTCAAAGCTGTCCTCTCTACTTTATCATTCATAGCATGAAAATAGACAGCATCTGAGTCCGTCCAATTATAGATTTCTAGTATTTGCATGATAGCACAGGTACAACTATAGCCACAGGGTGTATTTATCTCATATCTACAGAGTTCTTGTTTGTCCTCTCTGAGGTTTTGGTTTCCAGTTGTGTTTTTTTTTTTTTATCTGAGGTAAAGACACAATCGACTGCCTTCAGACTTTAAAGGTTCTTGAGTTAAATATGCCACTTTTGACATTTATAACGAACTAAAGCATTCCGTTTTTTAAATTCATTTCATCTGCATACCGAGCGTAAACATTATGTGCCCCAGAGGACAGAAAATATATCTCCGCTTCCTTCTTCTGCGTCCAGAAAATGCCTTCAAAAACGTCCATCAATCCGTGCCGCTTACACGGACCATCTCTTGACGCCTTCGCGCAACAGTTTTTTTTTCTCGCCAGGGGTGTGACAATGTAAGCCATGTTGCAACGTGGTCCTGAAATGTGTATGAAACGGCTGGGCCATATAAGGCAGCGGAGCCTTGCACTGAGTGGAAATTATGCAAAAAAATGAAGGCAGGGAGAGGGACAGAAACTTCCACACTGATGTAGCAACAACCTGCTGAAATTCACCGAAATAAACAAGATGCAAATGAAAGTTCGTTGGCTTTCGATGTAATAAAACAAATAACCTCCAACTAATAACATAAAGGCCTAAAAATACACCTAAAAAAAGGTTCTAATCATCCGGTGTGAGCCACACTGTTAAATTAGGCTACAGTTACACACTTATGAAACCCTTTCCAGTCAGAGTTAAGTTAGTTATTAGAATATCACCAAAGGTGCTCATGCATCCATGCAAAGTGACGTCGTCACTAAAACATGTAGTCATCTGTGCCAATTTACCATTTACCTTTTACCAGTAAAGAGTAACTGAACCGATAAGCCTGTGGACATAAACATGGCCGGAGCAGAAACACAGCTTTTTTTTTTTTCTGTAGGCCAACTAAAGAGGGTGAAAGTCTTCCTGTTTATCAGAGAATGTCTGCTGCTGCTTGTGCGTGTTAAGGAGACAAAAAGGGGTTGTTTTTGAGAAGGAAGGGAGGAAGGGAAGAAATCTGCTTTAACCACAGGCTGAATGAAAGCATGTTTTAACAAAAAGACCTCTCCAAAGTCATCTGCTGAAAGACACTTGGCATGATTGGTCTCGCATGTTCGGATCATCACATGTCACGTCAGGTCAGTGAGTCAAATCCTTACGAAGAAAGAAAGACAATCCTAAAGTCCACAGCAAATTAAAATAGATGGACATTTTTTTATGTGCTATGTCTCTACCTGCAGCCCTCACAATAAATAATCCAAAATAATGAATAAAACCTTTTATAGGTCAGAAAAGCACATCTATTATTAATTTTTCCTGCAAAAATTCGGCTCTAGATGATTCCATTAAAAGGTGAATACAGCTAAACCATACATCTAAATAAATATAGGTTAGTTTTAAATAGTTTTGTGGGTCTATCAACCTTTAATTAGAGATCAGCACCTCCAGTGTCCTAAGAAAAGCTAAATTTTCTGATAAATCATTGTGAGAAGTGTTTATATTGTTTATAGATGGTAAGTGTTCTCAAACCATTAAGAAAAAAAGAAATAAAATCTTGTTAGAATAGAATGAGTAACTTACCATCTGAGCTTTATGACTGTAATTAGGGCTGCAACTAACGATTATTTTGAATATCGATTAATCCGTTGATTATTTTTTCTATTAATTGATTCATAATCGTATAACTAATGGATCCTTAGATAGGATTTTGATGCAAATGTTAAACTTTTCAACAAATTTGGCATACCTCATGCTTTAAGTGGGTTACTCTGTCAGCTAAAGGCATGTATATATATATATATATATATATATATATATATATATATATATATATATATATATATATATATATATATATATATATATACACTCACCGACCACTTTATTAGGTACCCCCTGCTAGTAACGGGTTGGACCCCCTTTTGCCTTCAGAACTGCCTCAATTCTTCGTGGCATAGATTCAACAAGGTGCTGGAAGCATTCCTCAGGGAGTTTGGTCCATATTGACATGATGGCATCACACAGTTGCCGCAGATTTGTCGGCTGCACATCCATGATGCGAATCTCCCGTTCCACCACATCCCAAAGATGCTCTATTGGATTGAGATCTGGTGACTGTGGAGGCCATTTGAGTGCAGTGAACTCATTGTCATGTTCAAGAAACCAGTCTGAGATGATTCCAGCTTTATGACATGGCGCATTATCCTGCTGAAAGTAGCCATCAGAAGTTGGGTACATTGTGGTCATAAAGAGATGGACATGGTCAGCAACAATACTCAGGTAGGCTGTAGCGTTGCAACTATGCTCAATTGGTACCAAGGGGCTCAAAGAGTGCCAAGAAAATATTCCACCAGCCTGAACCGTTGATACAAGGCAGGATGGATCCATGCTTTCATGTTGTAGACGCCAAATTCTGACCCTACCATCCGAATGTCGCAGCAGAAATCGAGACTCATCAGACCAGGCAACGTTTTTCCAATCTTCTATTGTCCAATTTCAATGAGCTTGTGCAAATTGTAGCCTCAGTTTCCTGTTCTTAGCTGAAAGGAGTGGCACCCGGTGTTGTCTTCTGCTGCTGTAGCCCATCTGCCTCAAAGTTCGACGTACTGTGCGTTCAGACATGCTCTTCTGCCCACCTCGGTTGTAACGGGTGGTTATTTGAGTCACTGTTGCCCTTCTATCAGCTCGAACCAGTCTGGCCATTCTCCTCTGACCTCTAGCATCAACAAGGCATTTCCGCCCACAGAACTGCCGCTCACTGGATGTTTTTTTTTTTTCCGGACTATTCTCTGTAAACACTAGAGATGGTTGTGCGTGAAAACCCCAGTAGATCAGCAGTTTCTGAAATACTCAGACCAGCCCTTCTGGAACCAACAATCATGCCACATTCAAAGTCACTCAAATCACCTTTCTTCCCCATATTGATGCTCGGTTTGAACTGCAGGAGATTGTCTTGACCATGTCTACATGCCTAAATGCACTGAGTTGCCGCCATGTGATTGGCTGCTTAGAAATTAAGTGTTAACGAGCAGTTGGAGAGGTGTACCTAATAAAGTGGCCGGTGAGTGTACCATATATTTAATACAATTTAGATTTAATTACTGCTCAAGGTGGCTTGCTCTGTCAACTAAATGCAAATTTTCCGGTTTCTATACTCCAGTTTAACGATTAATCAACTAAATTAGATAACGATTATTTCAAAAATTTATTAATCCCATATAATCCGATTAATTGTGTCAACCCTATCTGCAATAAAACCAATAAATGAAAAACACTTACAAAAAAAGCTTACAGTTACAGTGTCTGTTTATGTATCAGACGTCACATTGCACTATTGCATATTTCCCTGTGTGAAACAGCTGCTTATTACTGTCTTTTAATTACCGTACTATCATTGCTTTGATGGCATAAGCAGCAAAAATATCACCTTTTTATATTCATTGACTTGTTTTTTTTTTTTTTTATGATGACTAATAGATGAATATTTGGCAATGAGATGCACACCACCAAAATGAACATGTGTGCATGAGCTGCCTTATAGACAAATAGAAACAGTACAAAGTTACGTATGCAGGAGCAAAGAGAGCAGGATGGCAAAAGAAATGTCCTGGTTAGAAAATTGCCATCTTTTAGTTTTTCTGCGTCTCCCTCTAAAGGTAATTTAGGTTTAAATTAGCAGCCTGCAAACCACACACCCAAACAGGGCTTTGTTGAGCATTCATCTCAAACTACCCGTAGTCTCCTTTGTGTTTAGTCTATGAGGTAAGATCAGATAATGAGGCAGAAAATAAAAATTGTAATGACCTCCCTCACGGTGTTGAAATTAACAGAAAAGGATTATTTATCCTTTATAAAGACAGTGTTACCATGTGTTAGATGCTTTTTGCTCGGATTAGGATGACAAGTAAAAAACAAAATAATCCAACCAAACCTCTACCAACTCAGCAAGGTGAAAAAAGATGTACTTAAGTGAGAATTAAGGTTGAAAATCACCCACATAGATAAAGCTGGTAAACAATGTTTTAAGGTTGACCAGTGAGTCAATTGTGATTGCTTTGGTTTGGTTTTCTACCATGGGTATAAAAATCGCACCCTCAACAATTTGTTTGGTTGAGGGTGCGATGTTTGCTGATACTAAATCCCATAATTTATTTCATAATTCTTCAATGAATATTGTGTGGAATAATCAGCCCATCTCACTCAATAATTAAGGTTGATGCACCTCATAAAAAAACAAATATGATTTAATCATTTTATTGCTTAAAGGCAAAAGAAAGTTAACTCTGGGCAAATCATTGTATTTGTAATATGATCGGAATTTAACAAAATACAATTCTCAAATTGCAGACGCTGTATTTCTCAGTCCAGCAGTAATAAGCTTAAAATGGGTTTGCAACCACACAGAAAGAAAGTCTGGCATGCAGACTTGTGCATGCTAGTTGAATTTAGCACTTTTTTTGCACAAAAGTTAAAGCAAAGTCCTACAACAATGGACACTGGACAGGAAAGATTTCTAAGTTATGAAAAATTGAAACCCTGCAATAAAACATCTACATGCTGGTGGTCAAAAAAAAAAAAAAAATTAATTGCATTATTTGGTTTAAAATAGTCCTAATTATCATTTTTAGCAAAATCATACAGCCCTAAAAGGCATTTAAATAAACAAAACATAATTATATCTTTAAAAAAATATTAAGATATTATATACTACAGTCCTGTGCCTTGTGAATTTAGAAGACATTTTGTCTTCATTTTTGCATCATTGTTTTTCTGTTTTGTTCATTTAATCCATGCATAGATGTGAATCAATGCAATGTCACACCCCTATTAGCGTTAGCTTGTCAATAAATACAGAACCATAAAACGCAGAGGAAGCACAATTACAGAAGCATCAATTAGATATTAACATCTGTATCGGTCCAAATACTGAAGGATATTATAAATAAGGTGTCAATGAAAATGGGCCTGATTAATAGGAACATATGCATTTAGTTGATTTCTATAATTAATTTAGATTAGGTTAAAAGAAAAGTTTACCTGTTTATGGGCATCTGTATGTGATTTAATGCATAAGACTGTAATATACACGGTTAACTATTAGCTTTTAGGAAGTTAAAACAATTTACCGTTTTTATGACTTCCCTCTGTGACCTTATACTGATCTAAGGTCGGTTTTTGGGATATAAATGTGTGCATCCATTATCCTGCTTGCAGCCTCCTAACAAACAAAAAATAACGATTATAATATTGCTCTTGTAAAGTATCAGCATCAGAAAATATCCAAATTCAAGTATTGGAACTGGATCAAAAGTGAAAGAAAGCAAATCATTGCATCCCATCATACAACATAATGATTTATGGCTTATCTAAAGTCTGCTGAAAGAGATAAAACTTAGTTTAGGGTGTTTGTAATTTTCAAAAAAGGGTTAAAAACATTTTGATTATTCAAAATTCAGTAAAAATTCCAATTCATTATTACAATATAAAACATTTTGGTTTATCTATTAAAAGTTGATATAATTCATTTCTAATTTAGATAGTAATGTTTGTTTTTTGTTTTTTCTTACAATCTGAATCAAAAACTTTAAAAAAAATTGGAATATACGGTAGGAAATATTTTCATAGACCAAATATAAACTAGGATTCCATATTTGTGAAAGATCAGATAAAGATATAAGTGATATACATCAAGTTATAAGCTTTGACACTCTGGCTAAGGTACTAAATAGAAACCAAATATTATTCTACTTCTACGTTATTAATACTCTTATCTAAATTTTAATTTAACTATTTAATATGAAAAATATGCCGTCTATGAGCCTGAATGTAGCTCTTCTCCTCTCAGTTATAACAGTACCTCCGTCAAAGGCCTTCACTATAGTTGTAGCTTTAAAACTTGCAAACTTAAAGTTGAGTTGGCCGAAAGGAGTACCCTAGATCAGAAAAATATGAATGTGTTGCTTTTCTACTAAAGCTGAGAAGTCACAAATGATCATCTTACAGTGCGTTTGTTGCTGTGCAATCATTGGCATGTATTTCCTTTGACAAACGAGCCGTAATATAGAAAGAGAGACGTTCACCTGATGGGGTTTGATAATAATTATATTAGAATAATTGAACTTAACTGATCTCACATTGGAGACATTTACTGCTACATTTACTGTATGTAACCCATCTCCTTGGGGAGCAGTGGGCTGCCATTGTGCGGCGCCCGGCGAGCAATCGGGGGTTAAGGGTCTTGCTCAGAGACTCAGAGTGGCAGTCTGTGGGAGTGGATTTCAAACTCACAACCTCAGGATTCCAAGCTCTATGCTCTAACCACTAGGCGGCCACTCCCCTTGATGCATAGTTTTCAAATAAAAGTGGATTTTCTGGGTTAGGCTAAACTTTCTGATCCCTATTATTATCATCCCTGTTGGTCACTTAATTTCTCCTCCACCGGGCAGTGCCTGCGCCATCTTTGTTTACAGTCGCCGAGGTCGGGTAGTGACATCCTATGGACAGCATATCCCATAATGCTTTGCGAGGAGAGCTCTCCGAGCTTTAGTGACCGTATGAAACAGTAAAAACACACATATACGCCTGAAAGTGCGCATGCGCAGAAAAAGAAAGCTAACGGGACGAGCATGTAGGACGGCTTTACGTAAACATATCACCACAATGATTGACAATTAGGAGGACCACTTATTCAGGTGATCCACCCGGAAATAAAAGATCGTCCTCTATATATCTATATAATTAAACACGTAGACGTATTCCAGCTAACAAAATAAGTCTTCATTTTTGCTTTTAACATTTTATCATATTTTTTAAACCAAAGATTTGTTGCTTTATGGTGTAATCTAGGATATTTGAGACATTAAGGGACCAGCTTTCTGAACATAATCTATGCTGGAATAAATCTGTGAAATAGGTTTTCTAATAAGTGTTTTATATTTGGCTTAAAAGACCTAATAAAACTTTTCTAACCTAAAAAACTTACACCATGAATGATAAATCCATATGATTTAGAGCTTTTTTTCATTCAAAAGGTCCCTTAGAAAAATATTAAACAATTAATAAAATAAAAGATTTATAGAAAACGTTTCATAAGCTACATTTTTTGTGACAGATCAAACATATGCATAAGCAGCTCATACAGGTGCTGGTCATAAAATTAGAATATCATGAAAAAGTAGATTGATTTCAGTAATTCCATTTAAAAAGTGAAACTTGTATATTATATTCATACATTACATACAAACTCATATATTTCAGATGTTTATTTTGTTTAATTTTAATGATTACAAATGACAACAAATGAAAATCTCAAATTCATCATATCAGAAAATTAGAATATTGTGAAAAGGTTCAAAATTGATGGCCCCTGGTGCCACACTCTAATCAGCTAATTAACTCAAACCACCTGCAAAAGCCTTTAAATGGTGTTTCAGTCTAGTTCTATAGGCTACACAATCATGGGGAAGACTGCTGACTTGACAGTTGTCCAAAAGACGACCATCGACACCTTGCACAAGGAGGGCAAGACACAAAAGGTCATCGCTAAAGAGGCTGGCTGTTCACAGAGCTCAGTGTCCAAGCACATTAATAGAGAGGCGAAGGGAAGGAAAAGATGTGGTCGAAAAAAGTGTACAAGCAAGAGAGATAACCGCACCCTGGAAAGGATTGTGAAACAAAACCCATTCAAAAATGTGGGGGAGATTCACAAAGAGTGGACTGCAGCTGGAGTGAGTGCTTCAAGAACCACCACACACAGACGTATGAAAGACATGGGTTTCTGCTGTCGCATTCCTTGTGTCAAGCCACTCTTGAACCACAGACAGCGTCAGAAGCGTCTTGCCTGGGCTAAAGAGAAACAGGACTGGACTGCTGGTGAGTGGTCCAAAGTCATGTTCTCTGATGAAAGTAAATTTTGCATTTCCTTTGGAAATCAAGGTCCCAGAGTCTGGAGGAAAAGAAGAGAGGCACTTCATCCACGTTGCTTGAAGTCCAGTGTAAAGTTTCCACAGTCAGTGATGGTTTGGGGTGCCATGTCATCTGCTGGTGTTGGTCCATTGTGTTTTCTGAGGTCCAGGGTCAACGCAGCCACATACCAGGAAGTTTTAGAGCACTTCATGCTTCCTGCAGCTGACCAACTTTTTGGAGATGCAGATTTCATTTTCCAACAGAACTTGGCACCTGCACACAGTGCCAAAGCTACCAGTACCTGGTTGAAGGACCATGGTATCCCTGTTCTTAATTGGCCAGCAAACTCTCCTGACCTTAACCCCATAGAAAATCTATGGGGTATTGTGAAGAAGAAGATGCAATACACCAGACCCAACAATTCAGAAGAGCTAAAAGCCACTATTAGAGCAACCTGGGCTATCATAACACCTGAGCAGTGCCACAGACTGATCGACTCCATGCCACGCCGCATTGCTGCAGTAATACAGGCCAAAGGAGGCCCAACTAAATACTGAGTGCTGTACATGCTCATACTTTTCATGTTCATACTTTTCATGTTCATACTTTTCAGTTGGCCAACATTTCTATAAATCCTTTGTTTTTATTGGTCTTCAGTAATATTCTAATTTTCTGATATGATGAATTTGAGATTTTCATTTGTTGTCATTTGTAATCATCAAAATTAAACAAAATAAACATCTGAAATATATGAGTTTGTATGTAATGTATGAATATAATATACAAGTTTCACTTTTTAAATGGAATTACTGAAATCAATCTACTTTTTCATGATATTCTAATTTTATGACCAGCACCTGTATGTTCGATCTGATGTGATTGACCCAAGGTAGCGCATTATTAGGAAATACAATAAAACAATGCCTGGTTTTTAATCTGAAAAGTGGGGCAGGCATTTAAATTTTGCCTCCCTGGGTCAATACTTCATAAATAAAATTTCAAATTAAAAAACACAGTTAAGAAGTTTGATTAGTTTAAATGGAGAAAGAGCTTCTAGCCATGTTTAAAGGAACATTGGGGAAGAGAAAAGTGTTTCCATGTCCTGCATTAACCCTTTTTTTTTTTTTGCAAAAGCCAAAAATCACAACAAGCTGGGGGTAAAAAAAAAAATAATTATTATTTTTACGAATTTGAGAAAGTTTCTTTTTTTTGTTTTATCGTTTCCCATCAACCTTTTCGGACGCAACACTTCAAAAGTGCATTAGGAAAAGCTGATAGAAACGTACCCAATGACCTGTGGAAATCTGCAGACAGGCTTTTCTATGACCTTTCAATCTACATTCAAAAACAATCTATAGGTGTTAATGTATTAGGAGCTGTTCTTTATCCGCCATGTTTTTTTTATCCAGGTGGAAATCTACAGATAGTGCAAGGTGTGGAGAATGTGGGTCGAACAGAGGGGCGTGGAAGATCAGATGACGTAATTTGGCTGCTCAGTTCAGCATGGACCTCAAGGACGAGTCAAGCATAAACCAATGATAACAGTTATCATGTGCTATAGAACTCTACAGCCTCTCTATAGTTCTCTTTTGGGCTGATCCCCTGTTAGTTTGCCGCCGTGCCATATGCACGATCTGTAAAATGCTCAATCCTTAGTATATCACTTTATCCTGATTCTTTAGAACCCTATCTATAACCTCTCTGTTGAGTTTAGCACATAAATCTTTATGCTACAATAGGACAAAAAGTTCCTATACGACACATAATTCTGTCTCAGTACAAAATGACAACCCTCTTCCTAAAACACACCTACAACAGAGTATAAATGCAAAATTACACCCTTCACCACATTATTACAACTAATAATCTGGTGCTTCTTTCACTGCAAAATACAACATTAACATATGAGGTTCTGTCTGTGCAGAACAAAAGAAGAGGAGGAGATCCGACAGTAAAAATCCAACCAACAACACGAAACGCTGTCATATAAATCTCACAGCCTCAAGGAACATAATTCCAGTTTAACAGGGCATAGAGCCTGGTTTAACCTGTCTGCAGGGGGAGCATGTAGACCTCAATGTGTAAAATCTTCAAAAGGGTTCGGTCGGCAGCTGCAAGCCAACGAAAAAACAAGTCCGAGCGCCTTTGGCAAAATTAACCTGCGTGCAGCAGAGCTAGACAAGATCAAGCAGATACAGACATGACCTCCCATCAAATGGAGCACATAATCACTTTGCTGGGCTGCTCAGGTGGGGATCCAAAAACAGAGTCCGAATGACAGCTTGGCAGGCTAGACGTCTATAATTATAACAGCTATTTTAAAAACAATTCCACAGCATCACTATGTTCGATATTTCTAGAAGCGTAAGGTGTGTTCAGCTTAGTTTTTACAAGGAATCTGTTGCAGTGGGTGCTTATTTAGAAGTATTACGGTAACCCGGAGCTGAGGGTTCGGTTTACAGTTGTGTTTTCGGGAAATGTTGATTTCTCTTCCACCTAATATACCAGCAAAAAATCAAAATACACCCAACGTGAAATAAAATAGAAAGTTTTTTTTTAGGGATTATAAATGCCTCGTCTCACATATCATGATTATAAAATGGAAATATTCAACAGCACAAAGATGTTGAAGAAGAACCCTCATTTCGGTTGTCAGAATTTCTGCACATGAAGTTTGCAGCTCGGTGGTTTGCATCCTGGCGGCCTGCAACAAATGCCACAACTTCCCACGTCACAAAACACACACAGCAGTCTGATACAGGAACCTGTCACATTTTCCACCTGAGCACGTGGGGGAACAAGCCAATAAGTAGTTGTGTGCATGTGGGTGTTTGTCCACTACCAGTTCTAAAGATTGCATAATTCACCTCAGCCAGCCTCAAAGCTGTCACAACACTTTCAGAATAACAGAAGTTCAGCTTCCTGTTCTATTTTTTGTCTTGCCAGCACTCATGGTTTCAAACAATGCATTTTTTGTTTATCTCCTCCGACACACAAATAACTCTTGTCCGTTTTCTACTGAAAAGACGACACGATAGACTTTGAAAGTGTATTATGGAAGGATGAATATGCATTATGAAGTGGTGATTTGAGAACAGGAAGCACGGGGCACAGTGTGTTGTGTCGTCCCATGTCATATGACCGCCATACAGAGAGAGAGCAGGCTGGACAAAGACCGTCTAATAAGTTTGAAGGACTGACTGTTATCAAGTGGTCCTTCTGAGAGACTAAATTGGAGCAAAGATGTAGAAAACAGGAAGAAACAAACACAAACTGAAGTCACTATCATTTAACCGTGTGGCCTTGGAAGGTGTTAGGAGAGCTGCTTTCAGAGTCCAAGGTAAACTGAAATACAGCTGGACAAGTTTGTAAATGGCTGCCATCTTGAAGTCTGGACTTGCATCAGATGCAATCAAAACCAGAACATGTTGGTGTCTTTGTTCCCATGGTCCAGCATAGCATGCCGGGACTTTTGATAACGTTATGGAGTTAAGGCCTTGCAGTCCTGCACAAATTCCTCTGCATATCAAAGCATGCAGTCAAATATGCAGCCAGCTTTTCCTACAGCTACAAGCTGCGATGTTAACCAGTCCAGTTACTGATATGCATACTTAGGTTTTAAAAGTTTAATGCAAACACCATAGAAACCTCTACTGCCTGCTTTTATCCTGTTTTTATCCTACAGTCACTTGCATTTACTCTGCTTTTATTTTGCTTTTATTCTATTTGAATTGCCTTTGTACAAAATAAACTCACCTTTATCACCAGTTCCTGCACACTACCAGCCAGCTGACTGAAAGCAAAAACTATTGTATGTCTTCCTTTCCATTTTTCAATTGAAAACATTTCTGATCCCACAAGAAAACACATTTTTAGATGGTGCTGATTTCAAAATCTGTTTGTTTTTTGTTTTTTTGTGTGTTTTTACCATAAGTACTATATCCTTACACCCACACGTTGTAACTCAGGAAATTACATTAAACTGCCATAGATTGCACAAGATTTGCTTTTATTAAAAAAAAAAAAAAAAACTTTAAAATAATTTAATACCATCTTCATAGCTTTTGTTTGTCTAACTTTAAGTCCTGTATTGTGCTGTTTTGCTGTAATAAAGGCTTAATAGCATCTATTAAGATGTGTGGATGGAAATGCATTATAAGCCAACAGTGCATTAATAAATAAATAATAAAAGTCTCACCTTGCCAAACTTTTGGTGCTGCACATAGAGTTGTCCCTCCTTCACGTGCGCGTCCATGTTTCTATTAAAACTAAAGTCGCTCCTCCAGAAGAAAAACTAAAAGAAAAGCTTGAAGTTTAACCTGGATCACTTTTGCTGATAGGGTTTATTATCCCCTCCTGTTTCTCTGGTCCGCTCCTCAGCCGTTAAAAGGCGGTTTAGTAGGGAAGCGATGCCATGGTGGTGGGGGAGAGAAGAGGGGAGAGGGGAGGGGAGGGAGAGGCTCCAAACCAAACAGTCCAGTGGAAAGTTTAGCACTGACCGAGTCTGCTCTTCTTTCTGTCCCCTATCAGTCCTCCTGTGAGGATGCAGCGGCTCAGCAGGCAGAGCCAACGAAACACAGAAAACCACTTCCGCTTTACACTTTCAAAATAAAAGCACAACACACTGACAGATATCTATAGAAGATAACTGAAGTTTATTGATCTGACATTGGAGAAACTAACCTCTGTATTTAACCTTGGAGAGCAGTGGGCTGCAGCAGTTTTGGGGTTAATGGTTTTTGCTCAGAGGGCAGGAGTGGCAGTCTGTGGGAGAGGGGCTCGAACCCAGAACCTCAAGATTCCAAGCTCTTTTATGAAGTCATGCAATCACACAGAAAGTTATGTGCAAATGTTGGTATTTAAGAAGTAAAAAATAAAAATAAATAGTATGATTACAAATTAACAATTTAGTGCAAAAGGCATGTTTTACAAATTAATTTCCTTAACATAGAGATTACATGTAGGAAAAGAATAAACATCTGATCAACTGTTTATTTTTGTTTTTTTCCCTCTCACTATCTATCTATCATATATCTATCTATCATCTATCTACCTATCATATATCTATCTATCTCTCTCTCTCTTTATCTATCTATCCATCTATCTATCTATCTATCTATCTATCTATCTATCATATATCTATCTATCTATCTCTCTCTTTATCTATCTATCCATCTATCCATCTATCTATCTATCTATCTATCTATCTATCATCTATCTATCTATCACCATCTATATATCTATCATCTATTTACCTATCATATATCTATTTATCATCTATCTATCTATCTATCTATTGCCCAGTTTCCTTTATTCTCTTTGACTAACCTTAAGCATAGAAAGTACCTATGGCTCATTGCTTTACAATATAATGTCATTACAATATTGATCCATTGATTTAGTGTTTGTCAGTCCCTCTATCTTTCCTGTATGGAGCCGTCATTGTGGCTAATGATCCTACTATCTTTAACCATCTATGTTTTTATTTAGCTCAGGGCCTCTGTGTTTTCTCAGCGTATCTCCCCAGCCCCTTGTGGTAGAAGTACTCTCACTATGAACCCGGCTTTGATGGAGCTTTCTTCCCTTTAAAAGGGAATGGTTCCTCTCCAATGTCACCGAGATTTTCTCGGATTGAGAGGTGGCAGGATAAATGATTCAATGCATTTGGCCAGACTTCCATGTCAGCTGATACTATGAACCACATCAGAAAAGGTAAAAAAAAATAAAAGTATCACTTTGGGGAACAACGTCATGGTGAAATGTGGCATTGATTAACCTGCAATCACAAACGACAAAGATTAGTGCCTGAAAAAGACTCTTATTTAGAACTCTGTGCCCATATCTGGTATCATCTTGTTGCATATAGCATGACTAATATCTCTGCCTGCAGCAGGAGTGTGAGCAGCAGCAGAAACAGCATGCTCTGCTACTTCCCTCCACCCACCTTCTCACTATTGTGTAACTTCTTCTGATTTCACCTCCGACACACTCACTTTTCTACCTAATCGTTTGCCTAAACTCCAATCAGCACTGTTTCTTTTGCTCTTTATTTGGGTCAAAACAAAACTAAGACAGTCTTACTCCCATCTGATGTTAAAAATAAAAGCAAAACCCCAGAAGGGCATCTGAACCTTACAGAAAGCCAAAAGGTTTGTCCTTGTGCGTAATTCCCCACTGCTGTAGAAATGCTGCTGCGGCAAAAAGAAATGCGTTTTGATTTGGCGAAAAATGCAGGAATTTTCAAATTAAGCAGTGTGTGTTGGCAAGTGGAGCTGCCCAACCATATTAATATGTTGCAGATGCCTCCTGTTCCTGTTGGACAGCACCGTAACAGTGATCAATCTTATTGACATTATTTTGACACTAGATAAGGATTCTTGAACGATGAGATGAGTTTGAGTTGAGGCCGGAACGTTTTATACTATTTTTTTTTTTCTTTTTGTGTTAGTGAGAATTAGCTTTGTTTAAACCATATAAGGATAAACATATCTAAAATCAGAGACTGGACAGAAGAGAGTACCACAGTCTCCATATTTAGGTTTATATTCATAACGGATCAGGCATTTGGATTAGGGTACTGATTTTAACTCTCATGGTACAAACGTGGATAACAGACATTCCTTTCAACTCCATGGAGATTTAACTTATAGAAAATCAAACTGATTTTTCCTTGACAGAAATTGAAAAACGTATGTGTCAATAAACTCGACTGTTAACAAAGTCAATATACTTAGTGTGTTTATTTTATTTTCCAATGGGACTGCAATTTTCCCTTCAAACAAGCCCCAAGTTTCAGTGTCATATCTTTGCAACGGGTTTAAATGTCCTAAGGTGATAAATTGTCTAAATAGTTAATTAAAAACATACAGAAGAGGATAAGTTAACTGATTTTTAAATGTTAGTTTAGTTTAACATGGGATATAAGTCACAATTCTGACTTTAATCTCAGAAATCTGACTTTTTTCTCGGAATTCTGACTTTTTCCTCAGAATTCTGACTTTAATCTCAGAATTCCAACATTAAGCTCAGAATTCTGACCTTTTTCTCAGAATTCAGACTTTTTTTCTGAGAATTCTGACTTTAATTTCAGAATTCAGACTTTTTTCTCTGAATTCTGACTTTAATCTCAGAATTCTGACTTTTTTCCCATACTAAACTAAAACAAAATGTAAAAATCAGTTAACTTTTTTCTATTTTTTTATAGTGGCCATAATCCTCTTCGGTACAAACAGAACAGATACTCCACAGTTAAAAATTGATCCATTAAAACTCTGTAAACTCACAAGATAACACAGCGCTGCCATCTAGTGGAATTAATGCGGCATTGCATGCAGCCGTGTTATGGATCTCGCGAGATTTGGAGCCGAGTACAGCTGACCAAAACAGGAACATGGCAACAGTGTTCGGAGGAATAGAAGGGTAAGAAAAAAGTTAAAATATCAAACGAAACACAATGCACTTTAGTTTTAAAATACATTTCTCTGCGGGAATTTAAATTCCGTGTGTTTTTTAATGTTTTTTTAGGTTTTCATATAAGAATACAAAATAAATATAGATGATTTTTCTGACACGGAAGCGTAAATCTCGTGATCATTTCGCCCCGCCTGTCTATACAGGGCTAATGTGAACTAAGTGTAAAGGAAAATGTACATAAACTCACTACATATTGTATCTTTACTGTTTCACTGGGTTTATTTTTATGGTTAGGTGTATTCATGTTAGTGGAGTCTTAATTTGTGTATTAATTTTGTGTTCCATCCAGTGGAGGGACTCATTCCAGGGCTGTGCTGCTGTCTGCAGATGGGAAGGTGCTGGGAGAGGCAGTGGGACCCTGCACCAACCACTGGGTAAGAAGAAGCACAGGTGCAGATAAACATCAGGGTTCATAGGCCAAGTCAGGGTTCCTGCAGATCCTTAAAAAGTCTTAAAAGGCATTGATTTCTTCAATATAAAATCAAGACCTTAATTGGCATTAAAATGTCTTAAATCAGTCTTTCATAGGTCTTAAAATTGTTACCACATCATAAATAGGATTTGATTTTTGTAATCTATATCAAGCATTAAAATAATCTCTTTAATTTTCTTACATGGTTCCGTCCTGATAGTGGAACCAATAAAAAAGATGTTGCTACCAGACCTTGGGGTGATGTGCCACTAACTTTTAATCGGAAAATGGGGAAATTTATATTCAATGAAAAATAAGCTATCCATCCAAGAGTTTTCTGCATGGCTAAAACCACTGCCAGGGAATGTAGATGAAGCATAATGGGTATCAAAGCAGTGGAGACACATGTGTCAAGCATGAAACTCAAAGCGTCAAAATGAAGTGATGGAGAAGCAGCAGGTATTTATCCGTTCGGACCCTTGTCTCTGCAACGCCTCCACAGCATCTCTCTCATCACCAACAGCACCAGTAGAACCAAATCTCAGGATAATGATTGGCGGTACGCCAACTATGAAAGTAGAGCGATTGAGTAGAGAACAAAAGAAAGCTAGTGAATTCAGTTCAGTAGTTTTAATAAATAGCGTTGCACTGATACCAGTATCGGACAAGGCCCCGATCCAGCACTAAAATGGTAGCATCGGTATCAGCGAGTACCGACAAATAGGGCACCGATACATTTTTAGAGCCAAAAGTTTATTCAACTAATGTTAAGCTGCATTAAAAAGTCTTGAATTTAACTTGCCTTATGCTGTAGGAAGCCTGCAAGTTTACCTAATTTAGATTCTGATCATTATAGTTTCATCTCTACCTTGTTTTTAATACATAAATAAAAAAGACGGTTTTAGAATAAACACATTCTTAATTAATAATAGTATTTTTCAAGTGGTAGTAGCCCCTAATATGCCTTTCGTTGTTGTTCTGCATCTTATAGAGTAAAACTGCATTTAAAACAAGCTGGTTTTATAGTCGGGCTGCCTTATCAGGTCATAGATATTCTGCTCACACTGCAACAACATTGTCCTTGGAGTGATGAGTGGTGCTATTTCACTCTCAGCACCCTGGCTGTTCATGTAAACTCAGGTCTGTTAACCTGTCTTTCAGCAAGCTGATACGCAGTGTGCAGCAATATGTGGGTAGCTTAGGAATCAAATTTTGATAGTTTCTTTTGTTGTTTTTTTCTATTTGAGGTGAGATTTGGGTAATTTTATATAAACCGACAAAGTATTTTTTTGTTATGTAAGGATTTGTTGCATTTTAATTTTATCATTAAACTTGGTTATGTTATCTTGCTTAGAGTAACTATAGTATAGTATGGGGGGTGGGGGGCTAGCATTGTGCTTAGGTGCCAGAGGTTCTGAGTTCAACTCCTGCAGACTGCCACTCTGGGTCCCTGAGCAAGACCCTTAACCCGACTCTGCTCCCTGGGCGCCCACAATGGCAGGCCACTGCTCCCCAAGAGGATGGGTTAAATGTAGAGAATTAATTTCTCCGGTGTGAGATCAGTTATGTTCAGTAATTGAATTATTATTTGCTTCTTTTTTTTTTATATACCTCTTTTATTAAGTAAGGTGATAAAATATATGTTTACATGTATGTAAAATGTATTTAAATGACAGTTTTTAGTATAAGATTATTAAATTAGAATAACATTGATTTATTTTTAATACGACTGTCCATCGGTTTGTTACTAACCCATATACGTGTGTCCTAACATAGTTGATCGGGGTGGATAAATGTCTTGAAACCATCAACGAAATGGTCCAGCAAGCGAAGATCGCAGCAGGACTGGACCCAAACACAGCGCTGCGCTGTCTGGTCAGTCAGGCGGTTGCCAAACAACAGATTCCCTGTAATTTAAGGTGGAAATTTATAACTCTCTGTTTTTATGTGAAGGGTATGTCTCTGAGTGGGGGGGAGCAGAAGGACGCTATTGACAACCTGATTGCTGTGATGAAGAGACGGTTCCCACATCTAAGCCAGGATTACTTCATCACCACAGACGCGATCGGTGCCATGGCAACGGCGAGTGATCGAGGTAAATGTCCCATTCAGAGTTTGGATAGGTAATGAAATACTGGTCTGAATTTACTGTTTAGGGAGCAAAGGAAAAGGATAAAAGAAAGAAAAGAAAGATAGAAGGGGGGACAAGAAAGGAGGAGAGAGACAATAGAGAGGGTGGATGTATTTGTGGAAAGGATGGAAATAAAAAAAGTAAG
The DNA here is from genome assembly GCF_016077235.1 of Cyprinodon tularosa. NCBI lineage: Eukaryota > Metazoa > Chordata > Actinopteri > Cyprinodontiformes > Cyprinodontidae > Cyprinodon > Cyprinodon tularosa. Next base: position 319,071 of record NW_024038981.1, on the reverse strand, counting down.
AAAGGAGGAACCAAGGAAGGAAAGGAACAAAGAGAGATAGAACACATGGAATGAATGGAGGAAGAGAAACAAAGGAAGGACGGTTGGCCTGAAATGAAAACCTCACTTTTGAACAACAGAATAGGCAGTTAAATCTGAAAGTGTGACACTTTCCCCCATTTTCTAAGCTGATCCAGACCAGGAAAACAACCAGATCAATTCCGAGACTCTGTGTAATCATTTCCATCCTAATTAGTTACCATTTTATTACCTAAGATCATCAATTATGTCTCATATCACAGTTTGATGCTCCGAATCAACAAACTCTTGCATTTTTGCAGGTTTCTGCATACTAACTGTTGACCTTTGAAAAGCAGAACAACTCTAGTTGGACCTTCATCTCCTAATTAAAACACAGTATTGCATAGTATTTAGCTTGCATCTTCCTTTTCGTTTGCATGTAGTTACAACACGGTAATAAGCATGCACTCTTAATTGGGTGTTTATTAGATGTACATCAAAGTGTTTCACATGCATTTTACAGGTTACAATTCCTCTGATCAGTTTGTTCTGCTTTCAATGCACGTACATTTCTAAGCTAAAGAGTGATACTTTACCCTTTATCATCCACCTAGGAATGTCATCTCAGCTTGTTTATGGCCCACTATTATCTCCAGTGTTGTTTATGTGTCTCCTGTCCAGGTGGCATAGTCCTGATATCAGGAACCGGCTCAAACTGCAAGTTGGTCAACCCTGACGGCTCACAGATCGGCTGCGGAGGCTGGGGTCACCTGATGGGAGATGAAGGATCGGGTAACTGCGATTAATTCAGATTTAGCTCTTTGTTGCTCTAGGGGGAAAAAATTAACTTTTAGTTATTTTTTTTCTGCCTCTCAGCGTTCTGGATTGCTCATTTGGCCGTGAAGACGGTGTTCGATGCCAAAGACAACCTGGTGGCGCCGCCTCATGACATCACACATGTTAGAAAAGCCATGGAGGAGTACTTCCAGGTCAGCAGAGATCATCAGTGTTTACTGAGAGCGTGAGAGTGGAGCGAGTCAATAAATAAAACCTCATTCACCCCAGGTGTCTGATCTGATGGGAATGCTGCCACATCTGTACAGAAACTTCCAGAAATCGTTCTTTGCTGGTTTCTGCAAAAAGCTGTCTGAAGGTAATTAGCACTTTGGTTTCCTGTCTGGAGGTTTTTTTTTTTTCTTTCTGTTTGTTTGATTGAAGCAGGTGAAATTTTTGCATCAAAGGTGCAGAAGCCGGAGATGCTCTCTGCCAGCATGTGTTTGCCGAGGCAGGGAGAGTCCTGGCTAAACATGTAGAGGCCGTGCTACCTGCAGCACAAGAGGTAACCAACAGAGCACGTACGACAAATGTCACATGATATGCATTAAGTCAGATAAAAATCACCAACTTGTTGACTTTTTATTTGGGTTTCATTGATGTTGGTATGTTATTTTAAAAAGAGGGAGGAAATGGATTCATTGCTTTTCATTTAATAATGTTTATTTCCTACTTTCAAGGAACCAATTATCTGTAGAAATCACTAAACTATTAAATTCAGACCAGCTGTGTGTAAAAAGGGGAGCTGGAGACCTAAGAAATACTATTGTTGAAATATATTATTACCCCAGGCTCACACCGACTCCGGTCTTACCGTTGCGGTGCGGTGGGTGCGGCGCCGCAGTGATTCCAAGTCATTAAAAAGACGTAAACCTCTCTCACCGGCTGTTGAGCTGTCCGGCTGCGGTTACCGAGACACCCCGGCGCTGCAGAAAATTCCGCAAGAAAGCTATCCTTGCGGCGTGCCGGAGCCCTCCGCAACAAGCTCTCGCAAAAATCCTTTATTTGGGCCGTGTTATCGCGTGAAGTTACGTGAACTCAAGTGAACTTCTGTTAAATCTCCGGACCTGTTGCCGGAGCCGCAGAGCCGCACCGCACCGTAGTTAAAAGGGCGGTGTGAGAGGGGGTGTGCGGGAGTTGCGGTCTCCGTTGGCTCGGTAACTGCACCGGAGCCAGTGTGAGCAAGGGGTTAAACTTAAGCTACAGAAGGTTTAAAATAGTGTATAGCATGGTAGGGGGAGTATCATGTTGTAGGGACCTAATTCATACCAATAATAGATATAGACCAGTAGATCAGCCGGCGGGTATTTTGTACCAATTTGGGCGTATTTTGTTTGCTTTTTTTTTCCTTTTCTAATTGCTTTGTCTAATACTAGTGATGTTCAATATCACTAATATCCAATCTGGTACTGATTAAAATACAGGCTGGTTTTGGTGATTCCAATACCGATACTTTGTGCAAATACACCTGATGTACTTGCTAAGTGCACAAAAAGAACCACCATTTTCACATAGTGTGTGAAATGACCGTTGAAATAAATATCAGTATTACTGTACAAAGTTTTTAACGCATGCATTCTGAAATATGAATTAAACAGTTAAGGGAAATTGGACTGATTTGATCAACAAAAGATCCATTTCATAATCTGTTATTTTTATAACTATCTAGTTAATATGATCCGGTTTAATTTATGAATAATTTCGGAGGTCTGACTTCATTCGAGCCTTTCTACCTGTGTAAGATTACCATAGTAATAGACTCTGCTCCAAGCTGACTGCATTTGTTTAATGCATTTTTATCTTTAATTTGTGGCAGTGGTAGCGTTGTGACACCTGCGGTGGCTTGTTGGGCTGACACGGCTTTAGCACTGTCTGGCACGGCGTATTACTGGCAGCAGCCACTGGGCTGACAGCCTGCCAGATCGGCTCCACGTTTACTAACACCGCTTCCGCTGCTGCAGAAGCCGTTTTTTGGCAAAGAATTTACTTAAAGTACCTCTTAGTAGATTGTTGTTTTAATGTTGTGATGTTATTGCTCAGTAAACTGCATTAAATCTTTTATAAAGTCACATTTACTTGATGGAACAAAGTTGTTCATCTGCCAATAAGTGGCCAGTGGCACCCGCCACTACGCTGCCACTAGGGGGACAGTCTCTGCTGGCATCTCCCACTAGCGTGACAGTCTGGGTGTCCTTCCAGACTTTAATCTGCCAGTTCATCTAGTAATAAGTGGCGGATGCAACTGGCCACTTATTGGCAGATGAACTACTTCGTTCCATCAAGTAAACGAGCCACCGCAGGTGTCACAATGCTGCCAAGCATTGGGCTTGTTGTTTCTCCTTATTTAGTAAAAATTCTAATTAATACTAACCACTCAGACAGTAACAGTGCAGGGGGGGCATTTATCGTATCGTTTATCGCTATGGAGATCAATTTCTAGCCATGAAAACACTTTAGATTTATCGTCTGAACAATAAATGTGTCTGATGCCTTCTCCAGTAGAGGCAAACTCCCATGAACCATCGAGCCCTACAAAGGGTGTGTTGCTCCAGTGTGTTGTCAAGGCAACAGTGCATTGGTACAACAAAATATGGTGATACCTTTTAAGGTCGTATCGTCCAGCCCTGCATATGGTGCTCTCCTCCCTCCAACTCATCATGAACTCAGCGAATTCTATGTTGTCATTTAACTGGAGGTGTTTCAGGAGGTTGCTTCGCTACAACTTCTATTGAAGAGAGGAAGTGACTGAGCTGCAGCAGCATGCTATTCTTGGCATAACATACTGAAGCATTACGCATTCACCTGGCGGAACGAAAAGTAGTTCCCAGCAAACCTCTGCATTTAGATTATTTTCTGGTTGTAATCATAATAACCGTGATATCGATATTAGAACCTAAAATTGTGATATAGATATTTTTTATATCGACCCGCGCATCCGTTGGCCGATTCATAAGTGTATTCAGCTGCCATGTTTTGGGATCTTTTGCTCTCCATTGTTAATGTTTCATTTGATTTGTCAATAAATGCTTCTCTTTTGTTCATACACAGATTTTTTTTTAATATTTTTTTATAATTTTGTAGAGAAAAAAGCAACAGGGGCTTCAAAAATCATCAGCGCATATTGGGCGTCTTTTAGACTTTTTGTTGAAATGGGCATTTAAAAAAATCTTTATCAGTTAATTTCTTACTGATAGTCGGACATCCTGGAAACTTCCTACAACCGGAGCTCCAATGAAACGGTTTAGAACAAGGCGTATTCACGTGTTCTAATGGTCCAGTTAAAGTCGCTCCTCACATATGGTCATTTTAATTTATAAGTATTTCTGCATTTAAACTGGGAACTTGAAGTTGTAGAGAGAAATAAAATAGAGGTTGTGTAACTAGATGTTTTTTCTAGCTTTTTTAAGCTAAAATAAAAAATAAAAATTACACATCTTCAAATTATTGAGTACAAGTACCTCACATGCCTTCCCTATATATATTGTGACTTAGCTTGAAACATTTGGCAAAAACTGAATGGGTGTAAGTTTTATTCCTTTATTCTTTGTAGAATAGTTTACCCATATATTTTAGATACTTTTAGATATTTCTGTATTTATAATTAAAAAAAAACATACATTGTTTATTGCATATAATTTCACATGAATGTTTCTCTTCTGTCTTTCTTTCCAGTCCTTATTTAGTGGTGAACGGGGCGTCCCCATCCTGTGTGTGGGCTCTGTGTGGAAGAGCTGGTCCCTGCTGAAGCCTGGTCTGTCTCTCTGTTACTGAAGCTCAGATACACTTAGATATTCTCTGAAAATCTACAGTTTGATTTTTGTTTTCTCTCTCTCTTCAGGGTTCACAGAGGTCATGGGGAAGGCTGCATCGTCTGCCGGCTTGAAGGGGCGTTTTCAGGGCTACAGCCTCCTGTTTTTGCAGCAGTCCTCTGCCCTCGGAGGTGCCAGCCTCGGCGCTCAGCATTTAGGCTCCTCAATCCACATGGATTATGACGCCAATGCAAAAATCTTCTATCAACACTCCTTTAACAGCAGCCAGTGACAATAAATCCAAAAGGCCACTTTATGATTTTTAAAAACACATTGCTCTGACTCCAATCACAATGACTTGAATCAAGTTGCTGTAAGTTCTTGCACATTATTTCAAAAGATACCCCAAAAGAAGATTTAAAAATAGCTGAAATCATGAGGGGTTCTTTTTATCTTCACAGTTCCTGTAACAAGAACTGAAAGTACTATCATTACATTTACAAACTTTTTTTTTCTACCTTGGATGATTCATGTGCAATCATGATTTTTAATAATAAACATGCTGCAGATTCTCCAGATGTGTGCAGGACTTGAGAGATTTTACGGCTTAGTTCCTGCTGCTCTACCTGAAGTTATATGATTAATAAAGATCAGATTAGAGCAATTAAACAATTTAAAAAACGTGCCGTCAACTTTTATGTATCATATTGATTCATAATATTTATACGGTTTATAAAAAAGCTTGTGGTTTATGGTGAATGCTGATGACTAAGCTCTGTTTTTACCACCATTGTCTATTATTTAAGGTTGTACTTTAAGGTTTACACACAAAATATCCTAAAAAAGCAGGTTATCATTCTGTGATGTTAGAAATTTTGAAAAAAGGGATGATAATTAGTATCCATCTAATGGGGCACTTGAGCTAGGACAACATTTAAAGCACAGCAGGCCTCATTTACTTCAGGTAAGGTCGGTGTTCTACTATAAAAAAGATATTGGGCAACAGTGCCTTCCAGAAAAGAGGTCAAACGGCGACCATTGCCGTTCATGTATAGCACAAAGGGAAATCTCACATTTCCTATAAAACATTCTGATGATCCAAACTTTCTTGTGGGAAAAGTTCTGTGGACTGAAAAGACAAAAGGTGAATTTGGTGAAAATTAGATAGTAGATCTATTGTTGAATACACAACTACAAAAAAAATAAAATAAAAAGATACTTCCAGTCAGAGGTGGTGGTGGTAGTCTAATATTCTGCAGTTCTTATGCTGTTGAAAGAGCCACTATATATATATATATATATATATATATATATATATATATATATATATATATATATATATATATATATATATATTAGGGCTGCAACTAACAATTATTTTGCAAAATGATTTGTTTATTATTTTTTTTCAATTTATAATCGGATAGTAAAAGGTTCCTTAAAGAAGAATTTTTATGAAATCAAACCAAGTAAAACTAAATCTTTTCCACTTGAGCAATTCTGGATAGAGAATATTGACAGACAAAAAACATTTTTATTTTAAATGCAAATGTTTACACATTTTTTTTTCTACAGATTTGGTATAACTACTGCTTTAACTTTGTTACTCTTTCAGAAAAAGGCATGTTTTGCAACCTCTACTCCAGTTAAAAATCGATTACTAAATTATTTGACGGTTATTTCAAAATCAATTAATCTGATTATTTGTTTCAGCACTAATATAAATACATATATATATATATATATATATATATATATAAAGTATATTTCAACTGGACAACTTGCTGTGATTAATGGAACAATGAAAGGCTCCAGCGTGGTTAGTGGTTAAGTGGTTAGTGATCCAAAGCAATACAGCAAGTTCACCTCTACACCCCTTAGAAGTAACCAGCTTTCACACAGTGGCCTCGTCACAATTTGGACCCAGGTCTTTATTGACTTTATGTCCCATCAGGGTAATCCACAAATGGCTTTCAAAGCAGGGTAACATCTGGTCTCTACCTGCCTGAATTCATAAAATAAGAATGAAAAACATTGATATTTAATTGAATTTGTTAACTCTAGGTTAAAAAAAAAAAGCACCTGTACTGGCTGAGTAGTCATTAAGATGTGATGGAAGCATAGCAATCATATTTAAATGTAAACACCCATAGAGGATGATGGGGATAAACCTTAACTGTCATTCTGTTAGAGCTTACTTCACACGACAAGGAGGATCTGCCAGCATGTATACCTGGGCTCGTCAAATGGTAAATATGTTATTATGTTGTACACCGGTGCCTTGTTTTCAACTGGTTGTTAAAGGAAATGGACAATCTTTTATTTAACTGGAAATCAGATAGACTTTAGAGTCAACTTTGAATTGAACAATACATTTGGAAAAGTAAAACACAGAACCATCAGTTTATTTCTGCAACACTTCCAGAGATGGGGTTGGATTTATTTGTAAAGCTGCAGTGCTGAAGTTTGTCCTGATGGTGGCAGCAGAGAGCTTAACGTCAGAGGCTCGGCTAATCTGAGAAGCTAGCTAAAACAAACCGTTTGTTTAAACTAGCTTTTAACATTTTAACGGCCATCATTTTATATATTTTCATTAAAAAATATATTGATATAAATAGTTGATATTTATATATTTTAAATAAAACATGAAAGATGCTGTTTAAATTTTTTATGTTGTTTATTTTAAAGTAAAACTTAACTGTCAGTAACTTTTTCAAAATAAACACATTGTAGAATTTACTTATTTTATTTATAATTTCTTTATTTCATTTTTCCAACAGTGGGGTAATTTAGCAGCAAGAAATTGAAAAGATTACACCAAAAAAAGAAAAAAATACTGTGCATTTAAAAATCTTATACCCTGAATGAAATGTAACGTTATTAGAGAAAGTGTATTTTAAATATAATTTTCTGCTGTGTCTGCTTCTTAGTGTCGTTTGTAGGTGAAATGTACAGGGGGGGGCAGACTGGGGTCAGTGTTTTTTCATGGGGCCACAGAACAGAAGAAAAACTACCTAAAAAACAAACAACAAAAAAAACAGGTCAATACTCATCATTTAGAATATTAACTGAGTAATAAAGCCAAGGATGCAGACTCCTGATTTAAAATGAAAACTATGATCTATCTTGGAACAAATGAAGCTTAAAACTGAATGCAATCACTAAATAATTCATAAAGTAAACTGTAAAGGTGGAATTTTAAATTGGTCCAATGGATAAAACATTCACAGTCTCTTCTGTAAGCGCTTATCATAAGAAATTAATATATCATTACATTATTTGAGCAGGTACTAGTATATTTACTCTAAAAATAAGACCATTGGATATTATGCTTTTGAAGTAAGTAAATTTGTTGTTTTTCTCTCTTATTTTGAATGTCCATCATATCAGATTAGGCAAATTGTCTAACTTATGCGCTCAAATGAAGGGAAGATCAAGAGACCTGAGGATACAGAACGCAGGAAAACTGCTAAAGCTTTTGTAATGTTTCTAACCAATTGTTTTTTTTTTCTAGTAATTATTTGATCTAAAATTCCTTTAAACTAAGTTCTTTTGCAAATTGATTAATCTGTTTGTTTTTTTCACTTAACTGATTAATAATCACACAGCCAAATGTTCCTTTTAAAAAAATTAAATCATGTGAAACTAAAACTTTTCCACTTGAGTTCTTGATACAGCATATGGACAGACAAAAACGTTTTTTTTAATCTTAAATTCAAAATTTTTGAATAATTACTGCTCTACGTGGATCGCTCTGTCACCTAAAGACACATTTCAGAGTCTCTATACTCCAGTTAAAGAATAATCGATTACTAAATTAGGTTATTTCAATAATTGATTTATCTGATTAATTGTTTCAGCCCAGTTGGGAATTGTTTATTTTGAGCTTGGTAGTATTTTTTTTTTTTGTGTGTGTCTATCTCCTAAGTGGTGGATTAAGCTTTTATATTAATTAAAGCATGTTATAACAGCCATCATGCAATTTTCCAGTTGTTGGTTTTAAGTTGTCTTTATTTCTGGATATAAATTTCAGTCAAAATGCACACGTTTATTATTTTACTTTTTTATTTGTTATATTGTGCACACTCTAAAAGTCCATGTTCCTCCTAGATGTAATTACCTAGATTTCTATTGCATTTTTTATGTGTGCTTTTGTAAACTCTTTTAAATATGTGTCATTATTACAAATAAATAAAACATGAAGTTTGACTCCTTTAGTCATTTCTGTACCTTCTAATGTTCTATTTCAGAGTATGCAGGCTCTAGATAATCCTTCATTGAAATGCCTTTTTCAGATATTTGCTGCATGTTTTACATCTTCCTGTTGCCTTTTTAAACCTCCTGTTTTCTCTCAGTTTCCCAGTTCGATACGCTCAGAGCATTTCACCACCACCTACAGCAACGACTTTAAACCATTCAATGAATGCGAGCAACACCTGAAGCCTGGAGCTGAAGCTGTAGCTGAATTAAGCAGCTCCTTTCCGGTTGGTCCAGATATCCTGAGAGACAAACAGGTGATTATAGAGTCACTTTTTACATCAATAATTGTTGCTGTTTTTGCAGCCTGAACATAAAATGCCCCCTGTGTTTCAACCCCTGCACATGAGAACCAACATCCCCAATGGCTCAGCTGTTGGCTTTAAGGTAAGCAATCAGTTTTAACTGTGCTCTATGTAAATCCATTTATTTTCCCTCCATTTATCCACCATTATCTGCATTTAACACTCATATGTTTCCCAGCCTCCCCCCTGTGTCGCCCCTCCTATCTTCTCGCCTGCATTCGAACCTGGAGCTGAGCTTTCATTTGGTTTAAAGGATGACAGGCCACATCAGATTTATTGTGGTCGAAGGAGTGAGGAGAACTGATTGAAGGAAAAAAAGTAAAGCATTCGGGCATGTTGATGTTTAAAGTGTTTTCTTCTGCTGACAGCAGGCTTGTTAGAGCAGAAGGATGATGTGGAAAAGAGGAAGGCTGATGTTCAATACGAGGAAGGTGAGGCCACTGTTTTTACATGGTGTCTGTGCTCCTGGAGTGATTTATAAGGAATGAAAATAATTCATGTGTTTGAAATGTTTGGTCACATCCTTTATTCCTTTTATTCTTAATTGTTTTATCACCTAATTATTAGTTATTTATTTAAGTACCTTTTGTTTTTATATTTACCTCCTATCATTACACTGATATGTACTTTTCCGAGTTAGTTTTCCTACTATCTTTTGTTCATGTGCCATGGGCGGTTCTAGACGGGGGCCAACAGGAGCCAGTCCCCCTGTAGAACTGGTCCTGACCCCTTTTATGGCCCCTGTGCTAAAAACATAAACTGCAAAATTTTAATGTTAGTCACTTTTTCTTTTTAATAGGTTTGTGTCACTATAATTTAAGCAACATAATTTGCAGAAGGAATAAGAAAAATAACTATTATTTTATGTGTAGTATTCAATTGTCTTGTTTTAAGAGCAAGATTCATAATTTCTTTGGCAGATGATCTTATTTACCTGCAAATATACTGGGTTTTAAGAAACTTTTACTTTTTTCGATCAGTCTTGCAGTGTAATACCAAAACATTTTCTTATGATAATATGAGCTGGTGAAACGAGACAGTAACTGATTTGTTACTAGGACCAATCCAATGAAATACTTGAAAAATCATTTTGTGAATGCAGAAATGACCTGTTTGTCACTCATTTAATATACTAAAAAATTCGCTCTTGCTTTATTCTCTTTTTTCTTCCCTACATGTTATTCCTTTGTTCCTTGGCCCCATGAAACCCCCTCATTGTAAAAATAATCAAGATATTCTGCTGTCATGTACAGCTCGTTTAATTGTCTTGGTAATGACATGTCCTATACAAATAAACCTGCCTTCAAACCTGCACATTTTGTCACTCTACAAACCCAAACCTCAATCTCTTGTTACACTTATTGGGATTTGACCTGATAGATCTTCACAAAGTTGTTGTAGAACAGCAAAGCTCATGGAAGGTTTTAAATTAATGTTATAAGATTCGAAATCTTAAAATTGTAATGAGCATATCCATTCACCCCCTTTTAGTAAATAAATGCGCTTTAGTTGCAGTCCTATCTGCCAATCCCATGTTTTGCACATCTAAAATCCATTTCTGTTTTGTTAAATATGGATTTGACAGGGAAGTTTTTTCAAAAAAGCTGTTAAACACTAAGGTCTGGACTTTGACTAGGCCATTCTGGTGCACAAAAATCCTTTGCAGCGTCTGACGGGTTTCCTCACAGCATTGTTTTGTATGTAGCTCGCTGAGCAGCCTTCCTAGCCCAGAAAAAAGCCTCCCTACAGCATAACAGCACTCCATAATATAAGCTGGGAATGCTATATTCTTGGTTATGTCTAATGTTACCTTTATGTTACACATATTTGATCTAATCTGATCAAATATTCGTCCTTGCTGTGTCTAATGCATGGCTTTAAAGTGAACTGCAAACAGGACTTTTTGTGGTTCAACAAAAGCTTTCTTCTTGCAACTCTTTCCAGGAAAGGCCATATTTGCTAAGGTGCACAAGCAATATTTGTCTTATTAATATCTCTGGAGAAGCTACCTTAACCTCTTTAGAAATCCAGAAGGATGAGCATGTCTCTGTTTCATTCCTTTATTCTAGTTTAAATTCCCCATAACGTTATTTACAACCTGTCTGCTTGGTTTCCTTGATGCTGTTTGTTGGCTAGAAACTCCAAACTAGTTTTTTTTACTTAAATAGGTTACTTCTACACAGATATGTAAAGTAAACAAAGTACAAATACTTACTTACCTTACATAAGAGGAAATTTTGGCTATATTTTATTGGAATAATTGTTTTCAGAGAACTGTTTACTTTTACTCCTTCCCGTTTTTGCAGTTATCTCTACTCTCTGCTCCTTACATTTTAAAAATAGACTCATTATTTTTGTTTAATTTAAGCCAATTTTTGTTATGGGCTGTTGGTATAAAAAAAAATAATAATTTGCTTCATCTAGACAATTTATTTGTGGTTGTACTTGTTACTGCACCAGATTCTGGTTCAGCACATAATAGAATAGTTTTTTCAAGATGATGCAAAGTTCAATTTGACCCTGTAACCGTTACTTATAAAACTAAGACAATGAAGTTATCATCCAGAATTGTAGAAAATGTTTCCTTTAGTTTAAGGTAGTGCAGTAAAGCATGTCCTTTAACATTTTTGTTCTGCATTACTTTAATACTTTAAGTAGTTTTAAATTTTTACTTTTACTTGAGTAAAAAGCTTTAGTTGATACCCTCATTTCTACAAAAGTGTTTTTTTAACAGTAGGATTAATATTTCTATTTGAGTAATAGACATGAATACATTTGACGCCTCTGCTTCTACATGTTTTTGCTTGCATTTGCACATTTAAGTCTTTGATATTTCTATTATTTGTAAAAAAAAAAAAAAAAATGGTTTATCTGATACAGTCCCAACAAAATACAGTAAAGCGTTTGGTTGTAATTTTTTATTTTTTAGTAGTTTCGCAAGTATTTAATCCTTTCTTATTAAAGGGAATGAATGTAAATCTGGTCTTGAATCTATGGTGTTTCTGTTCTCACCATACAGAGGTCCCATCGGTTATGAGGACTTCCTGCAGTTTTTGCACAGAGAGGCCAAACCTTCACACCCCCTCACCTTCCCAATGGCATTCATTACGTTTATCAGACTGAGTCACAACACAGGTCATCATCTGTTCCCTGAAATTAAGCTTCTCTTATAAAGGAATAGAAATGCAAACTCTCCTTATTGGGTTTCAGGTTAAAAATAGGGCTGATCATTTATTTTTTTTTGCCAAAAATGACAAATTTAGGTAGATATAAATGACCAAAGTTATGGGAAAACACAATCATAGGATTGAACTCTTGCCTTTGAACCTTTTTGTATTGTCTGTGGTTTAATAACACTACCAATACATCCATTAATCGTCTATTCTACCTCATCTTTGCATGATTGTGGTTAGATTTCTCAGCGGTCATTGGGTGAGAGGCGAGGTTCAGTCTGACACATCGCCTTCCATGACAGAGCAAAACAGACAGGGCAAATAATCACTCTCTCTATATAGTTATTTAGCACCTTTCTTCATAAAAAATGCAAATTTCAAATCTGCACAGAATTGATCAGTCTGGTTTTCCACACCAATGTCTTTAATCTCAGGGAGCGAACCAATGTTCACTTTTAAGATTCTTAGAACCATGTTTGTCTAAAATGTAAAATCCCAATTAGAATAAGCTGAAGTTTGATAATGAATACCTTTCCAAGGCACCGCTCATTAACTCTGAACTTCCAACCTAGATGAAGTAACCAAGGAGTGGCTGAGAATCGTGAGGTCAGGTCTTGAACTGAAGAGCAGCTGTTCCTATCAGCCAACCTTCAGAGAGTGCAGTCTGTACGTTTAGAGACAACCCCACTCTTTTATCACTAATGCTTATTTTCTGACAACATCTCTGCTTTTCTCCCATTCCCAGCTGTAGGTTAAAATCTGAGCATCAAGATGTCCCTCCTAAGATCTCTCAGAGCAGCTTCAAATCACTGACTCCAGGACAGCGGAGAAGTATCCGTATAGAGCCCAGCCCAAGGCTGACAGAGTATCAGTACCAGTATTGTGCTCAGGTACAGCGGATCCTCTGCTGATGACACCATAATGTTCTCATCCCTTCTGTTCTCCTCATATCTCTCCACCAGGTTGGCCAAGCCAAAGTCCCATCCAATTTAACATCATCCTCCTTGTCACAGAACCAACCTCCCATATAAAGCCAATGAAAATAACAGCTGTCTGTTTTTTTGTTTTTAAATAACGTCTTTATCATGCTTTTTAGGAGCCAAAACAATTCATTGCTCCTAAAACAGAATGGCAGTCAGGGCTAGTTTTTGCTCCAACAAGTTCTCCAAGGACACAGGAGGGAAGCAGGAGTCAGAGCACCAGATCAGGTGGATTGCGTTTGTTTTTTTACTGAAGTAAAAGTAAAATTAACTATATTGGAAAAAATATGTTAAGCACCAAAAATTATATATTTCTGAAATAGATCTAGTTTATTTTGACCCACTGATTTTAACAGTTTAAAATAAATCTATTACTGTGAATTTTTCTGGCATTGCTTTATTACAAAGCTGCCAGACAATTGGTATGGTGTGAAACTCTTCCTACTTTTTCCTCATCCTGGTCAAAATTTACTAACAAGATGAACTCTGCATAGACACCAAACTTTCTTTCAATCCTGTCTTCGGTTCAAAGCACAGGAAATGCACACACTTATTGCTGATATTATGCACCCAAATCTGTAGATTATCTTTTTATGACATACTTTAAGCAAATTGACCATTTCTGATTTGGGAAAATTTGCAGAATAAATGTTTAAACATTGAGGTTTCTTTATCTCCTAACAGAGCTGTTTAGTGAAGCAAATACAAGCCTGTATAGTCGTTTCAATAATGCAAATAAATATATTGTAGTCACATTTGCATAATAAAAAAGGTTATCTAGCATTTTGTAAAATGGCTCGCTATAAAACAGACCTAAAGAGCTGTATTCATCTTGTTTAAACTATTCATAAATATTTATTATCCTCAATGAAAATGCTTAATTTTTCAAATTAAAACACATTTAATTAGAGATTAAAAATAAAAACAGTGACAACCTAGATTTGTCTTTAACATCTTTATTTGTCTTTTTTCATCATTTTTAACTCTATTGAATCCATACTGTGTCTTCAGATTTTTTTTTTCCTTTTCTTTTTTTAAAACAGCTTCTGTCATCTAACAGACAAAAAAAAAATAGATCTCCAAAAATGATTTTATGTTATGCGATCCACCTGGCGGACGGTCCCCACTGGCTTCTCCATTCCCCAGGGTGCCATGGTTACGGTGGTCCAACACTGTGAGGAAGTTCTCCTTGAAAAGCGTAACTCCTGTGTCTCTGCTGCTGCTTGGTTTAAAGCCAGAGAGGCGGTGACAGCACCAACTGCTTCCTGGATGATTTGCTAACCCGGGAATAAAATAATCAGAGGCTTTTGAACAATAATACTGCTGCTGCATTTTAAAGCTTACATGACGGATAAAAAAAAAAAAAAGGAAAATATTACTGCTGACTGGAACTGGAATTTCTCAAAGTATATTCCTCACAGTTTCACTGATTTTATATTGAAAGCCTGAAATCTAGAAGGAAAATAAAACCCTGATACACACAGAGTTCTGGTCTAAAAGTAGAACTTCACCCAGAAAAAAAAAAAAATTTTATATATATATAGAACTGAATATGTCCTTATCCAATAGGAATAAAAAGAATGGCCTGGATGCATCATATGTTTATCTTTAACAGGACATATTGGAGACCACAGTAGGGACCAACAGCTCATCCTCAAACACATGAATGGAGAAGAAAGAAAAATAAAATAAGGAGACAAAATTATCTGAGAGCCTGATCTGGATACGGACTCTAAATCTGAGTAACTGAGGCGGTCCAACGGAAAGAGGCAGCTGCTGCGTTTCAAATCAAACCAGTCCCCCAGCGTAACAAAACTGGTCCCCAGAAGAACCCAATCTGAAACCAAGCATGAAGCCGTCAGCAAAATAAACTATAACAATCTAGATTTTTTTCTTCCTTTCAATAAACTCAACTTGATGCCTGATTTAGACGTTAACCACCTCGGCTCTTCTACATTGGACAAAAAGATAAACCTGGATATCCATATAAAAATCTAAAAAATAATCTGTCATCCACGATTACAGCTGTCCATGTCTGCTCTGATAACTAAATGAACTGCCAGGTGGGCGGGGAGAGAGAAGGGGGTCTTTATTTGTTTTGAAACAGAGCCGGTGCTCAGCTTTCATCACTTTAAATGACTGACTGCTTTACAAAGCAGGTGCAGAACTTTACCGGAGTTTCCTGAAATTCTTGTCGTTTTTCTAGCTTGTTTGCTGCTTAAACCCTCTTCCTACTGAAAATGGTTTTGCCCATAAAAAAAAAAAAAAAGAAAGAAAGAAAAGCAGTTAATGTTGATTGGAACATATTTAACATTTCCGTAAAGCTTTTTTTCAATTAAAGTTTTGACCTGGTGTCGCTTCAGGTAGCTGCCAGTTTCCAGGAAACTACAGTGTGCCCTGCCTGCTCTGTAAACGGCAATCTATAACATGTGAAATAAGCGATGAGCTAGCGTTAGCAGGAGGGAGGTGCTGGTACCACACCCCTGATCTGAGGCCAGTGCCCCTCAGTTTACAAGAAACAAAACAAAACAAGCTGAAAACAAAAAGATCAAATAGGAAAAAGAAAGAAAAGGAAAAGAAATCCCCCCACCCCCCAACTGGGCCTGCCGGCACGCCACTGACTTTAAATGTGTGTGTTTGTATGTGTGTGTGTGTGTGTGTGTGTGGAACAATAAGAATGTGTGCGGCCAGGGCCGTAAGAGTCTCTGGATGTGCAAGGGCTCATGAGTGCATGGAGGCCCCATGGGGGTGAGGGGGACTTCTAGTATTTCATTCCTGGCACGAATTCCTTCGCCTCTGGATTTAAGATGCTCTTCCTCTGCAGGAGGAGAAAGGACACGATAAAAACACTTTTCTTTAATTAGATTGTTAGCGATCCACACTGCAGGAAAGAAGGGGGGGGACTCACCGCAACCTCCTCCACGTTGCTGTGATGGTCGCTGACCGACAGCCCGTTGAGTTGCTGCTGCAGCTGGCCGACTCCCTGGTTGTTGAGGTCACGCGAAGGGATGAACCAGTCCTGGTCTTCCTCTTCCAGCATTTCCTGGAAGCAACGCTCCAAGAACTCCTGCTCCAGCAGCTCCTCTTCCACCTCAAATAAAAAAAAAATGTATACAATTCATTACCTTCATTTAGATTCCAATCTTACCAACATGTGTGTTCTGATCTACAACAATAACATTTTAGAGCAGATCGACCAGAGTCATGACTCAATATAATAGAGGGAGTTCAAGATTAAGGCAACAAATTAAGGTTTCCACCATCAAAGATAAATCCTCAAACCATCAGCAGATACATGGACATTCCAGTTTGCTAATAAAACATTTCTTTCTAAATTAATACATCTACATTTTTAATCAAGTTCTAATAAAAATAAATCTGCCCTGGCTCCATGGCTCTATAGGATGCGTTTACATCATGTTATGTGAACACACCTGTCTGTTATACTCCTCTTCATTCTCCATCCACATGTACTCAGCAAACGGGTTGGCGTCAGGACTGTCACCTGCATGCCCATTGGCCACCGGCTCTTTTCCTTCCTTTCCTGGCGCTCCGCCTCCCGGTGTGTTGGCGACCTCGGGACCGCTCATCTCAGCTGGCTCTGTTGGCAAATCACAGCAGAGACTTACTGCTGGCGTTAAGCCTCCTCAAGGAAGAACAGAAAAAACTCCTACGGGGTTCCGATCAAAATGTATTATTCTTTTCTCATTAAAAGGATGAAAACCAAATTGTTAGGAGAAACTGCTGGGATAGACGCTGTTCAGTGAGCCATTTAAAAACCTATGCTATTAGCCAACCAACTAGATGAAGTCGACATGGAGTCGCTGGCATTTTGTTTACCATCTCCAGCCTGCCGAGAACAGTGGGACGTTGATGCTGCCGTAAAATACACACATTTCATACAGCACCTTTACAGATTAGGCTAATGGAAAACAAGCAGATGAAATGGTTAAATAAAATAAAAAAAAAATAAAATAAAAAACAGGAGGAAACTGGAATAGACAGGAAATACAACAGCAATAATTTAGGGCTTGATCACTTTGCAAGAGAAAACTAGTAATATTCAGCGTTGGGGATAAAAGCTGAGCAGCATGGAGAGTCACCGTCTGTAATTGCATTCAAAAATGCTGAAGCACGTTCAAACTGGACGGGGCTCAGATGACTCACTTCATTTTAGACACACAGATGCTTCATTGAAGCAGATCTGAGGCCAAAGGTTTAACATTAAAGAAAAGGTGATCTGACTTGCAAATACTGCATAAGAGCACTGCTTTAAATCAGCTTCATAAACTAACAGGACTTCAATGAATCACGTTCCCTCAAATAAACTACCGGCAAATATTGCTTCCTTTTTCCCCCCCAAGCCTCTGCAGATTTCAGCACATGGTGCAATCTTGACAAATGGTATGAGTCATGTGTAATCGTGCAACATCCTCTGATATTTTTCTTAGAAAAGTGATTTTACAAAGAAAAAAAAAAGCTCTCTAATGGTCAATCTACAGTTGAATATAAATTCTCGGAGGGAATTCTTACTTAATGGAAAAATAAGCTTTATCAGCTTAATCAGTGGAGAACAAATCAATATGTAATTGAATCATTCTCCACCAATTAAGCTGATAAAGTATAAATGCGAACATTTTAAGGCAGAAACAATCAGAATAATCGTGATTAAAGGATTATTGAAATTGCTAACTAATTTAGTAAGCGATCGTTAACTGGAATGTAGACTCTAAGAGATCCTTTAGCTGAAAGAGCAACCCACTTAGAGCAGTAATTATAATAAAAATTGTTATATTAATAAAATTATTTCACTCTGATTTCCTAAAAGGTCTTCTTTAAAGAACGTTTGGCTTTCAAATTATTAAATTAATAATAATAAAACAAAAAGACAGATTAATGGATTGGCAAAATAATTAGTTGCAGCACCAAACTAAATCAGTTTAAGAAAACATTAAGCCTTTTTCTTATATTATCAGGCTACGTTGTAGTGGACGAGAAGGCAATATTACCTAAACTAGTCTACATAAAGGCGTTGTGTCAAACTCTAGTTGTGTGAACCTTTACATGCACCTCTGTTTAAACCTAAACACACATAGTGAAGTCAATGGCAGGACACGAGATGTATCAAAAGAGTTGCAAAGCAGTCAAAGGATGAAGCGGTATAAAGTAGGGCTGTAGGGAGCGCATGCAGGGGTTAATGGCAAGCGGACAGTCAAGACAAACCCACCTGGAGATTTCTTAAAGCTGCTTAAACTAAAATTATAAAACTATGTCCCACCTTCCATGTTTTTTCCCCCTCTGTGAATCTGTGTTTACATAAACATTAAAACACACCAAGATGATGTTAAAAAAATATATATTAAAAATTATTCTTTCATAAGCATACATGGAAATATTACCATGTTCCATTAGGGCTGAAGCTATTTTTTTTGCAAATGCAGAGATCAATTAATCATCCAGTGGAATATAGTGACTAAAAAACATGTTGCTAGCTCACTAGCTAGTTAACTCTGATTGGTAAGTTTAAAAATGTGTATTCTAGGCAGGTGTATGCAGTGTAAATAGATTGATTAGTCAACTACTAAATCAATTGTTGTTCCAGCCCCAATATCGAACTCTTAAAAACTAATACGATTAAAATATAAAAACTTTTTTTTTTTTTAAATAAGCCAATCTTAAAATAAAGCTTATAGTTCAATATAAAGGACATGTGTTAGCCCTACAACAAAACACTGATAAGCAGGTGAATACATACTTTTAGTGTCTGAAACAATCTGTAAGGGAACAGAAAAGGAAAACATCAAGTTCCCCTTCTGGCTGGACTTCCTGCTCTTCCTTCAGTGGGACTGTCCCTCTCTTATATGGGATATTTCCATATAAAATAACACTAAAGGTTCAAACCAAACCCACAGTCATACAAATAACCACTGAAACCCCCAACTAAAAAAACAACAACAACAAAAAAATTAAAGATGCTGGGGCTTGATCAGTTATCTTAAGCAAAGGTATAGTATTATTATTTAGATGAGACATGCTATAATGATGACATCAGTGCTACAGACGAGTCATGACTCAGCCACGGCGTCAGAGGGTTGGGGACAAGAAAAAAAAAAAAAAGGAAATGAAGCTTCAGGGCCAAGCTGACACAGGGAATGCTTTAGCAATGTTTGATCTACAGCAGCTATCAGAAAGCATCACATAATAGGTTAACTGCAAATTTAGAAATCTTTCTCCATGCACTTTTTGTTCAAGTTCATTTCAACACCATCACAGAGTGCAGGCAGCAACACAGAAGGACAAGCTGTTTTTCAGCAGGACAGCGTGAATAAACACGTGTAATCTAAGTAGGTTAGCGGACAGGGAGAAGCTGTCTGGTTATATCTGTGTGGAGCAATAAAGACGTTTAATTATCGAGCGCCGCAAAATAAACAGGCTGTTAAAAAAATACATATTTATATGCGTTAAAAAAAGAAAACAAAAAGGGTTAAAGAAAGGAGAAATTACTTTAAAGAAAACCCAACAAGTAATTGAATGAAACTGGGTCAACTGGTGAGGCTTCAAAGATGACAAGAGAAAACAAGTGATAAAAATAAATCCCAGCAAGTTTGAACCTGAAAGAAAACTACAGGAAAAAATTATTTTAATATTTTATTACTAACTAAGTGAAAACATGTAGCCTGCTTGCATACATATATCTTGTCGTAATGTTTCTTTACGACAAGAGATAATTAGTCCTGCTTCTAATGCTGTCGACGTGGAGATTTTCACTTTGCACCTGAAATGTCAGGGTAGTTTATATATGCTGGCAGAGGAATTATACAATGCGTATACAGCTTTTTTTTATTAATAAAAAAATGATTAAATGTTTCAGAATTCACAAAGGAACCATCTACAGTCATTTCCTACAAATATATTTACATATATATATTTTTTTTCCATGTAGTTGTTATATGGGGGCTATGAACATGTTTTTTGAAAACCTAAACAGTCTTCAATGGGTACCAAAAACAAGAAAAAAAAAAATTTATAAATGTTTACCTTGCCATGAGGGTTTAGAAAATTTAAATAAGCACAATTATTTTAACTTGCATAAACTGATAAACACTTAATCTAAAACCAAATATATCATACCAAACAGCTAATCACTACATCGGTTACAGTGATTAGTGTAATTGTGCTTATCGAAATAACATATTTATCTCTTTTATTATAGACTTTGTAAAAACTGCAAGGAATCAACATAATGTTGGTAACCAGGGTTACCAGGGTAACCTGCCATGTCATTTAGAGGTTCAGTTAAAGTACAGTAAACAGTATTTTTTTATCATCAACTAAAACATTGAATTATTATAATAGGGAATATCTTTGAAAGCACCATAACTATGTTAAGGACAATAATGTATACTTTATCTAGGCTTAAAGGCACTGTCTACTGACATTATCAAATAGTACCTTTTCTTACATGTCATCATCGATATTATAAAGAGTATTTTGAGGCACTTATGACAGTTTGTTAATATTAATCAATAACCTTACCAGAAAAAATGACACTATACCATGTTTAGCATATTTTAAATCTGATCATAAAACAGTACAACCAACCTAATTACTTAGAGGATACTATGGTTTATATCTATTTCTCTATTAAGTTTATACTTTTAAACTTTGCATAGCGTTTCTATATTAAACCTTGTATGATTGTTGAAGTTTCAGAGCAACAAAAATAAACACCTGGATTAAAAAAATAAACATTTTGCTTATTTAACATTTTTCAAAAGAATTTCAGAAACATTTCCGAGTATTTTTTGTTGTAATGTTTCCGAAGGCTAATTAAACTAAGAGGAAAACTAAAGTATGAGACGAACGGACTCGAGCAGGAACCAAAACATAAGTTTGTGATCTGTCCGTTTTAGCTAAAAACGGTGGGAATAAGCGCCTTTCTAACAGTTTCCATGATGTAACCGAGCTGCATGTAACAGGAGCGGTGTGGGCCTTTGCTAACGGGCTCCACCAGGTGTAAAGCTTCCCCCTAAGCAGCCTGTTGTGAAAGGATTTAGCTGTGGGTAATGCTCGGAGGCCAGTTGTAAACACACTGTCAGTGGACAGGGGCCTAAAAGGTGAGCAGCTATCTCAGCAGCAACAAAGAGCACAGGGGGCTGCTTCAAAACTATTCCCCCCCTCAAAGTAAAAGAAAAGCATAACATTTCCTACAATATATTAATTGAATAAAAAGGAATTAGGCTTTTAAATCGTTTCAAAACAGACCGAAGACAAATGCAGGTGTGAGGAGAATCTAAGGCTAAACAAAGTGGGCTCCGCTAACAGCTAGCAGAATGCTAACAGCATGGCAGCATCCCCCCGAAGAAGAAGCAGGTCAACAAAACAACCTCCGCTACAAAGACAGCCGCCGCCTAACACGCGTGAATTAGCGCGTTTTTTTACACGCGGTGTGCCGAGTGTTGTAGTTACCTGGCATTGTACTGTCGGCGTTGGCCTGAAAGCGCAACGTTAGTCGGGTTTAAGTGCACAACGAAGAGTGCTCGCTCGAAGAGGAGGGGGGTGATTTCTCGGAGCTAAATCCTGTTAGCCTGCTGCTACGGTGCTCCGCTGAGGCGTTCACGGACTTTATAGCGGGTCGGGATTTCAGAGACGATGATGCAACGAAGCAGAGACGTTTTATGGGCAAGTTGGATTGACTTTACAGTGTCATTGTGTGATTCAAGATAAAGTAAAACGTAGTTTAATTTTTAACAGGTGAAAAGTAGAGGGAACTTATGTGTGTGTCTAAACGAATAGGTGGATATTATTCATCCATCAATCGTATGGTTGCTCATTTATTTATTCATCTAATCTCTTATCTGTTTTTAAATCATCCAGTGATAGAAAACGGCATTGTGTCCTTTACAATGGCAATAGAATTACATAAATAGCATGAACGACTCTGAAAAAGACAAAGCTTGAACTCTGGGCAGAAACATTATAAGAAAAAAATATATTTGGTTTAAGTCCAGATAGAAAGCAAGGCTTCTGCTCCACCTTAATCCAAAGAATAAAGTATAATTGTCTCAGAGACTAAATATAAAATCCACCAATAAAAAATATGTATAAAAGACAATAAAACAAATGTAATGGCAGAATAAGTTTAAAAAGTTTTTTTGTTGCAATTATTAAGTTTTTTTTAATGCCATATGACTAAATGTAGTTAATTATAAAACCCTAAGGATAGTTTTAATGTTGCAGCAAAGTAAAGGCGGGCATCTTATAGGTCTGCAACTAATGATTATTTTGAAAATAGATTAATCTATCGATTATTTTCTGAGTTATCAATAATAATCGGATAGCAAAAGGTTCCTTAAAGGAGATTTTTTACTAAATTAAACCAGGTTAATCTAAAACTTTTCCACTTGAGGGGTCCTGGATATAGCATATTACCATGAACTCCCTTTTATTGGTCCAATATATCATTATAATAAAAACTCACAAGTGAATCATATACATACATTCATCCTAACAGCCTGAAATCCAAAAAAAAAAAATTAAAACCCTCAAAAACTGAGAGTAAGCAATTCATCACTTACAAAACATAAAATATCTCTTCCTCCCCGTATACAAATGAACTCTTTCAAGTCTGACACCATCTTATAACCTCTTACACCCTAAGGGGGTATAAATACATTTCTGCCTGACAAAAACACACAAAAGTAAATAACTTATAGCCTCAAAGCTATTAGATTTAAGAAGAAACTTTTGGTACGTCTGTAAAGGTAAGATGTCATAGAATGGTTTTCTGGTGTCAGCACCATTGTAGCTTTGACCCTGCCTGAAATATTAGGGACAAAATACAAAATATTTTGCATTTTTTGAACCTCGCCAAAATTTTCTTTGAAATAAACATTGCAAAACACCAACAACCAAAATATTATTTATAGCACAAAAAAGTAGTACAGACTTTCAAATCTAAATGTTGTGTAAAAATATACCAAATTTGGACTCAATCAGATGAATCATATTTATTTTAGAATGGTATTAGTGAGAAATTTCTTAGGCGGAGAGGCCATTTTGGCACATTTATCCAGAAATGTCACCAAACTGTGCCAAATATGTTTTTTACATCAATACTGGGGATTTGGTAAAAATACGAGGTCACGTAGCAGCTGGACCCGCCGGTGGGTCCGTAGGGTTCAAGGGGATAATAGGCAAACTCTGTCCTAAGACGTGCAGCTACCAGCCCACTGAACATCAGGTCAACATCTACAGAACCTTTCTCCTTCATTTTATTTCTCCTGCTGAGGCAAATGCTCATCTTTGCCTGACCAAACAAAAAAATTAACCAGACAAATATTACTCCGTTGTGCCACTGAGTATCTGGGACCAAAAATAAACAGTTCATTATTACTATATTGGATATAGCATATTGACAGGCAAAAAAAAAATGTGTTTTTATATTAAAGACAAAATTTTATATTTTGTCTTTAATAAAAAAACCACCAAAGTGGTCAGAATAATCATAAAAAAGTATGGGTTTTAAATTATTGTGCAGCTAAACAGAGAGCTACCGGGCTTCAATGAGCTGCTCCAGCTGCCAGATTAGCAAAGGGAAAATAAGGCAGCAGAAAGAACTGAAAACCAGATGGCAGCGTAGCGCCACATGTGTTCAAAAGGCTGATAAAAGGACAAGTTAAAGGGAGGTTGTAAAAGAAAACTGGTTTAGTCCTTGTCCACACAGAGACAAAAGTTGTGTTCTTCTAGAAGCAATTTTAAATTAAATATTGGTCCACATGAGTGCATATAGCGCCACTGAATATGTTATGGTATGTTTGCCTGGCCTCATTTTTGGCCGTTATGATATTGTTTTACAAAAGATGAGATTTATTTATTCATTATGGATAAATAATGAAAATATGGGAACGACTTCTGGAATCTATCCACTTGGTTTCAAAAATGCATTGGCTCATTCCTAAACACAGGGTCTGAGTCAACGTTATGTCGAAATGGCAAAATATATAGTGGATATACCTAAGCTCGCCTCACTGAGGACGGAGCCTTAAAAACATCGGGGCAAAATGCCTCAAACAAACCAATACTGAAGGATTAAATCTCTAATCTGCATTGACACTGAAGTGTTTTGAATTTGAGTTTGAGAAAGCAGATAACATTCACTGCAAATATGGGCAAAACATATCAATAAATAAAAAATAAATACTTTTAGACACTTTTACAAAGAAAAAAAGGTTGTGAGATGAGAGGAACAGAAATTAACAAGATCAAAATAATCCTTTAAGAATGTTTCTGTTGTTAAAGCACTCTTCTGTGTAGGTTGACTAATCCTTGCCTTCAATATGAAAAATAAAAGAAATCAATTACATCCTCTGATTTCTTAGATGCAGTCACTCCTGTTTTCTTCAGAGTCTTTCACTTTATTTTAATTTTTTTACATTTTAACACATATTTCTTTTAGCTTTCAGTACAGATGTTTTCATATATTCACAGGTCTACATCAATGTCTAATTTTCTTCAAAATTTAGACTCACCACACTGGGAATAACATCTTTGATCGCACTGCTTGATAATTTACCTCGTTGGAGGAGATTTTAACTTTTTTTTTTCTCTGTCAGCTTTTCTCTTTGGGTCTTGTTTCCTTTTCTGAATCAACAAGTTGATAAAGTCTGCAAATTCTCTTTTAACTCAAATTCATTTGCAGAGTCATAAAATGACTGAATGATGTTCTAGAAAAGCATTATTCAACCATATTTTCTCCATAGCATTTCCAGCTGTCCCTGCAACTACACCATGAATTATTTCATTTTTATGTTATGTAGAGCCAAAAAAAAGCATCAGTCTCATTAATTTTAGGTATGTCTAAATATATCCTGAGGCATATTTCACTAAGCTTAAGTGTTTTATTTAGTAGCTTTCTATTTTTTCATTATTTTGAGGCGCTTTACAAAACCATAAATTAAGAAAATTAATCTTTATAATGAGGAGTTTAGAGAAATATCTTCATAAATCTAGTTAAATTCATTTATCACAGAGTTTTAAAGAGATAGATATATTTATTCTTTAAAAAATAATAATTTATATCAGGTTTTAGTGTGTTTGGTGTATCTTTTTACACAGTCAGTAGATAAATACATTAGCTGTCCAACTTTTAAATATTTTTCTTTTTTTTTCTGCCGAAAAGTAAAGAACCTGACAAAATTTCTTTTAACTATAGCGAGTGGTTTTAATAATTATTTATTCAGCCAGGGGGTTCCCTTTAAAATCCGGAGCTTATAAGTGGTACCTGAACGCATCATCTTGACAAACATCCACCACGATGCTCTGCACTTTGCTACCTTTAATGCTTGCGTGGCTTTGGGGGGAAAAAAGGCATTTCTCATAAATAGATTAAAAAACAAAATAAAAAAAGAAACAGACAGTTTTGTTTTATTTTAAAAGCAAAACGTCTGGATACGTTGGGTGACTACTAACTGACGTTCCGTTGTTCTAAGTAGTGTTAATAGCTGTTGCTCAAATGAACAGTTACTGTTACCCTCCTCTGTCTGTCATCTGACCCATAAAGAACATTTACAGTCAGTTACTACCCAATTTTAAACACTGATTGACTATTTTTACACAGATATAGAATAATGCTGAGAAAACAGCTATTTCTCCGTGTGGTTATTAACATGAAATACCATCAGCCTTCCCATTTGACTTTGTTATGCGACTTTTAAAACACTCACCGCTGAACTTTAAGCGTAAAACGGCGGCACTCCACGCCGCAAACACAGCTGTCAGGAGAGGAGGGACGGAGGTCAAAACGGTCCTTTCAGGGTCTAAAAACCCACGCAGTGAAGAAATGTATCCAGTTTACTCTGACGACCTAATTTAACTATCGTATCCTGTGTCCTTTCGCTCTTTTTAACCTGCTAAAACACGTTAAAATCGCTAGATTCGGCCTAACCGTTGAGAGGAAAACAACAGTGTCGTAGCCCGCTCGTCCAGTTGCACCTTTCACTCATTGGTTGAAACGGACGTCAATCAAAGTCTCCTCGTGACGCAATTGGTCCCAATCTAAATAAAGACCCGCCTTACTTTACCATTCACGTAAAGTAAATAAAGCTGCCCTTTCTCCTCTTCTTGCCCGTTTTTTGTAATGAGAGTAGTTTGTATTTGACGACGTGGACGTTTTAAAAAGCTCTGATATTTGTATTTTACAGGTTAAGCTGCATTTTAACGCTCCTAAACATAACTGAGATGTAAATCTAAGCGTGAACAATCAGACATGGGTGCTTTTAAGAAAGCTCAATCATCATTTACAGTTATTCTAGTTAAACAGTTCAACTGAAACATCATTAGTTCAACTTTTTTATTTTCTTTAGTCCAACTCTTTTTAATGTTCCTTTTTTCTGCATTTTTTATTTAATTTTATTTATTTATTTCCCTACTTGCTTTGATTCTGTTTTTATTTTCCTATATTTTAATCATGTAAGCACTTTGCATTGTCTTTGTACTGAATTGTGCTATACAAATAAATTTGCCTTGCCTTGCCTTACCTTATTATTATTTCTATAACAGATAAAACAGAGCATTTACATTTCCACATTCTTAATAACATTTTAAGATGCTGTCTTGAGGTTTCGGTCTTGAATATGTTTAACATTTTATAGGGCGCTCAGTGAAATACTTTGAAAATCAAGATTTCAAGCCAATAGTTGTATTGCAATCCAGGATAAGACCTTATTACCTTCGTAACATTCAAAAATAAGGATATTTTGATTGCAAAAAATGAATGTCAATGTAATAACAAGAAATTCCAACTTGGCCAAATATATCAAGAAAAATAATTGAAGTGCTTCTCTAAGAATTTCAAGAAAAACATGAACGATAGTGAAAGAAACACTTTTTTTTTGTTACAACATAACCTTAGAGGCATAAATGCTGATACTGGCACTTACATTTTTAGTTTATAAACCTAAATATAATTGTTAATTAAGCTTATTAACTTTTTAACTTTACTTTTTAACTTTTCAATCAGCTTTTTACCTTTTTTTTTCTTAACTTGTTAATTTTTTTTTCAACTTAATTTCCAGTAGGTAATCTATTATTCAAGGACTCATGTAATTGGTCAAATGCAAAGTAAGATGTACAGCCATGTAGCAGCATCTTTGCTGAATGGCTGGATATGGATCTTGTGCTTCTAGACCTCACTGAGGGACGGAGGGGACTCCATTTGTAAGGAGTATGCAAGTGTGATCAAAAATGCCAACTTGCCCTATAAAGGGTTAACATACTCTGAATATTTAGAAGAAGATGGGACAATTATTATTTTTTTCTTTCATGATAAAGCTTTTTATGTGTTACTGTATTCGATGCCAGCCTCTAGTTTGCAGCTGGAATAAATCAGATGGTTGCATTACTCCAACATCACAAAGGAGGGCGACTGTAGCACACATTGCGGTTGGCATACTGCACCAGCTGATAGAAACATGTAGCTTGATGTGTGGATCAAAGAGGAGAGAAATGACTGTAAGTAAGCACTGGTTCTCTCCAAGCCCCGTCAAAGGCTGCTGTATCCGGTGCCAACATGTAAAGAAACACGACACAGTATCAGACTGTACTTCTATCCTAATTTCAGGATGACAAACCTATTCTTCTTCCATGGTTTTCCTACTCCACACAGATTCCAATCAACCATATGTAGATAATCTCTTTATTATGTTCCCGTTTTGCCAGTGAAGCTGTCTTGCCTGCCTGTATATGCTTAGAGGAGATGGTAACATTAAATTCAAGAATGCCAGATGTTCCCCATGGTGTCAGTCTGATTTTAAGTCTGTGTGTGTGTGCTGCCTGTAGATCTACTATCCCTAGTCTTCTGTTACATGTGTCCCTTTACAAAGACCTATTGGAATGTGTGATTAAATACATATGTGTGTGAGCTGTGCCTAAACCCTGGGTTTGTATATCTAGATGTTTTTATGGTTTTATTGAAGACACTATGCATTAAAGGATTTAGACAATAGAGCAATAAACTTGATGCATTTTCAAAACATTAGGTTTGCAGGAGTAGCAGTTGGGAGCAGTTTTTTGTCTTTTCTCTCTTTTCAGAATCAACAATCTTTCAGGGATCTTTATTGTCACATGAAACCGTAACAACATTTTGGAGAAATTCTAAGCTTGAATGGTAAACAGTGCGCACAGAGAAATTAAAAAAGCACTTGTAGAAAATGTAAAACATAATAAAATCTCCTTTAGGCAACAGGATCTTGTCTAACGGGCTTTTTGACATTAAAATTTCCCTTTATATCTTTGTTTTTCTTGCCTTAAATTCTGTAATCTCTTTGTAAAAATTGCCCTTTTTAGTTTTTAGACTTTTGCTTGAAGCAACTGAAAGTGAGATCTGCAATACAGTAGCAATTTAAGCATGACTGTATTGGGTGAGCTATTTTCTCTGTGGCCGTGATGAGATTGATATAAGGCCGGATTTTTACCCATACCCTCGTTCTCGTTTAAGAACCCAACAATTACTTTCCACCAGTACAGAAAGGTTTTTTTTATAAATACTTATGATTAATTAATCAAGGGGTGACTTTATAATCAAATGCATTTTGCCCTAGTTGTAACCAGGTTGTTATCAGGTTGTTTGTTTGTTTTTTATTGTGATGTCTAGAAGCTTTCCTTTGTCATGCTTAGGAATGCTTATAAAGAAAACTGATGCAGCTAAATACATGATAACCCTGGAGGAAAAGTTGTCAAAGGCTACAAAGGTTTTCAGTTTGGCATATAGGTTCACCTTCAAGCAGGATTACCATCAAGAATAGTACGGTTTGGCCCAGTCAAAGTCCAGACCTACAACCAACTGAGAACCTGGGGCAGGGTTTGAAATTTGTTATTCAGAGATAATTTCTGTCCAATCTGACGGATCTTAAGCTATTTCAAAAAGAGAAAAGATGTGAAATAATTCATTCTCTAGATGCACCTAGCTAATAAAGAAATACCTCAATAGATCTTCAGCTACAACTACATGTAGTGACACAGCTGGAATTCAGTTGCATTCAGCACTCTTATAGAAAGATTAGATAAAAAAATGATTGTGGCAAAAAAGGAATTGCACTATGAACATAGAAAGAATACATCTGCACACTATTGCACTGAAACACCCCCCCCCCCACACACACACACACACACACACCCCACAGTTCTCCATTTCCCCCAGTCTCTCTTGTTATAAATTTCACCCTTAGCCTTGCAGTCCAATCATAAATCATACATTCCCTTCCTCTTCCTCTCTCTTGCTTGCTAAAACGTTTTTTTTTTTTTTTTACTACACAATAGTCCAGACTCCATGTCAAAGAGCAGCCATATTTAATATATGTGTGTGGGTGTGGGTGTGTGTGTGTGTGTGGCTTCCACTCCAGCTCTTTCCTTTGGCTCTGGGTCCCCACCCCAGGGGAGGCTGTACAGTGGGACTCAAACCTCCACCTGAATAAGCTCACACTGAAAAAGCGCCACATACTCTTAAATGCACACTAAAAAGGAAGTGGCGTATTTGCACACAGAATGTATAATACCACTTTCATTAATTCCTGCACAAGTCCAATACAGTTGCACACACAAATGGTCGCTCTCATGTCTTTACTCGCCTCAGTGAAGTTTTCAAAGCTCAGACTATATTAAACATCAGGCCTGAACAGAGAAATGAGTCCTACTATTTGTGGGAATACTTTTTTATTAATCACTTATTGTTAACAATACTATTTATGTGTGATTTACTCTAATTAAGGAAACTTT
Organism: Cyprinodon tularosa; assembly: GCF_016077235.1. Lineage (NCBI taxonomy): Eukaryota > Metazoa > Chordata > Actinopteri > Cyprinodontiformes > Cyprinodontidae > Cyprinodon > Cyprinodon tularosa. Next base: position 289,000 of record NW_024038981.1, on the reverse strand, counting down.
TACATTGCTCTGTAAAAGCTGTTGGGAAATACGTCAAGATAAGAACCACAATATGCAATATGCTAGGTCTCCTATTATGCAATATTCTCTTTATAAACATTTTGCAATAATGTGTGCTGAAGCCTGTGAATGAGATTTACAAATAGAAAACAATTTTCCCCTCTATCATTGCCTTTCCCGGCCTCTTAGCTAATGTGTGCTCAAAATGCTGTTTGAAAGGCATTCCCCTGATGATGTCATAAGGGGAAATAAGCTCTAGCAGCCCATCGTTCAAGCTCCAGCCTTCATCTAATGTACTATTCAGTGCTTCTAGGCTCTCTTTACTAACTCCGACTGGTCGTCATGGTTGTGGGCAGTAGGGGCGCATCCTTCCAGAGGACGGGGGCGTTGAAAGACAAAACAGCTCATCCAGAGGTTGGCAGCAAAAGGAGATTTTTGGTAAAGGCTATCTGCCTAATCTGAGAGGAATTTTCCTACACAAACTGCTAAAATGTGCTCGGGGGGCCTTATTATTAATGTTTTTTTCATTTTCAGATGTAGAATAATATTTATTGTTTCATGTGAGACATCAAAATAAATACTGCATAATCATTAAGGATACACAGCTTTCTATTCTCCCCCCACAACATCGGGTCAATACCTTGTAGTAACACTGTTCTCTGTATTTATTTCTTGCAACTATTTGAGCTATGTTGCTACATGTAGGGACAGAGAAGTTTAGTTTTTTTCTTCTCAAAAGCAGCACACACTTTAATGGAGAATATCTGTGATTATAAATTTAGATTCTTGCCATAAATCTGGTTTGGATATTGCTCTGGACATTGATTAGATGACTCAAACACATGAATGATGATCCTCCTCCTCAGTCTCGGGTTTCATTGCAGCAGCTGGAAGGCTTTCTCCAAGGACTTTTCTCTACAAAACCTCTTCTACCTTTTGTCGAATTTAAAAATTTGAAATAGCTACCAAAGTAATAAGTTTAGATCCAGACTGAAGTTTGATATTACTGTCTGTTATGTATTTTGTAATAATTCATGTTGTATCTGTTCCATCAAAGGGATTGTAACTCTGTTTTGCTTGTACGTACTGGTTTGACATGTGGTGCTATCTTGAGAGGGGAGTCCTCATTCAGGCTATTGTTGACATTTTGGAGTTATTTAAAGCAACCGCCCTCCAGCATCTATGTTTGTCTCCCTCCATGCGCCTTAGTGTGTCATATGTTATTGGGTGTGTTTCCGTTGCTCGAGGACTACTTCCACCAGTCCCACTTCCACAGATAATGTGGAATTCATGAAGAGAATGTCACACGGGGAGGACCTTCCTGTCACCTGACCCCATGTCTTCCTGTGTAGTTTCCTGCGTCTGAGCATGCACCAAGGATCATGGCTTATGTGATGGAGAACCTGGTCTGCATCTCCATCTGATGGGATGGGTACCGATGCTGAGATAGTTATGGAGAAGATGTCCAACTTGCTTTAACTTCTATATAATTAGCAGCTATAGGGCTTCACAATCAGCCCCTTTGTTTTGGTTGTTTGGCAAATAAATATTAGAGGAAGCTGAAGTGGTAATACATTGACTTTCATTGATTTCCAGTCAGTTTTAACCCCTTTTATAACCTACCCCTAACATAACTCTAAATTTAGGATTACCAGTCCATAACTAACCTTAACCTCAAAGCAATTTATATCTTAGCCCTAAACCTAACTATTGGAAAAATAGGAAGTGTGACCCAGCTAAATGTCCTCACTTTGCTATAAACAGTCCTTCATTTATTTAATGGTGGAAACTGAAAAAATATATGGAGTCTGACGCCAAAACAGGGGCACACAAATCATTTTTCTGTGATCATTTTACGTTGTCTAATTTAACAGTTTGAGTCCAGTTTGCTAGGTAGTGCAGTGCACTACTACAGATATGTATCTTAAGGATGTATATTAATTTGATAGATTATTCACAGCAGGGGTTCCCAAATTTTGTCATTTTTAAGTCATTTATTAAGGGAATTGAAGCAAATTATGAAGCTATTTCTTTAACTAAAGCCCTAAAAGCTCTCTTGGCTGAGTTCACTCATGATGTAGCACAGCAAGGTTAACTTGAGCTGTTGACAAAACACATCTTACTGTCAAGGAAAAACAAAATAAAGTCGATAACACCGTCCGGAATGTCAACGCTCCTTTAATGCCAATGTTGAGCACATAATGCTGGTAAAATGATTGAAAGTTTCAAAAATACAGATAGCATTGCTTTTAAGGTTTAGGATTAAGAACAAAACAAAGAAAAGAAAAAAAACATTTTCTTTTGCATGGTGCTGTATTCCAAATACAAAAGAGGTAGCAACACAGAAGAAAAGAAGAGAGCGAATGACGTGGTGGCAGGTTTTGCGTTGGGGCCCCTTGGTTTTTCAGTCAACAGGGGGAGAGGTGCCATGTAATGGTTTCCAGACCCACAGACACAAAGATACACTCTAATTCGATTTGGAAATCTGACAGAAGGAGGAAGCAGAGTGTATGTGGACGTTTGTGTGTATGTGTCTATATATCTATACATATGTATATTATATATATGTGTCTGTGTACCTGGGGCATTTTCTTCCACATAGTGAAGAAATCTAGTTTCCCTTTACCAATGGAGGAGCTGAGTTAGTTCTACTGTCTTTGTGTGACACAGTGTGCAATAGCACAATGTATGCTTTTAATCACATCTTGAGCAGGGGGAAATCGGATCCCTCCAGATCTAAAAAAAAAATACCACATATGCACAATGAAAATCTCCAACAAGGGGGAAAATGTGCATGTTTTATAAAAGCTAAAAACAACGTTTGACAGATAAAATGGCTTTTCTTTAGGAAAATGTTGATATAAACTCTTTACAAGGTAAATGTCCATCGACTTTGATGTAGGGTAGAGTTAAAAGATCAACATAGACAGAAAGATTGATCCTGGTGAAGGTTTGCAAAGATTATTTCTATGGCCTTAGTCTTATGAAATCTAAAATCTAATCTGAACCGCGGGATAGAAGTGCATTTTTAGTAAGAAATGTTCATTATCTTGACGCTGATGGCTAGCTGAATTACTCATTTCAATCACCTATGTAACTCTGCCCTGTTTCTAATCACTGCTCATCTGATCCACCAGCTCCTGCTTCTATTTAAACTGCTTGGTCCCAGTCATCAATGCCAGATTATTCTGAGCCTTTGGTGTTGAGAGTTTTCCAATGTTTCTAATAGTGTTCTGTTTTTCCTGATCCTGACCCACTTCTGTATTCTGACCTTTGAGCCTGCCTGTCCCTGTTCTGATCTGTTTGCCTGACCTGTCTCCGGATTCTGTTGGGGACTGAACCTGGTTCTGCCTCTTGACTTCGCCCTCGGGATTATCCTGCCCTCATTAGTCTGTTCGGATCTTATCTCCTGTCAGTTCTGTGTTCTTCAAGGCTTTGGTGTCTAGAACTCTCTGCATCCTGTCAGCTGACCGGCTGGTATCGACCTCGTTCTCCATGCCAGAGTGAACTATATAACCAGGTTAGTGACTCACCTGTTCAGATTTTTCCTCCGTCAGACTTTTGTGGTTACTAACCTGTGTTCCCTCCCTTCAGAGTTACCTGCCTCAGACACCTTAGCCACTGCTGCCGCAGATCAGCTAACCGCCAGTGATACAGCAATCAAATTAAACGAAGTACTTTCGAGTTTTTTAAACCATTTCATCTAGACTTTCCCTCCCCCTCTATTATCAAAGATTATTCTGTCCAGGTGTCAGTGAAATAGATGGAGGTGTGTTAAATTCACCTAAAGTTTGACTAAACACACCTGGCTGCTTCCAGCCTTTGTCCAACACACTTACAAGGAGAGCTACATCAAGGAAGAATAGAGGAGAAGATACATGTGGAAAAAGCGAATAAAGAGAGAGGTCAGACTAAGAATGGAAAAATTAAAGCAGGAAATACGAAGACCTGAATAATAATAAAACAAGGAATAAAAGAAAAGAGAGAGGGCAACATGACTCAATCAGGGTACAGAGCCAGCCTCGAAATCACTCCACCCTCTGTCTTTCGCTCTGCTGTATCCCAGTGAGGTAAATCCCCCAGTATCGCCCCCCCTTATGTGCTCCCATAGCCCTCCCACTCCTGTGACTGGTTAATGTGTGTGTGTCACCACTTTTTCCTCTCAAATTCATTTGCAAAGCAGTGAGACGGAGCGCTTGGCTGCAAAGAGCCAGAGCTGCAAACTCAAATTAGAATCCCACTGGGAGGAAAAAACAAAAACAAATCAAAAGATTATTAGAAGCTTTTTCTTGTAGCTTTCTCCTTTTCTCCACATTTTTAAACCAAGTTTTGGGAATTCTACGTGCAAAACATTGGGGAAGTCTTACTTTTTTAACAAGGGATTTCCAGAAAAGCATCCTATCCTATCCAGCTCCAGTTTCCCATCCCCAGTCCTTCTGTCATCCATCTTTCTCTCTCTGGAGGCAGATCGGTTTGCAGAATCTTAAAAGCTGGGAATACTTTTTTCTGTCCAACGAAACAAGCAACAGAAAAAAAAGTAAGGAGGACTTGAAGGGGTAAGTCGACTTAAAATAAAAGCAAACACCTTTTTGCACTTTTGGTCATACATTAAAAGTATAATTTTTTCTGTTGTTTTTATGCATAATATATATGATAGATGACTAAGGAGTATTTAAAATATGTCACACTACTAGAGCTCTGTTATGAATAGTATAGCACAAAGTTATGTGCAGTATTATCCTTTTTGGGGTTTTATTATTAGGAGGACAAAGACCAAAGCTGGGGAATGAAAACGCATGATGCACACTTGGGTCATGCAAATGTTTTAGGGTAGAAACTCAAATACAGGCAGACAGATGTTTTATGTTTTTGGATGAGGAAAAACAATGTCAAACCATGGTCCTCATTATTTACACAGAAGACAATTTAGTTTGCTTTTTTTTCCTTTTGAACAGATTGGTTTAATCTCTTTTCCTGCCTCAGAACGTAAACTTGAACCCACAGAGACTATAAAACACACATGGTTCCCATAAATGTAAATTTTGAAGAAGAATATATAAAAATTAATGTTAAATGTAAAGTCTTGATTTCAGATCTGAATCAATAAAAATAAATATTTCAATATATATAGGTTCTAAAATACCAGCTCCTGTCCATCCATCCATCCATCCATCCATCCATCCATCCATCCATCCATCCATCCATCCATCCATCCTCCTTTGTATACATTGAAATCAGCAACAATTCTCTAATGTGCCAATTGGTCGGAGGAGACAGTGGTGTAGGAAGCAGGAGAGTTCTTCCTGCAACTTAAGCGTTGGCGGTTTGAACCCAGGCTCCATCCATCTCAGTCCTAGTGTCTTTGAGCAAAACAGTTCACCTACATTGTCTGCTGATGGTGGTCAGAGGGTTCGGTACACAGCCTTCAGTGAGCCACAGGGTTTCCATAGTTACAATGTAGCTTGCCACCATCAGTGTGCATTAAAATGTAAATTACATGAATGGTATTGAAATAACACATATACAGCCTTTTGATATTTTTCTGTAGGAGCAAAGGTTTTTTGACAGTTGTTAAATGAAGCTGGTTTTACAGCATCCACAATGCTTTCAACATATCTCATTAATTTCCCTCTTCTGTACATTAATATCGCTTTCATGAGTATATTATAAAGAAAAATCCCACTGGATCCACATTGTCGGGTTCATTTTAGCACTGTTTTAACATTGATAAAATGTTCTGCAGAACCTGGCTCCAGTAAAAATGTCTGAGGAGGTGCAGCTGGATACCTATCTGCAGATACATGGTAAGACAGTGCAAGCACATCTTTTTCTAAGTTGTCCTGGTTGAAATGATTCACTTCTTCTCCACGGTCTGTAGTGCTAAACACTCCCACTGGGGTATTTTACTTTCTTGGGATTCCAGTGACATTCCAGTCATTCTTGTTCACTTCAATCCTCCAGAACCAATTTCAAAGAACTCCAGGCCAAATCGGTTTCTAACCATTATTTATTTTTCCAAGTTGTGATGATTCTGTTTCTGTCATCGTAGAAAACTTGCAGATATTGCTGTTATTTCTTCGGTTTCCAATTAATTTGCAGGTGGGAATGTATCCACCCCATCTTCACCAGCCACATCCAGGAATGAATGCAGCATCACACCTCTCACACCCTCTCCCTCACCGGTAACTGCGCAAACAGCCTCTGACCACAGCTCTACTACACACCCTTTCCGCTCTCTGCTCTCTTGTCTTTATATAGAGCCTCCACCAGTTATTAGTGGGTCATCGTAAGACTTTCACTCAGAGTTTACAGCAAAGAATTAAAAAAGAAACGTGAAAACTACTTCAGTTCAGAGTATAACCAAGCGGTTTTTGTTGCTTTCATTGTTTTATGTTATCAATGTCCAGCTAGGTATTGTACATTTCAATAGAAAAAGTGGAATGTACAATAAAGTACGTACACTACAGTTTGGTGTAGAGACGGCTTTTTTTTATTTTCTTCTTTTTAATGACGTATCATTTAGTAAATTTTAGGCGTAATAAACCCTTTTTTTAATTATTATTTTGCAATAATTTTCTATTCTATTTTATACATTCTGAGGAAATAAAGTCTCTCTATGTCTGTGGTTGTATCTATTTATTACTAAACAAAAAAAAAAAAGTCTTACACTCGGATAGATGATATCTAAAAGTGATTGCTTACACTGATGCATTAATAATAGTAATAGTTGAAATCTGTTGATCTTACATTGGAGAAATTTACCTCTGCATTTAAAAAATCCCCTAGGGGAGCAGTTCACTGCCATCATGCAGTGTGTGGGAAGCAGTGTGGGGTTAAAGGTCTTGCTCAGAGACCCAGAGTCTGTGGGAGTGGGGCTCGAACTCAGAACCTGAGGATTCCGAGCTCTATGCCCTAACCACTCCCACCGCTCCCTCTTCGCATCCTAAAAGTTTTCGTTTGATGCACTATACTTAACTTCATTCATTCAATATGATAATATCTTGCAAGAGCTAAAGGGTGAGAACCAGTGCATGTGTTTTTGTTCACTGACAGGAATAGCTAAATACTGCAGAATGCTTTGTCAAAGCATGCAGAGCCCTGAATTAATTTACTTTTTGTTTAGGGGTTTATGTGATAGACTAACAAAAGGTAGCAAAAATGTTTATCTGAAGAGAACTGTGCTATTGTTGTTTTTGTTGCTGTTTATAAGCAAGGAAAGAAATTACATTTCATTTATATAGCACCTTTCTCAGACAAGTACCTTACAGTAAAGTACAGGTAAAATTATTAGGACATTAAAACATAGATACGATGTAATAAAAAAAATTAACAAGTTTAAATTTATATGTCTATTCTGTCAGCTTTACTCTGATGCCCCAAAATAAAGTACAACCCATGTGACTGTATATATTGGATTAATAAGGAGTAAAAACATAAAATAAGACACTAGGCCATCAGTATCCAAAATAAAGAACAGAATCTTTTATACGTGTGTGTCAGCAAATGTTTGCATAAAGACCAAACACTTGCTGTTTCTCTGTCTGGCAGAGGGTGGAAATCAGACCCCGGATGGCTTGCCCATTCTCTGTTGTCGTCGCCATAGACTTTGGGACGACCTCCAGCGGCTATGCTTTCAGCTTCACGCAGGACTCTGAAGCCATACACATGATGAAGTAACAATCTGCTTAAACTCTCCCTTATTTATAATTCTCCCTTCCTTTTAACTCTAAATGACAATTTTGCTCTGCTCTGTGCAGACGTTGGGAGGGCGGTGACCCCGGAGTGGCCAATCAGAAGAGCCCAACTTGTTTGCTGCTCACTCCTGATTTGCGGTTCCACAGTTTTGGGTTTGCAGCACGAGATTTCTACCATGACCTGGATCCAGAGGAGGCCCAGCACTGGCTTTACTTTGATAAATTCAAGATGAAGATCCACAGCACAAGTGTAAGTCGCTCCCACAGTTCTGGTCAGAAGTTTACAAACACCCATTATGAAGGTGGATGTTAGGTAACCGTTGGATGCAAAAGTCAGCATTTATGTGGATTCCTTTTATCAAATCAACTCTCAGACTAAAATATAAACATAGATCCCAAAAGACACTTGATTGAGTGTTTCTCTGCAGGTGGTCCCTCAACAAAACACTTTTTATAGCCATAAACAGGCTTCTGTTGTAACTCTTTCTGGGTATTTACCCTCTTGGAAGAGCTGGTAGAATCAATTACTTCATTAATAATCCTTTATTTATAGGAAAATTTCTTCAGACTCACTGTCTCATTTATAAAGCAAAGCTATTAAATACATTAAAAGGAATAACATAAAAAACAGGAACGGTATGTACTTTTGAAGGTTAAAACCGTACAACGCCAGCAGGGGTTTCAAAAACAAACACAAGTTCCTCCAGACAAATCTACTAATCCTTTTATTAAAATTTTGAAACGCTGCTGAAAAATGTTCGAGGCGGATCAGAGAAAGAGAATGCTGCTGTGTCCTGCTCAGTACGCACTAATTGAACACTGCATGTGATAAATCAATAAAGCTAAGATATAGCAGTAGGTCTGATTCGACAGACTAAATGTAATAAATTTGGGGGGAAAAAATTGTGGTAATGCTTTACATGTCAGATATAAGATGACAGTTATGGTGGAACAAAAGTGAAAATACATTTGTACCAATGTATAGAGAGCACCGTTTAGCTAAGAAGTAAAATGTGCAACAGTGAGAGAGGCTTTTGGTGTTTCTAATAAATCAGAGCAAGACAGCGTCCTATAGGTGTAAAATACTTAATAACTTAAAAAACAATACCTCCATAGTCTGAAATACTCATCAAAGTGGCAGAAACAAGTTGTTTACCTGGCATTGTATCTGTAAAACAATTTCTGTTTCAAACAAAAATGCCCTAATTTTATTTATTTTTTTCCATAATTTTCAATATGGGAGATTATCATCTATGGTGATGCCAATATAATTATAGGATGTTAAAAAACTAATCACACACAGAGTGGTAGAGAGAGTTCAGAGTGCCCTACGTAACGGGACCTTAGTCTCACTTAGATTCAATGGTGATATAAGTTGTGATGGTTGAGACTGAAAGTTTTCAAAAGAGGACTGCAGGCACCAAAAATAAAAATAAAACTGATCTTGAATGGAAATAAATCAGTGAGCATTGTTGCACTTTGATTATGGCCCAGATTATTAAAATACATAATAAAAACAAAACTATGAGCACTAAGACATAACCTTGTGGAACTCATGGAAATATTCATATAACTTGATCTTGAGCTATTTTGAAGGTGATTATTGTTTTTTTTTTTTTGTGTGTTTCTCTTCATTGTGGTTGATTTTTATAGCAAATATTAAAGAATAATAAAAAAATTTAGAGGCAGTTTTTGGTGCTATTGTAAAATAAAAAATAATAAAAAAAGAAGGGGTCCAACTAATTTGTGTCCGAAGCATTTTGTCTTTGGTACTTTAAATCAATTTGAACCAAAGTCTATCACAATTCAGAACCGGAGGACCCATTATTTGAGGTAGAACAGAAAGTTGGATTATTCAAAAGGCGTTTATTTCAAACCAGTGGATCAGAGTAACAGCGTCTATCACTGGAAACTCTGCAGAAAGAAACACAGGTTAGTGACCATGTAAATCTAATGAAGGAAGATAAACTCGAGTCACTAACCTGGTCTACAATTTAAGTCCATAGCCAGAGAACAAGGTAGGATCCAGCAGGTGGGCTGCCAACAAGATGCGGCGGGTGCCACTCATAGTGTCCCAGATGCTGCAGCCTGAGGGAACATGCAAGAGCCTGAAGCCAGGTCCGGCAAACAGATCAGAAAAGGAATAAACAGGCTTAGAAATCCATGAGTTCAAAGACAGTTCAGGCAAACTGTTCAGATGGGGACAGACAGGCTCAGTGGGTGAGAGGCAGAACAGGTCAATATCAGGAAATCAGAAACACCAAGGAACTCTAAAAACACTCTCACTATTGGCTAGAGAGAGCAAGAATAATCTGGTCCTGATGAGTGGATGCAAGCACCATAAATAGAGGCAGGAGCAGATTGATCTGATGAGCAGTGATGAGAAATGGGGCAGAGTTAGACAGGTGAATGGAGTTAGTAATTAAGCCGGTCATCAGTGCCAAGATCATGACAAAATCTTTTAGAAGTTAAAAAGACATTTGTATGACTTTGACTTTGCAAAGGTAGTGGTTTATTGAAAATGTAGAAATAACCTTCCTGTTTTTACAGTTTAAAATGATCATTATCAGATTTTGGTTTCTCCAACTCAATCCATCATATCTTACAGGACCTCACAATGGAGACGGAGCTGGAGGCTGTTAACGGTCGAAAAGTTAGAGCTATTGAGGTGTTTGCACATGCTCTCCGCTTTTTCAGAGAGCACGCTCTGAAGGTAAGGCCTTGGTCTGTCAGTTTGTTTACAGATGGAAAGACGACTGGTCCTCAGTGGTGAATCTGAGTTCTTTTTTCAGGAGGTAAAGGACCAGTCATCTTCGGTGCTGGAGGGAGAGGAAATCAGATGGGTGATCACCGTCCCAGCTGTGTGGAGACAACCGGCCAAGCAGTTTATGAGAGAAGCTGCGTACCTGGTAGGACATTTGCATCATGTCAACCCAAAGTCCTCCCCAGATTAAAAGATAATATTGCTTCTGCGTAGGAAGGTTCTCCTCCATGGCATTCCTCAGAACTAATTAAAAATGAACAGTTGGAATCCTTGGATTACTTTTTCTTTATTAAGATTAAGAGTAAAATATCTTTTATTTTATGTTTTTTCTTGAAATTTTTCCCGTTAATTAGCCTTTTAAGAAACCCAGCTTGTGTGCGGGAGATAAACAGACGAGGAAGAAAAACGAGCAGATGGAAAGAAACCCTGGGATATAGACAGATTAACTTTCCCATCATGGATCCTTTACACACACAGATTACAGCATGCATTTGGCTTTGTCTGTGTTTGTATGTCATGAGAATACACACGCCCCTACTTATTGTGTACGTGTTTGACTGACTTGTAGGAAGTGAGCATGCATGCACAGGAATGCATCAAGAAAAAAATGGCATGCAAGTCTGTATCTAATGGTGCATTAAAATCAAGACATTTTCCTGTTAGAATCTGTGACCTCTTTGTCTGACCTCCACAAACAGACCAAATCTGGTATTATTCTGAGTCACTAGCCTCTAACTGTCTCAGGTGAGTCAATAAAAAGTCTAAAACACGCACACACTCTCCCACACATGGTTAGTGCTGGCTCCTGGTTGAGGTCTGTCGGGGCGTGTGCGCTTCCTGCTGGTGATGTCATTAGGAGCGAACAATAAGGGAGACCGGCGTACAAACACAGGAAGTAGAGAGCAGACCCCCGCCCTGCACAGACACAAACTTATTGTTATAGCCTACTTAACCCTATACCCCATAACATCACATTTAGTGCTTATATAAATCTCCTTATGATTGAATTCCCTCCTCCTAATGGATCATCATTACTTTTGGTTAGGTTAGAGTAATTTCATCTTTAAATCTGTGTTGAAGTGCCATCAGTGTGGATGTCTCTGTAGATTTCTTTTCTTATTTCTGTTGACCTCTGAAATGTCTCTTTTCTGTCCAAAGGTCAGTGTGACATATAGAGTGTGGTTTTGTTAACATTTTATCATAAAGAATGATGACATTTAGGCTAGCAAGATAGAGGCAAAAGAAAACAATGAACACTCTATCATTTAGTAGATTTTAGAACTTCCTCTAGCAGCAATATTTTGAAGGAGCGTTTTTCTGTATCAGCTTATCTGCTCTTTGAGATATTTACCTTTTTTATGACCCATTTTTTTACAAAAGTCTCAAGTGTCATACAGAGTCACATTTACCTCTAGAGTTCTTTGGTACAGAGTAAAGTTTAGTCCAAAAATATAACATTAACAGATCTCTCTAAATGACCTTTAGGTATAATGTGTCTAAGTGCATAGCATATCTTTGTTGTGTTGTGATCTGATGGAGTGGAAACCTCTCCAGTTTGCACTTCATCTCTTCCCCAATGACCACCAGAGAAAAGATGTCCACCAGTGACCAAGCAAGGATAAGTGGGCAATGGGCAGACAGATGTATTTATGGATGGATGTTTTGCTTGGATATTCATACCACTTACCACATTTTTTGTCTTTTTTAATCATTTCTTTTAAGTAATAGAATAGAATAGAATAGAATAGAATAGAATAGAATAGAATAGAATAATAATTCACCTTTTTGTTCCACAGTGGGGAAATTAAGGTAGTTTTAGGGGCAAGCGTAAAGTTTACAACAGAAAAAATATAGTGTACAGTTATAAGCACTTACAACAAAATTTTAAAACAGGTCAAAAAATTGAGCATTAAAAACTCCAAACTCTGATCAAATGAAATTCGCATATGTAAACTTGGATGTATTGGGAAAATGTTGAAACTGTTCATTTAACAATTGTGTATAAAAATTAACAACAGACTGTTTACAAGAAAAACTGAAAACACTGCAATCAATTGCAGATGTATAAACAGCCTATTGAGTTTGTTGGGTGCTGTGGTGATTATAAACAGCTGCTAGTAGGAAAGATCTGTGATAACACTCCTTAGTGGACCCAAGGCACAGTAGTCTTTCATTGGAGGAAATTTCCACTTCTGAAACACATTGTTTTTTAACATTACGTTTTGTTTTTTTTTCCAAGTGTCCGTTTGTCTCCCTCCATCTGCACAGGGTTGTTTGGGCATCCTAGGACAGAGCTGGCCTTCCTGATAAGCAGATTTAACCTCTGCCCTTGGTGGTAATTAAGATATAAAAAAAAGTCTTCAAGTGCACCCCCTGTGCTCCAGACTCAGTTTCCTAAACAGGCAGCGTCGACTGTGACACATTCTATAAAGAGCAGGGCCGATCAGAGTATTTGTAACACATGAAAAATGCCCCAATGCTTACTTCTTATTCTCCTACCATTCTATCTTCTGTTTTCAAGTCTTCTTCGATTAAATACATTGTGTTTTAGATTCCTCAAGTAAACACATGACAAGGTGGGATATAATGTAAACCTACTTTATCTCTGCATGCTCTGAATTTCTCTCACTGCTGTCGTTACACGTTGTTTGTGTGTTCTCCAGGCTGGGCTGGTGTCTCCTGAATGTCCTGAGCAGCTCCTCATCGCCCTGGAGCCCGAGGCCGCCTCCATCTACTGTCGGAAACTTCGGCTCCACCAGGTGATCGACCTGAGCATGCAGCCAATTACCAACGGCCTGGAACTGGACGGAACCCGGCCCTTCGACTCCAGCTTCAGACAAGGTAAATGGACGTCACTGAGAAGTCTTCTTTATCAGCAAAAGCATAAAGCCACACTGTTCCTGGAAAGGCTGCTGTTCTGATTCACACAGAGGTTGTGGGGTTTCAAAGCAAAGACTCTGTGTTTTTTAGTGAAACAAAGAGCTGGGGATAAAAATGTGGCCTCGGATACGGCTCATGTTCTCTGCCTCAATTGACTTTACATGCTTGTGTGTAGAATGTGTGTATTTTTGGGGGAGGGATGTGTACAGACACACCACTTTGAAGAGGGCATGTGTTTAATGTAGAGCCAGCAGAGAAGCAGAAATGGATTCATTTGCAGAGGGAAAGGGGAGAAGAAGTCGCTTTTAAACAGATGGAATTCCCAGGAAGAGGAAATGTTCCTCATCTCGGACTGAGAAGTTCTCCCCTTCATCCTTTAAAACATAAAACACTGATTATGAGCTTGGCTTTCTTCTATACATCTTTACTTTTTTCAATAATGTAATCTTTTGATGATTAATACTGACAGCTTTGCAATAGTCTTTTCACCTTCAAAGCTCCAGCCTTAATGTAGTTTATTGGGATTTTGAATAGTTCGGTAGCTCATAATTAGGCAGTGGAAGGAAAGTCTACGTTTTTGCATGTTGCTGTGCATTTGTAGGTACCATGAGTAGGTCAGTGTATTCTCATTATGAGTTCGTATGAAATCGTACGAAAAGTTATTCACCGTAATTTCGTACGTTTTGGACGTTTTTTTCGTCGTATGCGCAAGCGCATGTGACGCACCATTCACGAATATCGAATATAAATTCCAATTAGCCCTAACCCTGACCCTACACCTAAGATATAAAACAGCAAGCAACGTAGTTAGAGACATGAATAAGTGATGATTGCACTGTTTTTCCCAGTTTTACGTCTGTCAGGGATCTGCTTTTTTTTCCTGTCTGCCAGCGCATGCGCACTGATGTGGTTTTTTGAGGAAAAACGTCCAAAACGTACGAAATAGTGTGCAAAACTTTTCGTACGATTTCATACGAACTGATAATGACAATATGTTGAGTAGGTACAACGTAGTTTCATTTTTCATTGTGCAGCTGCAAGTCCGCCACAGATACATCTCTTAAAGCTTTGGACATGCACTATATCTTTGGGCTTCATTTGACTGATACTGCTTTCCATTCAGTCTGACTGAATTTGAGTTAATTTGGTCGTGAATGTCCGTAAACCTGAAATTTGAATTTGTTGTTGTAGATTCTCTATTGGATTTACATCTGGACTTTGCCATTTTACTTTTTGGATATTCCTTTTTTTTTCTTTTTTCAAAAATTCAATTTAAATTCAATTTATAAACATTTTATCAATCCTAAAGGGAAATAAAATATTGCAGTCAGTCATCTGCACTTTAAAAAATGAAATTGTCAATTTATTTTTGTTTACACTTGTGTATACAAAATAAATCTGTCTGAGTCAACGGTAAGTCATTTTTACAAGCCAGTCTTTTTCAAACGAGTTGTTGTAGAAATTTGATAGCTCAAGGCAGGAAGGATCTTCTATAGCACGAGTGTCAAAGTGGTACCAGAAAGGGCCGTGCGCTTGCAGGTTTTCTTTTCCAACCAAGCAATAGCACACCAGACTCCAGTCATCTCATCAAGTGAGTCCAATCTGAACATGATGACTGGAGTTTGGTGTGCTATTGCTTGGTTGGAAAGAAAACCTGCAGCCCCACGGCCCTTTCTTGGAACCACTTTGACACCCGATCTGGAGAAATCTTTGACTGAAGACAACATGATGGTGTTTAAAAGTCCTATGAAGATGCTCACTGTTTTCCATAAAGTTCTTTACTTTGTGAGGTATTATCTTTGTGAAATAATCTCCAGAGGTCCTAGAGGAGTTCCTAGAATAGAGCCGCCCTGCTTTATCAGCTTGTTGAGCTTTTATAAGTCATTTGCTCTGATACTGTTACCCCAGCAGATTAACTCTCAGATACACTCTCCACAACAGACTTATAGAAGATATGTAGCATATTGCTGCAAACCCTAAAGGACCTAAGATTCCTTAGAAAGTACAGTCTGCTCTGTCCCTTCTTGTAGACAGTTTCACAGCTGTGTCTCCAGTTAAATTTATTGTTGGTGTAAACACCAAAGTATTAATACTCTTCCACTCTCCTATGATGTTAATACTGCATCCAGAACCCCACCTTCTGGGTCAAGCTAAGGTTGAAAGAGGTGTTGTATTCATTTATTTATTTTTTCAATTCAATTCAATTATACATTACCAATTCCCAACGCATGTCATCTCAAGGCCCTTTACAGAGAAATATATCAGATCCTGCTGTCCGATTGGTCAAAAGTTTCCTGGGGAAAACCAGCAGATTGCAGGGAGAAGCATCTCACATGAGCTGCTCTGGACAGGCCTGCACGACTCGAGCCAACACCATCTGGACCCGGTGACTCATTGTGATTGAGTCTCCCCAGTTACCTCCTCATTTGATTTTTAGAGATAGATAGGTGGAGGGGTGGGGGTGGGGGGGTGCAACTCTAAATGTCATAACTAAATTATCCTCCTTACAAAATGGGTGGAAATTTGTGTTTTTCTTTTCAATTCAAAAACACCTTTGACTTATTTTCTGGCTCGACTCCAAGTTTTGCAGCTTCTCTCTCAGTTTCTTTAGGATTTGAAGGATGAAAAGCTATTACCCAACAATTACTGGTTTCAAGACAGTTAGACTTGGAATCTAGTTTCTTCTATGTCATTAGATGCCTAGAGCATATCTGATTTGTTCATTGAACAAAGATTGTTAAAACCTTTATACTGTTTTTGAGAGGACATATAAGGCATTTATGTTTTTTAAGTTGAGGCTTTCCCACTAAAGTCTGGTTGAATCTAATCCTGGACCCTGGATCTGTACTCTGTCACATTTAGAAATGCTGGTCTCAGCTGGTTAATCCGAACCCTTTTGTGTTTTTCTTCCCGTATTAAAAGAAGAGATGATCTGATGTAAGGGCAACACATTTAAGGAAAAGAAAACAAGGAACAACAAATTAAGAGCTCAAATCTAAGAACTACTTAGTTAAGTATTACATGGAATAGCTAGAAGCTGCAGGAAGAACTTCCTTTTTTGTGCTTTAAATTCTTCTTTTTTGAAACCATACTTCTGTGAAATCTGTGTAAGTGCATGGCAATCTGGTCCAATAATCTCTGAGTGAACGTTAACTGCTCCAGCATAGGTGTGACACTTTTCTCACTTTAAACAGTCTCTGGACTTGTCCCCATAAAAGACTGGCAGGATGAATGCATCCAACTCTAACACAATATATTGAATGGCAAAACTTGGATTAAACTATCCAAGAGTGAATATGTCTTAAAGTACAGTTTTATTATGAAGGAGGATTCTTAGTTTTCTCTAAGATCATATAAAAATCTAAATAATAGGGATGGAAACTGGCAAGAATTGGATCGTACAGTGCATATCATAACCCATGCATCACAATAAAATTCATCCTGATATTTGCTGATACAGTAACAAAGATGACATATTTTAAAAATGACATATCTCAACTTTGATCTCAACGTTACTCTGTTGAGGACGGTGCAGAGTAGATGAATAATAGGCTCTTCTCAACACACCGTCATCAAGTGGATGTAGTTTTAAGTGTTATACAAAAGTAGGACAATAAATTATATGTCTGCACTATGTACTTTCAATCAATACCAATATTGTCCAATGAAATATGGGGATATTCAACAGAATCAATTTTTCTTATATTGCTATATAATTAATAGCATTTTTTGTTTTTTGTTTTTGTTAAAGCTTGGAAGCAGTGAACATGATAAGCAGTATTTCTGTGGGAATGCCTTTAATTGTTGGGGTGGTGGCATGAGATGGGACTCATCTCTGGTGTCATTCTCACAAAAAATGATGCTGTTTAAAACTAAAAAGAGAAACAGCAGAATTATTTAGATCTGTCTTTATGTTACATATTTTAAATGGACACTCTTAAAACGGTATATTTGTGGGTTCTCATAGGAACCAAACACATCAATGAAAGCTTACTCTCATTGGTGGAGGTAGATCAGAGGGAAATCAGTGAAGATATTGCCAATTGAAGCCAAAGAAAGTCTGAGCACAATACCAATCTCGTAATGTGTTTAGATGTAGTAAATAGTTGCTTGGAAACAGCATCAAACTGATGGATAAAAAACTTAGTTATATGCCCTTTCTTTTTGCTTCAATGAACCCATTTTCCTTAAAATCACTACAGTTCTTCAGTCTTTTTAAAAGCCTTTAACATTTTTTTTTTTTGTGGCAGCACTTTGATAGTATTTACATTTAAGTGATCTTGCACAGCCTTTTGATTAAATTGGCATAACTAACATTTTGTTCTGTAGTCTCATTGTGAATTGCCTTAATTAAAAAAAAGACAACCTTTAAATTTGAAATGGGTTTGTTGCATATCTGCTGCAAAATATCTCATAAAACCCAACTTCTGCAGCAGGAAAATAGCCTTTAGCACTGAAAAGTACAATCTGAAACTTAGGGGGGAAAGAAATCAGCAATGCATAATTCAGCGGGCGAACATGCTGTCCAAATCCCCTGCAAAGGCCCACTTATACATATGCAGCCAGTGAGATGCACACAAAGAACATTCACACACTCTAAACACAGGATATTGTAATTGGAACAAGGTGGAGCGTGACTATGATCTCACCCCCTCCTTGCCTGTCACTCTCCCTCTCCTTCACTCGTCTCCTGCTTTCTTTGCATTTTCTTTCAATCTCTCACTTTCTCTTTCTCCAAGGTCGGTTTCATTCCCAGAAGTGTGGGGACGAAAAACGACCCCACACAAATACAGACACACAAACTTGGCATCGTCGACTGTTTTTTTTCCCGCTATCTTTAGTATTCCTTCCACCTCATTTCATCTCCAAATTTAGCACGGGGGAGTCGTTAAAAACAACCCCATGTACATTTTCTCTTCTGCAGTTTCATGTAAATGGTTTCCAGACTTGCTTGTCGCTGCTGAACAAAAAACAGGCACATGAAATCGAAGCTTACGTGACGGTGTCGGCCCTCATTCAACTTTGTTTACAATGCACCCCTACACACTATCACAAGGGGGGCTATTCAAATAAATCTTTGCTTTCCCAATCTGTCAGTTCGAACGCCAAAGCTTCTCCTCAGTCTCACCAAAAATAAACTAATCTAAAACCTGTATTTTTGTAATCCTAGCATTACTTAAACTGTTTCAGGACAGGGTTGCTTTTTTTTTACCCTCATCATCAGCATGTATTACTAACTTGTTCCTAGTTTTCTGTGATGCATTTGAATTGCTATGTTTGGAAGATGGGCTTAAAAAAGAAGGAATGTGTGTGATTGAATCAATTACATATACAGGCTTAAGTTTAACATACACATCACATCCTAAAGGTATAACGGAGGATGTTCTTTTTCCAGGTGGATCATCAAAATAAGTGGTCCTCCTAATTGTCAATCATTCTGCTGATGTGTTTACGTAAAACCGTCCTACAAGCTCGTCCACATTTTCACTTAATAGTGGTGAGTCTGACATAGTGGAAAAATTGCAAATCTTCTGGAAAGTAAGCTTGTTTGAGAGATGCAAACAGGAACTTCTAAACAGAGCGTTCAAGAGGAGAAATGGGCTCGTGCACGCTCTCACATGCGTTTAATAGGCGTTCCCTCTCAGGAGCGGGTACAGGGTGATGCATGAGCATTTCTTTTAAGTGGAGAGGATGGGTCTTTTCAAAAATTCAAGAAAATCCTCCTCTATACCTTTAATATCCAGAGAACTGACCTTGAACATGTATTTCCAATGGGTTGTTCTGAAACATTTCAAGCAATTAGACAACAAGCCCAAAAACCTACACTGAATCTAGCTTTAGACGGCTAATGTTAAGCTTTCTGGGAAGCCTCCTTATAGCTTTGAGCCCGGCCCTATTTATAACACACAAACTAGGTTCATCCAAGGGAATAAACCAGTTTAACCCTTAAAGCCTGGACCATGAAATAATTGACAGAAAATTCAATTTTTGTATTTAGAGTTGTCATTGAACTCTCTGAAAAATGAAAAAAAGAATATATTGTCAGGTTTTGGTGTTGGTTTGAGGACCCAAATGCAGAGGCAAGTAGGCAGAGGTGAATTTAGGTGGGTTTAATGAGGTTCACAGGAACTGAGGCAGGAATCAAAAATCCATCAAAAAATAACAAACGAACCATCAGGAGAAAACCAAACTCTAGGAACCAGGGAGAGACGAGGTAGGCAGACAGACATTAGACAAGGATCCAGCAAACAGGAACTGAAGAGGGAGGCTTTTAAAGGGGACAGAGACAAAGAGAGGGCTAACGAGAGGATTGAAAACAGGTGAGGGCAGAGCAGAAAACAGAGCTAGGGATAGAGGACACAAGAGGGCAGCAGAGGACAACAAATGGAAAACCAAGACTGTGACATATATATATTTTGTATAAGTTAAATTTGATCATTTATTTGCATCAATTTTGATACATTAGGCATTTTTGTAGAATATTATATAGGTTTTCTGTTCATTACATGTGTCTGATTGTGTAAGTCAAATCATATCATATCATATCAAATATGATACAATTGGTTTTAAAGGGTTAAAGGAATTTTACAAATTCAGAATTATACCATCATCATTAAAAACTGCAAAAACAAGGGTTCAAAATTAACAACTAATCACCATACCATTTCTTTTATGTGTATTTACTAATTTTGGAGGGGGGTATATGTATCAAAGTGGCACATCTCGCCTCCTCCAGCTACGTTTGAACATGCTCTTGCTTTCGTTGGCCCTTGGTCGACCCACCAGTCACCGCAACAAACAAAGAAATTGAAACCTGAGCAAGGCCGTTTCCAAAACCTCACGCCGGTGCTGTTTTACTTGGATCAAAATTTTTAGGTTTGGTTCAAGCACATGTGTAAAGAGGTCTCCGGCTTTGTGACTTGTTTATGCTTTACATGTAGATTGAAGTGGGCTGTGTTTATGTTTTTGACTGAGCTGCTTTCGTCTTCAGTGATTTTACTCTAAGTGTGTTTACACAAAGAAAAAAAAAAGGTTTGACAGCCAAAGAAGCTGAGTGAGGCACTGGAGGGTGATGATGACTACTTCCAGGTGTCCATGAAGCCGATAAAGTTAGGCTGTTTGATTAAAGAGGTCATAAAATCAAACACATTTGAGCCATAATTTCGAAATCTGTGTGCACCTTAAAATATGCAGCAACTTCTGTTTAAATTCTTCTACAATTATGATGCACAGGTCAGATCTTGTTTAAGTAATTCTGATCATATAAGGAGTTTGGATCTCCTGAAGATCTTTAAGCTTCAAGCAACCTGACTGACATCAAACTTTATGTTATTATTACTACTAAACTTGCAGATATGTGAGTTTTCTCCACAAAAGCACCTTGTTAATGGATGGAACAAAATGTTAAGATGGAGATAAGGAGCGATTCTAGGACCTGAGGTTTAGGGGTGCTGAGCACCCAGAGAGCTGTCTGACCAGACAAGATTAATTTCACTGTTTTATTAACATATTTTTGAAACTTGTTAAGTGAGTTTTGCTAATATTTACTCAATCATTCACTAATGCATCTGAGACTTGTGCCAAAAACCCAAAAAGCAAAACAAGCTTTTACAGTAAATCAACTATTTTCATGGAAACTTTTGAATCAGTTTTCATGAAATTAGTTTTCTCTTTTGTGTGCCAACATTACTTCCATGATATTTGTAAAATAATCTACTGAATGAAATGTTTTTCTTTGCCAGTTTAACAACTGTTGCTATTCTGTCTGTTGTCTTTCCTGGTTTTTCCTGAACTTTCACTTTGTGCACACCTTGCTCCTCTGCTCCACCTTTAGACTGACATTCATAAAATTAGTTCAAGTTCAATTTATAAGGATTTACTAATGATTCAGTTAATTCAAATATTAATAGTGAGTTGTGGCTTTAAATATAACCAAACAAACCAGACTCAGACACATTAGAGCACCTACCTGATGAACATTTCACCAACAAACCATCAATAGGTGCAGAAATCTGACTGAACATTTCAGAAACACCACAATGTAGCGTTATCCTCAAAGCGTTGGTCAACATTTTTGTGAAGGAGCTCCATCAGGCTTGTTTATTTGTTTTTTCTTTATTTATTATTATTTCTGATTAACCAGAACAGAATTGAAGGGGTTAAATAACCAAGTACTGTATAGTTTTCACAATGTCACTTTTTCTTTTATTGTAAAAAGCGCATACAATTAAAAGAAAAAACAACTAAAGGTATAATGGAGGATGTTCACCCCTTTTTTAGGGGTGCTTTGATTAGGGTCACTTCAGTAACCCCAAAAATAGGCTAAAAACTCCTATGATGGAGATGTAGAGCTTGTCTTGACAAAATGACGCAATGCTACTCAGTCTGGACTTCAGAAAGAGGAATATAGGAATATGTGTTTTTACCAAAACATATATCCTCTACTGAAGAGTGAAGGCAAATTCTGTAGGGATGTGGAAAAAGTTCAAAACAAATTTGATTTTAGGAACAAAAGTCTTTAATCAGAAGAATATCTGTTGACTGGACAAAAAAAAATCCAAGGTAAAAAGTTATGATTGAAAGATTTTTTATCTTCATAGTCAGTTTACCCCTTATCAATCCCCCCTTTCTAAATATGCCTTTAAAAACAAAACTATTTTTATTCTTTGTTTTTTTTTACACAGCATGAAATTAGATCTGTTTTTGTGTTTTAGTTTTAGTTTTTTTCATGTTTTTATTTGTTTTAATAAATTAATTTTATTAAATTGTTTTATTCCTTTAAATTTCTATGTTTTTTTATACAATTTTAACTTTACTTGCAACACTTACTTTCCCTTTGACATTAATTAGGTATTTTTGAATTTGAACTGGATTGAATGTACAGCATTTTGTGGCAGCTTTATCTATAAAGTTGAGTTGAGTTAAAAGATTAAGTACCTTTACTGGAACATAATTTTAGTTTAAAATTTATGTTTTTAAGCTTATTAGGGTTTCTAGGGAATCAACGCCATTTTTCATTTATTTTACCTTTATTTTACCAGAAAAGAAAGATCCATTCATTATTTTTTTTATCCCTTTCACAAGGTTGTCCTGGCCAAGATGTGAAACAAAGCAAAGTGCAAGGTGCACCAGGGCGTTACATGTGCATCAACATTATTTCTAAGAATAACAGCAGTGTTTAATTATTTACAACTAATTTTAAAGGAATAGGAGATAAAAGACAATGAAAAATTAAACATATTACAATCTGACAAAATGTTACAGAAGTAAAATGTGTTTAAATGTGTGAAAAAGTTTTGGTTTAGTTTGGTGGACGATCCGTCATGCCATTGGTCTGATCTTCTTGCAAAGACCCTGAGAAACTTTTTAGAGTGCTTCCCATATAAATATATAAATACATATTTCCCCTTTGAGGAAAAACCCAAATAGATCAAGTCTGCCTCCTCCTTGCGTAGATTTCTCAGATACTAGAAGATGAAATTTTGATGTGAGATATGTGAATCAAGCCCAGAACGAAACCAGAGGACCATGTGAAGGGGTTGGTGAAAGCTAGAAACAGATTAATATTTACCACAGTTAATTTGGTCTTTCTAATGACATTAGACGGAAGAGCTGCTCAAAGAGGAAGAAGCCATTACTCCAAAAGTAACATAAAATATAAATTACAATTTGTAAATTGATATTGAGACAAATAATTTACATTTTTAAAGTATGATCTTTGAAATAAAGAAACTATTATCCAAGTGTTTTTTCATAAACAGCTTCACTAAAAAGAAAAAGGGAAACATTCATAGCTACCACCTCCTAACTGTAATGTACAGGGGTGGTAGCAACATGTCTTGGGTTTGCGTTGCTGCAGGAGGGAATGGTGCACTTTACGAATAAGACTGTATCACCAATAATAATTGTTATGGGAAAGTTTGAAGACAGCCCAAACGCTTTGGCACAAACCGGTCTACTAAATGGACCGCATTCCACCAAACCAGTTAAAAAAGGGGACTTTAAAGCGATGAAGTCATTTGTTTATTTGGCCGTCACAAAGCAACCTTCTCAGTCTCTTAGAAGACCAGAGGCCAAGCAAACATGACTTAGTTACAGCTGTTCTGTCAAGGAATGGGCTCTAATTCCAGCAAACTATTACATAAAGCTTGATGAAAGAAAATGAACACATTAGAACCAATCTTACAAGGAAAACAATCTTCAAAAGGAAGTGATGTACCTTTTTAGTATGCATATATCCTAAATAAACAATCAACCTTTTAACCTCGAGCCTTTAAAATCGATGACCTGTTTGTTGCAGCGAGGGAGCAGCTGAGACGATCCAGACACAGCAGGACCTTTTTGGTGGAGAGTGGAACAGGGGAGCTGTGGTCCGAGCTACAGACCGGTGAGTGCCTCTGACGGGCCCCTCTATTTGAACATACTGATGGTTTTGACCTTTAACATGCTGCCTATGTTGTGCAGGGACATCCACGTTCTTAATGTGTGTTGAGGGGGAGGGGCTACTTTCAGTTAAATTGTGTTTTACTTATTTTTCTCCCAGAAAATGAAGCAATGTTTATTACTCCTCTCCGACAATATGTACCGATTGACCTGATTGTGAGATTTAAATATCAATAATGCATTGTTGATTAGAAAAAAACCCTTCCAGGGGAGAAATCAAGTTGCCCCCCAACTCGTTTCTTTCTCTCTTGTGCAATAACAACAGTCAGAGGAGCCACGTGGCCCTACTGACCTTCTCTGCTCTCATTCTTGTCCAAACACACACAGGATGGACCCAACCCGTGGGACTCTCTTGCCCCTACTCTATAAATCCAACAAGGGAATATGAGAAAGCTTCCTTTGTCTTAAACTCTTGCATTTATTTGTCGCCTCTTTGCAGATCTATTCATATCATTTATCTCAGTTCCTCACACCTAAGAACTCTGTCCGTGTGAAGTCCTTATCTCCATGCAGATCATAAACACTATCAGACAAACAGCCATTACTCAAGCCTGAAGGTTGTTTATTGGTTTAAAACCTTAAGATAAATCAACAAAACACACATGGCCTCTTAAAACATTCAAAGGAAGATCTTCAGGAGCAAATCATTCGGATTTATCTGTGATCTTAAACATTTTATAGTGCCTTACAGTAATATTCTTGAAGTTTGTCACGTTATAATACAAACACACATTTTTTTTAGTTCAATTGCACATAGACAAAGCCTTAAATTATAAATATCACTATTCTTCTACACAATGAGAAGCTACCATTATAAAATCCATGGTTTTATTCTTGGGTGAGTCTTGGATTAAAAAAATGTGATCCTAATGGAAACGTATCAGACTTGTATGGCCATGACGGTGTTGAGTGTAAGTTTCTGACACGATACCAGGAATACTGATGCGACAAATAAATATGTTTTACTGCTAATCTTTGACAATTCAGTGTTTCCCCCTAAGCAAAGTCCAAAAAACTCACTATTTGTTCTAAAAAACAATAATTACCTTTATTTAGTAAAAAAAAAATATATTGAAAACATATAAAGGGTTAAATTCATGAAAGGGTTTTTTCTTTTAACACTCAATAGCAGATGTAAAAGGGATTTTAAGAAATATCTCCTGCAAATAGCACCCAAAATGATAAGGAAAATAAAGAAAATATAAAACGCTGTAAAAAAAACCAGAAGAGGACTCAGGGTTAAAATTTGTTTTTGTAACGAATAATAAGCAAAATGTTAATCATGATGTTAGCAAAGCTTGTGGAGACACACAAGTACACCCCCTACACCACAAGTTAAACACCTTTCCAATCCACTGGAGAAACAGCAAGTATTTTTTAAGACAAGGTCCTGCATTCTTTAAAATGCAAAGAGCCATTTTGCGCAATGTTTGGCTGAATAAAAGTCATTTAGAGCCGCATATATGTTATAACTCTGTAATAAAACACAGCTTTTAATTTCTTTGTCAAATAGCTGATTTAGGAAGCCTGTTGCCATTTCAAACAACCAATAGTTTATCTTTATCTTCAGCTTTCAAAAAAGGGAAAACATAAAACGTTTCATAAAGTTGAAGAATGGATTTTCTTCCATAAGATATTATTTGATGTAAAAAATTATAATATTAGAAATAAAATAAAACAAAAAAAACTGAGCTAATGATTGTCATGGTTATGGTTCTGTTATGCTTTACTTTGCTCCATGTTTTCTAATTTTATTGGTTTAATTCATATTTTGTTTTGTTTTTTCTGGATATACGAGTTCTTTGATTTTTATTTGTTGCCCTCTTGTGTTGGTCTCCTTTTCCCTAGCTGCTTCCTAGACTGCTCTCCACTCACACCTGCTCCTTGTAGGCTCGTTAGCCCTGCCTTTGTTTAGTCAGCCATATATACTCTCCCTCTGCTGTCACTCTTTGCTGGTTCCTTGTCGTCGCTGGTTCCTTGTCGTCGCTGGTTCCTTGTCGCTGTTGTAGCTAACGATCAGTCAGGTAGATCTAAAAATATATTTCTGGTTCTCTTAACATATTTCTGTTCCAAACATTTAGTCAAATATTAAAAAGTTTTAAGCTTCAGGGGCTGTTATTTATCATACTACATTAGTTGCTTCTTTACATCATTTTAAGCCACTGTTAAGAGCCATTGTAGAAGTTAGAGAGCCACTCATGGCTCTGTTGCTGCAGGTTACAAAACCATGGTTTATGACAAGGAAAAGTACATTGGTAAAAATTCCAGCAAGGATATGGTAAGAACATATAAAGTGAGAATAAAGAACGATTAAAGGATTTGACAGCTCAATGGCAAAATCTTAAAAAAAAAAAAATTTGTTACAAGAAAATACATTCTGCTGACTTTCTGTAGGTGACAGGTACGTTGTTGCGGACTGTGGCGGAGGAACAGTTGACCTGACAGTTCATCAGATTGAACAGCCACAGGGGACCCTTAAAGAGCTCTACAAAGCCTCAGGTATACTATTTCACTACCAGACTCAAGAAAGAGTATAGACATGTTTCTAAAACTTCAAAGTGTCTTCCAGGGGGTCCATACGGTGCAGTCGGGGTGGACTTGGCCTTCGAAGCCATGTTGTGCCAGATCTTCGGTGAGGACTTCATTCACAGCTTCAAAGCCAAGCGACCGGCAGCCTGGGTGGACCTCATGATTGCTTTTGAGGCGAGGAAACGGACGGCGTCCCCAGGAAGAGCCAACGCCCTGAATATATCTCTGCCCTTCTCCTTCATTGACTTCTACAAGAGACACAGAGGACAGAGCGTGGAGGCTGCTCTGAGGAGAAGCAAGTGCGTGAGGCTGAAGAGCACCAAGAAGTAGTCTGATGTTATTGCCGGTTTTTGTTTGCAAAGTTCAACAAGAATCTTTTTTTATATTCCTTCTGTCAGTATGAACATTGTGAAGTGGTCGTCTCAGGGGATGCTACGGCTGACACAGGAAGCAATGAATGAGCTCTTCCAGCCCACCATCAGCAAGATAGTCAAACATATAGGTGAGAAAGACACCAAGAAAAAACGGATGGACAATATGGAGTAAACATTCCCTACATCCAGTCTATGTACAAATTAGTTTGTGAAAAAAAATACAACACAAAAAACATGTTGGGAAGCAAAAATTGTCCATGATGAGATCTGTATTGGCCTATCCTTAGGGATTATCGGCAAAATAAATAATTAAGTTGTAAGGTAGTCTGTCAGTTTAGCTATTGTACAGTTTCTGACACTGGCAGATGAAGAAATGTCCTATTTTGAAACAGCCACATTCCAGTGGTACATTAACAGGATGCTAGCGTAACAGTATGCAAATATGGTAGGGAACAGAAAACAGGATTTTTGCATCATAGAAGTTGTAACCAGAAGGTCAAACTCTTCAACGGTTTAATGACAGGGTTTCTTCTCTTCTGGCAGAGGAGTTGATGGGGAAGCCAGAGGTCTGTGGTGTCCGCTTCCTGTTCCTGGTTGGTGGTTTTGCAGAATCACCAATGTTACAGAAAGCAGTCCAAAGAGCACTGGGAAGGACCTGTCGCATCATCATCCCCCATGATGTTGGCCTAACCATCCTGAAGGGTGCCGTTCTCTTTGGGCTAGATCCCACTGTGGTAAAGGACTGGAAAATAAAAGTTAGTGTTGGAGTAGTGCTATGATTCTTGTTGTAATGGCTCAATCTGTCGCAGGTCCGAGTGCGACGGTGCCCTGTGACCTACGGAGTGGGCGTCCTCAACCGCTTCGTGGAAGGACGACACCCTCGGGAAAAGCTTCTCATCAAGGATGGACGCGAGTGGTGCACGGACATCTTTGACCGCTTTGTCTCCGTAGACCAGTCAGTGGCTCTAGGGGAGGTCGTTCGACGAAGCTACACACCTGCTAGGGTGGGCCAGCGAAAGATCATCATTAACATCTACTGCAGCTCAAAAGATGATATCACCTATATCTCTGATCCGGGCGTCAGGAAGTGTGGGACAATAACCTTAGACTTACCGGAACCGTCGGCACCACCTGGAGCGGTGGGAGGAGCAGGAGCAGTAGTGGCTGGGCCAGAAAGGAGGGAGATCAGAGCTACCATGCAGTTTGGAGATACGGAGATCAAAGTCACCGCAGTTGACATCATGTCTAACAGGTCTGTCCAGGCTTCCATAGACTTCCTGTCCAACTAAAGTAGGGCAGCAGCCTGATGAGACTTGAAATCAACACAACTGATTTAACGCAGAGAGTTTATGATGTTCAGTCAGCATTGAACATTTTCATGAACTTTCCTGTTCAACATTCTCTGGACAGAAATGGGAAGACTCTTTGATTCAAGAGTGAAATGCTGGAACAGAGTTATCCTAAGTATTGCTTATCAACACCAAGGAATGAATCACCTATAGACCCTACGAAGTATACTACCTAGAATGTTTATTTTATCCTCATATGATACTCAGTACCTCATTTAAGTCCTTATATGAAACCTTACTGGACTATCATGTTATCTAATAAGGTAGTGCTCCATCTAGTGGTAAGATGACAAAACTACAAGCTAAAATATATGCATTTACTGAAGGATTGTGGCATTATCTCCATTTGAATGTTTTTGACAGCGACATACCACTGCTATGGTGTTAAATATTTAGTTGAGTCTGATTTGTTTAGTCCAAATGAAGTCTGGTTTGTGTTTTAAAGCATTTTTCTAAATTTTATATAGAAATTTTACTCAGCTATGATCTGCTTAAGATTACACTTTTACAAAATGAAGGACAGTGTGCTAGTTTTGATGGAGGTTTCATTTTTAAGGGGGAAAAAATTGTCAATTTAAAAAACAAAAACCCTGCATATAATGAAGCTCAAACACATGAAAGGCTAAGAACCTTCTTCTTGATGGTGACTGGGTTTTCACAAATCACAGGATTTTAGGTCACATCTTGGTTTTCGTCACAGATTTTCTACTCTAAAGCTTAGCCAATCCATGACTCGTTGCCTCTACATTGCTAGAAGAGCCAACCACACCTCAGTCAATGTTCTGGACAAAAAGAAAAATTGCTGGTGGTTCAAGATCTCTCAACCCTGGTCCTCACCACCCAAATTCTTGCATGTTTTATTGTCTCTTCTCCAGAACATCTGAATCAAATAACTGCATAAACTTCTTAGCAGCAATCAAGAGCTGCAGGGGCTGGTTGATCACTTATTTATTAAAGTCAGGTGTGTGGAGGCAGGGAAAAACAAAACAGTTTCTTACTTTCTACTGCTTTGACCCAGACTCTTATGATCATGGTATTTTTGTGAGGTTCTGCAAAGATATTTTTCGGTATATAAGTTGACTTACTGGAAGAACTGTTGGCAATGGAAGTATAAGTCCAAATTCTGCAGATATAGCAAGGTTGATTGTGTGAGAGACACGGATAAGGAACGCCACCTGAAGTGTTTTTTAAGGACGTGATGAAAAATCTAGTCCCAACTCCTTGGTTCTTGATGTTTTAAAATACATGAATGTAACAATGATGCCATTAGCAGGACTTTGAAGAAACGGGATACAATTTAGCCCCGTATGTTGGACACGTCAAAAATGAAGGACAGAAGTTTGGATGGAAGAGTATCTGGAGAGAACCCACAAATGAACAGGGAGAAAATGCAAAATCCAGAGTTCAAACCCGGGACTTATATCTGATTCCATCTTTAAAAATATGTTATTTCCCCGTAAAATAAAATCCCTATAAAAGCTACTTCACGATTACTGCCACTTTGGCCCATTTCTTCAGACAACTGGGTTTGTAGTCTCCCTTGTTTATACCTATATAACTTTCCTTACTATTGTCTATAAGGCTGAGACCAGTACTTTGTGGCGGCTATTATAGAATTGTGACTTTCTTCTTAAGCCTCTTAGTGATGAATAAGCCGATAAATTAGGGGTCATTTTTTATTTAAGGGACCCATTTGGGCCCAGGTTCTAACTGCTGTTACCCCGAGATGTTGGTTTAATATTCTTAACACAGTATATTATCTGTTTTGTCAAGTGCATTAGTCCTTCCTAAAAAAAAAAATTAATGATACTGCTATCATTGTACCTCATTACTGGGAAAGTGTTCTCAGGCTAAGCGTACCTGCAACACGATGCAAAATTTAGATGCTTCACTAACCAAAATCCATCAGATGCCTTAAAGCTACAAGTTTTTGCCGTTATTATGGAAAAGCAGTATCATATGTAAACGTCTGAATTTGAAGAGAGAAACAAATGGTAGCATTTAGAAGATGAAAATAAGTAACTGACAAAGTATTTAGAGTGAATATAAATTGTATATAGTTCTAAAGGGTTTTTGGGTCCATAAAGGAGACGCCTTCTTGGAAGCTCGGCAGACGGCTTCTTAAATGTGGAAAAAGCAGAAGTTGAACTCAGACTGCCCCCTAGATAATTGGTCTCTACGTCTTATCTCTAACATAGTCCAACCGCCCAAAAGATAAAGCTAGCCTCAGCCACTTATTTGGCGCTGTGATAAATATCTCATGGTGATTGGTGAGTGAAAAACATGAATGGACCAATAATTTCAGCTTTTAAGCTCAGCTTCAGTCCAAACAGACCAGAGCAGCACCTTGTTTACTAAAGATGTTATCAGTTCCATACTAATTTCATTTCTAACAAAATGCATCATTGTTTTAACTTTGTACATAAACACAAAGAACAGACGGTTTAATTTCAGCTGTGAATTTATTGATAAGAATGGTCCAATAAATAGCTTCACATAGATGGTTTCAGAACTGCTTAACATCCTTTCAGTGCTTTTTAACCCCGCCCACATTGAACGACAGTTTTACTTTTTCTTTAAACAAAACCAGGTTGAAGGTTACAGGCCGCCTCTGTCAGATCAGATGTATGACTGGCCCGAAGGGTCCCAAATTGTGGTCAAGCGGCTGTCATTACTGGCTACAGGAAGGCAGAGCAAGTGACTGAAATGTTTTAGTTGCCTGGTCAAAAACTACAAGAGGAAACAAAAAGGCAAGAAGAAAGTCCACAGAATCTGGAGTGAAACAGATCATGAACATCACCTCTCTAACTCCTGCTGTTTTTCCTCTCAAACATCAACAAAAAACAGCGTCCAGAAACGCTCCACCTGTATCTGTGTTTGGATTTAAACATCATCAGGCTTCTGTTAGTGAGCGTGGGGGCGCCCGCGGCCTCTCCCCCTCCCGGCGCCACCTGGAGGTCCATCTACGCTGCTGCGGGGGTTCTTGATCGTCTCGTCGACCGACAGGATGAGACAGGCTGCCTCAGACGCCGCTGTCAGAGCGTTGATCTTTACGATGGAAGGCTCCCACACGCAGGCGACGAAGTTATCAGTGATGTCCTCGCTGTTAATATCCACACCGTACCAGATGCCACCCTGGGATAAAAGCACAATGAATACTGCTGTGGGAAAAAAATACTACCCTAAACCAGAAAAAATGGGAGCTTTAACATTTCATTTACCTGTGCATGTTTTGCTCGCAGCTTGTTGAGGATGTTGGTGGCGTCAAAGCCGGCGTTGTCACACAGCTGCCTGGGAATGATTTCCAGGGCCTTGGCATATGCTCCGATCAGCAGCTGCTGCTTTCCAGGGATGGTCCTGGAGTAATCGCGTAGGTATTTGGACAGCTCCATCTCAATGGCCCCTCCACCTGCGACAATAGAGTCATTCTGGAAAGAGATAAGGCTTCACATTTAGCCAAGTCAGGACACAGCTCTTGAGGGTATGACTCAAATTTTGAGCAACCAACAAAAAGTAGTGAACAACTGGTCAAATCCTATATTTTTACAAGCAGGATTATGGAAAATGTGGCAGTATTCATACCATGCATTCAGCACCCTCTGATAATTAAAGCTGCAAGTCATCGTCAACGTGTTTCCATCAGGTTTCCACATCAAGTGACAGAAAAGTCAGCCTTTATTTTTTAGCAAATAGCTCAAGCACAGAGAGAGGATGCAGAGGGGCTACAAACATCCATTTTCAACCCCTACTACAGCTTTTCAATTAGATTTAGAGCTGGTGTCACAGGAGATCCAGTAAATAAAGGTTTGTGTATTTTTTGGTTCATTTTTGGAAGTCATTCCAATGATGTGAATCAAACCCTGAAGAAAAACATTTGACTTTTTTTGTTTTACAATTTCTTGTTGAAATATACATTAGATGCTGTTTAGAAAAGCAAACTCCGCTCTGATTCCAACAAGCTAAACTATACAACAGCCTTTGTTGCTCTTATCTTGGTGGATATTTCTCTACAAATTCTCATTTTGGATTCTAGTGTTGCTTTATTCCTCTGGTTGCAGAGTGTTTCTTCTTGCTGTTTAACAATCTGCCTTAAAAATGAAACTAGACACTGTGAATGTGAATTGTTCAGCAATTTCTCTTCTATAAATAACCAAAACTAATCTCTGCAGCCAAATCCATGAAGGAGCTTTACAGCTGTTCTAAAACACCAGCAAACTTCATATAAAAATCCACACCTTGATGGCTCTGCGGACGATCATGATGGCGTCATGCAGCGATCGCTCAGTCTCCTCTGTGAACTGCTCTGCTCCGCCTCTCAGGATGATGGTGCATGTCTTTGCCTTCGGGCAGCCCTTGAAGAAGTTGTACCTGCAGGTTAAAAAGGAAAAAAAAAGTCAAACTAAACTCCTTGCTTCGTGAACAATAAAAAACAACAGCTTTGCTGATTTCAGATAGCCCCCATACAGACAGTAACAGACGGATGGTTTCTAAGAAAGCAGCTTAACAGGAATCCGTCTTCATGGCTCATTCAAACACCAGACAGAAAACACCAATAAATTAGTCTGTTATTGTAAATTTCCCTCAACATCTAGTTCTGTTAGCAAAAAGCACACCGCAGCTTTTTATAGCAGATACGCTGCAATGGAATAAGGAATCAATAAGTGGAGAGGACTTCAGTTATGCAGTTATACGTGTAGGTTGTGTAAAAATGACATTGGGTCAACCACAGGACGCTTTAAAGGCAACTCTAACCTGCTGCTCTGTGGCATACAGCAATTAGTCAAGGAAGCAAGTTAATGTGTAACTGTTCTCAAGTAAAACTGGGGTCTGGACTTTGACTAGACCACTCTATAGAGATGTTTAGTGTGTTCCTGATGGAAGGTGAACCTCTACCTGACCCTCAAGTCTTTTGCATCCTGACCCCCTGAGGTTTGCTTCTAGGATGGTCCTGTATTCAGCTCCCGTCATCCTTCTATAAGGTCCCTGTTTAAGATGAGTGTTCCCACAGCATGACGCTGCAACCACCATGTTTTAATTTGGGGTGTTTTTTTTTACCCCCTACTTTAATCAGGACTGTTGCCAACAACAAATCCATAATACTTGTTCTGGGGTATAAATTCCTAAAAAGGCGCCTTGTATCTGTACAAACATCAGCAGCTCCACTGCTGAGGGTTTACAGATGGAATAGAAACCAAATATCCAGTTAATTTGCTAAAGTATGGTTTATCGCAAGAAACTGGGATAAGAGCAAGTTTGAATTGGCAAGGCAGAGCTTTAAAGGAAGAAACAAAAAAATGAGCTCATCTGTATTTTATATTTAGTAAAGAACCAAGTGATCATTTTGTACCTGATCCATTAAAGACTAATTATCCATTTGAGAATGTTTACCAAAACATGGTATGAATTTTAAGAAACAGATCTAATTTTTTGTACTTATGCTCTTTAAAAAAATATTTACTTGTATTTTGTTGAGGATCACAATTAATTTGAGATAATCATCTCCCTCCATTCCCAGAATAGAAAAATGGAACTAAGCCTGGGCAATTAACTATATTTTCAGTGTATTATTTTCATTTTCCACCAAACCACTCCTTGGAGTTTCACAGCTCAAAGTAACATCAGTTCATCTCTGTTCTTGGATCTGAAATCCTAACTGATTAACTAGCTTCCTGTTTGATACCACGAGCTAAAAAAAAATGCTGGATGTTTTGTTTTCATCGTTTTGAAACATGCTTGTTTTATAGACATGATTGAATTAGATTTTCTGTTAAATTAAGGCTCCCCTCCCAGAAGGACTGATTAAAATAAAAGCTATTTTTTTAAAATAAGTCCTGTTATTTGTCGTTTTTTTTTATTATGAAAATAAGAAAATAAATTAGATTTATCAGATTAAGTAGGAAAAAAATAATTATTTTATTTATAAGCCCTGTCTTAAGAGGAACAGATTAGAGATGTCCCGATCCAGGTTTTTGCACTTCCGATCCGATACCGATATTGTTTTTGGACTTCCGATCCGATACCGATACTGGCCGATACCAGCCTATCCGAGCATGTATTTAAGTTTAAGTTAAAGTATTTAGCCTTAGTTGTAAGACTCATGTTGAAAAGGGTTTTAGTACTCTTGATAACATCTAGCCAGCTAAATTAGGTGAGATTGAATAAAACACAATGAATGGTAACAACAAACTTTCCTGTTTATTAAGAGATAAACACAAACTGGACAAAATTATGAATAGCAATCTGAAATTGCACAGTGAACAGTAAAACCGTAAACAGTTAAAGGTGCAAGCATTACTGTAGGTTTTAATAAAAATGCAAAACAGGTAAACACTGGCGCAAAATAGTGGAATGGATTGTTTCAATCGGCGAAACTGGAAAATACGGACCAGATTTTTTTTTTTAAAAACTGGATCGGCAGTCTGGATCGGCATATTACATGCTTTGCCGATACGCATTTTTTTGCCAATATCGGCGTCCCGATCCGATACGTCGATCGGATCAAGCCTAGAACAGATTTTATTTTCTTCTTTAGATCTGGTCATTCATCTCTCTTACCTCTCTCCTCCCACCTGTACCTCCTCAAACAGCTCACACTCGCCCAGGACGTTGTCCGTCATGGCGCCGACTGATGTCTGGATGGATCCTCCGCAGGCCTGGAAGCCACATCCAGCACAAACCAGTCATTGCCATTGACTGTCGTTATAGCAACACTGACACCACTGCAACAGGCCGGCACCGTCTCACCATCATGGTCCTCTTCAGGTCCTCCTCCTGCACCCTGCCGGCACAGAACAGGTCTCTGTCGGCAAAGTACTGGGTGGCCACGTCCCCGATGGGTAACTTTGACAGAACCACCTTGGCTCCTGATTGGTAGATCTTCTCCAGCTTGTCGTACAGGATGCTCCACTCTGCATCAACGATCGCCTGGTAGTCCTGTGGAAAAGGGTTGTGGAAACATGTTTACCAGGGAAAAGAAAAAAGATAAAGAACCAATTTGAGGAATTTCATGCTGCAACAAATTCTGACCTCCACTGATTTCACGCGGACTTCAGCGTTGTCCTTCTCAGCCTTCAGCTCCAGCTCTACATTGAGCAGGGCGATCTTTGGATTCTCATAGCGTTTCGGCTGCATCTCGAAGCCGGCATAGGAGAAAGTCTTCTTGAACGCAACACCGCTGACTAACTCAGAATCCTGTACGACGAATTAGAAGCAGGAACATTAATCTCACACCTGATAGCGCTGATATTTGACCCAAATCTGAGCGGTAAGCACCAACCTCAAGCCCCCCTCCGTGCACCTTCTTGATCCCAATCATCTTCAGAGACAGAAGCTCGTCCAGAGACATGACAGCATCCACCACCATCTTGCTGAAGAAGTCTTTCTGGCTGGCGATCAGCTTGGAGTTCAGGGCTGTGGCGGCACATTTCTCCAGCAGCTGCCTCTGCTCCCTGAGAGGGTTTGAAAGAAAATGTTTAGAACACAGCCAGACAGGAGGAAGCGATCTGACATTTGGAAAGGACTCACTGTTTATCGTCTTTCTTCACTGAGACGGCGATCTCTTTGATCTTGCTGACAGCGAGGTTGGTGGCGGTGCGGAACGCCCTGATGATGGTCTGAGGGTGGAGACCCTCCTCCACATACGGCTTCAGCTGCTTCAGGAACTCTGCAGCCAGGAGGGTGACGGATGTGGTGCCATCGCCAATCTTCGACAGCGAGGGGAGAAAATGTTTTTAATTGACCCAAATTTAAAACATGACCTCTGCTGGTATGACCCTCCCCACATCTACTCACCTCAGCATCCTGGGAGCGGGCAATTTCAACCAGCGTCTTGGCTGCAGGATGAACCACGTCGAGAAGCTTCAGGATGGTGGCGCCGTCGTTGGAGATAGTAGCCTTACCTGGAAGAAACGCACACAACTCAGTTTAGAAAGAAGCTAAAAATCCCCCTCAAATAAAACCCGACCCAGAACTAAAGAAGTCATTTCCTCTTTCTGATTCAGCTTTCCTCACCTCTGCTGTCCACCATCAGCTTGTCCATCCCCCTGGGCCCGAGGGTGGTCCTGACAGCCTCAGATATCACCTGCAGAAGGACAAACCACCGCTACAATGAGGACAGCTTCACATAGGACATTCATACAATGATTGGAAGGTTTTTCTGGCAGCAATTCTTCCATTTCTAGAATCATTTCACTTCATTAAACCTGCTAAGAGCCAAATTAACCTAGCCTGGGTGCCATTCCGAACTTAGTCCCGCCCACAAGGTTTGAGGTCGGGAAGTTCGGTCTGGCATTGCTCCATAGTAGCACGAGTATGATCGCCCACTCTCTGGCGATCCAATCAAATTGTCAGGGCGGGCTTTATACGATGATGGACAGATGATCAACAGTAACGTAATAAACCATGTGACAACAACAATGGCTGCCGCCGGAGAGTTGAGGTGTGTAGATTCTGCTATTAGGTCTGTTCTAGAAGATATCGACCGCAAATTAATTTTAAAAGAGGAACAGAGAAACACGATCAAGGCTCATCTTCTTATTCTAGGCGTGCAACTGCACGCTTTGATTTTTGTTGACAACAACTATGCGTCGTTTAACATACGTCACGCACTCCGTTGCTCTTATTGGTTGTAGGTCTATCCAATTGAGTGCAGAGGCATTTTTTTTCAACCCATCGCTATGTGATAATATCCACATTTACCTGCAGAAATTCTGATTTTATGGAAACAGATTCATTTCTGTGGCAGGGAGTCGTGGCTTTCACCTGAAGTTGGTTAAGTCTGAGGAATTTTTAAAATCTTTTTAATTAAATAATTTTTAGGGCTGAAACAACTAACAAGATTAATCGATTAACTATAACTAGAGTACAGACTCAAAAAAACATGCTTTTATCCGACAGAGCAATGCACTTACAGCAGGATTTATGCAGTCATTGTATTAAATGAAAAATATAAAAATTTGCATTCAAGATGAAAAATCTTTTTTGTCCATTAATATGGTCATTATGTGGAAAAGTTTTAGTTTGACCAGGTTAAAATTATGTAAATTAAATAAAATCTTCAAGGACCTTCACCCTATCAGATTTATGGACCAATCAAAGAAAATAGGCAGTTTAATCAATTAGATAAATAATCCTTAATGTTATATTAGGATTTAAGTTAAGTTTTTCTTTTTACATATATAACTCCTGATTGCTTTTGTAGTGGCCTTTAAACACTAACCCTTGATCAGCAAGTTTTAGACCAAACATCTACCCAAGATCAGTGCTTAATACATATAACCAATTTAATACCTTCAGTTTATACCCTCCTATGACAGCCAGCCCCAAATCTATCCTATCAATGACAGATGACAAATGTAAACCTGAAGTGGATTAAATAGGACTTTATGAAATTCCCGCTGGGACCGACATCCGGGTTTGCGCCTTTCAGCATTGCTGTGAAAATTGCAGCGACCCTTCAAAACTCTTTTTCCAGACATTTTTTCAAACAGGCAAAAATTTGTCATCTTAACAAGAATAAAAAAAATAAATAAGATAGTTCAACAAGTTTAAACAGAGAGATCTTTTGGGGTGGTAGGAGTTGCAAAGTATCCTATGGTTTTCTGCACACTGCCTATCAGAAAACTGAAAGAAGGCTCCTAAATGACTCCTTTACAAGGAAGAATAATCTGGAAAATTTAGCAGGTTTTAAATCGCCGTAATTATCTACAGATTAATCGATTTGCAAACGTTAGTTGCAGCCGTATTTCAGAGTTAAAACAACACAGTGAGGCAGCGAATTTAACAGAAATGTGGAGATCTCTTTGGATGGAGTCCTATATAGCAGTGACAGCCAATTTCATTGATGGAGAGTGGAAAGCAGAGTCTTGTGCTCTCTAAAACCTACGAAAACCCGGACGGAGCTGCTGTCTGAAGAGGACAAAACGTCCCTGTCTGCAACTGTACCCATGCTGGGAAAGTTAAACATCACCAGGCTGTTGCGCATAATGACGGTCCCATTACCAAAAAAATGAAAAACAGGCTGGTTGGAGAAACTGACAGCAGGTGGAGGTTTAAAACACGAATGATGAGTGAATACAGTACTCCTGCAGTAGTGCACTCCCGTTTGAAGTTGCTGTCTATTCTGGACGATGCCAAAAAAAAAAAAAAAAAGACAAGGCATAATCAGGAGGTCTCAAAGCTGGTGGCTGAATGGATGCAGTGCAGCCACAGGTGAAGCTGGAGTTGAGCAGAGGCGTGTGTCAAAAAACAAAAGAACAAAAGAAAACAGAGGAGATTGCAATGCTGTTTTGCAGAGATGTGAATGTTTTGTATAGAATCAGGTAGGAGAAGAATAGAAGAAATCAAGAACCATCTTCAGGACAAAACCAAAGATGAATGTGGACAATTGGGGCATTGGAAAAAACAAACAAAAACAAGATACCCGAGCCTGGAGCAAAGCGACTGCTCTGCATCCCTGCAACATCCACGCCATCCAAAAGCAACGTCTCCAAAGCAGGATTTATTGTGAACAGATCAAGAAGCATACTCCTTCCAAAGAACTTGGATACACTTGTGTTTCTTACACACAACACAAAGTGGCGTAGCTAGTTTGTAGACAGAGAACACTGATTGTATTCTCAGGGAGTGAGTAGTTTCATTGCTATTACATTGTTTCGTTTTGGACATTAATAACATTCACATTTATTTCAAGAATAAGTATTGGACATTTGATTTATTTTTTATGTGTGTACTTGGTCTGAATTAGCCTTTCTTGTCATTTTAATGCTTTTTATTTCGTCTCAATTTATTGGCAAACAAACTTTTACAGTCCCCTTTTATTAATTTGCATGTGCCTCCTGGTTGTAAGATAATTTTAAGCCTACATTTTACTTTTCCCGTTTTAATTAATTTTCACTTGTCTAATATAAACAGCGTTTAATTGTCTTCTTGTGCTGTATCAGTATATTTTATGGAAGACATTTTCTAAAGGAGATTGTAACGTTAAAATCGTTTATAGTATTTTATTTAAAATAAATACCATGTTACTTTGATTTTAAAGCACTACTATGTAAGAATACCTAATAAATATCTACTTTGTGGACATGTGATGGTCAGCTGTGATGAGATGAACAAATACTTTGTTACATTTCCTCAATAAGAAATAAAAGACAGATTCCCTGACCTGGCAGGCATTGATGTTGCTAATGAGCTGGGGAATGCCCTGGGATGAGTCTGTCCCCTCCTTCAGCAGGATAACCGGTGTGGGCTGCGAAAAACAAAGGAAATCAAAAATACAGCTGGCAATATATCACCAAATATGGAAAAACATGGGTGGCAAAAATAATTTAATGACAGTATGAAAAGATTTTACATATTGGTACAGTATTTAGAGCTTTGTAAACATCAGCTTGCAACTTTCACAACAAAACAAATTTCCTGGAAAAATCACACTAAAGCAAACTTGCATTAAACAAGCATTACAAGGCAACTGGACAAAGAAGCAACCGTTACGGGGATAATCTTAATTAAACGAGTGAAATGTAGGCCAAATACTCCGGTTATAACATATCAAAGCAAATACATGATAGAAATGGGAAAAATATAGTCCGGTTATTTATTTTTGAGATAGCTTATCTGCAACAAGCTAACGGAAATCTCCCGTACATACGCCCATTGACTGCAGGATGCTAACACCCACTGGGCTATAATTACTCCTTATTATAAGTTATTTCCATAAAATAACATCGTTTTGACTCATTTGAATGTCGGGTACAAACAACCGGATACATTTTCATGTGAAAAATAAACGATAAACTAAAGGATGGACGCGGATTATGTGTTGATTTCTGGGGCTTCGATGCTAACTCACTCACCATCATCTTGGCAGTTCTTTCGAGAAGCTTTCGCCGGCATCCAATCCCACAATGCTTTGCGAAGGTTCCGTTTGCGTAGGGCTGCGTTCAAGATCAACGCTCCAGTTTACAACGCTGATGTAAATTATGTTAAATTCTAGACTGTCCAAAAGATGACCGAATAATACAAATCGAGAACTCATATAGAACCTCTTGGGTTTATACCTTTTTCATAATTGTGTTTAGAAAAACAACAACTTATATGTATATATAAAATATTACTTTTTTATTTAATGAAATCTATTTTAGCTTTAAGCGATTAGGATCGAATCTTTTAAATTTATACATAACATAAATATGAGTATTTATTTTATCTCATTTTACACCGTTCAAACATTTTCTCAACATTAACAACACAGCTGTTTAACTTCTTCCTCTTCTTGTTGGCGGTTGGCAACAAACGTACTGCGTAACGTCTTTGAACGTCTCCCCTGATAACAGAGGGAGGGTGCCGAACACCGCCTGGGGTGAGCTTGATAAATTTGTCGTGGTGCGCAGCACGGGTGGATCACAGGCTGTTACTGGGGTTCGACATCGCGCACGCCTCCTGAAAGGATACGCTGATCAAAAAAGCGAGTGCAACCTAGCCATTTGACCAGAACTAGCGCGGAATTTGGAAGGCGTACATGCAGCAGTGGCGGGAGAGGCTGAAAACATCGGCGTTTTAAGTAGTTTTAAACCTTGGTAAAGTTCATGCGGAAAGTTGAGGAAGATTCCAAGATGGATGAGTTTGGAATTTACGGTATTTTTGGGTTAAACGGTCCCCCTCAAAGGCTCCTGACGTAGGTTACATGTTTGTTTTTATTTTACAGTGTGTTGTTATGCTGTGCTTTTTATTGCTCCTTAATTCATTCTATATCAGACAATACTCCGGACACCTGTTAGTAACTATTGAGATTTATTTATTTAGGTAAAAGCTCGATCTTGTGTTGATTTCCTTCGTTTTTTACCTCGTCAGAGCGGAGGGGACTCGCAGTGTGTCGGCTGCGGTTCCATCATCTGTCCACCAGGTGGTGCTGTTCAGCAGTGGACCGTGGGGTGAAAGGCTCTGCGTCAACGCGGAGCTCATGGACGCTGATCAGATTCCCATTACAATTGGAAAGCTGACACCTTATAACAAGTATGTACAACTTTTAAGCGTTCGTAGATAAATAAACCACGTGTTTTTCTGTTTAGTTTTGATTTGACTAAGCGGAAAAAATTACAAAACAAATATCACTTTGCATTACACCTTAATAGGGCACTCAGTGAAATACTTAAAAAATAAAAATTTCAAGCCATTAGTGTTGGAAACCAGGATAAGACCTTATTACCTTTGTAACAAAAATATGAATATTTTGATGTCAATGTAACAACAAGAAACGCCAATTTGGCCGAATATATTAAGAAAAATAACAAAAGGGCTTCTATAAAAAGGTCATGAAAAACACTCTGAGAGTGAACAAAAAAATGTTTTTGTTAAAACATATACTTGGAGGCATTAATGCTGATACTGGCTCTTACATTTTTAGTCTATAAACTCAAATTTAATTGTTAACTAGGCTTATTAAAAGTTTTTTGCTTTTCAATTATTATTATTGTTTATAATTTTTTTTTTTACCTTTTTCATTACTTTTTAGCTTTTTAATTTACTTCATATATTTTTTTCTTGCCTTTTTAACTTTTAGTAAACTTTTTACCTTTTTCTTGACTTTTTAATTTTTATATAAACATTTTACCTTTTTTCCTTGATTTTTACCTTTTTTCGTGACCTTTTTAGCTTTTTAATTAACTTTATACCTTTCTTCTTGACTTTTTTAATAAACCTTTTACCTTTTTTTCTTTACTTTTTAAAATTTAATTAACTTTTTACCTTTTTTCTTGACTTTTTAACTTTTTAATTAACTTTTTACCTTTTTTCTTGATTTTTTTAAAACTTTTTAATTAACTTTTTACCTTTTTTCTTAACTTTTTAAAAACTTTTTAATCAACTTTATACTTTTTTTCTTTACTTTTTAACTTTTTGATCAACTTTTTACTTTTTTTCTTGACTTTTTAACTTTTTAATAAACTTTTTACCTTTTTTTCTTGACTTTTTTAAAAACTTTTTAATCAACTTTATACTTTTTTTCTTTACTTTTTAACTTTTTGATCAACTTTTTACCTTTTTTCTTGACTTTTTAACTTTTTGATCAACTTTTTACCTTTTTTCTTGACTTTTTAACTTTTTAATCAACTTTATGCCTTTTTTACTTGACTTGTTAACTTTTCTTTTTTCAATTTAATATATAATTTAAGGGCTCATCTAATTGGTAAAACACCAAAATAAGATGCACAGCAGTTTAGCAGAATCTTTGCTGAATGGCTGGATATAGATCTAGTGCTTCTAGAACTCACTGAGGGACGGGGTGGAGGGGGACTCCATTTCTAAGGTGTATGCAAGTGATCAGAAACGGTAAATTGCCCTATAAAGGGTTAAAGTTAGAAATGAACATGCATGTCATTTATTATTTGTATTCAATCTGAACCTTTACTGGGTTATTCTAACACATGACTATGTTTAGATCTAAAGCAAGCTGTTGTAGCTCTGGTAGGATTTATCCTATCCGATCATTGGATCTCTGCAGCTTCAGAAATACCAGAGGGCACTTGGCTGTTTGCTATATCAATTCAGTTCAATACTTTCCTAATCTAAGGAGAAATTAACTCTTAAACTAAGTCAAATTAAATGCAAATGTCGTGTCTAATGTCCCTGAAGCAGCTTATATCAGATTAGATACGTGATTACAGTAGACTGTTTAAGATGAAATGTTCATAGAAAAATCCAACATTGCATGACTGAAGCTGTCACACCTCATATGTTTATTTATCTGCTCCACAGGTGTCTTTCATGGGAGCGGAGGGAAGAAGAGACCTGGACAGACAGAGTCACTCTAAATGTCTCTGTGGAGGGAGGGATCATGGTAACATACAAATAAGAGTCTCTGATGAGGGGGGGGGGGATGCCACTGTAGTGTCACTGCTGCTGTTTTTGTTTTTCCAGACAAACGTGAAACAGGAGCAGATCATAGTGGTGAAAGAATACACACCAAAGGTAATTTGATGATGACTAACAGGAGCAGTTTTAGCTCAAATCAATGCATTAATTGGCTTTGTAGGGGTTTACCTGCATTGCTGGGTTTGTGAGTAAATAATTAAAACTCAGTATAAATCTCTGTATATGGGTATTGTCGTATCATTAAAGATATAGTGGAGGATGTTCTTTTTCCGGGTGGATCATCAACATAAGTGGTCCTCCTAATTGTCGATCTTTCTGGTGATATGTTTACGTAAGGCCGTCCTACGTGGTCGTCCCCATTTTTACTTACCGGGGGTGAGTCTGGCATGGTGGAAAAATTGCAAATCTTCTTTTGGAAAGTAAGCTTGTATGAGCGATGCAAACTGCAACTTTTAAACAGAGCGTGCATGGGCGTTCACTCTCAGTATTATTTAGATGAGCTGTGCGCTGATTGGTTGGTTTACAACGAGAAAAGCTGCAGACATAGCAACAAGCACTCACTCACTGAAACATCAAATTGTTGATATGCTAGCATTGCTATCAACAGCTTAGCGGCAGACACATACTTGGAGCTTGCAATAGTGATGGCCTTACGGTCGGAATCAAATCCTGCGTTGAACTGTCCAAGATTTGGAAAGCTGTCATTGGTAAAATTCTTAGAGAAAATGAACAGCTGAGCACTAGGGCTGGGTAAAAAAAATCAATTTAATCAATTTTGAATCGATTCCTTTACATTTTTGCCAAATCGTTGTCTAGGGAATAAGATCGATTAGTTTTATAGTGATGCACGTGACGTTCACATTCAAATGCGCAGGAAAGATGCACTCAAGATGACTTCAAGCCAGACAGCTGCAAATATAGCCAACAGGTTGATTAAAGACATTAACAAATGGGGGCTGACCAGCAAACACCCTGTAGTTGTTACAGACAACGCTGCAAATATGGTTTGTGCACGTCTGCTTGCTCGAGTGAGGCTTCACTTTTTCACTTTTCACAAACAAGTTTGCACTTATGAGACAGTTTTGTTCACATCTCAAGTTTAAACTGTCTGATTTACAAGTTTGCACTTTGTGTTTAATGTGACAGGAAAAAAATAAAATACATGAGTATTTTGAAACACAGTTGAACCACTTTCATTATTGTAAAAACAGATCGAATCAAAATTAATGGATTTAGAACTGTATGAATCAAAATCGAATCGATTCAGGACTTTGGCGAAAATACCCAGCCCTACTGAGCATCAAACTTTGCAGGGATCTTCTGCTGTGCATAAATAATCCATGCTTGTTGAGGCTTCAGATTCTTGGAAAAACTTTGAGAATGTTCCCCGTTCTCCATGCAGCTTGGAACACTTTCATTTACTGTATGTCAATTTCGGGACGTAACAAAAGTACAGGCCAGAACCAAATTGACGTCAATTCGGTGCTTCGTTTGAATTCGCCCGTTTTATGGTGGAAGTTTAGAATTGATAGATTTGCAGAGAAAGGAGGTGTCCATATCCTTTGAACTTCTCTGTACGTCCATTTCAACCACTCAACTATCGTTATTCATCTATGACTATGTAAACTTGGTTTTACATTCTATGACCCCTTTAAAGCTTTTTTTATTTCCACCTCTAATGTGATGCATGTGGTGTTTATGACCTAGTATTAGGCACTGGCTAGAGAATAAAAAAAAAATTTGTTTTGAGAATAAAGTCGTAATATTACGAGAATAAAGT
Source organism: Cyprinodon tularosa (assembly GCF_016077235.1). NCBI lineage: Eukaryota > Metazoa > Chordata > Actinopteri > Cyprinodontiformes > Cyprinodontidae > Cyprinodon > Cyprinodon tularosa. The sequence goes on along the minus strand of NW_024038981.1, from coordinate 244,319 downwards.
CATATTTTATGACAAATCTTACAAAAAAACACTTTCTTCCTAAAATTAGGAATGTCGAGCATCATGTAAATTTATACTTTGGCATTGGTTTGACAAATGAGGAAATCTTTTAGCTCAACAGCATCAGATTGGGCAGTAGGTCAAAGTGAACTCAGGTTGCTGTTTGGTGGAGCTGGTCGACCGTCATATGATGGTCGCAGCTCGAAGCTCTCTTTCTGAAACGGGTTGTGGTATGATGACTTCATCCTCTACATTTTTAAACTTTATTCTCATATATTACGACTTTATTCTTGTGATGTTACAATTTTATTCTTGAAGTTAAAAAAAATCTCTAGACTGACCTTTATACTCTGTTGTACCTCTACAATTTGAGTGAAATGCAAAAAAAATAACAATTTTTGATGAAATTAATAAAGATAATTATGACGAATCCTCATAAAGCTAATTCTCCTATCGGTTATAATTAATTGGATGAATTTTCTGGATTCTACAGCCTAAAACATAGTTTTTCTGAGCTCTTATTATAAATACAAAGGTATCAGTCAGAAGACATTTTACAGTGTAATAGAAAGTATTAGTTTAAGGGTGTGCAAACAGCTCCTGTTTATTTAACCATAGAAACATTTTTCCTCCGTTTTCAGAATAATTTCCGATCTTCTTATCTTGTAGCCATGTTTAACCTTTCCTTTTTTTCTGTTATTGTTGCAGAACTCCGCTCTCTGTGGAGACCGAGAACCCGGAGGCAAGAGAAAGAGAGAATACACGGCCGAGGAAGGTGGTGGCGATAAGACGTCGAAGGCGAGGGGAGAAGAAAACGTTTGTCCGAATGGCGTTAAGGAGAAGGGGACGCCTGTGAGAAAAGTCAAAACTCAAGCCAAAAGCATCCAGAAGCTGTTTGCTAACGGAGAAGATGCTTCTCAGGCGAAGGCAGCAGGTGGGGGCGGGATTATTATGAGAGGATCATGTCCCCAAGAGGGACGTTTGATATAAAAGTGTTAAGTTTGTTTTTGCTGTAAGCAAAACCTGAGAATATAAAACCAGCTTTGTTTCTCTCTTCCATCTGTTCTCTTGATTTTCTTTTCCAGGTAATGAAGCCAGCGAAGCGGAGGTGGTGGTGGGAGGAACGCCTCCTCAGAACGGAGCCAGGATGAAGAGTCGGCAGGCCAAGACTCCCACCCAGACATGTAGGTTTTTGTTTTATTAACAGCATAATTAGATGAGGGAAGGTTGAGTTTTTGTTGAGGTTTAAACTATTTCTGTGCTGAGTTGGCCATTTGTGGTGCAGCAGAGTAAAGCATATTGCTTCAGCAATGTTCAAACCAAATAAGTGTTTACAAATCTTTGCTGATTTAAACAAAAAAAATTTCTCTCTCTTCAGCCTCTCTGGTGGGCCCATCGGGACGCTGGGGTCAGACTTTATGTCCCATCGATGCTCAGACGGCCATCTTAATCGGAGGTCAAGGAGCCAGGATGCAGTTCTGCAAAGACCCCATGTGGAAGCTCTGCACAGGTTCGCAGCGTTTTGGAAACGTCTCTTTGTGTTTTAGAATGTCGCTGCAGGACGTTAAGGTTTCTGTTCTGCATCAAACAGAGGATATGTCCTGGGTGCCTGCGGAGACTCTGGCGGAGGGCCCCACTCCTGAGGCCAGGATCGGCCACTCAGCCATCTTTGACCCCGACTCTAAGCGGATCTTTGTCTTCGGAGGCTCTAAGAACAAGAAGTGGTTCAATGACGTCCACATCCTGGACACCCAGAGCTGGAGGTGGACCATGGTGGAGGTGTGCCTCATGTTCATGATCAATTTAAAAGATGCGTAATTGTTTCCATCTGCAGGCTTGTTTATTTTCGTTACAACTTCCTCCTTTTCTATTAAAGAAAAAATAAAAGGTTTCCCCTCCGGTGCATCGATCCTCATTCTGCCCTCTTAGTGTAGCAGTTGTCGCATAAGAGCCTTGTAACCGATGATCAACAAGCAGAGAAATGCTGAGTGAGATAAAAAAAAAACAGATTGATATGCTTTCAGCACAATGAAGATTAGATCGTGTATCTCAGTCATTTCTGAAACAATTTATGGTCTAGTGACCTAAACATGTTCAGCACCTTGGACAGAGACTTCACACTCCTATAACCTTAAAACACAATGTCAGGACCACAAATCTAGATGTATTGTATTGGAATGGTAATGCATCAGGTTAAAGAGACGTTTTGTACGTTTTTACTGAAAAATATCTTTAAAATAGTTTCTTTTATTTGACCCTTCCCAACTAAAACATTGCTTGATGAGCAGACTGATGCGTCGTTTCAGCACCAAAGCATCTGCGGTAGATAATGTTTCCTGTAGTTTGTGATCTCACGTTTTTCAGTCACGCAATATCCATATAAAACACTTTAAAGTTCAATTCAAGGAGATTAAAATCCACTTTCTTCTCTGCCAGGCTCAAGGAAACGTCCCCCCTCTGGCCTACCACAGCTGCAGCATGTTCCGGGGGGAGCTGTTCGTGCTGGGCGGGGTGTTTCCTCGGCCCAACCCGCAGCCCGACGGCTGCAGTGACTCTTTATACATCTTCGATCCCAACCTCTCCATCTGGTACCAGCCCATCCTCACAGGAGACAAACCGTCCCCCCGATCAGGGTATCATGCCTGCATTCAGACACACACGCGATTAATGTCAACACCCTGCATCTGTCTATATGTGCTTCTTTTTTGTTGTTGTTTTTCCTTCAGCCACTCAGCCTGCGTGATCCAGGAAAGGTACATCTACGTGTTCGGGGGCTGGGACACTCCGATCTGCTATAACGACATGTACATGCTGGACCTGGGTGAGGCAAACAGCTGCTGGGTAACACCAACTGCCAGCTCACAGGGGCAACCTATCATGAGCTAAAATGCTAAAATTCTCCATGTCGCTGTGTTTTTAAGGTCTGATGGAGTTCTCCGTTGTGAAAACGTCGGGAAAGGCTCCTTCGCCTCGAAGGTACAGTTACAAAGTAATAAAAAGGGAGTGCCATTAAAGCTACTCTGTATAATTTTCAACGGCATCTAATGATCAGACTCTGCCTCTCCCCTCCAACAATATGGAGGCTGTCACGGTTCAAAAACTCTTCCTCAACGTCCGCTTTACCTATCTTGTCATGAGGCTTCTTTACATTAGATTGCAGCATCTAATCCACGAGTTCTACTCCATAAATTAGGAGATGACTAAGTATCATGAATTGACCACTGGTTTAGTGAAGGGGGCCACAAAGACGAGCTTTTTAAATCAAAATGGAAGACAGAGAAAATAATGTTGACAAAAGGATAAAGCTGCAAAGGCTCTAAAGAGGATTGTGAGTGGCTTTTATAAAAGCTGTTTTAATTTAGCCCTAGAAAGACTGTTTCGTATCCTACCTCTCTACCTCACTCTACCCTGCCTTCAGACCTCTCTCTGCCCGGCGGACTAATCGGATCTTCGCCGTTCTGCTCCGATCCTCCGCTGTTAGCCTCTAGCCATCTTTCCCAGCAGGCCTCTTAGAGCTGCCAATGTGCAAGGGCAGGAGAAAAACACAAGTCCACTCAGAAAAAACGCAACAACCGGTGATTTTTAAATCAGTCCTCTTCATAACAACCAGGCATTAGCCAGTTGTTGCTGATGTAGGTCTAATTTACGTACATCATTTTATAAACAGTGTTTTATTGGTCTGTGTAGGATTGCATATAGGCCAACATGCTGCAGTCCCATTTGAGCATAATGAGCTCTACTGTCACTAGTTTGTCTGCTCTGTGCTGCCGTATTACAAAGGATGTCTGCGCCACAAATGGAAACCGGCTCCTATCCATTTATAAATAACAATTTCTAAGGCAAGTTAAACACAAAGATTGACACTTTCGGTTCATATTTGATAATAAATAACACGCATGTAGATTATATATACCATTTATGTCAGTAAATCCCGTACTGTACCTTTTAAGTTGCAACTTTTCATCATCATCAACAGGTGTAGTCAGACAATCTGAAATTTAAAAAATACTGTGTTGGGAGGATTTTTAAACTGAGAAACGAACATCTGTGTGTTGCAGCTGGCATGGCAGCGCCGTGCTTTCAGAGAACAAGTTCCTGATCCATGGTGGCTACAACGGAAACAACGCCCTCGGCGACGCCTTCATTTTTGATATTGGTGAGCAGTGGATTTGTTACCCTGATCTGCAGAGATTTTCAACGTCTGGATTATGATCTAAGACTCTTTAACAGCCGATCAAGATTATTACAAGCTGTGTTTAGTGACTTTAGAGTTTGGCATTTCTTAGCAGTAGATTACTTTAATTCATCAGGCGCCTGAAGAAAGAATAAATTTGGGCCTTATTAAAGGAACATTGTAACTATTAGGAATAAACAGCAGAAATTGGATGGTTTGATTAAACATTTCTTACAGCATACAGTCTTAAAGCAGAATGGGCAAAGAGCAGCATCTCTGCCACCAAATCACTCCTTTGACATTTTTTTGGTTTTTTTTCTCAGACACCAACAGCTGGACTGAGCTGAAGCTCCCTCAGCTTTCCGTCCCCAGGGCGGGACACTCCATCATCACCATGGAAACGCCTGCTTGCCACGGTTATTCGGAAGAAAAGAGCTCAAAGAGCTCCGTCTCAAGTAGAACCCTGTTGGTGTTCGGAGGAGGAGACAACGAGGGAACTTTCTTCTCCGACCTGATCAGCATTTCTGTCGAGGAGCTGCTCGCCGCGGCGTGAGGACCACGACCTTTCAGTTCCCTGCTAGATCCTTTTTTTATTTTATTTTTTTACGGTGCTGAAAATCAATACAAATTTACAAATACCTGCAGGTGAGGTGTATATTTTATGCTAAAATCTGTTCTTTATGTCTAAATAAAAGAAATGAGTTAACATCATTTATGAGGTTTGAAAGTGCACTGGCATTGAGTTTAAACACAAAGTAAAAATGTTTTTACATATATTCTTTTTGTAAATATGTTCAATGTGTTGTGATATAAATAAACAATTTTTCTGTCTGGGTTATAATATTTAAACTACAGCATATTACAGCCAGATACTCCTCTGTTTTCTTTTCTTGGCTTTATTCTTAATAAATGAATATCTTTTATTTTTATCTGTCTTTGCCTTTTATTTTTGTACTCCATAAACTTCATTCATTCTTAGAGGCTAATCTAAGATCTGTAGCAGTTAACTACTCCAACCATGAGTAATAGCCCTGGTTGTTGATGTGGATGTTACCGCTAATCTTAGTCTTCCCTCGACCCCATTGATTGTCACCCTACTGTGAAAAGTAAGAAAAATGAAGCTCATGAGTGCCTAATGGAAAAAAAAATACAACCATCAGAATTCAGATGGCAGGCAACAGGAGGAATTGGTTTTAAGTAACTACTAGCAAGGAAGAGGTCAGAAAAAAAAGTGGCAGAAGATGATTTTTTGTACATTTTTTGGTTACACTGGACAGAAATATACTCTATATAAATTAGGCAATTATACAGAAATTTGTAATTTTTTTGTGGAAAGAATGAAACAAACCTGGGGCTGGGAGATATCAGAATGTGAGAAGATATAATTTAGAACTATTAAAGAGTCATCTACTGCCATAAATATCTTCCAAAGTGTAAAATTGTTCCTTTTTTGTGCCTTTTTTAGGTTTTGGGTTCGATTCCTGGCATGGGTTTTTTCTGCATGGAGTTTGCTTGTTCTCCCTGTGCATGCGTGGGTTCTCTCTGGGTACTCCAGCTTCCTCCCACAGTCCAAGAACATTACTGAGCAGGGGCGGAGCTAGATAGGGGGCCAGGGGTGGCCATGGCCACCCTTAACCAATCATTGGCCACCCCTACCATTTATTTCCCTCTAATACAGACGTTGGCACCAGTGATACTCTCAAGTGGAATATTCAAAACAATTAAATTTTTCATATATTACAAAAAACACTGTGGTTAATTATACTCATCAATATACTAACATTAAAGATGATAAACACAGAATTCATGCTCTTTTTAGAACTAGATTTTTAGTTATATGGGGTAAAGAGAAAATTATGTCTCTGCAAGTAATCTGGGAGTCTTCAGTGAAATTATAGATATATAAATATTTTATTAAAAATGTATTAAATAATCAATTCATGTAGATATTAGTACATCTAAATATCAATTTTATGCTAAAGGATTATTAATAAAAGGATGTAAGTTATGTCAATGGAAAAGATTTTCACCCCAGAACTCGAAACTAAAAGAATTTTATCCACTATACCTTTAATTTAGATGCCATGGTTGTTTAAATGTATGTGTCAATTTGTTAGCAAAGGCTGTAGGAAAGTATAGTAAGTCTTTATTTTGAAAATATGACCCTGAGGTTCTGCTGCTGATACACTTTCGGCCACCCTTAGTGTACATTGGTTATTGCCTGGCAACCCTGGCCAAAAATTTCCTGGCTATGCCTCTGCATGACTGTTAGGTTAATTGGCTGCTCTAAATTCTCCTTAACTGTGAGTGTGAATGTTTGTTTGTCCTGTATTTCTCTGTGATAGAGTAGCGACCTGTACAGGGTGTACCCCACCTCTCAGCTGGATGGATGTAAAGTTATTTATTTATTTATTTTTTTGTCTTAAGAAAACAAATATAGTATATAGTATATATAATATATTATATAACGTAATATAGGATAAATAAATACATAAACTCGAACAGACAACCTAAGCTGCCTTCCATACCACTAGGTGGTGGTAATGGATGCCTCCGGTTTATTCCAAAAAGCCCAACGAAGAAGAAGGAGGGAAAAGAAGAAGGATCCTTCCTGTAGCCGCGAGCTTCATGCTAGCGATTATTTTGCTTAGAATTAAGATTTTTTTTTTACTTTTACATGTATGTAGTGAGCCTTGTTGTTTTAGTAGGGTTGTTCCCTCTTATTTATTGTTAGCTTAGTCGCTGTTAGCATACGCCATTGTTTTTTGCATCAGTAGTTAGTAGTGTTCTACGTTCATCTGGTAGCATGGGCAGAAAGTGCAGTGTGCTGGGCTGCATTAGCTCTGTAGGCTTGCACATCTTTCCTCAGGACTTTAAAATTAGGCAACAGTGGTTGCGCTTAATCGGCCTGGAGGATGACAGTGAACTCCCGCCCGGCGCTGGTGTCTGTAAACTACATTTTGCCCGCGATTCCTTCGCCAACTTGATGGAGTTTGAGATGGGCTTTGCTAAGAGGCTAATATTAAAGCCTGAGGGAATCCCCACCCTTGCTCTGCCTGTAGTGAGACAAAAGCCACACAGACAAGTGTCAAAGCTGCCGACACTGCTGCCCCGCCCACAAGGAGATAACAGACCTGAGGTCAGAGAGCAGACTAATGACAGAAGCAGCAATGATATATATATATATATCTATGTGTGTATGTCTGTTTATATATATATGTGTATGTATGTATGTTTCTATATATGTGTATATATATGTTTGTACATATGTATGTGTGTATATATATATATATATATATATATATATATATATATATATATATATATATATATATAATGTGCATGAACATAATGTATATATATACAAATATATAAATAAACTCCGGATTTGTTTGCTTAATTACAACATCAATCAATTCTGTTTGGGTAAAAATGCATATTGGTTATTTATTCTCCAGGTGCACAGTATTGATATTTTAAAAACACTTTACAGTACAGTATTTTATTTGTTTATTTATTTTTATTTTTCAACTCTTTTAAGGTCCACATTTGTGTGACCACTTTTTCTATAATCTTTCTGCTGCTGTAACACCAGAATTTCCCCATTGTGGAACAATAAGAAGAAACCAGTCTAATAAATTTTCTATTCTATTCCTGATTTATCCATCCATTTTCTGTCTTGTTTATCCCTACTTGGATTGCGAGGGGTGCTGGTGCCTATCTCTAGCTGTCTATGAGCGAAAGGCAGGGTGCATCCTGGACAGATCACCAGTCCATTGCAGGGCAACACAGACAAACCACCATTCACACATGCCTAAGGAGGATTTAGAGAAGCCAATTAACCTAACAGTCATATTTTTGGACTGTGGGAGGAAGCAGGAGTACCCAGAGAGAACCAACACATGCTCAGGGAGAACATGCAAACTTGCAAACATGCAAGGCGGCAGTGCTACCCACTGCGCCACTGAGCCGACCCTGATTATGTCTATTTAGTACAAGTTATTTTGATCACCAACATCATGTTCATATTCCCCTCTTGTTCATAATATACATTGCTAACATCCTACACCATCATTAAGCCAAGTCTGTTTGCGTGCCAGCTTCATTTTTTTTTTCTTCAGAAATCAGAAATACACGAGAATATGTCACAAAAAATAATCTTGGTAGTAAATTGTACGTCTTATTATTTAATATTTATTTTTCCAGTCAAGAGCGACCAGAGAAATCGGCTGTCAGACAGATCACATCCTCACCAAACATGAATTCGTCCAGGCCAACTTGAAGCCTATTAGGAGAAGCAAAGGTAATTTCTTAGATTTTTTTCAAATCAGTTTTGACGTTTAGTCTTCTAATTGTTTTAACTGTTTATGCTATTTAAAGGTATAGTGGAGGATGTTCTTTTTCCGGGTGGATCATCTAAATAAGTGGTCCTCCTAATAGTCAATCACTCTGGTGATGCGTTTACGTAAGGCCGTCCTACACGCTCACCCATATTTGCACTTACTGGTGGTGAGTCTGACATAATGAAGAAATTGCGAATCTTCTTCTGGAAAATAAGCTGGTATTAGTGATGCAAACATCAACTTTTAAACAGATCATGTATCAGAAGAAATGGACTCGTGCACGCTCTCACATGCATTTAATTGGTGTTCCCTCCCAGGTGCGGGTACATGTTGTGCATGTGAATTTTTTTTTTATTTTAAAAAAATGTGCAAAAATCCTCCACTATACCTTTAACTTCTTATATATATTTAGATTTTAGTGTGTATTCAAATTGTTGCCGATCTAAACATGCTTTCTTGTGTTTTAATGGACACAGCCACCCAAGCCCGAGCCTTTAACCGGAGCGTTGCTTGTGAAACTGAGACTTTGATGGAAGCCCGTCTTCGTCAAGTGGCCTTTATGACTCAAAAGAGAAAAAGGTGTGAGATGTCAGCCTCTGACCCCATCTTAAATGTTAATGCCACTTCAAGCTCTGTGAACTCTACAAGGTAAATGCATATAAATGCAGTGTCCTTAGATTCGCATTTTTGGCTGGTTAATAATGCCTTTTGTTCTGTATAGCTCGGCCTGTGAAGTTCCTCCACACAAAAAGAAAAAGTACGTCGTTCACGAGGATCAGTTGCTCGGACTTTTTCAAATCTGTCCTGTGTGCACCAATCGCTGTACTGTGGACACCACCACGACTGGCTCACTGCTTCGTGTCACACAGCAATGTCCCGAGTGCGACTACTTCAACCAGTGGTTCAGTCAGCCTACGGTGGACAGCGCCCCATCATGAAATCTTCATCTCCGTTCAGCTGTCTTTTTCAACTAATCGCCACCTTCTCAGATCTCCAAGGTAGAGCAATAATAATTTGTGTTTGGATGTTGTTGTTGACTGATGAAATTAGTTTTCATACTGTAGTTCCTGGGAGCCTTCAACATGCAGCTACTGTCTGGTCAGTGCTTTTAAAGACATCAGGCTAACCCCCAGACTCCACATCATCTGTAACCGCTCCGCCCTGCTCACGTGCGTCGTGTGGAGCAGTTGCGCAGTCATGTTCATCAATGAGAACTGTTTCACATCCACAGCTACTCCTCCGCACATCACCGTCCACGTACCCATCCTTCACCGTCAAAATACAGAGCTGAGCTGTTCTTTATCAGTTGGAAGCCAGCCAGGTAAAGATCCACCATTGTAATTGCACCAAACAGAAAAAAGAATGTCAAGAGGATCCGGTTTGCCGAAAATACAGGGGGGCAAAAAGTATTTAGCCAGCCACCAATAGTGCAAGTTCTCCCACTTAAAGGGATAGTTCGGGATTTTTGACATGAATCTGTATGGCATCCCCATCACCAGTGTCATGCAATCACACTGATTGAGCAGAGTTCTCGTCCAGCTTTGGTCAAGCCAAAAGTAGTCTGGCAGGTTTGCTAGACCCAGCGAAATAAAACGTTTCTCTTCCCAAAACATTATGTGTTCAAAAGAGTGATATTTTTGCATCCCAAAAACATTGTAGTGGAAAAAGTCACACGTCGTTATCACTTGGTCCTATTTTCTCTCTGTTCGTATCAGTGCGCGCCGTCATTCTGACAGCGAGCTCAACAACAGCCAGATGCGTGTCTCGCTCCGCCTAGCTAGGAGCTAGGCGGAGCGAGACACGCATCTGGCTGTTGTCAGGTTAGTAGGCCCTAGCTGTCAGGTCATGGTGTCGCGCGCACTGATACGAACAGAGAGAAAATAGGACCAAGTGATAACAACGTGTGACTTTTTCCACTACAATGTTTTTGGGATGCAAAAATATCGCTCTTTTGAACACATAATGTTTTGGGAAGAGAAACGTTTTATTTCGCTGTGTCTAGCAAACCTGCCAGACTACTTTTGGCTTGACCAAAGCTGGACGAGAACTCTGCTCACAGGATGCTGCCAGGGGTAAATCAGTGTGATTGCATGACACTGGTGATGGGGATGCCATACAGATTCATGTCAAAAATCCCGAACTATCCCTTTAAAAAGATGAGAGAGGCCGGTAATTTTCATCATAGATATACCTCAACTATGAGAGACAAAATGAGAAAAAAAAATCCAGAAAATCACATTGTCTGATTTTTAAAGAATTTATTTGCAAAATATGGTGGAAAATAAGTATTTGGTCAAAGCTGGATTTTATTTTTGTAATCCATATCAAACAATAAAATAATTGACAATATTGGGGTCAATTTGTCACTACCAGGTTTTTCTTGTGTTTATTGTAAAGTTTGTCTTAAATTTTTGTTTTAAGTGGCATTCAAATGTCTTAAAAAGTCTTTAATTTAACTTGCCTTATGCTGTAGGAACCCTGTATCCCTATTACAAAGATGCACAACGAAAACAAAATGTTTGGGGCAGAAACATGTGGGATTTATGCTGATGTTGAGTTTTAATTATGTCATATTGAATTTAGGGTTCATTACCACATGTTTTTCTTCTATGAATTAGATACCGGTAATAATATTGCGCATGCTCTCCTCGAGTTCCAGGGAAGTCAGAGCGGAGCAAGACGGGAGGAACCAAAGAAGCTGTAGGCTTTGATTTGTCTGGATGGGAGCGGGCCGGAGCGGTTACTTAATTAGGTTCATTAGCTCAGGAGGCTGAAGCAGATACACATGGAGAAAATTGTTTCATTAAATGTTTTACTAAATGAGGGTTAACAACAGCTTTGTCAGCATGTGCACACATTCAGAAAGAAAACAAACTACATAAAAATTTCCCCTTTCAAAAATCATACTTGCATATTAAATCCTCCCTGAAATGGAAAATGTAAAGTGCACCATGTTTTATCAGTCAGTATTTCATTGCTAGTAGGCAAAAATAAAGCCAGTAAACCGACTAAGGTGAAGTCTTTGATGATCCTCTTTAATAAAACAAGAATGATGGACGTCCTCGTTGCTCAAAAGATACACAAAAAAAAATTCTAGAAAAGGATTACCGGTATATTGTTCATTTTCCTTTGAAACCGGAAAAGTCCGAAAGCCTTTTAGAGTTCTAATCTACAATGATTTACATATTCAATTTCTACAGAGATGGGACTGATTTACTTGTTTATGAGATGTTGTACTATTAGATCATTGTTAAGCAAGTAAAAAAAAAAAACAAAAAAAAACAACAAAGGTTTTGGTTTTTAATACAATAAAATCCAAACTTTTGCCTCCCCCAGTGCAATGAGTTATTGACATCCAGGTAGACCCGGCAATACATTATTCAAGGAATTAATCCATATTTAATTTGGAATCACACAGTAAAATTCAGAGTTTTGTTCTTATTTTTTTAGAGTAATGAAGGTGGAAACAGGATCCATATGGAGAAGGGATTTTTGTGCAGCCTGAGCTTCCTTGGAGAGAGCGATGTGAAGCTGCAGACCATCATCACCGACGGACACACCACGGTGCAAAAGCTTTTAAGGAGGAGAATAATAAAATTGCTCACTATTCCAACCCCTGCCACACACCAAGGGATATGCATTTTGGTAAATGCTGTGTAGTATTAAGGGCCGGATCTATCAAAGGTTTGCGTGTATAAAAGCGTGATCTATTTCACTGCGCACGCTAAAAAATGTACAAACTGATCTATCAACAGCGTGCTAAAAGGATTTGGTCTTTAAAACGTGCTAAATAGCGCCTCTTATCCATTTAGTACTTTTTCTGCAATGAATATGCAATATGGGGCGTTTACACGCAAGAGTGCGTCTTGTGGGAGGAGAACATGTAAATATATTAATTTAGCACTCGCAAAGTGATTTATCAAACCTGAAAGCAAGTTTGCTAACGGTATCTGACTCTATATTTAACACGTTGCAAAAGAAGGTGCAAATGGTCTGTATGCGTAATTGCGCACACATGGCAGCGGTTATTGTCGCAAGAAGGAGACATCGAAATGAAGCAAGGAGACGCAGAGAACGCATTTTTTCACTCCGTGTGAATTTTTTTGGAATGAACGAGGAAACGATCATCAAAACATATCGTTTATCCAGCATTGCCATTTTGGAGCTGTTGGGGGAACTCAGAATGGATTTGGAGCCAGCCACAAGGAGGACTCACGCAATACCAGATATCACAAAACTCCTTGCAACGTTGCACTTTTTTGCATCTGGGTCATTCCAGCGTACGGTTGCAGCGAGAGCTGGGATCTCCCAATCTCGTTTTTCAGAAGTGCTGTCCGACGTTCTAAATGCCATGTCGCCCTGATGCCCTACCAGAGAACCCCGACCTCCCCCCTGCGCCTGTGGAGCAACATGCCAATGCTGCGGGGATGCGTACGCGCAGTAATCTCATCCACAGTCACTTCTTGTGAGCCATTTGGTATGTGCATTTTTCTACAGGCCAATACAAAACACCTGTTTTTTTTTGTTTGTTTTTTTACTGCATTGAAGTAGAAATTTAGCCACATACCACCTTAGGGAATAAAGGTTGCCAAAGTTTTTTATTTATTTATATATATATATTATTTTTTTTGGAGGGGGTGGGGGTGTCACTGTAAGATTAAAATTTCTTAATGCACTAGTTTGTACAAACTACAAACTACTTTGCCGCAAACCACAAAACGTCTCCAACAGTTTTGCACCTGCCACCAGTTACGCAATCACTTGTTAAATCACCCGCAAACCATGGTTCAGCCCCTCGCGCAAAATTTCAGTTTGCGAGCGCAAATTACTGCACGCAAAATTGGATCTTGATAAATCCGGCCCTAAGTGTTTTGTTTTAAAGCATTTCAACACAACTGCTTCAACACATCCTTTCTGTCCCAGAGAATTCTATTGAAACGCCCAAATTCACAGTCATCTCTTTATTAATGTGCATCACATGATGTTGAGTTATAATTCATATTTCTTTTTCATCCACAGTCTTAACAAAGGGAAGCCATGCATCGTCACAAATTCAACAAACACCTACTGAAGTTATTCAACCATCCAGAAGAGGAAAAGAGCCTGTTTATTTACTGTGTTCTATAGAACTCTGTGGATGATATGGCAGACCTCATTTCTATGTGCTACATGTAACACTTTCATTGTCTCCCCTTAATTTAATAAGACACACCAGTTATGGCTACCTACTGGTATAGGTTTTAAATGAATTATAATTAAACACTTGATCTTCATGATTTGGATTTTTTTTTTTATTTTTACATTTCTCTTTTTTCTACAGAGTATTTAATAAGAGTTGCTACATATAAAAAGAATCCATTACTTATTAAAACATTTAGAATATGATACTTTTCACTCATTACAATTAAAGATGTGGAGAATCACTGAAAAAGAAATGCAACTATTTAAAATGTAATACTTATATAATCAATAATCCAATTTGACAAGCGCTTTGTAATTCCACATTTTTAATTATTAAAAGAGGAATTGTAAAGTGTATTTATTAAATGATAAATCATAAATACCTTTATCAAACATTTGAAAGGGTAATTCCTGTTTCTATTTCCATTTTATTACATTTTTCAAATCCTTTGTGCAGTTGCATTTATTTTTACCCTCTCCATATATCATTTGTGTTGCCCTTCTGGTTCCTCTGCAAATTATTAAGTTTCCCCATACTCACTAAAAATTCAAATATAAGAAGCTCTCATAGGTTAGACGACCAGCCTTGGATCACAACATGGTGGCTATAATCTAAACCTTTTTCTAAAAGAAAAATGCAAGGAGATAGGGAAATTGGAAATAAAGTTTTTAATTGTTTGATAAAGAAAGATATTTATCAGATCTATGTATTAAGGATTTTAGAAATTGAATTTAGAAATGGGTTTTTAATATTCATTTTTGAATTGCAGTATTTAAAAATGGGTTCATAAATACTATTTTCAACTAATTTTTAAAGATTTTATTTAAAATGCACAATTATTTCATTGACTCTCCCTGTCTTCCATTGTTTTTTTGTTGTTGTTGTTGTTGTTGTTTTTATCCAGTATAATGCTAGTCAAGTTTAGGGTAGAATGTGACAAATTTCAAAACTTTATATATTTATTAAAACATAGAATTTTATCTTATCTCCTCTGAAATATATAAAGTATAACCCTAACTATATAAAACTGAAAGATGCTCATTTTTTATGATCAATCTATCAAATAAAAAATAACTCTCAAGAAGTGTTTTGTTAACATTATTTGAAGCCAAATTAATATTTTCCTGACAGACTGAGTGGGACATGTCTCACTGATTCCCTGCATGGACAAGTAACTAAACAGCAGGAGGTTCACAACAGCTGAATTTTCTTTGCTCTACTGCTTATAAATCCCATTTGGAACAGTGTGAGGATACATTTCCATCTGATTATTATCACTCTGCTAAGTTCCAGACAGCATCATTTTGAAATGTATCAAAAAGCAGATGATGTGTGGAGGTTGTCAGGATGGGAAGAAAATGTTAGCAAGTGTAGACATCTTTAAAAATGACTGAGCAGCTTCAGTCTAGCCTCACTTTGGCAGCATAAGGTAGATTGGGATGAAGGGAAGTGGCAATAGCAGCCCACCCAAGGGGATGGGTTAAATGCAGAGAGCAAATTCCGTTGCTCTGTACTTGTGACACTGAGTAGTCAGGGGTTTTGTTTTACTGTAATAGTTCTCCAGTGAAACTTGAAATAGATGAGTAGACAGACATTGTTTTATATTTCAGCACCCTGCAGATGGCGTCATTTTATCATATTTTCTTTAATAAATATGCTCTCACTTGAAAACTGTGTTGAAAAATAGGCCACATCTTGCACCAAAAATCCTAGTTTGTGTTATAATACAGACTTTTCAAAAATGCTTTAATGTTAAAGCTATTTTTGTATCCTCCAACCATATGTGGAAGGTGACTCCCCCCTTGCTTCACCTGGAAATCCTGCCAGTTGGATTCCCTCCCAGTTGTTATGAACCAGTCTCTCAGAGCCCTTCATTTCCTGAATTCTTCTTTTATTTTCTGCCTGTTACATCCTCTTATTGTGTGACTATTTGCGACTCTGCAGATCTCCCAGCTGACAGATCATACATCCTTTTTCTTTTCAGGGGAGGCCATTTTATCCCAGACAACCTTCTGTTGTTGCTTGGTAACTTCAACTTATCTCAGGGTGCTTTTCAAAACTACACACAGAGAAATAAAGGGGAATTTAAACTTTATTATTAGTGCAGCATAGGGCTCATATATCCTATTTACTGAACTGGACTTTAATAGAAAGATTTTAAATGAGCAGCTATGAATAAAATGCCAAGCCATGGCTGGGAGTGTACGTTAATCAGAAACATTAAGTTGCTGAACATTAAAATCCCTAATATTATTAGAGACTACTCCAGTATAATTTTATTAATTCCTTTTATCATCTTTTAGCTAGTAATTTTTTTTTGCAATTTGTTCATCTTTGTTCCTTAATCATCTGTATAAAACAAATGCCATGCACATTAATGATGCTACATAGTGAGCATAATGCAACTTGTAGCAGAAGATAGAAAATAGTCATTTAAATCTTTAATATTTCCAAATTGTGTGGATTTTTTTATTATTATTCTTTGTCTGTTTTCTTTAATATGAAAAGGTTGTGTGAAAAAAATGTATGGACTTATTGTGTTATTAAGATTTCATGAACTAATTATGTCTTTGCTAACTTGTTTTGAGCAGGCTAGCATTAACATTGGTAGGGTGCAGGCCACAAGAGTATAAAAAAGAGGTTTTAAGTACTTCCAAGAACCATATTTTTTGATTATGTATGATTCTTTTCACATATGTTTTGCTACGTGTCACTCATCTAGGCAGATAAATATTGTAGTGAGTGTTTTCAGTAAATTTTGATACTGAAATTACTGAGAAAGCGCTAGCATTATATTTAGGGAAATCTCCAGCAACAATGACACATATTTTCCTCAGCCAGTATTTGTGACATATACAAAACTAAAGCTATAGCACCCATGTTAAGAGACACATGAAATGTACTTTACTCCAATGAAAGCGTTTTTGTTCCTATTTATGTACAAGCATTAGCTTAGCAGGACAGCAAGCCAATACATGAAGTCGAGTGTGAAGTGAGCCATAGCTCCTGTTTGTTTTTGTTTAAAGGTTTTCAGGTTGTTTGCTGTGGACTATTTGAAAAGATAATTTGCCTTTCAAATTTGCAATTAGTTAACCTCCTAGAGGTAGTTCTTCCTACAATATGTCGTTAGTGAAGTGGGAATCCATTGACTAAGAGGAGCATAGTTATTTATTTCAAGTCAATTCAGTTTATTTATATAGAGCCAATTCACAACTCATGTCATCTAAAGGTACTTTGCAATTTAACCAGATCATACAGTCAAATTCATTTGAAGTTTTCTGTCTAAGGAAAACCAGTTGATTGCATTGACTCAAAGGCAATCCCTCAAGCATGCTTGTAGCGACAGTGGAGAGGAAAAACTCCCTTTAACAGGAAGAAACCTCCAGTAGAACCAGGCTCAGTGTGAACGGCCATCTGCAGAGGCCAACTGGGGTTCAAGGAGACAGAAGCAGACATAGAAAAAGAAGCAGAGATACAAAAAGCAATTGTCAATCAGCTCCACAGGCCGCCCGTCCAGGAAACACACAACCAGAAAGACGAGCTCAGAGCCAGCTCCCATGTCAGAGGATGAAAGAGAGCACATCCAGCCATTCACGGTCAGAGAAACAGGACTACACTGAAAAACAGACCAAGTTCGAACACCTATAAACAAAGGTGTTGATGGCAGCAGCACAGCTGATACTTCTGTCCAAGATGGTGTCACAGACAAACCGGAACAGACCAGCTGAAGCTAGAAAAAGCAGAGATATCTGGAAAGTATTATTCTATGTAGTATTTGAATCAGACAGGATTCACTTTGTAATGGATGTAGCTTAGGAACTGTGTGATTTTTTTTCTATCTTAGAAGTATTTAAACATATAATGATGAGTGGTATATTGCTTTACATAATACACTCCCTGAGAATCAATCTTTAAAATAAGTGATTCATTGACCACCAATCAGCTGACCATGGTAATAACCTGGTGAAGCTGAGAAAACCGAAACAAAGATTGGATCTTAGAAATACTGCAGGAAACAAACTGGTCTCCTGCAAAACTATGAAGATTTTGTGCAAACAGAAAAATATGTTATTATTTTTCCAGTTACAACCCTGGAAGGTTAAGTAAACATTTGTGTTCTGTTTTCCAGGGGTTCATTCTATATAGAGCCACTCTTTTCTGCAACTTCCGCTGCAAGTTTACAGCGTGTCTCTAGCTTTGCAGTAAAATAATGAGTTTGATCCACTATGCTTTACTAAATAACTTAAGCTCAGTAGAGACTGATTAATGGGTTCTGTTAACTGGCAATCCTTGCAACAGATTCTCAGTTTGATTCTGGTCTTATATTTGTATTGGACAACCCAACCTCTTTTAACTTCTAAGAGAAAAAATGCATTTCTATGAAACTGACTTGGGTTAATGTTCGACTGGAAGGTAATCGTCTGCATCAGCCTCAAACATTACATTCAGGATTTTCCTGTATTTCAGTTCAATTCAAAAATACTTTTTTGATCCCAAAGGGAAATTAAATGTTGTTATGACTCTCGGTTTGTTTGTTTTTTGTTTTGTTTTTTAGGTCCATTCATCTTCACAATTTTTTTTCAAACTTTTCTATCTAAGCCACAATACCGAGTTTTGCATTTATATGATCAAAACTCTTTGTTAAAATGTTTATTGTGTACCCTTTGACCCAGATAGCCTTAATGGTAAAGTTGCATTGTTCCACAAACTGTCGTTCATTTGTGTAACATTGTGGCTTGTTTGTTAAAACAAAGACAAACTAAAGGTATGTATTTTTTTCATAAGGAGGAGTTAATGGGGAAAACTATGTTTACCGGTAATGTATAAGGTCAAAAACAAGTATGTAACTTTTCAAATATCTGACTTCTCTTTTGCCCCCCATATAGTTAGAACCTTTTTGTTGACATGTTAGTACTGTTTGTATTGGTTTTAAAGCCATCAGTTAATTACAAAAAAAGATTCTGTCAATATTCAATCATTTTTATCAAAAGGGAAATAGATTGTTTAAGCTAACCCAATGAATTGATGACATCAAATGGGATTTTTATCTAATTATTTTGATAACTAATATAATATTAAATCAAGATTACATTTTATTTCAACTGTAAACCATTCTTCTTGCCTCTGGAAACACTAAAACAATCACCTGCATGTATAACAATGATGACAAATGTAGTTTTATGACTTGAATGCATATAGCCTTCTTTGTTAATCTTTTAAACTTCATGCTTTTAAATAATTTCCCACATTATGGATGAGTCTAAATTAAAAGGTTGTTTATCTCACATTGCTTTTTAAAATCTAAATTAATTCATACCAGCACCTGCTGTTTTTTCCTCCCTGAAGGACATATAATATTTTAAAAATAAAGTGCTTGTACTCACTGATCCAACACAGTTGGCCAAATCGTTTGCATGAATATATGGGGGAAAAAACTTCCCCTACATATATTTATTCTTCACTTTTTTCCACAAGATTTTAATCTTTTTTTCCACAAAACATAGATTTTGATCTATAGATTTTAAAACAACTAATGTGTATGAATGTACTTTACACTTCATAAAAAAAACCTAAAAGTTAAAGAAAAACAACATTAAAAAAACTAATGTTTAAAGAATTTTCATAACATTCTTGTGTAGAGAGGATTTTAGAGTATTTTAAAGAAAATGGTTGAGAGACAAAATTGCACATGCCAATGTGTAGATGTGGGGAGAAAAAAGAAGAAAAAACCAAGGGGTGATCAAATTAAATCACAAAAAAACTTTGCAGCCAGTGCTAATATTCATAATCAATAACGCACTGATCCAAATTTAACTACCAAACCATGAAGTGACTATGAACAGCCCATGCAGGCTTTGAAAATAAAAAAATAAATAACTGCAACAGGATAAGATAATTTACTTTAAATAACAAAAATTTGAAATATGCTGATTTTAGGTTTAAAATGAATCATTCATGCATACCTAATTTTTGCAGATAAAATAATAAAAACCTCATAAATCTGGCAACAAAAACAATACATGACTCATTTCACATCAAGATAGGCACCAGATTCTAAAAAGCTTGTATGCTCTGACTATAGATGGAGCTGTTTCGTCTGTACATCATTTGCCTTTTTTAAATACCACATAAAAATAATTGAAATTGAAGAAAAAACACATATTTAAAAGATGTATCATAACAGTGCAGTAGTTTATTATAATGTGCTCCACATATAATCCACTTCAGTGGGCTGAAGGTTGCTGAAAACAACAGACTGAACAAGCTGATCAAGAGGGCCGGTGATGTTGTGGGGGAGCAGCTGGACACCCTGACCACCGTGGCAGAGAGGAGGATGCTGTCCAGGTTTCAGTCCATACTAGACAATGATTCACATCCTCTCCACGACACACTGGTCCAGCAGACGAGCTCCTTCAGCAGAAGACTCCTCCTACCCAGATGCACCACAGAGCGCCACAGGAAATCATTCCTACCTGTGGTTATCAACCTATATAACGCCTCCCTCAAGTGATTCAGTCCCCCCCCTGTAATTGACATTTATGCACTATTTTTGCAGGCCACGTATCACTTTACTTGGATTTATTCACTTTAATTGGACTCTTCACTTTATTTGGATTTAGTTTTACATATACATAGATATACATACAGATATATATACAGAAGAGCTATATGTGTATATATATTTTATCTCTTTTTATTCTTATTTTTATCTTTATTATATTGTATAGTTGAATGTGTGTATATATCATGTAAAATTGTATCTAGAGCGTGTAACAAAAGTAATTTCCCTCTGGGATTATTAAAGTATTTCTGATTCTGATATCAAACCCCTTATGTTATTTTTGGCGCAAGTGACATTATTTATTTTTAATATCATATATGCCAAAATAAAATTAACCCAACTTTAAGTTTAGCCTATTACGGATTAATATGGGAAAAATTCATAATTCTGACTTTGATCTGAGAATTCTGACTTTAATCTCAGAATTTTGGATCTTAATCTAGATGGGCACCATGAAGGAAGAGAAGTGGGAGCACTCAGCTTCACTGACAAAGATGTGAGTTGTTTGAGAGGGCGGGTAACACATTGGTAGAAAATGACGGAATGATGCTATTAATTAATGGAAGAGCAGAATGTGATTAAAATAAGAGAGCTAGTTTAGTCTCTAAAACAGACATGGCAACGGCTTGGTGCTAACATATTTGTTTGCTGTCAGAATTCAGAATTCTGAGATTAAAGTCAGAATTCTGAGATTAAAGTCAGAAATCTGAGATTAATGTCAGAATTCTGAGAAAATGTCAGAAATCTGAGATCAATGTCAGAATTCTGAGATTAAAGTCAGAATCCTGAGAAACAAAATCAGAATTCTGAAATCAGTCAAAATTCTGAGACAAAAGTCAGAATTCTGAGGAAAAAGTCAGAATACTGAGATTAAAGTCAGAATCCTGAGAAACAAAATCAGAATTCTGAGATCAGTCAGAATTCTGAGATTAAAGTCTGAATTCTGAGGAAAAAGTCAGAATACTGAGATTAAAGTCAGAATTCTGAGAAATAAATCAGAATTCTGGTATTAAAGTCAGAATACTAAGGAGAAAAAAATCAGAATTCTGAGATCAAAGTCCGAATTCTGAGAAAAAGTCAGAATTCTGATATTAAAGTCAGAATACTAAGGAGAAAAAAAATCAGAATTCTGAGAAAAAGTCAGAATTCTGAGATTAAAGTCAGAATTCTGAGGTAAAAGTCAGAATTCTGATATTAAAGTCAGAATTCTAAGGAGAAAAAAAATCAGAATTCTGAGATTAAAGTCAGAATTCTGAGGAAAAAAGTCCGAATTCTGAGAAAAAGTCCGAATTCTGAGAAAAAGTCCGAATTCTGATATTAAAGTCAGAATTCTAAGGAGAGAAAAAAAAAATCAGAATTCTGAGATTAAAGTCAGAATTCTGAGAAACAAAATCAGAATTCTGAGATCAGTCAAAATTCTGAGAAAAAGTCAGAATACTGAGATTAAAGTCAGAATTCTGAGAAATAAATCAGAATTCTGAGATCAAAGTCCGAATTCTGAGAAAAATTCCGAATTCTGATGTTAAAGTCAGAATTCTGAGGAAAAAAAACTGAATTCTGAGGGGGAAAAAAAAACTTTTTTCTTGTATTTTACAGAAAAAATAAAATAAAAATCAGTTAACTTTCTTAATGTTTTCAGTGGCCCTATCCTCTTCCGTTGCATATGCACGTTTGATCGCCAAATAGTTTCTAGATGCAGATAAGAATTTGTCAGTGACCAAGCATAAATGTACTATAGGCGATGTATAATATCAATATTTAACCTTGTTGAGAAGTAGTTTATTTGAAAAAAAAAAAAATGTTCAGAGCTATCCGAGTCGGATCCCGGATAACTGTCTGAATTCCCATCTCTAGGCGGTCAGTGGAAATTCGGAAAAAATCGAGCAAAGCCGAGCAGAGAACTCTCCTCCCTCCTTCCCTCAGTCGTGGTGCAAGCAGCCATGTTGCTGTTATTGGCTTGTTCCGGTATCAGGGCAGGATAGACCGCATTCGGGGCGCAGCTCCTGCCTTTCTCCCCCTCCCTCCTGTCGCCCGTAACACATACACACACACACACACACACACGTGCGCGCGCCTCCTAAAGAAGAAAGCCCTACTTTGCCCGTAATGGATTCAACAACTTGATGATTCCTCCTTCGCCTGTCGGCGCACAGACCTGACGAGCTGCTGCTGAATTGCCACACTGCAGTGCAGCACTTGGTGAGCGACCTTATTCCAACCACGCAACGCGAGAAAGAAAGCCTGCCGGTAATTTGCGTGGATTATCTTTTTTTCCCCCTTTTTTTTTTTTTTTTTTTTTTTTTTTTTTTTTTTGCGGGTCGCCCTTTTGGCAGTCAGCGCCACTGCGGTCTGTCGCTGGGCGATAGAAGCTAGCTAGCTAAGCTTTGCATTGAAACAGACGCGATTTTTGGCTAACAGTTAGCCAAGACAGGAAAAAAAAAATCACTTCGGCTTTTCTCACCTGCAACGTTTGTTCTTTACAAAGTTTTATATTTCCTGCTTTCTTCTAGGACTCGATATTTCTGACTTGTCCTGTCAGAGTCAGGGAATAACTTTGGCCTGAAAGTTTTTTTGGACCTTGGGACCTAAACCCGAAACCTAAGGGGAACATCTGTTGGTACAAAAAGGAACCCTGAAACGGCTTTTTTTTTTGGGATGCTTGTGGATATAACATTGGATAAATATCTATTTTTCATGAAGAACTAAAGCTGCCTTGTCTTATTAAAACTCAACCGTTGCTCAACTCTCAGCCCTCAAGCTAACACAACAAGTTAGCTGTCCCACAAACGTCCCGGTACCCACTCGCCAAAACTCTTCTCCTATCTATAAATATATTTAATTTGGACCTGAATGTTTTTAAACCGAGCAACAAGCTGAGGGAAAAAAAGAACACCAGCTTTTTTTTCCTTCGCTGTTGCCCGTTGACAAACATGGGACACGCAGTTGCTACAAGCTAGTCGCTAGCTAGCTGGCTAACTCTTCCCTGCTAGCCGCTGATGTGGGATTCAACTTGTTGATTCAACGGGGGACATCTGTTGGAAGTTTGCCCTCCACCATTACATACTGGGCTTTTAAATGAACAAAAGAAGCTGATCGATCGGTCTTCCTTCACGGTTTTCTCCGATTGTTTGGAACAATTGAATAAAGATGTCAACAAGGCCCTCACAGGGGCAAGTCATTGAGATTTCCACAGGGCAGGTAAGGCGATTTTTCTTTTCTCCCCCATATAATATAGATATGTATTAACGATGGGAGTATTTAAACAATTTCAATCTCAACTCTGTTATTGTTGCAAATGGGTATACAACAGTGATTCACCAGCTTGCCTACGCAATTACACTGGAGTTCCCACTCCTTGTAGCAAAGGAGAGCAAGTTGAGGTTTCTGTTTAGTCTGTGAATCCTGGCAGGTCTTCACTCTGACATTTTGCCACATTGGTCTATTGAAACACGGACAGTTTAACACAATTATGCATTTGATAGAGCAGAAAGGGAAAAACAACAAAAACATATCAGTAGATATGATGGCTCAATGGATTATCTTAAAAGAGCACTAAAACACATTTGAGAATACACTGAGATTATGTTTTTTATTTAATTAATTTAGTGCTTTTGAGGCACTAAATGTCCATTGTTTTTACACTGAAACCAAAACCCTGTGACTAAGCATAGGCTAGGATTATAACCTCAAATTGAGATTCAGTGGGTGTGACATTATGACATCTTTGCATGTACATTTCAACTTGCAAACAACCCAAAGGCTGATCAAATTTAGTTCGAAGACAATATTAATGTGAGACTCCGTTAATTTCAAGCTTGACCTCCCTGTTTTTTTAAGAGCATATATATATATTTTTTATGTTCTCTGAAATCTCTTTAAATGACTTTAGATTGTATGGATGTTAACCTGTGACATGTTGTTGTTGTGGTTCTGAAACCACAACTTTGCAAAACCCTATTATACCTCAATATGAGGACAATCTCTTATTCACACTAAATGTTATATCTACAGCACATGTCTCAAACTAACATGTCTTAAACTACAAAATAAATGGGACGAATTTTATATCAGGTTGTTGTGTTCTCTAAAGGGAAATTTTGAAATTGAAATACTACCATTTTAAAAACTTAAAGATGCTGATATGAAATTCAGTGCAACACCCTTGCCCTACAGTATATTTTCAGCGATAAACAGTAGAAATTTTAAAATAAAAATAAGATATCTAAAGGTTTTTAAATATCGAGAATATAATATTTTTGGCGTAAATAAGTTTAAACTAAACCTTTTCTTGAAGAAATATTTTGAAACACATCTTCATCATTAATTTGTTTAACTAGATAAATGTTATCAGTATCGTGAATATGTTGACTTTATTTTATTGTAGGAAATTCTAAAACTTAAATCTTAAAAGTGTAATTTGAAGGGTTTTGTGAGGGGAATCCTGCAGCATAAAACAAATATACAATGACTAAAGACACAATGGCACCTGCCTACTTGTAGGTATATAGAGTATCAAAGCAGGTGTTGAAAAAAAATCTTTATTAGTTTGTTTGAACCCAGCATGAAGCTGCTGGTTTAACCTGTGCTGTATGGGATAGGTTTAGACTGGTTGCTCGTATCTAACTTAAAGATCAAGGCTTTAAAAAAAAATTGCAATTTCAAAACAAGTACAACATTTAATCTTGTTTGTCTGGTTTAAGACCTTTCAGGAAGATACCAGAGATGTATTGAAAATACATGAGTTTACTCTGGTTGTATGAGGATTAAATTAACAAGGTGTAAAATTCTGTATAAGAAGCAGTTGAAAAATTCCTCAAATTAGCAAAGAAATCGATAGATTTAACAGTTGTTAAAAGTCTGCGTCATCTTTTCTTTTTCTATTGCAGTGGCAGTATGTGTCGCTTTCGGTTTAATATAAAACCAGTCAGCATCATGTATGTTTTTAATCTTTTATTTTGATTTAATTTCAGGTTATCTTTGCATAAGATTCCTATACTGATGCACATTCTGTGTTCATTCCATAATTCAAAATTGGGTTAGAGTTTGTGTTCTTGTGTGGGGAAATAAGGACAAGAACATCGACTTTTAGAAATATAGTGACATCAACTGGTTATTCAAAATGGCAATATCCTCAAATTAAAGCAGTTCACGCCACAGAAATCAGTTTGTGTATTGTTTGCACAGGGAAGTGGAGACACAGGAAAACTAAATATTTCCCAGCAGGAAGTATTTATTTGTTGTGATGGTGGATAGTTAAGAATGGGGACAAACTCTTCAAGCTTGAAATTAATCTTTAGATTTTAGCTACTGTTGATAAATTAAACACAAATACAGCAAACTGATTTCAAGCTGCTGTCATTTAGTCGTCCATACAGGTGCAGGAAGTGATTAGTAACACATCGCCATGTGGTGTTAAACAATGCTCCATTATCTCTTAAGCTAAAAGCTTCCTAAATACTCTGGAATAATCACCTGCTGCTTTGCAAAGGATTGGAGGAATAAAAAAACAAATTGTTTGGTTGCATGGATCGAGGTCTGTTAGGCCAACGTACCTAAAGGTTAAAAATTAAGATCAAAAATCAGTTTAATGAATACAGGAATTTGATCTTTGTCTTTGAAAGTGCTTGGAGTTTTCTTTATGTGAATTGGTACTGCATAAAATAAAGTTAATTGAATGTTAAATTGAATTAAATGATTTATAGGCTGGTTGTATAGATTTACAGACTTATTAATTTGGATAAGAAGAGAAGTAGATGTAATTTTTTTAGGTCTTCTATTATCTAGCTTTTACTGTTTAAAAACAGCCTCAACACTGCACAAGACATCTTTAAACTTCTTATAACCGTTGTTTGCTTTAATCTAAAATGAGATATCTTTTCTATGTGGAAGTAACATTTACTCATTTTTTATAATTATAAGCTGAAAACTTGGACACCTATAAACAAGAATCACATTTTTGTTTCTTTCCTATTCAAGGTTTTTATGACCAATAATATTGTTGGTTCTTAAAGACAGTGGTGCCACCTGCATATATTTCTCATTACTCTCAGGAGCTATGGAAAACTCACTCTGATTGTTTTCTGTTTGTCACAAGGTTGACGTGCTTCTTTGAGTTTTCTATGTTCTACAGTAAACAGTCTAACCTCAGGTGTCTGGGCTTTTTGGCACGCTCTTATAAGGGAATAAGGCGGCTTCCTGATGGGCGGCTCTTGACAATTCAAATGTTTTCAGCCTTTGCTCTGTGTTAAAAGCAGAATCCTGTCAGTCGTTATCTGTTGATACCCTGATCTCACTCCACGAGTCAACCTGAATGTGTTGGCACATTAAACAGCACAGATCATTACCTCCAGTGGACTGTAAAAGGAAAAGCATTTTGACCACATGTAGTTGATGGTATGAGCGCATGCACGTACGGCGATACGAATATCCATATTTTGCTACAGCTTCATTAAGCTTGAATAAAACAGTAAATTAAGTTGTATTAGAAAAAGTGCCCAAGGCTACAGAAGAAGCAAAAAGCCCTGGATACATTTATCCTCAGTGAAAGGAAGTGTTGTCTGATTGGATGTTGTGTTAAACAAATCGTAACGATTATCAAATGAACAATGTAGGAACCTTTTTCTTTTCACCTCCAAAATGACTAATTTGTTAAAAAATCTTTAAATGAAACAAATATCTCACCTAGTGAACAGCTGAGTATTGAAAAAGAATAAAAAATTGAACTAATTATAATGCGGCTGCATAAGAGACTAAGACTTGTATAAGGTTTTAACTAGGGAGTGAACAACTAATCAGATTAATCGATTATTGAAATAATCTTCAACTAATTTAATAATCGATTAAGCGTAAACTGGAGTATAGAGACTTTAAAACTTGCCTTTAGCTGACCAAGCAATTCTAAGAGAACTGTAAAATATATATCAATATTTTGCATTTAAGATAAAAAACCAAACAAAACCTTTTTCGTTTGTCATCATCATCCAGAACTCTAGAAATGGAAAAGTTTGGGTTTGACCTGGTTTAAAGAATCTTCTTTAAGGAACATTGTGAAATCCGAATTTTAATGGAAAAAATGATGAACAGATGGATCGATTAGCAAAATAATTGTTAGTTGCAGCCCTAGTTTTAACAGTAATAAGTAGAGCTGAAGGAAGTACATACTGATATAGCAAATTTAGAGATCTTTCAGATTATCTCCGGTAACCTTTGGCTGAAAAATCTGCGCTATTTTGTTTCTTGAAAACAGCTGCCATTAAAACACCTAGAGTTTACATGAGCATTTCTGTTTGTTTTTTTTATTGAAATTAAGAAGCTGAGAGTATAATATACACTTCTATGCTTTACCCTAATGTAGGTGAGTAGTGTATGCTCTGTCTTCATGAACCCTTTGAATCATACTTGGAGTGTTTCTTCAACTCCACATCTTTATAGCCTCCTTTTGTATACTCATGGTTATGATTAATATGAGAGCTGTTGAATCTGCCAGTTTAATGTTCAACCATTATGGTGCCCTTCCTTAACTTATTTTTGACGCCCGTATAATGAGACCGAGCCTTGTATTGCTTTGGCTTCACAGTTTTAAAGACTAGCACAACAGCAGAAATGTAACAGTTTTATATTTTTCTAGATACATTTTATTATGAAACATATTGCATTACACGGGTTGCTTTGTACTGTTTGTGTTTCATTGCCAAATAGGAAAGAGAGGAAATCAAAATGTTTGCTGCCACATCTTGCTGGAGCTCTTCGCCTTTTTCTTTCAAAGAGCCAACCGAATTAAAAAAGAAATATTCATGATATGCTTTACATATCTTATCTTAATGTTAAATGTCAGTGCTTTTAACCGAGAGATGAAGCCATTAATGTTGCATTTTGTGAGTGGTTTCTGGCCTGATGAAGGCAGAATACCCCATCACATCTCTCTCTGGTTCATAGCAGTTCTTTCCCGCTTTTTGTTGGGTGTCATAAATGATTTGACAATAGTTATTACAAGGAAGATGTTGTGGTCATTGTCTTGTCTTAAGGTCTAAGTAAATGGTTGAAGCCTGAACCCCCTCCTCCCCTGAAACATGTGATGTACATCCCATTGAAGTCATCTATTCATTAACCTAATCACATCTAAACTTGTGAGACTTTACCATTCAGAAGAAAGGGGTTTTGATCATTGCTTCTTCCTTGTGGGCAAAAGGTCAGCAGCATGAACTTCCACACACAGTCTGATTTTATTCCTTCTGTGTTTTTATTTATTTTGTTTTTTACTTTTGGTGTCATGTCTCGAAATGCAAAACCAAATAGCTCTGCAGACGGGTCTGTAAACGGAGAAGCTAAAGCAGATATCTGTCGCTCAGCTCGAGTCTGTAAATGAATCCTTGCTTTAATGGTTGAGCCTTAGGATAAAAGTACCCTGTGAAGACGGCATACTGTCCCGTTGTCATCACCAGTTGCTGGGCATGTCGGAAGAGAGCTGTCCAACATAGAGAAGTGCCTTGTGACATGTCTTTAGTGGTGTTAAATGGCAGATATGTTAAGCGACTTTTGTCAGACATGGAGGTTTGTATACTGGCAACCTGTTTGAAGAAGTAGTTGGGCACAAAGGACACTTGTGTGACCTTTAAGATGGAGGGATTGTTTCATTTGAACTGCTTTATCACCAAACTAGTTCTTTTAAGGGATTTTGGCTTAAAAACAAAGTCTTCAGAACCTTGTTGTCGTTATTAGGTTTGCTTGTTTTTGTCCGGTTCCCTAAGCATGACCGAGTGATTTCCTGTTTTACAGTATAATGTGTCTTGTCATCAGACCACATTATTGACACACATACAGCTCGAAATACTGGTCCGTCTTTTTAGTTTCGTCCTTTTGTGTCATTGTTTTGCTAGGTGCACCCTAGCTGAGCAAACTGGATCCTCCTTTTATTGAAGTTTGATCGAGGCGAGACGTAGAAGTCTTGTTGAGAATAATCTAAATGCGGACGGTGAAGGAAATGACCTTTTTTTGTGTGTTTAATTAGTTTAACTCAAGCATTGCTTATTGAAGACTCTCCATCCCCAAAGGAAATATAACAAGAATAAATAGCGTTCCTTATTTGAGAATGTTGAAATAGTCTGCCCTGTTGAAAGCTGGAAGCAAAAAATGAATAGAACATGCTGTTCTATTATTGTGATAATATACAGGATAAGACCTTGAACTTTTGTCATTTCTTTTTTCCTCAATAAGAAAAAGTCAGTGCATCAGTTCAAAGCCCACAGATGGACCTAAAAAGTTAGAAATAGAAAATCCCTTTATTGTTTATTGTGAATTCTGGTGTTTACAGCAACGAAAATAGTCACACAAATGTGGACCTTAGAAAAATGTATAATACATAATAGTGAAGAGTTAAAAGATAAACAGTAAAATACGGTACTGTAGTGTTTCAACCATATAAAACTGTGCACCTTGAGAATAAATAACCAATATACAGCGATGGATAGTTTTTACAGCAATTTATAGTTGAAAATAGCAGCAACATCAGAGATGTTGCTGTTATTTAACAGACTGAGATAGAAACTGTGCAAAATCAGCACGGATGTAACAACTTATTGAGGTTGTTGGGAACAGTGGTGGTTATACACTTATTACCGACTATCTACTTGCTCACTAGAATGGTGGATGTTCTACAGTAGGCATGTTTTGGTTCATTTTCTTTATCGAAATAATGAATTGTCCAATGTAAAAATACTATATTAGCAATCAGCAGTATGTTATTGATCTTAAACAGCAGTGGGAATACCTGTTGCTATTTTTGAAAGGTAAACTGGAGCACGTAAATGACTTTATCGATTTGTTTAGAATTTCAGCATAAATAAGTATAAATCTTGGGCTATCATACGAGAGTCCATGTCTGATACCGAAATGACCACAATGACCATGCACCATAATAATCAGTTACAAAGTTTACAAACAAGACCTGCTTTTGTCTTGTATGCTTGTGTTTCACATTGTTCACATGCTTTCTGTTGTTTCTAGTTAGATTTAGTGTCAAACTTTAAAAAAAAAATGTTTACGCCTTTTATTCCATTTAAATATCCAGATCAGGGAACCTAACCGCACCTAATGATGTCAGAGGATCTAATTTCATTCCTGTCACTTGTTCTCAGCTTTTTTTTTTTATGTCTAAATAGGGACATTTTTTCTCTTTTATTTCTTTAAACTTATTTAAGATGGATACTAGTAGTTTATTGCTGAAGTTATGTGAAATCCCTCAGGCGTTACTAACCTTGTTTGATGGTTCAATTAGTTAATCCTGGTAATCTCCTTTATGAATGCTGCAGAATAAACCTTGGTTTACGTTTGATTAATGTGTTTTCCTTAATGATGAAAACCATTAACTTTTTATGACAACCTACGAGTATATGTTTTGCTTATGCTTGGCATCTAATAATGCACTGCAGGTCCGAAATGCTCCAGATTGATATAGCAAATGTTTTTAAGAATAAGTTTCTGCTGGGCTCTTTTGTAATGTATCCTAAAGACCATTTGTTTGTTTTTAATAAAAGCCTCAGATAACATTGAGGTAGGAGCATTTTTTTTCAAACTACATATTGAAACCTCACAGTGATATCAAATTGTTACACAGGAAGTGGGTCTGTGTTTGAACAGGAACTGGCCTGATATCAGATACCTATATGCTGCCCATGGCAGTGTGTACATGCCCTGTATTATTGAGAATTCTTCTCACAGGAAAGTCATCTAATGTTTTAGCTGTTTGGACATTTTATTATATTAACACTCTCAGGTTTTCTTGTATATTTTGGTGAAGACGAGAGTAAACAAATCCTCTTCAACACCTGGTTTAAGTTTTCATATTTGTCTAATTTTTTTTGGAATAAAACGAAAAGTGAAGGAATGTTAGAAAAATGCTAAATCACACATATTATGAATGTGTATCTGTTTTGCTGCTATTCTGAAAAGATGGGTTCTAGATGCTTTCCATTGGAGGTTTAACCAGAGTATCTGATGCTTTGCTAATCATACTGTTATATTTTATCACACACAACCACAGACCACTATAGATCAAATCTGAATTGCAGTGGTAAGGATTAAAGTAAAGTTGCCCAGGATGCTGATGGTCAAAGAGATGGGTTAAAGCAAATACACCGCTCCTTTTTTTAACTCGGGCAGCCATACTAGTTTTTTTTTTTCCTTTCATTTTGTCACACTGTAAGCTGGTTTGTGGTTGTAATTTGACCGAGATGTGTGTGAATACTTGTTTGCTCTCGTTAACTGCTTTAGTTTGGCAGCTTTTCATGTTACTTCATTGTTTGGTGCCAAATCATCAGAAGTTCTATAAAGAAGCATTGCTATAAAACCCCAATAACTTCCCTTCTACAGGATTATTTACTAGTAACTTTTTGGATAAATTGTTCAATTTTTATGTAGTTTGCTGTAATGACCTAATCTTAGATGGTGTTGTCCGATGTAAATGTTAAAGGCAATAAATCCTTCCTAAACTTCCCCCTCAAACAGTTTGAAACTACTTGCTGCTAATGAGGTTAAAGGAGATTATGTTGTATTTATGTGGACTTTGAATGAATAAGATTAGCAACACCTCCTGCTGTGTTTATAAAAACCAAAACGGAACACTTTGCTTGGTCCAGGAACCCCTGTACCACCTGTAAGCTAGCATGGCAATCAATTTAGCCTCTGAATTAATTTAAAAATGTTTTACCTATTGTGTAAATACGTTGCTTCTGAGCTGAAGTAGTTTTTTGTTTTGGTCTAATTTGACCTATTGAACCTGTCTAACTGTGGCTTGTGGATTAAAAACGCTGCTAAGTAGCACAGCAGCAGAGACAAAGAAATCACGGTGTTGGTAATTTGAGTGTAGCTCTGCACAGGTTGACGTTCTTCACCCGATACCTGAGGGAGACTTCCAGCACGCCGAGGAGCAAGAAACTCTATATACAGGAGTTTCTGAATTTTTAAAATGTATCTCTAGTATATTTACGATGCGTTGATAATCAAGTGCTGTGTTTTGTTTCTTTGTTATGAGTCATCTAAAAGCAGCCCTTTGCTTTGAGTTGCTTGCACTTAATTTTTACTCCCCAAAAAGCAATAAATTAGGCCTTTAAACCTTAACAGAACTGTCGCTTGTCGGCTGAGATGAAAAGCAAAAGCCAACCAGGGATCCTGCTTCAAACACACACAAAAAAGGTCACTCGCTTTATCAGTTTCACACACACAGTGGAGTTGCTCATTATTTTTTCCGTATTAACAGACAGTTGGTTAATTATAAATCAGATCAGAGCTTCAGTTTCTTTGTCATACACCCCCAGTTCTTGGGAATCAGATGGTACAGCAGCAACGCTGTGAAGTTTTTGAGCTGTTGGTTGGGTTGTGTCTCACATCGTCGGGTTGAAACAGGCCTTTCTGGTTTAGCTGAGCTGTAGGTGCGGCAGCTAACTGTAGACTATTGATTTTGAAAAGCTTGACATCATACAGGAGGAGAAGTGATGGACTTTCCTTCAGGCCTGATGTGAAATCTTTTAGCCCGTTCTATCTGTCCAGCATTAGGTTTCATCCATAATCAACATGCATTCTATGTTACCTTTTTAAAGAGATATTTTAACTGTTTAGATTAAAAATTAAAGATAAATTAAATCACTTTTAAACAGCATTTTGTTGTTGCCACATAAACTTGAACATGAATCCAAATGGGGAAAAAAATGCATTTAAAGCTGATAATGGACATAATTATTAGCTGTGCCGTTCAGGCTCAGACACGTCAACTAAGTTTATGGAGAAAATGTCAATTAGAGTAAAAAATTTTGTCTAAAACCTTAGTGGTGAGAAGTTGCTTTCAAACTTAGAAGCTTGGTTATTGAGTCATGCTTATTAAGCTCAGTATTTTTCTACATCAACCCATAGCATTGCCTTCAAAAGCAAAGCTGACACCCTGTCTAATCACAGACTTGTTTGGATTAAAAAAAGGCAGGATAAAAGCGTCTTAGCCTCAAGTTGGCGTCGATCAACTCTTATGGTAGCCTAGGTGGTACGCCACACAAAAAGGCTTACAATTAGTACGATTTTATTGTAGAGATGGGATCTAGACTGAGACAGAAATCCCAAATCTGAATTTTAAATGATTGTGTTATTTTTAGGGCTGCAACTAACGATTATTTTGCAAATTTGTCAATAATTTTTTTGATTGATAATTGAATAGCCAAAGGTTCTTTAAAGAAGATTTTTACTAAATTAAACCAGGTGAAACTAAAACTTTTCTACTTGAGGATTTCTAGATAGAGCATATTGACAGACCAAAACATTTTTATCTTAAATGCAAAGTGTTTATATATTTTTTTCAGAATTTTGGTATAATTACTGCTTTAAGTGGGTCGCTCGGTCAGCTAAATGCATCTTTTCTCTATACTCTATACTCCAGTTAATGATTAATCGATTAGTACATTAGTGTACAATTATTTTAATAATTGATTAATCTGAATAATCTTGTTGTCAAAAAAGTCAAAACGAAATCTGTGGTGGAGATGACCAAATACATTTTAGAGAAGCTATTTATTGATTTATTATACTTTATTTATAACCATTACAAAAAAGGACCGCATAGTGCAGGGTATGCTTTGTTCTGGCTCTGTGCTGGGAACTCAATTAGAAATGTTGGATATGATTTCACAAAGAAATCTTCTTTAAATGAAGAAAAATATTGAGAATAGTTGCCATCCAACAGAAAAAAGCATCTTCAAAGGCTTCTACAGATTCAATGCAAGACAGACTGCTACAGAGGATCCTTCCTGATCACAGCTATCAACATCAGTAACAGCAATTTAATAAAACAAACTGAGTTATGGCAACATTTCATTTCCCTTTGGGATCAATAAAGTGAATAGGTAATTGAATAGGTTTTCCTGCAGCTTTAAGTAGAATGGTCTGCTTTTAATCATATGAGTCTACGGTTGAGATTTTTTAACCAGACACTTTGAGATGGCTTAATGTTAAATGGAGGAATATGTATGAAAAACAGCCAATGCCAGCTGTTTAATAAGGTGGAGGATCTGTGGTGCTGTGGGCCTGCTTCTTTCCTAGATGTCCTGTGAACCTTGTAGAAATGTGGGTCACTATAAGCTTTGAAATAGCAGTAGTGTAGTTTTGCATTCGGTATTTCATCAAACTGTATAAATATTGACAAATCAACCCCAGAACAGTTCAATCTGATAGCTTTTACAGGCCTTTTAGAGGAGCCAACTTCAACTTTGAAATGGTTTGTATCCAAATTTCTGTCTTTACAGCTTTATGCCTTTTTATCACATTCCCCAAATGCTAGATCCAGAGCAGCTCGATCATTGAAGCAGACATGAGGATGCAGCCATTACCTTTTTTTAACCTCCCACGTTGTGAAGGTTACAGAGACATGTTTACGGCTGTGGTTCACACGTAGCACTCACACCCAGTTGCATAGCACTTAGAACAAGGAAGTGCTATGAAGTGTGTCCTAACTATGAGAGCAAGAGTGCAAACAGGAGTGGAATTGATTTCTCCCACACACACCAAAGAGAGTTTGGGGTTATCCAGTCATACTCACCCACACACTCATTCGCAGCAGATTGAGACTCGGCGTGACACCACCTTGTTAAAGTAAAGGGGCCTCTTTCAAAATTACTTTAGGAGTTTGTTACACTGGTATGGCTGTTATACTTGTGCTACATCAAGCTCTATGGGGATTTTGCTGCCTACTTTCTCCTTAATATAAGTTTTATTTATGAGTGAAAGACTGACTTCTGCTAACATTACATTGCATTTTATTTTTTCCATAATCAGTTGTTTTCTCGAAGCGCTACGCTTCCCATATGCTGGTCATATTTTATCTGCAGTAGAAGCTATGCATATGTATGTTTTACTATTATATTTACTTGGAGTAAGGTCATATTTAAAGTAATTCAGGAACTTTTTTGGATCTTAGATCATAAAATAATGCATATGCTTTAATCACACATTATTGTGCCACATTATTCTGCAGAAAAGGGTCTTGGTTGTAGCCTATCAGCTTGGCAGATTTTAGGCAATAGAGAAAACCTTGGAAAATATTGTGCTTTAAAGGACAGAGTAATAGGATCATTATTTTTGTTTTAGGGATGAAACAGTTATTGGAATAATTGTGATTAATCAATTATTGAAATAATCGTCAACTAATTTAATAATCGATTAATCGTAAACTGGAGTGTAGATACCCTAAAACATGAGTGTAGTTGACAGAGTAACCCACCTTCAGCAGCAATTACACCAAAATTGCAAAAAAAAAGGTGTCTGTCATTATGCTGTATCCAGAACTCCTTTGGTGGAAAAGTTTTAGTTTCAATTGGTTTAATTTAGCAAAAAGTCTTTTTTTTTTTTTTTTTTTTTTTTTTTTTAATGAATCATTTGCTATCTGATTACGAAAAAAATCAACAGATTGATTTGCAAAATAATTGTAAGTTGTAACCCTAGTTTGTTTAAAAAACTAAATTAGTGTTTGGAGATGTAACATATGTAATGTAACTGATATGTTACATAAGGATAGGATTATTTGCATTGGTTATTTTTTTTGCAGAATGCTTAAATAAGGAAAGGAAGATGTAAAAAGTAGCTAATTTGCTGCAAGTCTTGTTGTTCTGGTCCTTGTGGTATAAAAGTCAAGCTTTGGAACCAATTTCGCAACAAACCTCTTTACTTGATGTGCAACATCTTTGTTTTTAGCCCCACAATGTTCTCAGTTAAATGAGTGAGTTATCAATTACAAATTTAATGGAACGTGTGAAGTCATGTGCATAATCAACCATCTTTGACTGAATGTTTCAAACCAATATAAAACATATTTATGTAACTGAGATCATTAACAGACTAGCATCTTGTATATGGATTTTAACATGCTTTGTGGTGAGCTCAGTCTGTTATCACCATAAATGAAATCGAGATTTGGTTCTGACCATTAGTTTTAGTTGTTTTTAGGTTGGATTATATGGCTTAGAACTAGGGCTGGGCGATATAGAAAAAAAGCTTATCGATAAAAAAAAAATGCATATTGATCGATATCGATAATTATTGAAAAGATTTGAAACCATATTTTATGTGCAGCTCTTCCTGGACTTTTTAAAATATTGCTAAATGATTTAATTTTAATAAAAAACACAAACACAGACTTAATTAAATTTTTATTTAACCAACTTTTTTAACCATAACAGAATTGTTTTAAAGAAAAATAACTTAAGAGACCTGAGTTATGTTATTAAATACTGACAAAGAATAAACTAAAGTGACCAGAAAAGTGACCAAAATAAATATAACAAATAAATAAATGCCCCCCCACCGCCGCCCCCGTTTCCTGCTTTAACCTGAGTTATTACTTTGAAGTTTCTGGCCCCCCAGCATTTTTCTCTCAATTGTTAGAACTACGTGGGAAACTGCCCAGAACTGAAAATATATATATATATATTTTCCGAAGATTCCTCGGAGGAGAGTCGCGTCGGGCCTACACAGCTCATACTCCTGCGGCTGTGAGCGGCTGAGATGATAAAAAAAAAAGTTGGTTGCGTTATCAGACTTGGTTTTCACTGGTTCCCGACACATTTTCCAGATGACTGTGGTTTGTTTTTGGTCCGACTTGCCATGACCGAAATACTGCCAGACTGCCGAACTACAAAAACCCTTCTTTGAAACAATTTCCTCCGCCTCTCCTTGCTGCGACATCTTCATGTGCTCTGTGTTGTGGTTTGAGAGGGCGGCGCTTGGTGACGGCATGCCTGGGTCCGCGATTGTGATTGGTTGGGAGGAAGCAGTGACTAGCATAAACCTACATGCTAGGCTACAATGAGAAGGAAGGAAAACTGTGTTTCTTTTTTATCGAACTTTTATCGACCCTCTTTTTTTCTATTGCGCCACACGTCTATCGATCGATATATATCGTTATTGAATTATCGCCCAGCCCTACTTAGAACTAATTTCCTGTTGTTTTTTTCTCCTTTCCTACCAATTCTAATAATTTCTTTTCACCCTTAAATTTCATATTATTAATGAAACTCTAGCTTTCAATTCAACCATTTCCTCTTCTAGGTTACCTAATTTAAGAAAAATTAAACTCAAGCTGTGAAACATTCTTATAAAATTATGTTTTACAGCAGGCATCTCCAATGTCGGTCCTCGAGGGCCGCTGTCCTGTAGGTTTTAGAGGTTTTCCTGCTCCAGCACAACTGATTTCCATTGATAGCTGATTAACAGGCTTTTGCTATCATCAGAATCAGCTGTGCTGAAGCTGAGAAACCTCTAAAACCTGCAGGACAGCGGCCTTTGAGGACCAACTTTGGAGATGCCTATTTTACAGTACCTAAATACTTGTAACTAGTGGTATTACACAGTTGGCTAATTTATGTTTTATAAGTACACATCTAAGAACTAAAAGTGATGAACTGATGTTTCTCCGTGCTATAAAAGGCCAAGCAGTGGATCAGTCGGAAAAAAATCCAGATTTTCCACAAATCAAATGTGGCCTGTATTTGGAAAGTTCATGTCAAGTCAAAGGACTTGACCAAAGCGCGATAAGTCGATTATTGAAATAATCGTTAACCAATTTATTCATCGATTATACGTTAACTAGAGTGCCTTTATTTGACAGTGCAACCCATTAAGGGCATAAATTGTACCAAAATTGTAAAAAAAAAAAAAAAAAAGTATATATAAACATTTTGCATCTGAAATAAATCTGTCTGTCAATATGCTCCATCCAGAACTCCACAAGTGGAACAGTTTGAGTTTCACATTGTTTCATTTTTTAAAAACTTTTCTATAAGGAATCTTTGGCTATCTGACTATTACTCCATTAGTGGGAAAAATAATCAACAGATTAATTGATTTGGAAAGTAATCCTTAGTTACAGCCCTAATGCAGTCATTTACCCACAAACTCAAACACTGATGATGGCGAGCTACGTTGGAGGCAAAGCTGCCCACAGGCGAGGTCCCTCCAACCGCCATCAGTCAGTACAGGTGCAGTGTCTTGCCCAAGGACACAATGATACTGAAAGCTGGAGTTGGGGCTTGAACCGACAACCCACACTCTTACATCCAACCCCACCATAAACAAAACAGAAAACGATTAATCAATATAAATGCTCAATCACCCAGCCTTATTCGTTAATTTCTTCATCCACTGAGGTCATTAGCATGGTTTACTTCTTTTTAGCTAGCCAACCGGATATTGTACATGTCTGTTTTGTTTTACTCATCCGGGTTAAGATAAACTATACTTAAATGGCTGTTAAAATGTTATACTGAAAGAACCACTGAAACTTTGAGGCTGTCTGGAGTGAGTTTACCTATAGTCTGTGGTCTGCTTAAAGCTGTTCCTTCAAGCTAACGTTGTGGAGGGGGAAAAGTAAAAATGGTGAAACAGTGCGAATGCAATTGGCTCAAAGGAAAGGAAAACATGTTGAACCCTGCTTAAAATGCATTTTCTTTGTAGCATAAATGTTTGCTACATCCGTTTTACCTTGACAGGGATAGGTAGCAAAGCATCCAGTCACTGTATTCCTGTCAGTGTCCTCCTCGGCGTATGAAAGTGTGTGTCCTGGTTTTGTTGGTGTGATTGAAAATGCTCTAACATGTTTTTCTAAAATAATGCTGTAACCAGTGTTATTGCAAACTTTGACTGGATTGTAGGTCCAAATATTTGTCTTGGGTAAAACAGATTTTGGAGTAAAAGTGTTGCTTTTACAGGCCTGTTGGAAGTCTGAGTGCAAACAACTGCAAATGATGGTTTTAACTTCATTTTTATCTATTTAAAGCTGATTGTGTTAGGAAAAACTTTTTGGAGAAATGTAGGTTAGGTTTGTGTAAACAACAAAAATCCACATGATGCCTAATTAGATGGAAGAGATCAAACAATGTCCGCTCATATAAGCGGCCATTGTTTCTCCCTTTGACCTACTTATCTGTGATAATGCAACTCTTCCCCTACTCCTTTTAGTTTTACTACCCATCTGTTATTTGGTGGTTATGAGGCACTGTCAAACAGGTACTGTTGCATTTCTCTGAGGCAAGTGTATATGCAATACCTGAAAAATGTATTTCTGTTTGAGTGGAAAAAAAATTGTCCCTGATTTTCATTTAAATTGGTGGCTTTGGTTCACAAGACAAAATAAAACACTGGAGAATGCAGATTGGAAAACCTGTGGCATTGCACCTGGTTAGAAGTTTAAAATATGTTAGTCTTGAGAGTAAATACTTGCACCAGAACTGCAGTTGGTGAAGGTCTATTGATGATGAAGTGGGGGAACGAGTGAGAAGTGGTAAAAACCAACATCAAGATAAGCAAGCGTGTATGTAGAGCATACATACAAATCTTCATTCCTGGTAATATCTGCATGATGCAGCAGTTTTTTCTACATCATCTGGGTAGAGAAGTGTTTTCAGAATCAGAATCAGAATCGGGTTTATTGCCATTGTTAGTGAAGGAGTTCACAACTAGGAATTTTTTTATGGTACAATCGTGCAACATGAAACATATATGAAATAGTAAATAAAATTATAAAAATCTCTAAAAACACTGGGGTATAAGGCATGCAAAAAATATACTAATATTTATTTTCTTCATAGAGTTGATTATATAAACCCTGTTGGTATTTGGAGTATAGTTTTTTTTTTTCTTTTTTGCAAATGTGATGTTGCTGATTTCATCACGTAATTTATGGCTGGATAGTTTTATCATAATCTCTTAAAATTTGGCTTTCGAGATTAATAAAACTACTGCGATGTCAAGCCTGCCTGATTGAGTCTCGTAAAGTCAATTTAAACCATTTTAGACTTTTTATATGGTTTAAATTAATTGCAGCTCCACTTGTATTTTTTAAGTGATCTGTCAATAAATGTTTTTGCTGGCAGTGCCCTGATTTTATAGACCTTAAGAAGGAATCTCCCAGGCAATGAGTAGCTAGTTAAAGCGTGCTCTTTATCTTGGATTTTGGCTGAGGTGCCACATTTCCCCCTTTTGTTTTCTGTTTTTTGGCTTTTAATTAGGACTTCTTGTCTATTAGCCAAAGCATATTCAGTTTTAACTAAAGATCTAAGGAAATTCAACAACAGCTCTGTGTGAAAGAAGTGCCTTTTGAATAGTGGTGTGGATGGAGAGTTTAATTACTGAAGGACTTCTCATTACTGGTATGTGGGGATTTATTGGCCTGCTGCGGAAAAAAAAGGATTGACCCAGTTTTCTAACAATGTTTTGTTATTAATCACTATCATAATTTGTCAGGACTTATTTTGAGGAGTGTTCGCTGAAATATTACCTACACACATTTAAAATTTCATTTACACAGATGACTATTTCAGATGATGAAATCACCAATTAGGTATTAGTATCTCCTGTTAATTTGCAGCTTATTAATCAATAACTAAATGTTTCTGGATTCATTGGGACACTACAGATGAAATGACCTAAATTCACATCTAAAAAGATGTCTAAAGTTTTCCTTTGTAGTAAATTGTCTATTTTTCCTCTTCTTGTAAGATCTTCCTCCTATAATGTGGTTTTAGTAGAGAAGCCAAGTTTGAGTGTTCTTTTTTTTTTTTTTTTCTTGGTAGTACAAATTAAAACCCATGTTATTTTTGCTTGGCTTACAGATGTAATAAACTATGGGCATTCCTTTTCATTTTCAGTGAAAGAATGACTTTGTGCTTCCTGTCTGTAGCATATGACCTGCACTGTGCTCAGCCTGAACAGATGGTATAACAGGAGAGCTGTGCAGGTGGATGCCGAAATGCTAGTGGTTTGATATTGAGGCCATGAAAGCAAAGCGCTGAGTGCTGATGCACCATTGATCACTACAGGTACCTGCATTTTTAGTATTTGGCAATACATAGCAACAAGAAGAGTTGGAAAACCTCTTTTATTTCCAGTCTAATTTCAGACTCTGTTTACTTCATTATACATATATAGAGTTGCAGCTTAAATGCAACAAATCAGTAAATGTCAAAGTGTTCACCATCGCTGGCTTGTGTGTGAAAGCAAAGTCTTTTTACCATAGGATAACGTTATGCTCCATGCAGTAAAAGTCTTCATCCATCTGCTGTGCAGTTGAGCTTATAGGGGTGGGACAATTAATTGCATTTGCAATATAATATATTTTCAGATATTTTCAAATTGCACAGGCACTCACTTTGGTCAAATTACTTTTAACAAGAATAACACCCTTAATTTTTCACTGCATCTCTTTAGGTGGCACTGCAGCAAGGGACTCTGGACAAGCAAGCTTTTAAGGCAATGAAAAAACAAGCTTGTGATTAGTGCTAAGGAAATGGTAATAAAATCAAAATCAATTTAGATTTTTGGGAAAAAAAAGAATGTTCAGCCCTGATCTCAATGCTTAGTGTTAAAATCACTGGACTTTCTCCTTTTAAAAGCATTGTCAAGTTTAATGTGATGTGCACTTCA
Organism: Cyprinodon tularosa; assembly: GCF_016077235.1. Classification (NCBI taxonomy): domain Eukaryota; kingdom Metazoa; phylum Chordata; class Actinopteri; order Cyprinodontiformes; family Cyprinodontidae; genus Cyprinodon; species Cyprinodon tularosa. The sequence goes on along the minus strand of NW_024038981.1, from coordinate 202,611 downwards.
CTTTTCCTGCCATTTTTCACTTTGATCTCTCATTTGACACAAGTTGGGGAAGAAAGTCACACTACTTTAGATGAAGGGGCATTCTTCATCTATTCATTTGTCTTGCCTCCCTTTGAACAGATATCTGCTTCTGTCCCACCAGTATCAGGTCTGGTAGTTTCCTTACACTTTTGTAAATGCAATAAATGTCTGGTATTGCTGGATGAGTGTCAGAAGTAGAATGCAAGGCACCAGTGAAGCTGTATTGATCTCATATCTGTTCTAAGATACCCTCCTGTGGACGCTTCTATGGAGCAAAATGCTTCAGCATCTAAATTGTCAAGACTCTTGACTAACGGCTGACATATTGTATTTGAGATTAGCAACTGGGAAAAAAAATGAATTAATTTGGACAACCCTATCGAAGCGCTTTCCTCTCGTCAGAACTTGCCCCTGAAGAGCTACATACAGCTGTGGTTTAAAGCCGCTCTGGTATTTGTGGTTCTCCGAGTTTACCAACTTTTTATTAGTCATTATTTAGAGTATACTCTCTGTGCAATCCCCTCTACTGTACATTACACCCCCTAGCATACTTTAGGAGAGGTGCAGGTTGTGTTTTTGAACTGTTTGAAATAATAATCCCATTGAGCCCAGAAGCGCTGACTCTGAGCTTTGCAGCTTCACACAGCTATTATTATTTCATGCTCATTTTCCTTCTCTTGCATATTGCATCTAGTAGGTTATGTAACAAGGCTTTCTAAAATGTTTCACCACAGTAAAAGTGACTCACTCAATTTGTTGCCAAATATACAGTATAATAAGGATAATTCAGGTGAATAAATACCCTCAGTTTTCTGGTGAATTTGGCTGAATGATTTAAAATGAGAAGAAATTGTGTAATTGCTTTAAGCTCTTAACGCTGTATTGAGCTGCATTTACAGAAGCAGTTTGAATAAACTGCTTTTAATTGCAGCAGATGAGTTTCATTGGTTTGTGAAGTTGCCATATTTTAATTGTTTATGTTTGCGGGGTAATAATTATGTTGTTAAAGAACAAGCAACAATTAAAGCACACAAGATTTTACGATCTTCTTGAAAGGATTAATAAAAAGAGGCTTTCAAAAAAAGATTTCTATATTTCTTCAATATGATAAAAATAAACAAAATATCCTAATAATAACCTAGATCCTCCTTTGAATTCATAGCTGATGATTCACCAGCTATCACTTTAAGGTGCCGTCAGTTGGGCTTTTGTTTTCTCTGAGTCTCCTGCTGTTTCAACAAGCACAGCGCTTAGTTAAACTGCTGTGTCAAATTCCATCTGTTTGCATCAGAGTGGATTTATTCCCAAGTCAGATAAGCAAAGGTCAGTGATAATGAAAGCAGAGTCAAAACATAACCAGTACCACCTTGAATTTTCTCGACTTCCCTGTTCTTGTGTGTATTTTAATCTTGTGCAAATGCTTGCGTTTGCACTGCACCATTAAATGGCTTTCAGCTGCATACGGCTCTTCAGTAACTATACTGAATCTATGTGTGTGTGTGTGTGTGTGGGGGGGGGGGGTTCAATTGTTGAGCAGGATGTAAACACTACACTAATGGTCTCTCCACACGGTACACAACGGACATAAAAGGGCTGCATCCCGTGCAACTTGCTCCAGGTACGGTAGCTGATGCTTTCAGGTTTAAAGCCCTCTAAATGGTTGTCATTAAGCATATATCGGAGATCTCCGTCAAAAGAGGGAGTAGATACTTTGACCTCTGAGTGTGGAGGAGGCATTTTGGCTTCAATTCTTTGGCCCTTATTCTCTCTGTAGAGTCAGGGAGCTGACTGAGCTTAACTTCAGACTAGCTCCACTGCTATCAATCAGAACTTCTTTGACTCAGTCTGGAGCTTGATTACAGTTTAAAAAAATAGGAACTGAAATGTTTAAACATCTTGGTTATTGTGGTAAGTTTTTGTGTTTTTATTTTAGCCACAAAGAGGAAATGGAAGTTGTTTTGGGAAGATGGTAAGAGAAAAAAATTGGACCTAGTTTTCCTACAGGCCAGCTATAATTCCTGATTAACTAGATTTAATAAGCTGTTGGAACGCCCCTGAAGAACTTTCCAGTCCATATTAAGATGATGGCATTGGAAGCTTTTAGCTTTACATCAAAGGAACTGAACCTCCTGTTCAACTGCATCCCAACATCTCCTCACTGTTGGGGCTTTTGCGGAGCAGTGAACTCGGTGCTGTCCCAGAAACCCATTATAGTTTGAGATCTGGATGTAGCCTTTTGAAGATCGGTGCACTGTGGTCATAAACGCAACGCCATGAAACCATTACATTACCAGCTGCCTCAATGTTTGACATAAGGACGTATAGATTTCTTTTGCAGCCTCTATTTTTACAACCTTATTTTGTGGCATAAGCTGAGGGCTCCGGCCCCCGTTAGGATGCTATGCTGCTGTAGCCGCTTTGTTTAAAAGGTTTGTCCTGTTTTGTTTGTTACATTAAACATGCCTCAGTTCTATCGAGTGGTTATGCACAGAGAGTAGAAGCTGGCCCATCCTGTCTACAATGCTGTGTTTATCATGACTGGATCCCCCTTTTTTTCCACTCCGCTATTTGTTTGAACAGTTGTGTACATATTAAAGAGCCCGGTGAGTTTTGGTAGGAAATGTTGTTAATAGACCTTGTAAACATTGTGAACCTACTTCAACAGGTTTAATCAAACATCTACAACAGTCTTTTATTTTCTCTCTCGTTACTTCCTGGTTTATGCAGGTTTGTAGTTCCCTGCTGGTACTCATGGGTTAAACTTAACGTCAAAGTAATACGAGAGCTAAGCAATGATGTCATTTATTGTCCTCCAACAGGTCTATAATTATAACCAAGGGGAGAGGTGGCTATCTGCCTCCCCATGAGTTTGTATCCCCGTGTCTGTCTGCGTGTTAGTAAGGAGGGTTTGCTTGGCCTGCAGCTGCCTAAAAATGAAGGAAGAATCAGGAGGCAAAAATAGTCCGACATGAAAGAGGATAGGAGAGCAGGAAGACTAAAGAGCAGTTTAGTCTCTCGTTTGCAAGACAATCTATCCAATCATGCCAAAAATCTAAAGGCTTTATTGCTGTCCGGGTTGATCATTCTTAAGAGCAGAGCCAAACATAACAGAGACAAGGGAGATGTGATTGAATAAATTAAGGGATGTGATATTAAGGAGCTTTTACACTTGGTGGTTCACATTTAAAGTCCCACTTTTTTATGGTACTAATATAAGTCCAGCATTTCAGTCTTGATGTGCACTACATTTAGCTTCTTTTTTATTTAAAGTTGGAGTAATTTAGCTGAGTAGACCTACTTCGAAACCAGCTTGTATTCCTGAAGTCGGGAATGCACCTTGTTTTTGTTCTGGTCAACAACTGTTGATATTTCTCTCACCATGACGTATTTACTGGACTCTGATATCTTAATCACAAACTGTCAACAGGCTAAAACTGGTGCCTCTGTAGTACTTAAAGATCAGTCCATCCTTACATAAATTATTTCGCCCCAGGTTAGGTCTGGACTCAAATGAAATTCCCTTTGCTTCATAATGTGTAAAAAGACCACATTTTCAACCTATTTGCAAAATCCTTTCAAAGTAAATTTAAAAAAATTAATTGACTGTTTTTAATTTTTATTTCTATTGCATCTAAGATGGTATAACAAAGTATTTATAAGTATTTACTAGATTTATTTGTTTTGATTTCATTTAAAAGATTTAAGCATAAAACGATATAAAAAATGTCTTAATTTGAACTCAGTAAAGCACGTTACCTCAGGCATTAAATTAGACTTTTTGCCAATTCAATAAAAATGTAGGCAAAGACAAGTTTGTAAAGTGAATTTTTCAAAGTAACAACCATCAAATCCACAATTAAAACCCAGGCTTTCCACAGATAGGACTACTAATGGGCGTAGTCATGTTAGCTATACGCGAAGTTGTGTCCACGGCCGTTGAGTTAGAAAAGCATGTTTTATCACATATATATATGTAATCAGGCTGTGTATCAATATTTAAAGCCTTTAAATATTGTTTATCACCTACAAATTTGGAATTGAGCTTTTTCCAAACTAAACATAAGGAAACACTGTTATTACAAACAAAACAAAACAGAAGAATTGTTGGTCACCTTTGCGCAGATGAAGAACTGGTTGCTTCAGTTGATCACGGGTGTGATGAGCGGCTCATGCCGTCAGCAGCCAGCTTTCGTACATCCTTTTATATTTGCTTTTTATCTTTTCAATATTGGAAATGGATAGAAATGTGTTTTACCTTCTACATACTTTGGGTAATGTGTCTCTGAATTGCAATGACAACATTTATCTCTTTTTATTACATTTATTTTTTCCGTGTTCACTATACCTTCCTATTGCAAACTGCTTTGATTGACTTGTTGCTGGTGAGTCTCTAAGATTGATTGACAGGGGGGTGTCACATGAATCAGACTTTTCTTTCTGATATTCATCAGATATAAGTAGCCTTGTGATATTATAATGGCCAGCTTTAAGGCTTGCTACAATAGTAGCTTCCACACTAAATGGTGTTGTCTTTATAGCTTTTCCTGGAAGTGTTTACATATGGTACACTCACTCAATGGAAAAAATAAATCAAACTTGACTTTCTTAGTTATACTCACAAGATTCTGTATTAGCTTCCTATATGTTCAGCTGCACCACTAACTTGCCCCATTAGAGCATTGAAAGGTTAGCCTGTTTGGCTGTTATCAGCCGTTTCACTTTAGGATTCAGTATTGATGGCTTTTACTTTTAGCTTTCCTCTCCGTTTTCAGCACAGCATTAAATCTGAACTAATATTATAGATCATCCTTTTAAAAGTGTTTTTCCGAAGTCTTAGGAGTAAAACATGACCTGCTGATGGCGTTTGAGTCAGCAGTACTTGAGTAAAATCGTTATGATGTGGTTCTAGCTCCAAAAACATAAGGAATGCTGTCAATCTTCATTTTGAGTTTGAATTACTTAGTTTGTACGTTATTGTCTTTAACGGGGCATAACATAGCACCGTTGGTCTGCCTCTCTCTCCCACATAGTCCCAAAATAAAACTCGTTGGCCTCATCCCTCCCACAAGACAACATATGGACCTCTTTCCCTTAACTGTCATTTGTTTTTAAATCCTTATTCCTCTACTTTTGTTAATGCTTAATCTAGCCTATTGCATTTTATTTAAGTCAACAATGTCAGCATGAGGAAGTTTGTGGGGGAGGCTGAGATGCAGACATTAGATTACACCATCTGGAACTAAACACCCCACACTAAGCTGGTGGAGTAGTGATGAAGGTTCAGGGGTGTAAAAACGCAGAGTAAAGTTAATGGGACTTTAATCAATTTCTTCTGTGGATGACACTGCGCCATCTTTGCTGGTGGGAAAACATCTGAGAGGATTTCTGTCTGTATGTAACAGCCTTACTGGATATATGTGTGCACAGCACTGTATTCCAGTGTGACACTGTTCACAGCATAGCCGGGGTGTGTCGTCACCCTGGAGCCACTCGTCCTCTCCTCTGACCCTGATCCACATCACCTGTCGGCTCGGATCACACACATGGAAATACATAGACACACACATACAATCACCATGACCCTTTCCTGGAGCTGAAACCCAATCACAGTTGCCAGCCATGCAAAACTTGCCAGCACAGCAAGGTTTTGTTTTCTTTTTCCTTGCTTGATCTGAAGGGTGACCGTCTACTGCAGAATCAACTGAAGTCATTTTAGTATTTAATGTCTGTACAGAATGTTTTTAAAGTATTTTGAGCTTTCCTAGAGCTAGAGCTAAATTGCTCTGAAAAGATACATTTATTGTTCTTGAAAGAATATTAAAGATTAAACTAAAGTAATTTAAAAAGACTTAACTGTTCATGAAATTGAGATTTCAGCTTGGTTTCACCTCAGAACCAAAGGTGGAGGCGAGTGGTGTACACTCCTCAATGAGTCATAACTATTAAGCCAGACTTAACACTGAACTCAGACCTGTCCTCTAAAGCAGAGGTTCTCAAACCTTTTGGCTTCTGACCCACATTATAGTTCTGGAGTGGATTTCTGCTCCAAACTACTGTCTGAATTATAAATATTTCTAAAACCTCTGGTATAATAACAGAAATGGCATTTATTTAATTTTTATCTATTTCCAGCTTTTGTTTTTATGTCTTTAAACACATAAATTATTCATCTTAATAATGTTTGTGTTTAGTTTTAATTTCTGTAGAGGATTCAGGACCCCATGCTTGTTAATCCACAACCCCTTTGGAAATTGATTCTCTAAAGACTCCAACTGTTCTTGAGGCTTGGGTTACATGAGTGGCTTTTACTGTGTTTTACCGAGGAAAAGATAGCTGGCCAGTAGATGACTATTCAAACGTTTCTGTATATGTTAAAAAATGAAATAAAAATAAACAAAATTGCAGGAGCCTGGACTACCTCGTATCAATCTCTTCACATTAGCTATAGCGTAATGAGAATGGCCTCACAGATGTCTGACACTAAATTATTCATTACCTTTAAAATCCTATCACATTTCTTTCTAAGGTTTAAAAAAAAAGAGTCCCAAAATCTGCAGTGCTGCATCAGTCTGTTAAATGGTAAATGGCCTGTACTAGTATAGCGTTTTCCAGTCGGAGGTCTTGACCAAAGCGTTCAGTTATTCACCCATTCACATACATTGTAGCCACAGCTGCCCTGGGGCTCACTGACAGGAGCGAGCTGCTGTCCAGTGGCGTCAACCCTCTGGTTGCAGGGCAAACTCTGAAAAAATTCTTTAAAGGCCACTATATAGATCATTTCCTTCCCTTCCAGAAATACAGATTCTTATTCTCGTTATGAAAAATGACATAAAACTGGAGACAGCAGCAAAGCACCTATATAGCAGATAGCAGATGCAGATATATATAAATGGTGTGATTTTGATCATGTGAAATGCTGTTTTTTTTTTCTGTACAGATTCATTCTGAAATGATAACTTTTAAAAGCACAAACTTTGCGAAAATCTTGCATCAGCTCAGTTACACACATCTTGTTACTACTCTTACAGCTTTTTAGCATTCGTTTAAGGCAACAATTAGCATCTGAAATCCGATTACATCCGCCACAGTGTAACACATTACTTTTATCATATATAAAACCTTAGTTTTTGATATCTGGAAAATAATTTTTATTCCTGCAATTCATCACACTACCTAACACTTGCACCGCTATCTCTCGCTGCAGGAGACGAAGTCATCTGGTCGATACAGCATGTCCCGAATGAACTCGGGATCCACGGCCACGTCAGAAGAACAGCCCCACATCGGTAACTATCGGTTACTGAAAACCATCGGTAAAGGCAACTTTGCCAAGGTCAAACTGGCACGACATGTCCTCACTGGAAAAGAGGTAAGCATAAACACACACACACAATCTGGCAGAGGTTTATTTAACATGTTTTATTTATTTGATTTTATATCTTATTTTGAATCTTGTTGGGTTCAAGGATATGGACGAGCTCCCTCAATAATGTATTGTTTTAACAATTTTGCTATTTTCAAAGCAACATATCTTGGCATTTTTTACATTTCCCTGCCATTTAAGTTCAATGTATGTATAGAATATGTATTTAGAAAAAAATTAGATACCCTTGTGTTGTCAACCTAACAAAAACCTGTTGAGCTGCAATGATCTAAAAACAGTATTTTTAATTCAACTGCAGTTTAAGTGCTGTACTTTGTTTACTTTTTATTTAAATCTTTTTTTTTGTTACTGTTAATATACTTGGTTCCTATTTTTATCCACTCCAGGCCATTGAACTGTTTATAACTAATAGCAGTAATTTTTATGGATATTTTCAGTTTTTTTATTTCATGTTTTGTTATATAAAACTAAGCAAACAAACTTTCCCTTCTGTGCTGCTTAGTTGGTTGAAGGTTGTGTTTAGGTTTGTTTTTTAAATGCAAGTGTTTGAAAGGAAAAACATTTAAAAGCTTTTTTTCTTTTCTTTTTTTTGCCAAGATGTGATGTTTGCAAAAAATGACACTTTTATTGCTTCTTTGTGTTTCTTGATTTTTTATTTTTTTTTTAAACAACACAACTATATTTAATCCAGATGTTATGAGTCTTTGACAGCTCAGAGGAATACAAATCTGGAAACAGATAAAATTAGGTTAAAAAGCATTCCCAGATTCGATTTTAAACAGCAGATCTGTTCTAACGTTCTCCTGAGTAACAACCAGTGGTGCATTTCCCACCATTGGAAGGCTAATTCTACAGCAAACAGATATTCTTTGGTTCAATTCAAAGAATATCTGTTCAAAATCGAACGTCTGCTCATTGTAGATGTTAATTGACAAAATCCATGTAAATTCCATGCTCACACCATTTTTTTTTTTAATGCTAACTAAAGCAGTAAATACTTATTATATACAGTAAATAAGTTATTTTGAGTTATTAGTGAAAATATCCAAGTTAAGGTTTGACTCTTCTTAATTATTTTAGATTTTAAGTTGAAGCTAATCAAATAAAAACTTTTCAAACTCATTGCAGATGTTATGATTTTACATTAGGTTTTAAAACTATTATGTAGTTGGGATAAATAACCATGGCCACAGAAAGCACAGATGAATTTAACGCGTTAGCTGTAGGGGAATTGTCAAATAAATGGAAACTTAAACTACTGTTGAGAAAAGTAGATTTGATTTAATGTATGGATCTGATGACTTCCCCTTCTTTAGTATGATTTTTAGCCACATGAGGTTTTATCTCTCCAAACGACGTAAAAACAAAAACATGAGGCTCGGATGTTTTCTTAGATGGGATGGATAGAATAGGAGTTGATGCTGAATGTATGACTGAGTTCTCAATGTTAAACTGGATTCCTGGTTGCTAAGGATACAGAAAGGCTCACAGATTTGATACAGAGCAAGTTTGATCTGGTCTAAAGCTTTGCAGAGAGATTGTGCATCGACTGCAGCAGATTGTATCACCATTGTGAGGCTGAAAAGAAAAGCCTGAATGTTTCCGGTTTCATCTGAATCACGGTTGTGATGTAAGCTGGCGATCTGTCCCTTTAAAGGGTGAAAAGCTGAGCCCATGTTGGACTATGGTCCAATGCCCAGTCGAGTCAGCTGTTGATTTATTTTTTTTCATATGCAAGAACGAGAGAGCAGGGGGCGGGCTCTGTCAATATGTGACAGCCCTGTGCCTGACACCCTGATAATACTCCACGTGACCCGCTGGCACACAAAGAAAACAAGGGAGTCAGACAGGCACAACCAGAAAGAGGCCTGAAAGAAAGGCGTTAGTTGACAGAAATATCAGGGAGAAGTAGACCTCCCTGTTCTTTGCTTCTGAAGAGACAATTCTTTGTTGCCCTGCCTTTGTGCTCTGTTCTCTTGTTCAGCTCTCATTTGAAATCCCTCCCATTTTTCAAATTTTTTTTTTGTTTTCTCCTCCTCTTGTTTCATTTCTTTTTCTTTCTCATATCTTTGTTGCTTTATTGTTCAATGCTAAAGGATTATAAACTGTAGGCTAGGCTATCTGTGAGAGCATAACACCATCCTTCATCCTCTTGTGTCTGTTTCTCTCCATTTTGTCTTATTACGCAACCGTAGCTTTTTGTGATTGTGTGCTAATGCTGCTGGCCTGTATGGCTCTAGTGATACGTGTCTAAAAATGATAACAGCGTTGAGTCCATTTGTGTTTTCTCCATGATCACAAGCTGGGCTTTTTAAGTGAGATTCATCAGCGCTTCATGTGTAATAAATGAAATAAAGGTGTAACGATCAGCTCACACGTTGTGGTTTTGCTTCCAGGTGGCTGTAAAGATCATAGATAAGACGCAACTCAACTCCTCCAGTTTGCAAAAGGTGGGTCTCCAAAACTTCAAACTCCTCCAAAACACACTCACAGGGGAAAACACTCCCTCTTTCTATTTTTTCCCCCCCTCAGTAGTCCCTCTTCCCGCCCCACATGTCCTCCTTTCTCCCTCTCTCTCTCAGAGCGTCTCGATTTGTCTGAAGTGGTCCAGCTTTCAGAGAGAGTTTTAATTACAGGAAACAAGCTGCAATTACTTCCTTTGATCGTGGCAGGGTGGGGTCTGTCCACTTAAACAGACACAGCCCAGCCGTGTGTGCCCGCACAAACGCGCACACCAAGCTCTCATCTAGCGTCTCTATCCTCCATAAAATAGACACCAGTATCCAAATGCAGAAACCAAGCACAAATGTAGAGACGGCAGAGTGACGGAGCTGAAGTAAATCATTTACAGTAGGTCACGTGGTTCCTACAGAGGAGAAGTTGCTTGAACCATGCTTGTAATTTTTAGAAGTGAAAGCGATTTGATGTTATACTGAGTAACATCTCAGAGGCCTACAGCAGCTATTTTCAGCTCCTAATGGAGAGAAATAAAGTAATTTTCACATGACTGAAGTCTCATTCAGGTTTTTAATCGCTGCATTGGACTGCATTAAAACTTTCATACTCTGATACTCTGTTAAAGTAGAGTTTTACTAAAATATACTGTATTTATTTTATTCTTTATATATTAACATCCTTAAACTAACAGAAGGCTTTCTAAGGTTTATTGCTAATGTGTCTTTTGGAGCTGGATCGGTTTACCTCTATAAAATGGGGGACTTTCAGAACATATCCACACCTCTAACAGTTTAAAATGACACAACTGAAAATCTAAGAGTATTCAAAGAGTATATTATACAGTGGATCATGTTAAAGTATTGCATGACTATCAAAAGCATCTTAACAGCCTTTATAGCTCTGGTTGTTTTATGGGAGTCAACCCACTGGACGTTGAACCTTTCCTCCAATCTCAAGACTTAAGCACCCTCTAACAGGTGTTTGTTCACTGTATCTGTTTTTCAGCTCCATATATCTTCCATTACTGAACTCAAGCCTTCCCCTTTTTTTAACTGAAGAGAAGCCTTCCCTTACCATGATACTGCCACCACAATGTTTCACCCTGGGCATGAATGTTCAGGAATCTTCAGGTGTAGTGCACTAAAATGTCAACAACAAAAAAAGATGTTTTTCAAACTTTACACATTTACTTTCTGAGCTGATCGTTTGTTTTTAAAGTATCCATCCACACTGAATGTGGCCTATACAGCCAACATTTTCAGTTTTATTCATGTTTTGACACATAATTATCTCCCCACTTAATGATAGTACAGTTGTATCATAATTACTGTTGAAGCTGTGAAGGAGCACAACAGAAATGATCCTGTCATCATAATCAGCAGATGGATTTCCATGAAATAAGGATTGGATGATCCTGATTTCACTCTTCGTAGCTGACATTGGTTACCTAGAATATTTCAAATTTGGAGCTGGTCAGAAAATGTCTCAGATCTTTTCCACCACCTAGTTAGCAGAAGTAGTCAGGAGGCACAGAAAATACCCTCTAGTAGAGATTAAAGCCTCTGCTTTGGTTAAAGAATGGTCATTTATATACTCAACCAACCTCTGTGGATACAGTGACTTAGGAGTGCAGATCTTTCAGTTTTTTTCGACCAAATGTCTTTGTGACATCACTTCTTGTAAGTGTTGAGCAATAACTTCTTTGTTTTTGGAAATTATTTACATTTTTCATGTTTTCTTATTTTAAATTTTAGATATTTGTTGATAAAAACTCAAACCTGTGTTGATTTTTCAAAGTGAAACTTTCTTTTTTTTCCTGTAAGGTCATTTATAATTGTTCTAATCATATCTACTGTAGTTTTATTTGTGTATATACAGCAGGTCATAAAGCAGTTTTAGTTGGATCTCAGTGTCTCATATTTCCTCACATGTTTGGTTAAAATCCCATGTTTATAAACGGGAAGCTATTTGCTTTCTTTTGCCTTTTAGTGCAAATATTCACATGAATCAGCGAAATATTTAATGCACAGGTCGATTAGAATTTCATTTATTTCCACAACTAGATGAGAGAGACATTATGTCTATCCACCCATTCATTGCAAACTCTTGTCTAATAGTTTAAGACTCTTGTCTTAAACTATTAGAGTTGATTAGAGAGTCTAAGAAGTAGGGTTGTCAAAAGTATCGATTCTCAAAAAAGTATCGATACTGAAATGCTGTATCCGGATACAATACTCGCTTCTAAAAGTATCGATACAGTGCCACCACCAGTGGCACCTAAGCAGTCCTTCATCTAAAGTGCAGAATAGTGAAAAATGCACTTTCAGAACACTGTGTGATTGAATAATTCTGTGAACTTTTCAGTTTCAGACTTTTTTTTTGTAACAGGTGCAGCTGCTGAGAATTATTTTTGTTTTTTAACCAGTTTGGCTAGTGTCATTGTTATGTGTGCAAAGCATAGCCAAGGAAGGAACACTTAATTTGAATTTTATAAGTTTTTTATCAAGCTTGCTTAATATTGTGCACAGCAAACAACCTTTATTGTATTTATTTCTTGTATTTTATTTATTAATGAAAATATTTCTGTAGAATTTTGGAGTCTGTTTTTATCCTTGTGGTATCGAAAATGGTATCTAGTATCGAATATTTTCCTTAGTATCGGTATCGAGTTGAAAAGTTTAGTATCGTGACAACCCTACTAAGAAGACTAGAATTTGCCTGGCTAAGTTTTAGATGTAAAGAAAACCTGAAGCAGCCCCAGATTTAGCTAAGAATGAACGAGCACTATATAAATGGAAGCCACAAACCTGGGCCTTTGCTCTGTGTTGTGCCATTCAGTGATTGATGACTTGCATGTGGCTCGTTTCTCGCAGCTCTTTCGGGAGGTGAGAATCATGAAGATGCTGAATCATCCCAACATAGGTGAGTCACCCTAAAACGCGAGGGCCTGTCCTGTCGTCACACTAAATAATTAGACCCCATTTGTCTTTCAAGGTCATATTTGATGCAGTGCTTTTCTTTGCGACCTTAATCTGAATTTCTATCCCATTATGTCTGTCATGTTTTTAATTCCCCCTTTTTTGCTCTACTCTTCTTTTTTCCACCTACAGTCAAGCTCTTTGAGGTGATAGAGACGGAGAAGACTTTGTACCTGGTAATGGAGTACGCTAGCGGAGGTACGAACATGTCTCTGTAAAATCATTGACCCAGCAGCTTAGATCGCCGCATGTTATATAACGAGCTAACAGATCTATCCAACGGAAAGTAATTAATGTTTGGGCTGCTTCCTCATCTAAGCAGTGCTGGGATTAAGGATTAACCCGTTGACTCATTGAAAAATACATCTAAAAAAAGCAAGACCTCTCAAATCATCAGCACTTAATGTTGTCACCTTTTTTTTCTCCTTATTTTTGTCTCCTGTTTTCTAGGAGAGGTGTTTGATTATCTGGTGGCCCATGGCAGGATGAAGGAAAAAGAAGCACGTGCCAAATTTAGACAGGTAAAGATGTTCAATTCTGAATCTTTGACACATTTTTTACTCCATTTTCATTTAAAATACATTAATAACACGGTACATTTATAAATGTTTGTAAAGTTTAGAAGAACCTTTTATCATCTTCTCTCCTTGTTCAGACTGTGTTGATTTTAATCATTCACACAAGAGTCCAAGAAACATCAGGCTAAATGTGTTAAAAACGCAAGAAAATTGACATATATGTGATTCTGATGTGGAAAACTTGAAGTTTTATGAATACTTCTGCAACACTCTGGGAGAAATGGCGTTGCATAGTTTAAAAACTAGCTTTTGAACTAAAGTGGTAAACCTTGTGTCCGTTTTTGTTTCTCTAACTGCTTCCTGATTAAAGCCTAATGAAGCATTCTGCCATTGATTTAATTGTGTAACAGTTTGACCCTGAACGTCTTGTTGTCCTCTCTCTCCCCCTCTCTTTCCTCTCACCAACTTTGTCACCCTCCAGATCGTGTCAGCAGTGCAGTATTGCCATCAGAAATGTATAGTACACAGAGACCTCAAGGTGAGAGCACACATATTGAACAACGGGTTATTCCGTGTGAAGAGAAGCATTCTCATCTCTGAATTTATTCATCTTTATATGATTTCGGAGACTAAATCCTAGCCCCCACAAACGAGTGACCCTGAAGTTAATCACAAAGATTACATAAAGGCTCTCTCCGTGTTGGGCTTTAACCAGGACTACTCACAGCCATCTATGCTCTCTCGTGTCTGCGCTGTGTGCTCGAGCTGCACATTGGTCCGTTTTAGGAATAACGATTGAGTTCTATTTCTGTTTAATTCACAGAATTTGGAGCAAATACGGCGTAACAGCTTGCAGGCTGATCCGAGTCTCCGGGTCGTTTTAGTTCATCGTGTTGTGCAGCGTTATAAATCCTCTTATTGTGCCAGAAGGCAGACGTGTAGACATTATCATGATTACTGCCATAGTAACCTCAAAGAACCTCAACTATAACAGGAGGCTTTTGGTCATTTTATTATGCTTTTGATTGATGTTCAGTCTTTCAAACTATTCAAATTGTAGACTGATGAAATAATTGGAGGGCTCTTCTGATCATTATAATATTTAAAATGTGTAAAATCACTTACTTGATCTGTAAATGCTGAGATACAAGAATGTTTCTAGTCTGTTACGTACTATTTGCTCTTCGACTTGGTTTACCCCCATATTTACTGTAAACTGCAGCTTCAGTGTCACATTGACCTTAGCGGGTTATAAACGGCTTTTCATATGTTTGTTACATGCTAATGAGGTTTTTATTCCATGTGCTGTTTGAGTCATTTTCATCTTATATTTGCAGTTATCAGGGTTAGATTTAGTTACAGTTTATAATATTTTGCTGTGTGTTACCCAGATGGTTTAAAACCAAAGGTTTTAACTAGGGCTGCAACTAATGATTATTTTAAAAATCGATGAATCGGCCGATTATTTTTTCGATTAATCAATGAATCGGACAAAAAATATTTTTTTATATTAACCTCTTTATTCCAAAATAAACATTTTAGACAGAACAAACAAGCACACAAGTACAGGTTGCTCATGAACTGTACTGGTGCAATATGAAAAATAAATGTTTGTGTTAAAACTACGCAAACTTACATGAGAAATGTAGCTGTACATCCACAAAATATAGGGTACTTTGTTTCATAAAGCGCAAAAAGACAGGCATTTTTGTTTTTAAAAGCCCCTAAGGGGCTCAAACAACAGGTCCCCCCATTTCAACAAATTAGTTTTTTTTAGACTAGAAGAGTTCTGCCTTTTAAGACAGGAAAGTATAGCAGTTAAAGTTGCTACTTGAGAAAATACTTAACCATATAGATAAAAATAGCCCTGTGATTCAAATAAATTGTATTTGGAATAAAAACGAGAGAACTAGGGGTGGTAAAAAACACATCCTCCAAAGACAGATATTTACATGGGAATGTGGCATATAATTAATTGACATATTACTGATTTTGCTGGATTTTATTGTGCTTTACTTCCATAAATTGCAGGATCTTTACTTTATCTTTGTCAGAAGATTTAAACTTTAAAAGCCTTGCCCTCATAATTTGCAAGTTAATCTATTTATAAAGAAAATATAAACGCTGCTTAAGCTAATTCAAATGAAATTAAAAGTTAAATAAGTAGCCAACCTTATCACTGTCTGTAACCTACTAACACGGTAAGGAAAGCATCAGATGAGCTACCTGAGAAACTAACGTTACGTTTCCCCACTTTAAAACGAAACAAACATGGTCGCTCACCCTGCTGATCAGCTCTCTTCACTGCCATCGAAGGCTCCAACGTGTTTTCTTTTCAGGTGCTGCCACGTTAATTTGTTTTTACAAGTTGCATGTTACGACTTTTTTCACTTTACCAAGCTCAGGCTGTCTGCGAATTGAGACGCAGCTTGCGTTTGCGGTATCGGTCAATAGAGCGCTGGCTCGCTCTGCCGTATTTCGTATTTTTTTTTCTATCCCGCGTTTCAATCAAGAGGCAGTGATGACGGCGGCGGCGGATGACGCATTAATCGCGCGACACAACTAATCAATGATGAAATTCGTTGCCAACGCTTTTAAAAGTCGATTTTTATCGATTTTATCGATTCGTTGTTGCAGCCCTAGTTTTAACTCTGAGATGCTTTTTGTAACCCTGAAATGTTTAGAGCTCTGCCATAGATCCACCTTCATGGTTTCAGATAGGCTTTGCAAAGATTTGATGAAATGTCCATAATGCATCCCCCCATCCATACAGAAGAGTGGAGCAATTCCATTTAAGCTGTAACCAGTAGATATGCTAAAATTATTTCCTAATTTCCCAGTCACTGGAAATGGTCAACTTGATCAGGTTAGGAAAAACAGGATGAATTAAAAATGTTTCTAATCTGATAGTTTATGTTAATGCTGAAGTCTGTAAGTTTTTAAAAATCACTTTTTTGTCATATTGGCTAAAACTGTCCCTATGCCCAGACAGCAGTACATGTGATATGTAACCTGTGAAAAAAACTGCTTCAATTGGTACCGCCTACTGCCTGTATTTCAATCTGGAAAGAATAATTCGGGACGAGTCAAAACAACCAATCACAGCCAGAGGAGCGTCTGATGGAGTGTCAATCACAGCTCACACACGCTGAATCCCCCCCCCACCCCCCCACCCACCCCCTTCTGGTCGCATGCGGTAGCCGCGCAGATGCTGTGAGAGGGGTGGAGCTTGGAGGTGGGGCATGAGTGAAGCAGAGAGGGTGGGGGAGTGGAGTGAAACCTGTTTTTCTTCAAATTTTCAGTCGAAGTCTGCTCTCTCCTCAATGTTACAGACTGCAGCTTTAATGTGGATCAGATTGTTTAGTTAGCATACAGTTAAAAGCTGGTCAGGTAATTAAAATAATCCAATTGTAGCTTAAACAGACCAAATTGTGTGCTGCTTGGTTCCTGCTGTTCAAACTCGGAGCATCGCCCAGAGCTTTCCTTGCTCACCAGCTGCTGCTCACCATAAGTCAGCTGTGTTTGATGGCTGACAGGGGGAAGAACATTACACATATCAGCCGCTTTGTTTTTAAAATTCAAACCAACAGCCATCACAGTTTTATATTCACACAATTATATTTACCGTTACTGTCTGGTATTTGTTATACTTCGTTTCTCTACCACCATCTATATCTTTCCTGTAAAACATGGGTTGCGATAAGATGTTAGCTAACTGCTGCTTTAGCTCTCTGAAATTATATTTCTTGATATTTGATATCAAATTAAGATTTAGTTTGTAATTAACAAAGCTCAGCTATTCATGAGTACATAAAATTATAACCGCAGTGACAGTCAAGCCATCTGCCTTTTTTCTCTCCATGTGGACATCTGCATCAAATATAGAAATATGAATAAAACATAATAATTCTGTAGTGCTGTTTTAATAGTACTAGATCATGCTGTATTTTCTTTATATTGTGGTTTAAGGATAGACAGTCATAAACCCAGATGCATAAAAAAAAAAAAGCATTGATCGGTCTCTTTCATTTTCAGATCAGAGCTCCGAGACCACGTCCGTTTAGTAGTTCATGCTCATTCACCCAGAAACGCACAGAAGCTGCCGAGCATTCAGAGCAAATGAAAAGGAGAGCACACCTGTTGCTAGGCAACCCAGCCTCCTTACTCAGTGGTTAGCTTTAGGCTTAAAGATAAAAAGACGCACAGAAAGGTAAAAGCAGTGGCGGCTCACTTTGCCCATTGTGCGCCGCCTCACGGCCCCAGACGATCACTTTGAACAAGCTCGTTTGATCCAATGTTACTCTTCAGGTTATAAAAAAAGGGAATATAAGTATTTTTTAGACTCATTTACAAAACTGTGAAAATTACTTTTCATTTAGATGATTGTGTGGAAGAAGTGGAATAAAACATTTTGTTTATATTGAGTATTGAAGCGATAATTCACTTGTTTTTTCTTTATGTCTGCCTCAGGCGGAAAACCTCCTGCTGGACGCAGACATGAACATAAAGATAGCCGATTTTGGCTTCAGTAATGAGTTTACGTTGGGGAACAAGCTGGACACTTTCTGTGGCTCCCCACCCTACGCAGCTCCAGAGCTCTTCCAGGGCAAGAAGTACGATGGACCTGAGGTGGATGTCTGGAGCCTGGGGGTGATCCTCTACACGCTGGTCAGCGGCTCGCTGCCCTTTGATGGACAAAACCTCAAGGTTGGGAGGAGAAGTGTGTTTGTTTTGTGCTCCTGTTAGTCACGCAAACATACGTCTGCATTCTGTGTGTGGTTGCAGTATTTCTCAGCTTGTTTCTGTTCCTTTTAGCCCATTAAAGCCATCGGAATACATTTTTTGTACCCCTAAAATAAATTCATTTTTGAAAAGAAATTAAATTATTTACATTTGCATTTCCTGTTAAATATAATTTACCAAACTTGAATCAAAAATGTGACTTTTTGTTTTTTTTGATAAGAGCCTCTAAGAACCTTTGATCGATAGTGACTGGTGACTGAGAAATAGGCTCATCTCCTATAGCAACCAGGCACAGTATATTTTCCAGACAGTGTGAAGGGATTAAAAAATAAAAATCTACAGTTGGAACTCCAGTTGAAGGGAGAACCTCTGTCCTACCATCACAAATCATCAAACTATAATTGGTCTTACTGAAAAAGCCATGTGCTTCACTCGGATCAAAAGATTAGGCTTTAACAACGGGACATCACAAATATTTTTCATATGCTCTTTGTGTTTTGGAAGAACTGTGAAGATATGGGGTTCTTTCTGTTCCCAAAAAAAAAAAAAAAATAAAACTGGGAATCTTATTAGTTTTATAAAGTTCTGCATCTTTAGGAGATACCAGACTTTTTTATTTTCTCCCCTGCATCTAAATCCTATTTAAGATAAAATAATCTATATCACAATCTAAAAAGATGAGTTAACACCCTGGATGATTGAGGGATGTCAAACTAATATTTTTAATTCATCCACTTTGGTATCAAATCTTTAAAACAGTCAGTTTCGGATGTATAACTAAAACTTTTGATATTGCCATCACACTCGCAGTGCTTTACTATCATAACCTGTTAGCATTAGTCTTTTAGTAGACTGTTATAAGTTCTATTTATTTCACAGTTTTAGCCACTTTGTTTACTTAAAAAAACATATGTCTTTATTTTTTGACATTTTTTTGGCTCTTGAGGGCCTTCTTACCTCAAGTTTGACATGACCTATAGGGATCTCCCTATAGCTCTGTAAAATGCTGTAGGACAGCACAATGTGATGGCTTATAGACACTGCTAAAATTTATTAAAATCAAACTGATAATAATAGATCTCCATTTTGTTCTTTTGCTTTTTCTTATTGCAGCTTTATTTTCTAACTAAATAAATAGTCATAGTTCGGTTTTTCAAACACTTTCAGCATGAGATTTATCTGCAGCAGTAGAATACTTATTTGTTGAGCTTTTTTATATTTTGTTGTAAAAAAAAACAAAACAAAAACAGATCTTAATCATTTACCACCACTGTCTTGGTTTTATTTTGAAAGTAAACCAATCTAAATGCTGTCTATGAACTACTGAAACACAGACCACCTTTTCACCTTCAGAACTCCAATGACTCATTCTAGGAGAACTGACTGGCTTTAAATGTGATGAAATTGATTTTGTGTGCTAACCGCATTCTAGCTATTGCTGTGTAAACATATGTTTACTACAAAGGGGACTGCATCTATCTGAATTTTACTCACTGGGCTTGAAATGTTTTTATGTTGTAGTTTTTGTTGATGCAGACCTGAATTTGTTCACTTTTAGATTCCCTTTTAATTTCTCAAATCCGATTGTTTTGTTTGTTTTCATAAAAGCAGAAAGAACCAAATACTTATAGAAATACCAGAGAAGTGGTTGTCCTTTTAAATGTCTTTTATTTTGAGGAATCGGTTTGTTTATTTTGAAATCAGCACAGCTTCTCAGACTGATCTAACCAGACCTGATTGTCTGCTTTAAGAATAACTACTTATTAAAAAAAAATAAAAAATAAAAAAAATTAACCCCTCCACTTAAAATGTCTTTGTCACTGTGCAGGAGTTGAGAGAGCGTGTGCTGCGTGGTAAATACAGGATTCCTTTCTACATGTCCACCGACTGTGAGAACTTGCTGAAGAAGTTTTTGATCCTAAATCCTTCCAAAAGAGGCAGCCTCGAGGTAGGCAGCCATGCATCGATTCACACAACACACTGCCACCAAAAAAGTAAACAGCAAATCCCACCAATCACGATTTTTACTCATAATATAGGAAATATGATGACAAGCAGTTAGTTTTCCTAGCACACTTGCTTACAGACCGTTTCATCAGCTTTATGTGGATATGTTGCAAAAATGTGTGAATGTATAGTGTATACATGCTGGTTTCTGTTTCTTTTTGGTCACTACTAACTGAAAAACAGTAGAAAACAAAAAGTTGATTTTTGAATCTTTATTGTGTCACATTTTGATTTATTAGAATAAATCCACGTAAATGCTTATTTAGTAATATCAAAGGAAAAAATACTTTCAGTTCCAGTTGTGTCTGAAATGCAGCTAATGTTAACCATGAAGATCTTTATAAGATGGGTTTTTACATCCAGGTGTTGTTTTCAAATTCGGTGCATGCTTAGAAATAAATATTCCTTTGTTTCTGATTCTAATAAGTCGTTTCGATAATTTATGTGAAAAAGAATGAACAAAGATATAACTTTTTTTATGCGCAGAGCTCCATAAAGTAGCTCTGTTCCTGTTTACGCAACACTTAGTAACTTTTGACCCAAATATTAGCTTAATTTGAGACATGTTAAACAATTTTTCATGTTTTTGTACAGCACTTTGTGTACGTTGATGCTCCTCTCAAAAATTTGGATCCGTCCCTGAATGGGTCATGTGACAGAGCCTCACTTTACAGTGGTTTGAGCTTCACTTAAGCACAGAATATGATACTTATCTGATAACCTAGAGTTGTGTATGTGTCCTTGAATTTATAATTAACTCTATGACTTCGTATTCTCTTGGTCCAAAGTGGTCTGCTATTAGGCAGAATGTCTGTTTTCTGTTGCTTCCAAGGGCGTTAAATCTGGAAGCTAAAGATCTAGCGCCCCTAGAGGCAAAAACTTTCAGGTAGCTAGCTTTCAGCTTGAATTAGCTTTTCGATAATTCAAACAATAAAATCGAATTTTTTAAATTCAAATAATGATTTTACTTAAGAGCAATCATTTATATATTTGACAATCAAATTTGTGACCTACACAATAATGAGGAAGTCGGCCGATGTGACAGCTGTACGTCAGACGGTCGTTGTCAACCAGCACAAGGAAAGTGAGAACAGCAAGCTAATTTGGCTCTGACCTTTTATGTCTGTGTCTCATATTCCTAAATATTATACTTACTTCCTACATGTGTGAAACAGAGAGATCCATTGTTGTGAGGCAACAGTGTAAACTACTAAGCTATCACAATACTACTAATGTATTGTCAGCTCTTTTAACTAGCACATTTTTATGACGTTCTTAATTAGGAATTAATTTTCAAAATTATAGTTTATTATAGGCTACTACCCGGATAGAGCGAGTGTTTGCCATGTAGACAACAGAGGCGTATTAATGATGAACTGAATAGTTCTAGCACATATACAGTTAAAATTGACACTGCATAATAAACGGTTGAGTTTTTTTGTGTGACTGGATCAGATTATTTCTATTTTTGAAGGCTGATCTTTGCGTTCGATGTTTCCAAGCCAGTAGTTCAACACTAAATTCCATTATTTTTGAGAATGCTTGCATGTTGGGAACTTTTTTTTGCCTAACATGGAAAAACAAAAATGACCAAGATTTATTTATTTGTTTTCGTAATAACAAAAAAAAATAAAAAATACTCCCCGGTAGTCAAAGTAACTGAATGGAAACTGTGGAAACATCACATGGGAACTATGTATTGGAATGTCTAGTGAAAGAAAAAAGTGTTTTAAAGGAAGGTGTGTATGCAAAAAGAATGCCTGTTTATGTGTAACTGAATTACATATATTCAACTTCAGTATGCCATAATCGGAAGTAATTATTGTAGATGAAAAACGTTCACTCTGTGTTTAATGAATCTATCAGATTTTTGTGGTTTAAATTCACAAAATTAAATAATTATTCTTATTAATTATTGATATGCACCTGTGTCAGCCTAGTTACGCCATTCTTTCCTGTTTGAAACCCTTAGTCATCCTGTATGTTTTGTTTGATCCCAGCAGCAGATAATGAGGGACAGATGGATGAATGTGGGCTATGAAGAGGATGAACTCAAACCCTACATCGAACCTCAGCCAGATTATAAAGATCCTAAGAGAACAGGTAGATAACAGCACAATCTGACCTACAAAAGCCAGCCTTTGTATCCTTTTTATGTGACAGATGGTGATTATAAATATAGCAAAAGGTTTTGATGTGTTTGCAGATAAAATGTTGAGGATGGGATATTCTCAAGAGGAGATCCAGGATTCTTTGGTGAACCAGAAGTACAATGAAGTTATGGCGACGTACCTGCTTCTAGACTATAGGAACTCTGAGGTACAGAGTACAGGTTCTTCTTGTATTTTAGGTCTCTGTTGTGTTCCTACTATTGGAACAGTATTTACATAAGAATCAAAAAGTACCAATAGTCCTTTTCGTAGTTTGTGTATGTGCCTGGTACTAATTTTGCTTTTCCTTCTAAGCTGGATGAACTACCCCTCAAAGCAAGGCCAGGAGCTGATCTCAGCAACACAAACGCCCCGTCTCCACCTCACAGGGTAAACCTTTTGATGCCACTCAACACAAATTGCTGACAAATCTCTTCTTAATGTGTTTTACAAGAAAAAAAAAAGTTCTGTTTTGCTTGTTTAAAAAAGAGCCTCTAGTTTATTTTATTTGAACAGCGCATAAGTTAGTAGAGCTTAAAGTTAATTTCTTCATAGGAATTTTTGGATAAATGGGGGTTCATTTGACAGAAAGGAGACGTAAAAGATAAAATGCTTGGGGTTAAGTGTACTGTGTATGGAAAATTGTTAACAAAGATTGTAAACAAAGTCAGTGATTTTTGTCCTGGTAGTAGGGAGATCTATAAATGGTTGGGGAGTACTTTCTATGTGCTAGAGTATTGCTAAATACTAAAGAAAGAAAGCCCTTAAGGTGCATTCAGACAGAGTGGTGTCCGTGGCGAGGGCAGCGGATTTACATAGTATCCCTATGCAAACCATGCAAGGGAAGCAGCGATGACTCCTGCGCGGTGTGGGCGTTCACTGCTCCACTGTCAACCCATGCTACTAGATAGCAAAGTAAAAATACTTTGTTACTGTACTTAAGTACAGTTTTTAAGTATCTATACTTTACTCCATTACTTATTTTTCTTTCTACTTCTGATTTCTACTTATTACATTTTTGCACTAATATCTGTACTTTCTATTCCTTACATTTTAAAACCAACATTACTCATTACTCTTGGCTTCGGTTGAATGTTTACAAATATTTATTTCACGTCATGTGCTCCATCCAATGCAGATCATTGGCTCCATCCACATCTAGTGAAAACCATTGTGATTGGATGAGTCATATAACGCAAACACTCATTGGTTAGCTAAAGGAAATCATCAGAAGCAAGCAGGTGTTCTGCAAACACGAATTGTCTATGCCATGCTACAATGTCGGATTCAGAAAAAGATGTTGAAATGTCTGAAAGGTCAGACACAGGCGAGAGCGTATCAGGAGATGGAGACCAGCAAGACCTTCCTCATCCTTGGCCCTATCTCAATTTTTCGCAATAATAAAAAATTGAGCTTTCAATTCATATAGCAGCATCTGGCTGTTTTTTTTTTAAAGGTTACTTAATATTTTTATACTTTAAGTAGTTTTTGGAGCACATACTTTTTCACTTTTACTTGAGTAAAGAGGTCAAGTTGATAATTTTTACAACTTTTACCAGAGTGTTTTTAAACGGCAGTATCTATACTTAAGTAACAAATGTGTGTACTTTTGACACCACTGCTAGGTATAGCTGAGGTGCTTTAAAGCAGCAGCAGCACTGCATGGAAAGAGAGGAGCAGTGATTGCTGAAGTTTAAATGAACTGAACTATTCTATGAAATTGTGGCACGGCAGTCAATCAGGGACTGGTTGTAGGCAATGCTATTTTTTCAATTACAATAGAATATAGAGGGGGAAAAAAAAGTTAAAATTAGAAACAAGGAATGTTCTCAATGTTTTTTTTTAGGTGGCTTTAAAAAAGCTGTTTTAATTCAGCTGTTCATTATCCCTTACCTCCAGCTCAGACCCTGGTCTGTTAATGCCCAGCATCTGTGCTTTCTGCGTGGGTAAATATACAAGGAAGTACCGCCAAATCCAACCATCCAGACGCAGCTCTGGATGAAACAAATTGACTTTTTTTTTTCAGTGCTTTAGGGGCTTTCCAAAAAATGAATCGTAGTTCTACTCCCAATTATTCAATTTAGAGCTTAATGGGGGGATAGTTGACCTCTGAGGGGAAATATGCTGATGAAGGTTCTCAGTCATCCAGGTCATAGTCATTCCGTAAAAATAAAAAAAAATATCCACTGGACTCTGAGGGGAAAGTTGATATCTTTGATATCCCTATTTCAGTTTAACAAATAACATTTATCCGCACAAACCTGAGACAAAAAAGCAATAGCCAATCAGTCTATTTGCTCAGTTTTTTCACGTGGATGGCGTGTCAGCTTCACGCAGCTGAAGCTCCTATTTGATGATGCGGTCGAGGGTGTGAACTCTGTACATCTGAACTGCAGAACGGGGAACTACCTGCGGGGCTTGGTGGAAATCACCATGGACACCGCACTCGCTCTGAACGCACCTTCTGTCCATGAGAGATACAGTGTTGAGTGTTTTCTGTGCCAGTGGCACCTTCTATGGAAAGAAAGTTCAAAAACAAGCTTAACAAAGAGGCACTCTCCTTGGAGATAATAAAGCAGAGAGAAACATAATTAACATTATTGGCAGCAATAAATAGAGTTTGAGTTTTGACACCCTCAAACTCAGGTTAGTTTCATAGAGTTTAACATGTTATATAACATATTTTTATTTTAAGTAGATAAATGAAAAGCATTTTGTTTTGCACTCCAGTCATGCTCTCTTCATGCAACTTTGGATGGGTTCATGAGTTTGCTGAAAAGAGAGAAATCTGACCGATCTACGTTCCTGTTTTATATAACGTGATACCTGTGTTCCTCCTTCAAAGGTACAGCGAAGCGTGTCGTCCAACCAGAAGGCTCAGAATCGCAGAACCACTGAGCAGGGTGAGACTCTTTTGAGTTGTTTAAACATGGAGTGTGATGAGAGGTGTGAGAGGACAAAGGTGATAGGAGTTTTTTTTTTCCTGTTTTATGCCTCTCTCTCTCTGAGAGACAATGCTCGAGTGATGTGTGGAAAAACAGGGGTGTCTCAAGGAAGAAAAGGGGACAAATGAGCTTCAGGGCTGTATTGAACCTCACAAATTCAAATAATTTCACTCATTCTCTGTCCTCACATAGGCTCCTCCTACTCCAGGAGGGGAGGCCAGTCAGACAACCGATCGACAGCGGAGGATTCTGGGGGAAAAAGCTCATCAGGCAGCTCCACCACCAGGGTCGGGGCCAGTCCGCTGGTCCCATCAGATCGTAAAAAGAGTGCTACGCCTTCCACTGTGAGTCCTGCCTTCCACCGTTCATATTTCTCTCATTGGCTAAGAAGGAGAACAGCTTAAAAAAGAAAACTCTGGCAGCATTGGCTCCTTACTAGTTCTACCAAGTAGACGGAGCTAAACACAGAAGCAGCAAAGCAGCGAGTACTTTCTAAGCAAAAGAGGAGAATGTGTCATTAATTAGGGAGTATTTACAATGGCTTTGAGAAAGATTGAAAAAGAAAAAATGCTGACACATGAGTACAAGGCCATCCATAAATTATAGGGACAGAAAGCTAGAAATTATGAGAATTTGACTGAAAAAGCAAGCAAGAGCCTTGATTCTTATATCATCTCCTGTTTCTCTCCGTCTCTGCAGAATAGCATCCTTTCCACCGGTACCAGCCGTAGTCGGAACTCTCCACTGACTGAGAGAGCCACACTTGGTCAGAGCATTCAGAACGGCAAGGATAGGTACGCACACCCTCAGCCTGCTTTACTATTTTAATGTCTTAGGAGAAATACACCCACATAGTCCCCCAAAGGAAGGCTGTACCGCTCCCCTGCTACTGGAAGCCCCTTACGCTGGTTTGTGAATGAAGCCATGTCGGTCGCTGATCCCTGGACCTTGGCTGGTGCCAGCTGGCTCAGGGAGGAGTAGGCCCTTCCAGGACGTGAAAATAAGGCCCTCCTGGGAATTTAGGCCAAACCTTACATTACAGATCTCCCAGTGCTGATCTTATAGAGGCCTACCAGTCAGAGCAGAGAGTTGTAGGGATACAATCCTTACACAGTAAAAGGATTCACAAGTCTATAATATTAGGTTATGAAACGGGCTTCCCATTTTCTTCCCCTGGGATTGGGATACTCCCTCTCATTTTGCTCTTTCTAAATTTAGCTCGCGCTTCCAACTCTTCCTTCGTTGCTTTAGGCCTTTCCAGTTCGGACAAAAAATACATTTTGTCTGCACTGGAACTAGAAATTTGTAAATGCAGTTCGGTAATTATTTTGTACCCATCATCAATGGTGCGTCAAGTTTTCGTATTTACACCATTCATGCCCACACATACAGCTCATGCTTAACCAGTCATATGCTTTGTGTGCTTTTTCATGAGCATCAAACATTACAGCCAAACCCTAATCCCAGCGGTGACACAGCGTTCATACTGCTTTATTACTGTTCATGTTGTTGGTCTCTAATGATCCTTTCAATCCCAGCACAGTACTTTATCTACAAAAAACAAAAAGTGCACAGATATATCTGATTAGTTTTCACTGATTGATCCCATTTGTTGTTTCATTTCCTCCATCAGTACTGACTGGTGATGAAGGGCTCATTGGAGACCTCATTGCTTAATGTTTTTAAATTACTGTGGGTCTGTTAACTATAGTGGTTTCTGCTAACATACTGGTTATCATCTGCTTTTTATTTTGAAGTTGCATTAATTTTTTATGTTCATCATTAATGCTTTGAAGTTTGGGCTTTTTTTTTTTCTTGTTCTACCCCTCCCACTCTGCCTGCCTCTCTCTTCTTCTCAACTCTCCCTCTTGGCTTTTTCTAATGTTCTTAATTTGGTCTTCTTTTATCCGAGCGCTTATCCCTGTGGACCCAGAGTTTCTTACTTTTCTCAGACTCCTCCTTTCTTTGCTTCCTTCAGTTCTCCTTGTCTTAATATTAATCTTTCTTCCTATTTCTCTTCCCTCCTCTCTCTTTTTAAGGGGATTAGCATAACTTGTAAATGGAATAATTTCCTTCTACTTTTTGGAAGAGTCACGGTAAAATAGGGCTTGGTATCGATTCAAATTTCAAGAATTTTCAAATGTTAAAGTCAGCATTTTTTAAAACTGATACAGTCCAGTCCAATCTAAAATTAGATTGCTGGTATTTTATTGTGGAGTTAATGCAAAATATTGATACTCGTGTTAGCATTAACATTAGCATTTAACAGTAAATTAATAAAGTAGTGGCAGTTAATGGTGGCTTTAGGACAGTGGAATATACTTAAAAATGTATTTGTCAATTCATGTTTGGTTTTATGAATTGACCTTAAGGAAATGAGATAATTAGGATTAGATTTATTTTTTTTGCATCAGTCCTATGGCAAAATGAAAGTCCATCCTCTTTATTCTTGTTAAATTAGGACTTCAATTATAATTATCTGGTCTTAATCAGTTATTAAAGTTGTTTAAATTCAACATCCATATTATGGATATTAACAGAAAGTATTGCTAGCATATTTTTAGATTGCTGGATTATTTATTTTGCATATTTATTTAACCGACTTCTGTTATGTTGCTGAGAAAGCAAGTTCCAAAATGAGACTGAAAAAGGAGATTACATTTTTTCCCATACTTTTTTCCTTTTATGTTTTGCCTTTAATTTTTCATTGTCCATAAAATATGTTAGGTTTAAATTTTTGTAACTTGACAAAACTAAGTAAATAAACTCTTAGGAAATTAGGATCCACCTTTGACAGGAAATACTTTAAAATTGTTGTTTTTATCTGTCCACAATCTCTTTCTGTAATTTTTCTATAGCATAATTCAGATTAACTTTTCAAAAATAACTTCTTGAACTTATATTGTTATGTTAGTATTTTATTTCTTTAATTATGTCTGCTTCCTGTGGTGCAGCACATAATGCTCTTATTCGTTTGGTTATTGATTGATTGATTGACATTTTTTGGTCTCGCAGTGGAGAGATATAGTCAAAAAGAGGAGAATAAGGTGCCAAAGAAAGAAAAAGGTGCATGGGGTATATACAGTATATACACATCTGACAGCTTTTTTATTTTTTTTCATAGCAGGATTGTTATACAGGGTTATTGCACAGGGTTTTTACATGGGTATTTGTATAGATGGATATTTATATATATGTAGGTATTGCACTGGGTGTAAAATATAACAGGTTATTGCACAGTGTATCATATAGTAATTGCACCTTATACATTGCACAATTTATTGCTGTTGAAGTGTTGTGTTGTAAAGTCGGGTGGCAGCAGGGATGGTGGCTTTAAATGAAGGGAGTGGGTTTAGCAAACATGATGATTAGTCTGTTTTCGAGAGGCTATGCAAGCTAACCAAGCTTTATTCCATTTGACAAGCCATGGTGGCTGAAATTTAGGAATTAAATGGTGATTTAAAGATAAGCTTCAACTTGATAAATATATTCATTTTAATTTTGTAAGTTACTTAAGTATCAGATAAATCTATAAGCAGAATTTAAACTGAATCTAACTTAAATGTAAAATAAAGAATTCAAACACCTCTTTAACCATTAAAATAAGGATTTTTACAGTTCACAATTGTGGATTTAAAGCTGTTTGTCAGTCTTGCAGATTCTTTCCTGTTTCCACAACCAGAGTGACAAATTTGATAAGATGGAGGGTCTTTTCCGACATAATCAAATCATCTTCTTAGTCATGTGCCATTGCTTTATTATCTGCTTTTCTCCGGAACACAAAACGCAGTGAACCCTGCTTGGCAGAGACTGGAACTAGTTAGTAGAAACATATTTTTTAAATATAGATGTGAAAACAATTATGAAAAACAGAACCAGTAATTTGAGCTGGAAATACAAATAGTGTTTAGTTAACATAATTAAAAGAATTTAAATGAGTCAAAGGCCTGTTCAATGCAAAAGAACTGTTTTTTTTTTTTGGCTTAAATCCTGCTCCGAGTCAGTGTCTTCAAACAAATGGGATGTTTAGTAGTCTATATACTCATTGATTAACAGATTACTGTAATAGATTATGATTACTTTAATGATTGATTAATTTGCTTCATAGATTCAGCTCTAATATACAGAGGAGTTCAAGGTCAACTTGATGTCCACAAAGTGACGAGGTCTTTGTGGCTGTAGAATGATGCCAGATCATCCCCCCTCTGCCACCCTGCTTCACATTCAAATTGAGGAGCTGCTATTGTGCTGTTAACCAACATTAGTGTTTAAAATGCTAGCTGAGGTGGATCCTAAGAGATGTAGAGTCAGTTTTCCGGGACTTCCTCTCCTGAGATAATGAGATGGACTTTTTATTCTTTGGTTATTACCTTAACCAGACTGGTAATGGAAGAATTTGCTTCATTTCAATCTTTGCTAAAAACTCCAGCCTTGTTAGCATCACTATATTAGCTGATCGAATTAACTGTGAATGCATTTGGTTAGTAGCTGCTTCTCTCCTTGTTTGTTCCCCCAAACTTTGCCTATGGAGGATCAAGGGAGCGTATTGTTTCTCCACAGTTTGCTTTTCTGTGTGGCTTAATTTAAATTTAAACCTGATAACCTTCATGTCCAAATAAAAACCATAGCCATAAAAGGATAACTTCCCTTTTTATCGTGACTCTTCCTCATGCTGATCCTCATCAGAAAGAGATGATTATATTTCCTCCATCATGTTTGTTTTCTATGTAATAATTTGTTTTTTCACCTCTCTAACTGTGCCTCTTTCTCTCTTAAGCTATCTTTTTTCCCTCTCTTTCTCCCTCTGGTACCACTCTCTGAAAACCAAATAAATAAATAAAGAAAACAAGAGCATGCACAGCGCCCTCACTGTGCACGCTCTTGTTTTTTCTCCTTCATTCCCTTTGCTGTGTTTACACAAAGTCAGAGCTGTCAGTAATGTGCAGAGATTTGTAGCATTTAGGCGAGCTTCCTAATTAAACACGGGCTTCAAGATGTAGTTCAGGAACGTTAAGGAGATGGAAACAGACCTCAAAGGTTTAGATTGGGTTCAGAAGGAAAAACAAAACAAAACAAAAACAACAAATAAAGGAAGAAGTAGGCCAGTGCTAGATGAGACAGGAGTGTAAACAAATCGAATCTATAATGCAAAGAGCTTATTCAATAACACACGCTACCTTGTAACTAAAGCAGGTCTTGGTATATGCCTATGTGAACTAGATGTTAGTAGCTGTACAATTAATTTATTAGTCTATCTGTGTATTAGATTTGGTAGAGGAGACCAAGGAACACAGCAGGCAGGCAGGTCAGGGAGAAGGTTTTGGAGACGTGTAGTAGCCTAGTTTGGATCTGAATAAAATGACGAGAGTACGGGACAGCTGAAAGAGTTTTATTCAGAGATGCAGCCACAAATCTGATGGTAACTCTGGAGGAGGTGCTGAGATCCACAGCTTATATCAGGGATTCAGTTGATGGGGCAACTATTAGTCATCCTTCCCACAAATCTGACCTCTAAAGAAGAAGGTGGTTAAACTTTCAGGCCTACATGCAAAAACTAGGGCTACACATCGCCCTGGAGACAACAGTGTCTCGGTTGAAACACGCTAGTAGCAGCATCATACAGTGGGAAGACTTTTCTTCAGTAGAGATGGGGGAGATGATTATCATAGAAAAAAAATACTTCAGAGGCTTTTCATCTAATCTGCCTTAGATTGAGCTATTTTACAAAGAAAAAGTAGAAGTTTCAGTCTCTGGATGAGCAGAGCTGCTAGAGAAAAGGCTTTACTGTCTCTGGGGAGCTTGGTTACTTTCTGTCACAAAGTCACACTAATTCTTGATGAAATACAGTTAATTTTGAGGATGTAATGAGCTTAAATGTTAAGGGAAGGGCTCTGAAAAGGGAAGCTTAGTTTGACCACGTTGTGCACAGCAGTGCTAATCAGTGCTCAGAGCAGAACTTAAAAGCTTTGAGCATTTTTCTTCTCAGAATGTTTTAGATTTCATTGCTTTTCTGCACATTTCTGTCATCGCTGCAGTTCCTTTGTCTAGGTTTGTCTCAGCTAGATCAAATCACAGCACTGAAGTTGGTCTTTTGTGTTTTTCGTGCGAAGATTAAAAAAAAAAAAAACACAAAAAGCCGTGTCTCTCTAATTGTGGCTTGATTTCTTTTCTTGTTGAGCCACACAGATAACTGTAAACGAAGCCCAACTCTTTTTGTTGCATGCATCTCCTTCCCCCCCTCTCTTTCCTCTCCCCCACCTCTCTCAGACTGTTTTTTTTTTTTTTTTTTATAAATGCTGCCTCTAACCATACTCCACCTCACTTTCCCACCTACCCTCACAAAAACCCCGCCCGTGTGTGTGTGATGCAAACGCCTCATGATGTGTCTGTTTGTGTGGATGTGTTTCGCCGGGCGGGGTGCTCCTCCTCTTCCTTTTTCCCCTCCCCTTCCCATGCCAGCCTAAACACTCCGGGCTCCCGAGCCTCCACTGCCTCAGCTGCCGCCGTCCTCTCTTCCTCCTCGCGTCCCCATCACCAAAAGTCCCTGTCCACCTCCAATCATCCATGCCCCTCTGACCTGCACGCACCACGGTCCAGGCAAGTCTCAGTCTCTGCATCTCAGTCACACAAACCCATCGCACACATCTTCTTTTTTCTCTCCTAAGCTCAAACCAAATTTTCTGGAGTGGACAAAGAGGAGGGATGAAGATGGGAGGAAAGCTCTGAAAACCTTCACCTCTACTAAAATAAAAAGCAACAGCCTTATTTTTTTTATCCATTTTAATGAATTTACTCACATACTGACAGAATCTGGCAGAAAGCTGTGACAACCTCTCCCCCTTCGCCACTATTGGGTTATTGATCTAAACATTAGATCTCCCTCCCTGCAGGAGCTGCTGTAACTTTAAACACTAACTGCTCTGCTTGTATCTTTACACGTCCTCTCATGCAGCCAAGACCGGGTTTGCAGACTTTACATTAGATTTTTGGATTATTTCCACTTTCATTTAGTGTAATGTTTATAATATATATATATATATATATATATGTTTAAATCTACAGCATCTTTACCTTAAGGTTTAAGCTACAAACCTGCATTTGTTTACCATTACAACATCTCCACAGCGACATGTGCAACATTTTCTAAAACTGGCCATCTCAGACCCGTTGGTTCCCTAGCAACAGCAGGGAACTACACAGTTGAGTTGAGAAAACGGTGCCAGCGTGGGAATGTTGACATGCCGTGCTTTTTTCTTCTTTTTTTTTTCTCTCTCTCCCTACAGCCAAATAGGCGCTGTCAAATCACACTTTTTAGCTGTCAGACCATAACTGAGCAGTCACATGATTCAGATCAAGCTGAGCAGGTTTTTCACCACACTGCCATTAACAGGAAGCCTTGTTTATTTTGTGTTAGGAAAGAAGATATTCACATAGACACACATAAAGGGACTGGTTTTAGTTAATATGTGAAATATTACATTGATCCTTTAGCTTACACATTAACTCAGCATTGCTTTAAAAATGTTTTTCTCTTTACATTCACATCATTAATTAGTAATATAGAAATATCCAAAGCAGTGCACAATTGGGAGGTTTTAACTAAAAATATGCCTGGTTTCTAAAGTGTGAATTTGTTTTCAGCTCCCCTGAGTTAGCAATCAGTGCACCCACAGCAGCTTTGTTTGCCTTTGCTTCTGTGAGCTGTTTAAAGTTTAGGCTGACCAGATTTATTGACTTCTAGTGACTAAAAGTTTAGCTTGTTCTTTGCAGAATAGCTTAAGGTTAGCTAGAATTTGTGGATACCAAACAGGTCTTGCTTAAGGGTTTCAAATAGAATAGTCTGGGCTTTGATCTAAAGCATTTTTATTGTCTGACTGCCTGTTAAGTGACCAGCGTCCCTGTCACTGCTAAAGTAAAGCCCCCCTACATCATGATACTGTCAATGTGATGTTTACTATGGATGGATGTTTAAACATGCCTCTGAGAGGTTCAAAACTCTGATTATTTATAATCTAACCCATATTAAAAGGTCTCCAGAACTTAATCCCCGTCAGATGTCTCTTGGTCTTCACAAAGCTGCATGTTTAGAATGCTCTTTGAGGCTTTCACTGATTGATTATATTTATATTAATTAGATGGGATTGAACTATTTACCAGGTGACTTCTTAATGCAATATGCTAAATTATAATGACAAAAACTGTTAATCCATCTGTTTTCATCATGTCTTTGTCTAATATGTTGATTTTTTTTTTCTAAATACAAATTCTGATGTTTTGATATTGTTTTAATATTAAATGTTGACATTTTTCTTTGTATACAAATGGGTTTTCCTGGCTCACAAAAAAAAGAAAAAGAAAATCATCTTTCCTAAATTTGACGGAAATTTTTAGATAGACTGTTGCACACAGTTGCCAAGGAAAACCCAGTTTTTATTTCTGAAGCTGGAAGTCTCCTCACACGAACCACCGAGGAGGCTTTTTATGGCAGAGCCATCTGTATACACACATTCTGTGTCTTAGTTTGTCCCGCCGTTTGCTGGCATTCAAGCTTTACCTGTCTGTCACTCTCAGGGCTACTTTGATATATCTCTCTAAACCGATCAGAGAGTTCCCAGAGAAAGCATGACTGCAGCTTGATCAGAGATCCCCCTTAGCAAAGTGACAAGGCAATGGAGAAGCTCCATTTTCTGCAGAGTTGATGTCAAAGTAGCCCTGTGTGGTTTTGTCAGCTCCATGTTCAAGTCTCGTTTTGTTGCATGCGTCGTTCAGCACTGAGCTTGGGCTGTTCAGAACCTGGTTGGAAACGTCGGAGAAAAGGTACAACTCATACACTTAGACTAACCAAAGACTCATGCATGAGACCCTTTACTCAGAACATAACCTATGCTCTTAACTCTGCCCCATCCTTTATGGTTCATCCATTCTGCCACAAACTTACCTGTTCTCCTAAAACAGTCTTGTTTTTGACTTTACACACAATGAAAGGGAGTGCACTTAATATGTTTGGGGATCAGCTCAGAGTCCAGGTTTATGAACAATCCCTTTAGAGGGGAGAGCAAAGTTTGAATTTCCCAAAGTTTAGCGTCCTGCTCTGTCTATGGTCCTGGTTTGCATTGATTTTGTTATTTTGTTTCTTTTCCTTTTGATGATCAGAGCAAATATATTCTATGAGGGGGGAAAAAACAGTCTCCAGACTCACAGGATGTTCCCCTCACAGAACGCCTCCTCCTTTGTGTTAATTTTTGCACCTGCAGTGAGCACAGCAGCTGGTAGCTGCTCATTTGTCTTTCCTTTTTTTAGAGACAAGCGTTTTCCTCTTACTCAAAAACTGTCAATCTAAAACCGAAGGTTTCTTTTAAGATATGTTTCGAAAGCCTGCGGCTTCTTCTGCAGCTGAAGGAATTGGAAACGGTTGGAGGGTTTAAATCGGGTCAGGGAAAGGTGGCTGCAACATGAAAGATGCATAAAATAATTTGTAGGCCTTTAAAGTAAGAAAGTTTTCTGTATTTCTACATAGTGCAAAGATTTTAAAAGAAACGTCAAGCACATTTGATTTGAATTCATATCTGTTTACATTAAATTTGTCTGAAACTCCAGTGTAATTAATGAATATTGTGATATTCATACTTAATAGCATAAAATCAATTAAAATATGAAAACAAAGTACGCCTAAGTCATGATAAGGTGAGGATTTAATGCCAATCAACAGATATCCAAGCAAGCATGTAGCGACAGCGGGAAGAAATAGTTTAGGTAAGTTTCCAGCACAGGAAGACACTTACATGGAACAAACTGGGCTTGGAGAACTTATTTAACTTGAAAAAAAAATGGGGAGTACACATGGTTACTGACATCAATAGTGTCTGAGGAAAGAAAAACTGAGTACATCAAGTGTACGGCAGCAAAAGCTCTAATCTGAACAGCCAGAAAAGAGACGAAACTTGATACACAAATGCTAACTAGGAGTACTTTCTAAGAAAAGTAAACGCAGATCGATAGCAGCTGTTTAGGATGAATGAAATTCATTCATTGCAGCAAACTGGAATTTTGCTCAAAGTTTGAAACATGGTTGCATTTGAATGGAGAGAGCATGTTGATATTTAGTTGCAGAATGGGGGAGGGGGCTGATGCTGCAGCTGTGGTGTGGAGGGGAGAAAAACCCTCTTTTGACAAAGTTACAAAAAAAGACTAGACCGAAACTTTAAAATGTGGTCTCAGGACAGTTCTTGAGACGAAATAAAACAATTGAATTTAGGTTATTGGGATGACTGCTTCATCAAAAGGGTTTCGTCTTAATCCAGGTGCAGCTCAACGTATAAAATCAATGTTATTTAAACTAAATGGAAAGCAGCGTGCTGGGGCTACGATGATGCAGAAACCAATAAAACTTTAGTTTGCACACTTTAACTGAAACTTTGCAGGCCGCCTTCTGTCAGAATCACCTGAAGATTTAATTGATGCTACATTTAAAGAGAACCTGCACTGTGCTCGCTTAAAGATGCTGCTGCTGCTGCATTGTTAGAAACCTCAAGTCCATTGCTGCTTTTCATATAGATTGTTGCTAATACACCTTATCCAGCCCATAGCTCATTTCTCATGCATACCACTTTTTTGAGCTATCAGACATTAGCAAACCCTCGTTAGATTATAGCATCCACTCAAGCAATTCCTCACACTATTTAGCTGAAATGGAGACACATTTTTGTGCTTAACTCTGCTCTCTATTCAGCTTTGTTTTTCATAGAGGGGGCTGCAGAGGACCGTTTTGCTCTCACAGCCTCATTATGTAACACATCTCTGGTGGGTAGCTTTAGTTTAAAGAGAGCAGCGACGGCAGAGGAGCAGTCTGAGCTGATCCAGATACAGAGCTTCCACTTAGACCTGCCTTAATATGAGCTTTAAGCTCTGAGATACAAGCATAATTCCCATATCTTTGGTTCTGGAACAGCCATAGAGCTGTTAAAGCTTTGCCCTGTTATTGAAGTTGTTTGGACCTGAAACATTAGTTGTGTGATGTCATCTTTAGCCCACTGCTGCTTCTTCTGCTGGAAGCTACTACCTCTTGGTTGTTTGTCTTCTGCTGCAGATGTGTGCTCCTCATATAGAGTAAAACATGCTTTAGCTTAGCTTCAGTGCGACAGTGTGCGTATGCATCAAGCCCTCAGGCTGAGACATGAGATGATGTGTGGATTTGTTTGTGTTGCTGACCGAACTCTACTCGGTCAGAATATATAGATGTTGAACAACTTTGTCTTTAAACGCTTGTGGGTGATTTTTTTTCCTACTTTTCTCATGACCATTTCCTGTTTTATAATCTTTTTTTCCCCTCCACCTTCCCCCTCTCCTCTGTTTTCCTCCTTCCCACCACCTCTGCAGTGCCGCGTCACAGCGGACGCCTGGTGCCTCACCGTCGGCCCACAACATCAGCAGCGCCACTGTGTCGG
This sequence comes from Cyprinodon tularosa, assembly GCF_016077235.1. Classification (NCBI taxonomy): domain Eukaryota; kingdom Metazoa; phylum Chordata; class Actinopteri; order Cyprinodontiformes; family Cyprinodontidae; genus Cyprinodon; species Cyprinodon tularosa. The sequence goes on along the minus strand of NW_024038981.1, from coordinate 165,964 downwards.
ACCGAACCAACTTCCCTAGAGGCGGGGTCATCCGCAGCACGTTCCACGCGGGCCAGCAACGGGGCGCCCGCGACCAGCAGGGCTCCGCTTACCCCGGGGGACCCGCATCCCCATCCCTGTCGCATGGCAACAGCCAGGCCCGTCGGACACACGGCGCCACTGGGATTTTCAGCAAGTTCACATCCAAGTTTGTACGCAAGTGAGTGGTTGGTGGGGGAAGCGCTCGGGAAGTTGAGCGAGGCGACTTAGTTGTAGGTTTGTCACCGGTTTCAGCTTTAGAGGAAGAAAATTAAACAGGAAGGAGAGGATAGGATGTGAAGTAAAAGAGAGAGGCTAACATCGGGGAGTTATATTAGTAGTCAATATCTTTAAGAGACGGTTAAGTCACATGAAGCAAGATGTGCACTAAAAGTTATTTAATGGGCTGGTTTCCTCCCAGAATAACAGTCCTCTGCACCGTCATCCACAGCAGTCCATGGAGGGGCTGAGCTTTAACTCTGCAGAGGTGAAAAAAGAAAGTGGAGGGTAACAGCTCTATAATTTGGGTTGGAGCTGTCCCCAATAGGTACTTATTTTGGTTGCCATCCAATTTCTTTGGCATCTTGTTTAACGCAGCTGTAGAGGTAACGGCTGATGTGATTTAATGGTTGATCTAGAAACATACGGCACAGCCTTGATCCAAATCTGTGTGTTTTATCAAACTGATTGTAGCTGTTTAATTATTCATAAAAGCAGAGCTCAAATGGTTTCATATAGTCAAAGAAGAGGTAGCTGTCACATTGACACCTAAAAGATTTGTCCTCATACAAACATTTATTAGTATTAAATAGGAACATAATTTAAAAGTTGTGCTTTATTACGTTTTTATTCAGCATGTTTGAGGCTGTGGAGATACTATAAAAGTAGAAATTTGGGCGAGTCCATTGAACTGAGTAATATAGCAATTAATAAAGATGAATATTGATTTTATGTTAAAATGAATTAAGCTATTAATCTATTAAATTTATCATTGATATAAACTAAAACTGAATTACCAATAACCGTACTTACCATGGGGTTTTTATCCTTTCCTTTGCCTACATCCCCCAGAATGCCGTGGGTTTCTATATCTGAACTAGGTTAAATGGGCTCTATACTTCCTGAACTTAAGGCAGCTCCTTTGTTTCCTGTCTTTCATTACCCGATCAAGTGATTAACCCAGCTGTGACTGACGTCAGTAACCATGACAACAAAGGCCAGACACACCTGGATTATTCAGTTCATCCACTAAAGAAAGACATGAAACAAAGGAGCTGCTTCAGTTAAGTGAAGTTATGCATAGAGCCCATTATAGAACCTTCAATTGGAGATATTTTCTATAGATATTAATCAGGTGTCTAAAGAAATGGGAGATATTTATAAACGCACAGTTCTAGCTTTATTAAAATTGGTGTTTATAAGAATCAACATTACAGTAAAGTATAAAAAAACAGGACATTCATAGATATATCACTATGATAAAAGGACGTTGAAGATGTTTATAAATGGTTATAAATATAAAGATAAGCAAATCAAGTCAGTTAGATAGAATTAGCATCATTTAATGCTTATTACAAATAGTTTTTACTATTTTATATTTGAAAAAGGACTATCAATCAATTCATTACTTAACAAAATTCCCCCCTTTTAGCTCATGTGCTTTAGCACATGAAATCAAGGGAAAAGCAAGTGGAGGACAAAAGGGAAACCAGATAACCAGCTAAAGTGGCTAAGAGGAAGGCTCTGGATGTGTAGAGAGAGAGACAGCAGGGACAGCAGAAAAACCTGCGTGTTTTTGGTAACAGGTGTGGAAATTAGTAAATCTGCGTTTTAGGCTTCAGTTTAGAGTTCTGATGGGTTAGTCTGTGTTTCTAAAGGTTAAGCCAGCGTTATTCCTGTATCCCCCACATGGAGACAAACCATATATATATGCGTGTATACGAGGAGGAGACGGAGTTACAGCCACTCTCCAAGCCTCCCACTCAGAGTATCCATGGTTACACCGGAGATATCGCTTTTCCTACAACTATAAATACCGCTAGTGGGGACACCTTGACACACATGCTCACACACAAACGAGGAAAGCAGGAAATCTTAGACTGTAAGCGCCTCGCCTCAGTCAGGCTGGCCTCTGTGCTGTGTGTTAGAGATGAAGTTGTTGCTTAACTGTGTCTTTCTGTGTTTATTAGAATGGTTTTTTTTTTTTTTTTTTCTGCACGGTTGACCCTTCTCACATCACAAACGCGAGTAACCAGGACGGCTGTGTATGTGGAGGAGTGTTTCATCTCATTTTGTTTTTAAAGTGAAGGGGGGGTTGAGATGAGGACTCTTAATTAAATGTTCCCACAGAGATCCATTTAAATCCCTCCTAACAATGTTTGTTCACCTTTTAATCCCCATGTGGAAACGCTTTGCAGAAACACTGATGTTGGGGTTTTTTAACTTTATTTTTGATTCAGTTTCTTTTTACAGAAAAGTTATAAAAACGTACGTTTTTTATATATCCAATTTTTTTTCTCTTTCTTTCTTTATCCCTCTTTTGTTTGTTGTAGAAATCTCTCGTTAAGGTTTCAAAAAAGGTAGGCAACAAACCTAACGTTAAACATAACCCCCTTGATATATTTTTACACGTTTATTTCCCTCTTTATATATATATATTACACGTGTATATATTTATATATACATCCTTCCCTTTTTATTTTGGTGTTTTCGTGCAGCTTTTTTTTTTTTTGTTCAAAATCTTCCTTTTGTTCCTATTTTCTGTGGTTTGGCCCCTTTTTCTTCCCATGATTTTGATTGTTTTGGTCAGATTTTATTTTAATTTCCGTACTAACATCCCTATCACTCACCATACAACTTACCATCATCATCATGCTGAATAACGCTTCACCTCTCTTCCTCTTCATCCTGCCACCGTCCTTCCCATCCACCTCATCCCTGCCCCCGTTTATTAAACATTTAGCTGGAAAGTGTGAGACCTTAGATCTTCTAAGACCCAGATTTATTCTTGCCTGCATATTCTAGACATTACAGATATTTCTAAGATCCAAAAATGGGGAGAAGTATGGCAACAGAGAGAATCTGATCATCCACCTAATCAGAACTCATAGATTTAGATTTGGGTTTTGCTATCTGATACCAGACATCAATTTTCAGGAGCAGAAAGTTACAATAAATAAATGAAAAATGGAAGATAAAGTCCCATTTCCTTACTAAGAGTGCTGTTAAAAAGTATTCACCCCCTATATAAAGTGTCTTTATTTGGGATTTTCTGTCACACTGAAATGTTTCAGATCAAAACAAGGTGATGGCGGTGTGATGGTCTGGGACTCCTGAGACATCAATGAGCTTCTCTCCTCGTTTAAATAAAAAATGTAATCAGTTTAAGATGCTGAGAAACAACAGAATGTGAATTGAATAATTTCAGCAAAGCAGAGTGGGCCACACACTGCTCCTCATATCTTATTATTTGTTTACTTTCAATACATCACCTTTGTCTGGTAACAGAATTCATCTGAGAAATGAAATGACAGAAAAACAATAAACCACCCTTAATGGGGCGTTAAGCGTTTGGTTTGAGGTTATTTTTCTTTTCAGCACTCTACGATCGTAGCTAGATGTGCAACCTCTCCCCCAACATTCATCAGTGTTTCTTTAATCCAAGCTAACTCCTTCAGTCCATCACCCATCACGCTCTCTCTGCCCTAATCAGTTCAGCTGCTGGAGTCGGCTCTTCTTCCTGTCAGGAGGTAGCTTGTTTATGAGCCTTTTGCTCTGGTGGGGTGTAGTTGTGGACAGAGGCAGAGAGGAGGAGAGGACCCAGGAGGGACGGGGCTGCAGTGTGTTCAGGCTTTTTTTTTTTTACTTTTACATTCATCTCTGTGTTCTCACTCACTCTGGCATTGGCTCCCTAACAACAACAGAAGCAGCAACAACAGACCTGGATGGCTTTGAGCAGCTGTGGCTGGAAACCACTTTTTTTTTTAAATCTTTTATCTTTGTGAACACTTATTAAAACATGTGGACTTGTACACTCACACACCTTTCTCACATATTTTTCATTGAGAATGCCAAAAAGCATGTCAAGAGGACACATTTCTCACCTGCATTGGTTTGTTTGCACCAGCAGGTAGGGCAATGCTGCCACTCTATGTGGGCCATTGCTCCACCTGCTGTGCAGAGCTTGTATTACATGTTGTCTTTGTGTCAGGATGATTTTTTTATTATTTCAAAAGAAAAAGAATTTATAGGAAATATTTTTTTAAATGTGTTGTTTTTTGTTAAAATGTGGGATTTTATGTGTGATGGTTGGGATCACATTGAGCTCAACCATCAAAGGACTTCAAGAACAGAATAATTTTAGATTCTTAACTCTAATGCTTCTTGATATATCATTGAAAATGGTTATGATGTTGAAAAGCCTTAAAATAAAGTTTCATTGAAGCTACAACAACTAGCATTAAGAAAATATAGGAAAATGCAAAACCTTTTTCTGTAGATTTTCTTAGCCATACTTCATCCTTTATAACCTAATAATTGTTTATTTTCTTGAATTGTTTTAAGCTAATCTGATTTTCCAACAACTTTGGTTATTAATTATTACTGCGGCTCAATATTGTGGTGGATCCTGAGTAATTTCCAACCATCTATATGTAGCGTTTACCTCAGTGGTTTGTGATTTTTGGTGGTGAAATGAGAGAAATATTGTGCAATAAGAACCTCCGTTTGGTTTGATGTAGAGAGAGCAAAATAATAAAGCACAGTAATGGATCCGTGTTGCTCTGGGACTTTCTCTGTTCCTAGAGAAACAGCAGACCAAACTGCAGTAGTGGCTTATTTTTATCGACGACCGGCTGACAGCAAAGGACCACAGGTCTAATTCGAAAATTCGAACCTGGTTCATCCGTGGGTCGAGCACTAAGGCCTCCATAAATGGGGTCGTGTGCACCAACCACTGCGCCACCGAAGCACGCCCTAAACTAGATATTTTAAGAGGAAGTGAGGTCCGCTTTTCCTGAAAACTCAAAAGTGGTTCCTCATCATTTGGGTAAAATGCCTAAGAACCAGATATAGATATAGATATAATGATGTATGCAGGTTCAAGTTGTTCTCTTTTATTAACCTTTATGTAGATTTTTGATTATTTATTTAGATTTTTGATTTTGTTGAACTCTTTTTCTTCACCTAATGACAAACATCCTTGTTTAAAACTTTAGAAAGTCTAATTTTAGATCTTATAGGACAGTTCTAGGAGCAGACAGTCAGTGCTGGGATGACATGACTTGTTCTCTTCCCTTCACTTTTCTTACTTGCTGCAGTTACAGATACATTTATTTTAAGGCTTTTACACATTTTCGATTTCTAAGTGGGATAAGTATAAATGATACTGGCAGTTTCTGCAAATATTTGTCCTTATAAGAATAAGACTGTTGAATTGGTCATTTCCAATAATTTGGTCCGTCACATCCGAGTGTCTCCATCTAGTTTGTCTTCTGTGTTTTCTGTCCAGTCTGCTGGGATGAAAGTGGATGTTTGTATTTATTTTACAAAGGGTGTGTGTGTGGGTGGGGGGTACAGTTTGTTACTAATACTGGTTGGTTTAACCAAAGTGCTGGGGTCACTTATGCTCCTAACATCCCTCAGATGCCGGACTCGCCCCTCACTGTGCCGCTCTGGTTGCTCCAAACTCCATCCTTGATCCAGACATTTAATCCAGCTTCTTATGACCCGCTCTCTGTCACCTTTATTTTTTTTAACCGTACTACGTGAATAATTTCAGATTATTTTTATCTTTAATCACTTCGGATCCATCCATGAATTGTAAGAAATCGCAAAATCAAAACGCGGTCAAGACTTAAAGAAACAGGCAAAACAAGTCATCCTAAATCAGGCAACAAAAATTGCCTTTTATGGCTTTTTAAGAGGATCTACATTGGCTCTCTGTAGTATTCAATAATAAGGCTTAGATTACATTTAATTTTGTTTTAAATTTGTGCTTTTGTGAAGTCACTCCTTTCATTTATTTGATTTTTTTTAAATCCACATATATCAATGATGTTTACTGTAGTTTTGGCTGAGAAAAGACATTAATACAACTTCTTTTAAATAAACCCTACAGTCCTTTTAGATGTTAAATATGCTGAGATTTTCTTTAAAAAAGGATTACAATACCTCTTTTTAAACATTTAATAAACGTGTTTATTCGCCAATAGACTCAGTGTTTTTTAGACGGGTCACTTCCTGTATGTACATAAAGTTTCCATCATCTGAGAAGGCTATTTTAAAGAAATGTTGTGTGGACATTTCGAATCATAACAGGTAAAAACCCAGGAATTATCAATCAGTTAAATGCAATACAGTCCAAACTGATCCCAATATGACATAAAATTTTACTCATGTCTATGTCAGAAGCCATTTATTTCAGTTTGAAACAGTTTTATTTATTTCTAACCCAGTCCTGATTTCCATTTCGTCATCCATGGCTCTAATCCATTATTATGCCATCTGATAAAGGTTGATGGGAAAATGTTGGATACGTAGTTGGAGTGGAGTATTCAGGAGGGCATGGTGATGCAGAGCGACCGTATTTTGTTTAGATCATTACTACCTTTGTAACTTCAGAGAAATACTAAACTTGTGTTGATTTTTTCCGAGGAGTCCGTATGAGGGAGAGGGTCGGGATGAGGGCAGCAGGTGAGAACAGCCCGCAAAGATCGAAACCAAAGGAAAAAAAAATCTTTTTAAGTCCTCATGTTGTAACAAAGTGCCCGCCGATCAGTAGACTGGGAACCAATCAGTAGCTGGTGGGGAGCTTGGGAGAGGAGCGGGGCTGGGCTAATTGGTCTGTGATTCTGGGTTGTCCAATCAGGGGACGGGTGGTAGCGTCATTAGTAGAGAATGATGGTGTCGGTGTGGAGGGTGAGCTGCATGGTGGTGAGTGGAGGAGTTGGGAAACGACTCCTGTTTAGGCACCAGCACGTGTGTTTGTGTGCAGAAAAAGATTCAGGGAGAACCTGCCGACTGATTGGATGGCGTGCACACAAGCCCACGGAGGTGCTGTAAGAGTTTACCTGGTCTTCATTCACACATCCTCATTGGTTCTGCTTCTCCTCTCAATCCCTCCTCCACTCTTCTCTGCTTCTTGCTCCAATTTCTTTTTTTTTATCTCCACTGTTTTCCTCTTAACTCTGAAACTTTCTCTGTTTCCTACCCTCTCCACTCTTTTAAACCCCCCTCCTCTTTCCGTTCCCATCTTCCCTTCACGTCACTCCACACAGATCCGTGCTGAGCAGTACTGTAGACAAGTCTGAGAAGACCTCCGGCGGCGTTCTGTCCTCCTCATCCAACAATGAAGAGAACTCCTCGCCGGGGTCCGGAAACACGGGTGGGTTCCCTTCTCCTGACATTGATGAAAAGTTGAAAACATGGGAAAAAACGGTGCGATAATAAAAGGAATGACTGCAGCTGGAAGACGTTTGTAAAGCAAATCAAATTTTATTTCCGCTCATTTTGATTTTTAAAATTATAATCCTCTCATTATTGTGGTTGCTTGTGCACCTCTATCACACTTTTTTCTTCCACTCAACTTTCCTAGAATGAGTAAAATAGCATTCCTTTGATAGAAATTTAGTTTTTTTTTTATTGATTTTTTTTATTTGTCTTTTTGTTCATAGTTCCCAAATTAACCAAACCAGATTTTCATTACCCGTATAGCTTAATAAAACAAATAGATAATAATTCCTACCTGGTTGTAATAAATCATTTAAATTTCTTAGTTGAACTTAAAAAAATGTAAATAACTTTTAGTAATTAATTTCAGATTCATTTAACGGAACCAGTGAATCTTAAAGTCTTAGATTTGATCTACCTAAACTTTAAAAACAATCCCTGCAGTGCAGAGACTCATGTCTGCAGAAACCCACAGGGTCATAAAGAGATTAAAGAAGCAAAATGGGTTGGCATGAAAAAAATCTAAAAAATATATACATTTCTTTGTAACAAAGTATGTTTTTTTTTTTTTTTTTTTTTTACTTGATTTATTTATAAGTGAAAACCTTTTTCTAGTTTTGCACATCGCAATCTGAGTTTTTTGACTAAATGAAGCAACAGTTTGGTTTTTGATGGGTCTAAAAACTAGAAGGTCAAATGTTCTGGTAGATCTGGGATTAAACTGGGATTAGAAGCACTCTGCTTTTTTTGTGACTGTATGAAAGCTTATTTTGATCCCATGTTTACATTTTCACTATACTTTTTGAAGGAAAAGTTGTGAACTTTGTGTTTTAAATGTCTATAATATTAAGCTAACAGGACAGAAAAGGTCAGGTTTCTGAGATGAAAACTCTTCCATCGCCCCCCTCTAGGTGGCACCGGCACCCCTCCGGCCAACGCCAGCCAGAAGGACTCCGCCAAGCCGCGCTCCCTGCGCTTCACCTGGTCCATGAAGACCACGTCGTCCATGGAGCCCTCGGAGATGATGCGCGAGATCCGCAAGGTGCTCGACTCCAACAGCTGCGAGTATGAGCTGCGCGAGCGCTACATGCTGCTGTGCGTGTCGGGCAACCCGGCGCACGACGACTTTGTCCAGTGGGAGATGGAGGTGTGCAAGCTGCCGCGGCTCTCCCTCAACGGCGTGCGCTTCAAGCGCATCTCGGGCACGTCCATTGCCTTCAAGAACATTGCTTCAAAGATTGCCAATGAGCTGAAACTGTGAGCAGAGAGAAAGATGATGCTGTAGTTTGTTTTTGTTTTGTTTTGTTTTTTGGGGTGGGGGGGGGTTAGCTGAAGGTTGGGGTCACTTTAAAACATGATTGTTGTTTAGACTAAAGTCTGAAGTAGGGCTGCGACTAGAAACCTTTCTGATGGAGATCTGCTCAGAGCCGACTTCCTCTGAGGTGTGAAGGACTTTCAGACGCCGCTCTTCTCTCCTGGGGGGGGGGGTCTCTCATCCACTAAGACGTTCCACTCTTCTGCATGTCTGATCTTCTCTCTGATTATTTTTTTATTTTTTGTTAGGAGGCACTTTGATCACTTGGACCACTCCAGTTTTTCCTCCTTGTATTTATTCAGTTTCTGCACGGTTCTGCTGCCAAGTCTCTTTGGATGGAAGTGGGAGGGGTCGCACTAAAGTGGGAGGGGGTTTTTGCCGAGCCTTATTTTAGTACCAACTTGGTTCACGTTTGCTCCGATGGTCCCAAAAAGTGAACAGACTCCAGCTGAGCCACAAACGCACCGATTGGACAGCCTATGTGACGGACTCCCCCTCTGCTCCTGCCCCCCCCAACAGCACAAACGCATCTGGACTTTCAACCTTCTCACTCCGTTTCTTAGTTTAGTCGCTCAGACTTGATGTCGCCATCTTTGTTTTTTGTTTTTTAAGTGGCTTTTTAAGAGTTGTGCACTGGAACAAGATTGGAGGGGGGGGTTAAGTTGCCTTTAGTAGAACAATTTAATTATGGGGTTATGTTTTTGTTTTTTAAAATCATGCTCACATGATTTATTTGTACTGTTAAGCCCCTAAAGTCCCCCCCACCCCTACGGCTGGTTGGCATCATGCCTTCATATCCAGAATGTCAGCCTCTTCCTCTCCCATCTTCCTCCTGCTTGTTCAAACGTCCCAAAGAGCAAAACTCACAGGAAAAGTCATCTTTTATTTTTTCTTTATTCTGGAGGATGTTATAAAGAAGATCACTGGAAGAAAAAAAAAAGAAACAAAAAAAAAGATAATTGACGACGAATGGTTAATTATTTTCCTCTACTTTTTGATTTGATAATATATTTTTGTGTAGTTGAAATTATTGGGGCTTTGTACAGATTTTTGCGAGGGGGGGGGGGATTTGGATCATATCATTGCTGCCTTTATTTTTATTTTTTTTGAGGGTGTACTGCACCTTTAACGGCTCAGATTTAACTCCAACCCTCCCTGGATTATTGATCTATTTAATGATGATGGTGGTGGTGATGATGATGATGACTACTGCTGGTTTAATTTGTGTTTTTTTGGGCCTTTTTTTTATATTATTTTTACTTCATTAAAGGAGGCCTTTGTTGGTCCAGAATGGCTTGAAGTAGATAGAGAAAGTTTAGTTTCTCTCATATCGGAGCACCCATTCGGGCTCTGGGGGGGAAAAAAACAAAACAAGAAGAAAAACGCCCAGGCATACTCTGGGGTTTGCATTTGACGCTTCAGTTTTTGAGCTGAAGCAACAGAAATAAAAAGCAAATAAGCCTGAGAACGCCTGGGAGCCGTCGGTTAGTTGAACCTAACTCAACTCTTTTCCTTTTTTCCTTTCAGTTTTTAATACGTCGATCAATGTATTAAGGTGCTGGGTATTGGATTCTAATTATTATTATTCAGCCAGTTGCTGTTATATTATCTTTCAGGGTTGATTTTTATTTTGCATTATTTTTCGTTTTACATTGCTGTAATTTACATTGATTTTAAATGTGTTTTGAGGAAAAGTGTAACTGTAGTGGTGGGTTTGTTTTTGTTTTTCCTCCTCTGAGGATGGGGGGTGGGGGGGACCACTGGGGAGGGACGATCAGCTCCTTAAGAAAATGTATTATTTGTTTTGGGTTTTTGTTTTTGTTCAAACACGACATAATGAAAAATTACAATGATAGTAATAAAACAATGATATAATGCCGGCCTGACTGCTCTGCTCGTCTACTTGGAGGGTTTTATATCCGACTACAATCTGCTGGATCTATGGGATTATTTTATGTAATAAGCATTAACAACCTCACAAATGGCACGCTAATACAAATATCACTAATAGTAAATAGATCAATCCATTTTGTCCGTATGTGTGTTTACATTTTATCCAATTGTTTCTGTAATTTTAAGGTAGTATGTTTGAGTTTAAGGTTAACTGAGGGGCAGTCGTCCTTTAAGATCATCTGCATTATGGTGAGTAATTCAGGTGCTAAAGAAGCTCCAGACCATCACTCTACCACCACCGTGTTTGACTGTAGGTATGTCCTCTGAATTGCTTTGTTACGAATGTAAAATGGAGTCAAACCTCCCAGAAAGATGTATTTCAGTCTCCTACACCGAATGTTTCTTCTTAATTGGTTCTTGGGTCAGCTGGTATCTGAACTTTTACCTCTCCAGTCCTTTTTTTTCTTTGAATCATGATCAAAGACAAGTTAGAAGGCTACAGATTCGTACCGATTACGTCATAGCGCGGCGCCGCAGTCGGTTTGGATTGCAAGACACCTCGTTACGCATTCCGATTTTAAGGACCGATCCAGTGTATCCTATCTATCCTTGGTTATCCCAGGATTCATTGAGAGGCCAAGCAAGCCGGCTGCTCCATGCTCGGAGGAAAAAGGTATTTGGTGCCAAACAGTGGTGAATATTGGAAGTGCAGTTTAATATAATACAAATATGTGAATCTGAAAATAATGCAAATTGTTTTTAAATGGTTATTGAGTCAGATATATAGCAGCAATGTTTGGTTTATTGAAATATTTTTTATCTTTCTTGATCTTGATCTGGCTGAGCTGCAGTGAGAGGTTTGGTATACAGTCTTTCCCTGATTTGTGTGTAAAATCACGGTTGCTAGGCGACATATCATACGCTGGTAAAAGTTGCAGAAGGCTTGACCTATTCCATAGCCATAACCAAAACTCTTACAGTCTCCTTATTTTTTACACACCTTAAAGGATCCAGTCTAGATAGACAGGGTCCTGGGAGGATGCAGCCTTTAAAATTGAAAACAGCCCCAGAGTGTTTGAGAGGATGGTGTTGGTCTTTTTGACCTCTGAAAAAAGTCCTCAGTGAGCACTTGGTAGTTTAAGGTCTTGCCTGGACTCCCATGTTTTCTCTATGACTTGCTTTTTCTTTTTGTTCTTTGAGATACAGTCAAGAAAATAAGTATTTGAACACCCTGCTATTTTGAAAGTTCTCCCACTTAGAAATCATGGAGGAAATTGTCATCGTAGATGCATGTCCACAGTAAGGGACATAATCTAGAAAAAAAAATTACAATATAAGATTTTTCAACTATTTGTATGTTACAACTGCAAATAAGCATTTCAACACCCGTCAATCAGCTAGAATTCTGATCCTCAAAGACCTGCCTTCAAAGTCTGCCTTCAAAATGTCCCCCTCCGCTCCATTTATTATCCTAAATTAGATGCAGCTGTTTGAGGTCGTTAGCTGCATAAAGACACCTGTCCACCCCATACAATCAGTAAGAATCCAACTAACATGGCTAAGACCAAAGAGCTGTCCTAAGACTCTAGAGATAAAATTGTACACCTCCACAAGGTTGTAAAGGGTTACAGGGAAATTACCAAGCAGCTTGGTGAAAAAAGGTCCACTGTTGGAGCAATTATCAGAAAATGTCAGTCTCCCTCAGACTGGGGCTCTATGCAAGATCTCACCTGGTGGGATCTTCATGATCCTAAGAAAGGTGAGAAATAAGCCCAGAACTACACGGGAGGAGCTGGTCAATGACATGAAAAGAGCTGGACCACCGTTTCCAAGGTTACAGTTGGTAGTACACTAAGTCATGGTTTGAAATCATGCATGGCATGGAAAGTTACCTGCACATGTCAAGGCCCGTCTTAAGCTTGCCATTATCTATTTGGATGTTCCAGAGGAGTCATGGGAGAAAATTATGTGGTCAGATGAAACAGAAATGGAACTTTTTGGATATAATTCCACTAACTGGGCTTGGAGGATGAAGGATTACCCCCAAAAACACCATCCCTACTGTGAAGCGTGGGGGTGGTAGCATAATGCTTTGGGGATGTTTTTCTGAACATGGGACAGGGCGACTGCACTGTATTAAGGAGAGGATGACCGAGACCATGTATTGCCAGATTCTGGAGAACAACCTCCTTCCCTCAGCATTAAAGATGGGTTGAGGCTGGGTCTTCCAACATGACAATGACCCGAACCACGCTGCCAGGATAATAATATGGAAGAAGCACATCAAGGTTCTGGGGTGGCCTTGCTAGTCTCCAGACCAAAACCCAATAAAAAACCTTTGGAGGGAGATCCAAAACCGTGTTTCATATTAACCTGACTGATCTAGAGAAGGTCTGTGTGGAGGAGTGTGCAAACCAGGTGGAAAAACTGCAGGAAACCTTTGACCTCTGTAATCACAAAGGCTTATGTACAAATATTAAAATTGATTTTTCTGAGGTGTTAAAATACTTATTTGCCGCTGTATCATACAAATAAGCTTCATGTCTGCTTGACATTTTACAGCATATGAACCAAACTTTAACTCTTGGTGTCTTTGACCGAACCTCTCAGATTCTTTGTGTCACTTTATTTCTTCACTGCAGTTCTTTCCGGCTGAGATAATGGTTTGTAGTTTACTCAACAAGAATATGTAGGTCTTAGAAATCAGTCTACAGTAGAATATTTGGATTTGATTTATTGGAAAAGAAAATGAAAGTTTGAAAAAAAAATTATTTTTTCGGCTTTCTCTATCCTGTTGTCTAAATGTCCTACTTCTTAGGTCTTACCTTCATTCCTTCCCTGTTGCCTTTGACCTAGTTGTCCTGCCTCTCCTTCCCGTCTTGTCTGCAGTCCTTTTTTTTTTTTTTTTTTACAGGTGACCTTCCTCTATGATAATCTCATTTCTCTTCCAGTTTGTTCCTTGCTCTACCTCCATGTCATCCATGCCATGTTCTGTCCTTGCCCCCACTGGCATTTGTATTTTAAACACTTTTACTTAAAATTAGGCTATTTTACTTTTGTCATTACCTCCTAGCTTTCTTTTAGGCTTGCTTTTTCTAATAAGCTTGAATTTGATCAAATTTGAATCAAATAGATTTTTTTGAGACCATACTTATTTATTTCCTCTCTTTTTAAACACTTGAGCAGAGGAAGGAGATCCAGCTTTAGCGCAGATGGAGGACAGGTTTGTTAGACAGCCAAAAAGGCTTGGAGCTAAAGCTGTTAGAAATTGGAAAAAATAAAATGAAAGCAGCCATTGCTTGGAGTCTCACAACTGAATTACCGGTAGACTAAAATGGAACTAAAACCAATGCAATAAAACTGCTACTAGTAATCAAATTTCATTAAGGGCATGTTCTTTTTTCTGGGGGCGCCCTGGTTAACCCTTAAGTTCAGGAGCATTTACATACACACTTTCTTTTACCTTTTAGTCACCATTTCTCCCTCATGGTCTTTGCTCTCTTCAGATTATAAACTCGATTTATTCCTTAATAAATGACGAGAGCTAAAACTGAACATTTTGGTTTTTATTTAAACCAAACAGAAGCAGTTCTCCTGCCACAGTGTAAACAACTTCTCACATATGGTACAAACAAGCAGGAACAAGGAAAATCCAAGGCAGTCCTCTTTAAAGCCAGATGAAGTGAGAAGAAAAGGAGCAAACAAAAGACGCCCCATTGTGCCTGAATTTGTTCTTGAATGTTTTCCATTACATCAGGAATCATTAAAGAAAATGTTGGCGCGACTGGAAGTGTGACTTTTCTCCAAGGTGGGCTGGCGTCAGCCATCAGGTGGTTGGATCTGCAACAGGAAGCGCTTCCAGATCTACACCACTTCCTTCCTGGTATGATTATTCCAATAGGCAGAAAGATGCTATGATTTGACCTCTGAGCTGAAATTCAAACAAATCCTTCACACCAAAACAGGTTTCTCTAAGAATTAGGAGTTGGTTGCAAACAGTTTAATACCTTTACTTTGTAGAGCCTTCATGTTATCTTCTCTAAGTCTTACTCTCTTGCAGCCTGAACAAACAATTGATAACCATAAAGGTTTTAAAACATAAATTTTTTTCTCTCTTTACATTTTAAGTTTCACCAATACTGAAAACGGTCAAATTGCCTAATGCTTCAACTGGAACATTTCTCAGTGCTTCAATTAAAAAGGAAAAAAAAAAAATCAAGCTAATGATTTGGATTAGTCCTGATGAGCTCTTACATTTTTATTCATCTGATGGGTAATAAATCAATTATGAAAAGCATGTCTTTCAATACCTGTGTGGAAGTTTCTTTAGCAGACTCTTTTTGGACACTGACCTGTTCACAGGCCTGAAAGTTACTTCTTATTTGCTCCTTTGTGCTCAGTCATAAAGTACGCACAATCTAAACTACTTACAGTCACTAATCTAGGACTCACCTAGTCAACAAAACCTTAAACGCCACTCCAGTTTGAACTACTTCACACGGCTTTCACTGCAGAGCAGGAGCCGTGATCTGCAGCTCAGACCAGAAGCGACAAACTCTACTACCAAAAGCCACAACAAATTCAGCTTTTCTACACCTTTGTACCACTTTTTTTATCTTCTTTGAAGACCTAAAAAATTTAAAGCAAAACTCAAAAAGCCATTTTCTTCACGTCTCAAAAAGCAGGTTTGGCTCAGATAGGGGAAAAACTCTTACGACCAGGATGGTGCAGCGGTATTTCAGTCTTAGTTTATCCAAAAGCTTTAGGTTGAGGAAGCGACTGGTGTGTTTTAGTGTTAACCTCTAGTTTCTACCTGTCGGCCGGATGTGGAGCTGAGGTTTGGAGGTAGCTGTTTTACAGGTGTGGGAACAAGGTCATTTTAAGGACCTGAGTGTGAAGATGCCAATTTGCTTTATTTTGTGCCCAAACCAATGCATCAGTGCGAGTTGGGCTGCTCCACTTTGATGCCGACCAGTGATGGAGGCATCTGGCATCCAGTGGAAGAGGAGGAGCTGGGAGGAGAGCCCCTGAGGCTAGAGGAGGTGGTCACTGCAGGCCGGATGAGCGGAGGGGGAGGGTGGTTATGTGGCGCTCTGCTTTGGAGTGGCCGCGTCTGAAGAGGAGGCGGTTGGCGGAGGAGGCTCGGTGGTGCAGAGGGGGGAGCTGGGCGTAGCAGAGGGGGAGGCTGGGAGAGGGAGGAAGGAGTGACTGAGGCAGAGGGGGGAGAGGAGCTGCTGGTCGGATATGGTGGGGAGTCTTCCATCTTGACCTGAGAGGGAGAGACGACAGTTTGGTTCAGGTGGTAAAACAATCTTTTATGAAACATTAGCATCCATCATCTATAACTGGATCTAATGTTCCTCAAAACCTTCACCGTGAAACAGGCCTCACCTCTTCCTCCTCCTCCTCCTCGGCTCCTCCGTCTGGAGCTGCCACCTCCTCACTGCTCCTTCGGGGGTCCCTCTGGTCTCTGCTGGTGGCCACCTGCTCGGCGGCCCACTCCCTCAGCACCTCGTCAAGGTTGAAGCGGCGCCTGTAGCTAACAAAGAACGAGCTCACCTGGACAGTGAGGAAGAAAATTAATTACAAACGAGGGCTGTTAGATTAAAGGAAATGATTAACAAAGATGCAGCAGGTGGTCAGATAAAGCAGAGAAGGCTCACCTGAGGGGCCGTCTTGGTCCCGATCACCTCAGCAATGGCTGTAAAGTCTTTACCATAACGACGAATAGCTAAAAAGGAGACATCAGGTTAATATGGTCTTCAGCAACATGCTACAGCTGAATGAAGAGCTTTCTTTATATGTTCACAGTTAACCTACATGTGAGCACACCTGCTTCCAGCAGGCCCAACCTTCCTGCTCATGTTTAAGCAGGAAACCTGCGGTTGGGTCAATGGAGAAACGTCTGCAGCTGCTGGGAAGGGAAGCGTTTCCTTTCTGGGCCTCAGCTGTTCTTCATCTAGAACCTAATGCTTTTCTGTGGAACCCTACAGGTCCACTCTGTTTGCTATTAATCAAGTTGGGCTATTCTTTAGATTCAATGTTTCTTACATATTATACTTTAAGTTTGAAGAAAGGTTAGCAGTCACAGGAAAATGATGGCTGTTCCAGAAAACATCTGAAGACTGATTTCACCTCTTTCAATGGAGACAATATTGAAAGAAAAGTAGGGAAAAGAAAAAAAACGGTAGAGTGGTTTTCTGGTTGTTTTTTTCTACAATGATGAAATATTTGCAATGAAGTGCGTTTTATATTGTAAAATAGTCACTCTTTAAAATCTTCCGTTTTGGAAATACTAAGAGGTGATGATTAGAAATTCAATTTTTAAATATAAGTCACTGTTATTTTTTTTTATTTTTTTTACACAAGCGGTTACAGATGAGCTTTTCCTAGAGCATGTAGAAGTCCCTTCATGCTTCCGTAATACAAATATCTCAGCTTAGTTTCCACTCATTCTCTACACTATTTTAGCTCTCTTTATAAATAAATAAAAATCTAAATAAATGCTCATGGCCAAAAGTCTCATCCTGTGGGCCGCCGATCATTTTAAGCTTTTCTAATCCACATCTGGACTCAGCCTAGGTAACAATGATTCAGAATGATTGCTGTGCCTACGGTCCCAGCAGCAGCTCAAGCTATTGCTGCTCTCTAATCAGAGCAGAGTCAGTATCTACATGTTCTTGTAGAAGCTTTGCCTTTTTGAACGCAGCGTAGACGACTGCGGGAAGCTGAGCGGAAACAGATTCTGGTGTGAAACAACATCTAAATATGGACTTATTGATGTTGTGCATTTGTGACATACAAGAAACAGCTGTACCCCCACATGAATCTCATTTTAACAAACAGTCAAAGTTTCCCTTCAAAAGAAAATCTACAGTTGATTATTTTCCCCCAGGGCTAAAAATTTGATGACTTGTTCAAATGTTTGAATACACCCTCTGTTAGTCTGTCTATTTGAGTCCAATTCTTAGCAGGAATAAAAATGTTAAATTATTTGGAGTAATTGCAGGAACTCTGCTCGGCCCATGAAGTCTTAAAGGCTGCCCTATCTTTATTATATATTTACTGTTATTGAGCCCCAGCTGAAGGCACACACACACACTGATGGTGGGTGTGTTTGTGCTACATTGTAGGGAGAGCTGCCCCAGGGCTCACTGACAGAAGTGAGACTGCCATACACAGCCTCCACAAGACTCTGACCACCATCATGGAGTCAAGCAGGGTCAGAACTGGAGTTCATACCGGCAACCCTGGCACCATGACTTTCAAAGTCTGCTAGCCAAAAAAAACATGATGGTATGATTTAGCCTGGAATCAGCTGAAGTGGAGCTTTGATAACGATCTCCATGCAGCGCTGAATCATTCTAGAATGGTGTTACTGAAGGTGGATGTAAACTGGAGTAGATCAGCTAGCTTGATTCTGAAGATTCAGATGTTATTTTTTTAAGAGAACTTCAGTAAATTTGTGGATCAGAGTTTCTTTTTTTCCATTGTTTTGGTCTGGGTTAAAATACTTAGCAACTGGAAGGATTTTTGGCCGTATTTTTTTCCCTTCATCATCCGATATGATGCACAGCATTGACTACCATGGCATTTTCTTTATTTTTAAACATAACCAAGAGAAGCTCTCTTAAGCTGTAATAAGACTTCCAGACGACTTTGAAAAGCGTGTGCAAAGGATGAGGGAGAAGAGAGAGGAGCAGGAAATTCAAGCCCTCTCTTCCATCGATTGTTCAGGCAATGTAAGATCTTTAGAAAGATCTCCAAGCCCGTTAAAGAGTCCAGCCAGAATATTGTCAATGCAGGATTATGTGTTGTACTGAAACATGGCTGCAATGGACCCAGAACAGTTTGGCTTTTAATAAAGGCAAAATCCTAAAACAATTATTCAGGTTTTGTAGAACACCAAAAAGAGAACTGTAGTGTATATATCAAAAAATGGTGCATATTCGTTTTATTATTTCTTTTCTTCACAAGTTTGGACCCCTCTACATAGCCTATGCAAACGGTTAAATTAAAAGCTAAATAAAATAGATTAATGTCCACTATATAAGTTAGTAAACCTCTGACTGTGTGACTACCTATAAAGTATTTAGAACAGCCACATGATTTAACAACAGGATGGTGTAGAGAAGCTGGGAGCTGGTGCAGCACAGACAGTTCCTGTGTAGAGAATATGAATGTGTTGTCTGGCTGTGGATGTGAGGCAGAAAGGACAGACAGGAGACTCTGGGGGAGGGGGAGAGGAGAAGGAGGCCTGGCTTTTACTCACCCTGCACAGCCAGCAGCTGCTCCTCTGTGGTCCAACGAGAGTTCATCTTTGGGGCAGGCTGAGGAGACGAAGGAGATGGAGGGGGTGAGAAAATAAAGATGGCGAAGGAAAGATCAAGACTAATCTGTCTTACATGTTAGAAAAAAAAAACCTTTGAGGTTGTTAAGGAGAGACAGAGCACCGAGACAAACTAACTTATCTACAGAGTAGATAAAATGGGGATAAGTGGACAATTTTCAGTAACAGAAACCTGAGTTTTACCTCTGCAGGTCTGAATGCATCAACACCTTCAGTCAGGCTCTGCTTCAAACTGCTGTTGGTCTGTTTGGCCGCCTGAACCTGAGAAAAATTAAACAAAACCAAAACATTTAAAGCACCTAATTATCTAAGGAATCAGTTCAGATATGTAGAAGTAGAATCCTGGGCTATGAGCTTTAAGATATAACCCAATTAAAAGTAGTCTACCCAAGTTTAAAATAATCTCACTAACCGTTTTTTTCTGAGATGGAGCAACTTATTTAAACTTCCCTTTAGATGTTTTAGGTGTGAACTGGGCACTGGAGCTAAAATGGATCACTGATAACTTTCAACCTCTATCTAAAAAATATGCTCATGGCCCATAATGATAAACTGTGAAAAACAATCAATAAGAACTGGAATTAATACACGTTTTCCTCGCTCTTCTCTTGAAACCAGTTTGCTACATGAGTGTTTTAGTTATTAACAGATCCTAATAGCTTTCCTTTAACCTTTGAATGATCTACAGAAAAAAAATTATGCTTTAAATAATATGTATCACCAGAAGGTCCCTCAGAGGTATTCTGGTTTAAACAGAGTTCTAATCAGTCTTTGTTTATAGAAGTTAAAGTCGTAGGGAAACGGCTGTTCCAACCTTTACATTTCCGAATTCTCCCGAGTGGTGCCCGACTTTACACAAGTGAATAAAGTGAATGTGATTGGTGGATTATCAAGGGGGTGGGATTCTTGTGGCGGAAGGTTTGCAAGCATGTTTGGTTGTGTTTGTCAGAAGCATCTTGCTAACCAGTTAGCAACTTAGTTCTAGTAGGTTCCCAATGGGAAATTACATTGGGAACAAGCAGCACTTAGCAACGACACTGAAGGAACGCTATGGACAGCAGAAAACATGCAAGAGGAGAGTTTTGTGGCACAATGCAAAATTTTCATCAAATCAACCTTTTTTTAAGATTTCAAAATACTGTTGTACAAAAGAAAAATGTCATTTCTTTAGAATATAGGTACAAAAACAAGTTGGCACAACATAGGGACATTGTTTGCTGAAACTGACCTGGCACCAGTTAAATGAATGCTATAAAATTGACTTTCAAGAAGAGACCTTCTCTAGCCGCATTTCACATGTTTGTAACAGATCATTCTTCTTATATAAGAGGCTTTATATATAAGAAAGGCTTTCATGTGACCAACCAGCTAATAGAAACATAACGGTGCTGCTTTAAAAACTGGTCTCACTTCTCTTCTGTGGATCTCTAATTCCTTTAGCTAAAGTAAGATCACTGAAGGTATGACTCAGTTCATGTAAGATACTGATGGCTCATAGCCTCTCCACAGGATCCAGTTTCATAAACCCAATGAATTTACAGTATTCTATGCCAGTAATTTATTTTTAATTCAAAAACAGCTTTCTGATTAAATCATGTGCCCTGATGGCCCAATATATAATATTTCCCTATTTTTACACTTTGTTTCTGCTCTGTTAGTAAATTTAGGCATTTAGTGGACTTATTATAAGAGACCATGTGATTGGAGGCAATAATGCTGAAGATATCAAGTTAATGGTTGTGAGTATAAGAACTGCCAGCAGATGGCAACAGTGTAAAACCGAAACAAGTGGTTTGTGAAACAATTCAGAGATTTCTAAACTTGATCAGCCTGCAACACTCTTCAGTGTGGCGACATTTACTGAAGGAGGACCCATAGGAAAAGGTGCTACAGCAAAGTGTGCAACAGCAGAGTGCTCAGATCATCTGTCATGGAGGACGCAGGATTTGGAAGTATCCCAGTGTAATTAATGATAGAACGGAGGGAATGCTGTGAAAACATTTTAAATTCTATTATATCTTCCTCTGAAATTGTTTTACTAAGAAATGTAGAATCTAATTCTTTATAAAAAAAACCTGATCAGATAATAGCCACAAAACTCTAGTAAAACCAGTTTAGCTATAAGGAAGAAAGCAATTTAGTGACATTGGCATATAAATCTGCTGTTATGTTGTTGGAACATGTTAAAATGGCACATAACTCTGCTCAGGAGGGTCTCAACAAGAAGCAATAAAAAAATAAAATCCCTTCTTATGTTACCCTTTAGGAACAATACGCAGCCGTCCACATTTTTATTAATATATAAAAGAAGGTCCTTTTATTTCCAACAGATGCTAAAAGGGGATCAGTTGTTTGCTTAGTGAGGTGGGCCTGATGTTGTTGGACAGCCTTTAGTGAGGAGAATCTCTGAAACCCACCCACCTGTCTCTTGAGTGACACCAACTGTCCGTCCAGCTGACGTATGGACAGAACTCCAGCGTCTTGAGAGGTGGACAGAGCTGTGATGTCCGTTTGGTCGAGGTGCATGCCTTTGGGTGGTCTGCGGCGAGCTCTAAGCGGGTGATGTCTGTACTGAGCCCCGATGCTTTCCTTCTTCACTGGCCCAGACCGGCTGGGGATGGCTTTGTCTGAACTGGTGCTGTTGGTGTTCTGTTTCACTGCCTGAGTGAAAGGAAGCGTTGGTTTTAAGACTGTCTTTATAATTCAGGAAGTTTGGATTTGTAGTACTTGCCTCTTTTTTGGCATCAACCTCAAAGTCGCTGTCATCACCAGGCTCTCCTTCCTCAATCTCATCATTGCTGCATTAGAAAAAAAACAAAAACCACCAAAGGTTAAGCAACGATGGTCTTTACTACAACTCCCGCTTCTTCCTGCTTCTCACCTAACATTCAACATATGTAAGGAGGGAAATAATGAGTCTACCTCATTTATATTCATGAGATTTGTTTTCCAGGATGAAGTAACAATCAGGCATTATTTAACAAAGAAGTTCTCTAAATGTCAGATTTGATCAGAGATGCCTGGGATCTTTAATTCCTACAGACTCCTTCCTACAGGTACCAATAGAAGCTTTCAAACCTGTCCTCCTTCTCTCTCTTGTTGATGAGCCTCCTGGCCTGTCGGTCCATCACTGAGGTTCTGGACCTGGTCTTCTTCCAGCTGTAGTAGTATTTCACTAAGCTGGAGATCAGTTTGTCTGGAAGCTGCAGAACCAAAAAAACCAAATAGAAAAGTAAATTACTAGGGAACTGTAAATCCAAATGACATGTGATACATCATTTCTAAGCTAAACCTTCTAGTTTCCGAAAATATTTATGAAAATAATGGTTTTATAAAATATTTCTGGTTAAAACTCCCCATAAAGCAGTGCCAGACCTGTCCTGCTGTGATTTTTATTGTCTGTTCATTTCACTGGATTTTATTTAGGGGAATCAGAGAAGTGTTAGGGTTAGGCTAATGGAAAATGCTTGTTGTTTTGTAAATGTTTTGTTAACTATATATCACTTTAAAATACTTCACAATTACGTAGCACTTAAAGTTGATCTACCACATTAAAACAAACCCACATTTTTTTAATAAATTTGTTGACTGAGGAAACAGATTAGTGATATACATCAACAAAATAAAACATTTTCCTCATTACATTTTTTCGTGTCCCCCCTTTTCCCACTGCTGATCCGGGATGGTTAGTCCTAGTTTATCGTTCCGAAGATATTTTAAACTTAAATGTTGTGTTATGTATTGTCTGTCTGTGTTTCTTGCCATTTCGTACCATCTGCTGGATGCGGTGGAAGCTCTTGCCATGGAAGCTGAAGGCCTGCTCAAACAGCACCTTGTCCTCAACCGTCCACTCGTCTGGAAAAGGCGTGAAGTTGGCCAGGTCGGCCAGGGAGCGCTCCACGTCGTGTTTGTGCCATAATAACATCCCCAAAGACTGATGAGAACAAAGACCCAGGAAGCCAGGAACAGAGAAGCTTACCAAATGTGTTTTTATGAATTTTATAATCATATTTAGATGTAAATCATACCTGCTCCATGTTGTATCCGTGTTTTTCTTTAGCCATTAGGATGTACTCATCCACTAGAAATGAAGAAAACAATTAACCACAGATGAAAAAGAGGAATATGATGGCCAGGGTTATACATTCTCTGTAGATGGATGTAGAGTCAGCTTACACATTGTGTCTGAGAGCTGGCTGTTGGGACACCAGACCAGCATGCTCCTCTGGTCCTTCTCATTGTAGCGGGTTGGACTGTCTGATGACGACAACAGAAACATTTTAATGGATGGAAGTTAAACTATAGGGATACGGTCTAAAATCACCTATATTTTTACACTATTTTGTAAGCATATCCATAACTAGGACATCTTCTCTGAGCTTATTTATCTAAAACGAGCAGCGCACATAAATCAACACAAATGTTTCAGTCCGTCATGTAAATATGGTAGATTAGGCCATAGGGCTTTATTTTCATTTGCAGTTCTCTGCAGGTTGATGGCCTTGAACAATATTAAAACATTAAATCACATTGTTGTTAAATTAAAAACGTTCTCCATCTCCTCCCTCTCTCACTTCCTCAGTTTTATCCTCAGCTTCATATATACCGTTTCCTCTCTTCCAGCTCACCTGGTTTGAACTCTGGGATCTGGGCTTGGTAGTCTCCCCCGACTCTGATCATGCTGTCTGTGTTTAGGAGCAAAGTAAGAAAAATACTTTTTACCGTCTGCATTAACAATGATAAGAATGGGGCTCAGATACTTTTACATTATACACTGCTGCCTCTTTAAGACATTATTTAATTTCAAACTTCTATTGTTCAGGGTAGATGAGAATAGTGCAGCATATATTAATTTTCTGTGATAAATACTCCACCAGACAATTCAGCAACATTTTAGAAAAAAATGAAAGACACAAAGCAACAGCAGAGGCTGACTTTAAGTTATTAATACTTTGTCTAACAATCTAGGAAGAAAACTGTCTAGAAGAGAGCAACTAGAGGACAGAGAGTGTTAGAAACAAGAAGACACATTAGGCTTTCCTCAGGGACAGAGGATTGGAAAGGAGAAGCTGAGGGTGATTGAAACACGAGTAGATATATCACATGAGTAAAAGGAGTAAAGAAGAGAAGACTAAAGAGGGGGATGCTAAGAAAGGAAAATGTTCCTAAACTAAAACTTTAACACAAATGAGCAAGAAGAAGAGCTAGCATCAAGCTTCTTTACCTGTTAAAATATATAAGTGCTGTGTATAGGCATTTAATCAACATCATGCGATTCAAGGAGTGCATTTACCATGAGCGTGCTCTTCATCGCTGCTCTCCTCCTCGGAGTGAGGTTGGCTGTTTCCATTAGTGACTGTTTTGGCCCTGCTCCTGGACAGGACCCCAGCCCCAGAGCGCTCCATCACTGAGGGCATGACTGCAACAAACACACACACGCCATCAGTGGAGAGCTTCATTTCTTATAGATTAAATCTACAAATTAGGCTGGATTATTTCCGCAATAAAATACAAACTTGAGTCATTTAAAACAGATTGTGTTCTACACCTTGCGTCTCTGCACTGCACTGCACTGCATATTGTTCTTAAATTAAGGAGGTAAGTAAGCCAATGGAATAAAACAGCGTACATTTAAAATAAGAAAAAACTATTGTATTGTTTTATTTCAAGTGCACATGATGTAATTATCTTACTTTAAGAATAGCAATACTCATTCCATTGGCAAATCATGTTCTTTATGCAATTATGCATAAATCATCTTGTTTACTTACTCAACTTAATGGTAAATAGACTTAAATTAAGAATTGTTTACTTATTTCTAGATCATTTTTGCAGTGTGCAACAAATAACGTCATTAGCAGAACTCTGGAGATTTTCCACCATATCAAATCTGATAAATGGCTGTGATTAAAATTGTGCATTGCTGACAAAACTTGTGGTTAGCTGCTGGTGCTGATTTGATGCCCCCCACAAAAACCAGCAAGTTAATGTCTTACACATAGTTCTTTTTTTTTAACCAAAAACTACATTTGTTTGCAAAGCTTGCAAAATGAAATTTAGTGCATATATATCATATATCCTTTTTACATGCAGTGTTATGTGCATTTTTTTTACCTGCTCTGTGTACTGAGCAGGTAGGCTCAGACGACAGACGGCTTAGTAAAATGTATAATGTCTGAGAAAAGCAAAACGTTTTCAAACCAGGAAATGAAAAATATAAAGAATACAAAGGATTTGTATTAAAATAATTTTTAAAAATGTTAGCATTAGCTTGGCATTATAGGAACATGCGAGTAGGATCAGAAACAGTTATTTTGTAGCTATTGATTAAACTAAGCAAACACATCCAACAGTCAGACTCCAAAGAAATAGACTGTCCCCAGAAAACTACTTAGTGAAAATCACAGTAAAAATAACACTACATTTAGTATCACATTATTGAGTTTTTAACCATTTTAATGGAACCACTTTCAACTTCAAGATCAATTCATGCGTCAGACTGAGATTCAACATACTCATCTGTTTTTAGATCTGAATTAAACACGAGGCATTATGATAATAGAGAATAAAATACATTGTTTTAAACTGCACTTTCATTTAACACATCGGAAATTAATCAGAAGGGATTAAAAGATTCCTGTGGGATTTTTTATTTTATTTTTTTAAGAGTAAAACAGGTTTAGGTGTATTTTGTGTCTGCATTTCTGAATATTGTTCTTGTTTTTTAATTTCAATTAATCTCTTTCTTCTTTAACTTGACAAATGTTCACCACTGTACTGACTGCAAAGGCAAGCAAGAGAGGTTATCGACCTCAGGTGATTACCAACAGAGAGGGATATCATGATAATCTGCATCTGTTTTGAGTCAAATCATTTAATATTAATTGGATATTTCCCTTGCTTTTGTAATGACTCATACATGTAAGTCATTTTAAGCCTAGCTGAGCAGAAAAGCAAACCATTAATATACAGGGTTGCTCTTCTAGCCATCTCAAAACATTTCTTGGTCTTCTAAGCCACTGTTAACAGAACAGACAACTATTGTCCCAAGGAGGAAATGTTTAAAAAGAACACTTATTCTGAATATGAGGCAGTGTTAACAGCTCTAATGAGTCCAAGTGTCACTAGTCCTTTCAGAAATATCCTTCATGTCCTACTGAAAATAGTTTGTATTAACCAGGATTTGCTCCACACAACATTGTCTAAATGTGTGGTAAATCATCCCATCCTCTTCTCCTGCAGTACTTTAAGCAAAATCAAGGAAGGGTGCAACATCTAGAAGCTAGCTACATGCAGACTGATTACGGGCATTAACCTTTTAGGTTTAGCTGCAAACAGGAGCAACACTGTGGGCTTCATTTGGTCTTTGGCTACATTTCCTTTGGAACTAATTCACCAGGGCCTCGAGCATTTGCACTTTTAAAAACAAAAACATAAATGCAACAGGTAAATCAGGGCAAATTGGTGTTGATTGATTGGTCTTTTAATTACCGTAGTAATCCTTGGATTGCTTTGTCATTGACTAAGATAAATATGATGTGAATAGAAGAATAGAATAGAAATCAAACTTTATTGATCTAACAATGGAGAAATTAACTCTCTGCATTTAACCCATCCCCTTTGGGGAGCAGCAAGTTGCCACTGTGTGGTGTCTGGGGAGCAGTGTGGGGTTAAGGGTGTTGCTCAGAGACCCTAAGTGCGGGCTGTGGGGGTCAAACCAGATTGCAACCTTCTCAGAGCACAAGGGTACTGATCTAACCACTAGGCCACACTCCCCCAGCAAAGGACCATGGTTGGCCGTGTCAAGAACTAAGGCCTCCGTACCTGGGTCGCACACACTAACCACTGAAGCACGCCAAATTAAGTTAGCAATTTTCCTTTGTCACTCTACAAAATTGAAAAACAAGAAAATGAGCTGTTCAAGTATAAATGTACATTTGTTGATCTTTACAGGCCATGAAACAGAAAAATGTGCCAAAAACATATGATCAAAGGTTTATGAGAACTATAACTAGGATAAAAAAGTGAGTTGTCTTGCTGCCAACTTCTGAGGAAAACAGTAAGTGGGGAAAAAAGCAAAAAAAAAAATAAAAAGGCTAATTTTTGGTATGTGCAAGCCTTTATCACCATAGTTTAGTCATACCTGGTGATATCAGTTCACTGATTAAATCTTATATGCTGGCTTGTCCTGAATCAAAATTTAAAATACGAAATTGATCTTTATGACAGTTACACATCTTTTTCCTGTAGTTCCATAGACGTAAAGAACAAACAGGGTGTCAGATTAAATGCAAATATTATTTAAAGGAGCATAGTACAACTTCCAGGGTTTTTGCAGAGATTTACCCCTTCTGGTGACAAGTTGAAATAACACCAGTGCCGTGCACTTGCATGGGAGGAGAGAGGAAAAGAAGGCATCTGTCGTTGCAATTTTGCAGATCTTTGTTTTAGAGGAATTCTGTTTTCTCAGGCAAGAAATGTGGATATTTGTAAGTTATTTTAAAAGGTCTCTTTTTGATCATCCTACATTTTCTGACAGCTCCCCCTATTTTCCCTCATCTTATTCCATCTCCAATCAGACACCAGTTTGGACCCTTCCATTGCTTTGGATATTAGCTCAGTTTTCCTATTGCTGTGTTGAGTCTCTGATGGGGTTTGAGGAACACTTGTGGCTTGTCTTTTGTAATCCATCTTTAAAAACCGTGCCTGTCCTCTCTCAGTAACGTGTGTGGAGACTTGAAATAAGTATCATCGCGCAAATGCCAAGGTATGTATGGAAAAGAGATAAAGTAAAATAAAAAACTTGAAACTTGCACGATGCTCTTTGTTGGGCGTTTTTCAGAACCACACATGTCCAACACGACATAAAAATTCATTGCCATTAAAATCGAAATTAAATAAGTAAATCAGTGTATAGCATATTTATATATAAAATTTTATCTGATTTTCAAAATCAATTTTTAAATAAATATATAGGACCATTCATCTGGAATTACTTCATTAAAGATCTTTAAATATCATAAATTAAACAATGTTTATCTATCTAATGCAAACACACAACCAATGTCATCCTAAGGTACTTTAAGTGGAAAAAGGTCTAATTTAAATCTAACATGGAACCAGTTTCATAAAAAAAATGTGTCCAAATCAGTACAGTTTAGTATAATCGTTACCTAATGCAGATCCAATCATAAAAACATAAATTACTCTAAAGGACAAGACAAAATAGTCAAACTTTGCTGATCACATACAGCCAATTTGTAAAATGTTATCATAGGTAGCTCTGTTGACTGCATCCAGTCAATGACCTTGGAACAATCCTTCATCAGCCATTGACCTCCCTTATAAAATCGAAAATCTGTGAAAAGTGTTAAAAAGTTTGAAGCATAACCGAAGCAAAACTATAAAAGATATGAAAAATAACGGGAGTAGGTAGAAGCAGTCAAAGGGCAAAGTAGCAGAGGTGTTAGCGGATTTTTTTGCAGAATTCCATTCATTTCTATGGGAGCAGAAGAAGCTGAATAGTTTAAAAAGTATAAAAGATAGACATACCAAAAAGATACAGTGACCATGTCCTAAAAGTGCTGAATATTATAGAAGTTGAATGGTTGAAATAGCACAAAGTATGCAGAAGTAATTAAGGTCCAAACAGAACACGAACAGAAGCAACCAGAAGAAGCAAAAGAAAAGAAAAAAAAAACAGGATCTCAATAGTGTGAATACTGTAAAGCATTCACACAATTATAATAACCTCACTAAATGCCAAGCAGGTTATTTAAATTTCTCAAAAACAGAGGAAACAAAACGATATGTATGAGCATCCTAGGTGAGCATGGGAGAATCATTGTAGCAGCACTTTAATCAGTGCTTATAAATGCAAGTCTCTTATTTTAGAGCAGCTTCAAATTAGTGTAGTTTTTTTTGTAGTTTTAGTGAGGAATAACTCCAGATGCAGATCCACACAACAAGTAATATTAGATCATAAACATTATTATGTATGCTTGAACTTTCCTAACCCTAATCCTTCCATCAGATCATCATCATCTTGAGTTTCTCAACCGGAACAAAGCAGAGGACGCTAAGTTTAGAGACAGACTCTCTCTACCACGGCTGCATCTCTTAATCAAGCCATTCAGATTGATCGGTGTATAAATACACGTCTTCAGCTGAAATATATTAACAATCCGAAAACCTAACATCACACCAGCCATCATCAGCAGCAGCAGAAGTCAGACAATGCAAGAGGCTCTCTGGAGGTCTTTTGTCTGTCGCTGCACCCTGATGCCCCCCCTCCCTCTCCCTTCCCAACAGCAGCTGCCCCGTTTAACTTCACCGGAGAAGAAATAAAGAAATAAACTCGTAATTAAGTAACCGATGTTACATTAACAATTCGGACATCTCCATCTGAGCAGAACGAGACTCGATTCCGCTCAAGATCACTTTCACAGAGTTTGCAATGCGGGGGGTCACGGTAGCCTCGACTAAGGATAGCCTCGATCAATGTGAAAACTAGTAAAAGCACCAATAAACTAAATGATATACGCTCATTAGATTGCTAACAGACGCAAACATATCTAAAACTATTCGGATACACGTTTAAAATTGTGCTTTAATAACTTTTAAAACAGCATATGTGTTTTATGATAAATATATATACACAATTATATACATAAAAATGCATCATTATAACGACCCCTCATTATTACTGTCTTCTTATTCTTACTTACAATTAATGCTAACTTATAGCGTGCTTATTGATTTTAAAAGTTACATCAGTTCATGTTTACCTCAGGAGTATGAATAGATATTTTTTCTTAGGTAATATGCCCATTGCCAGATATTTATGGTTGTAAAGAAAATTTACTGTTTTTGTTTTTTAAATAATAAAACGAAGGATTTAGCAGATTTTCTAAACAGTTTCTGATGCGTGGCGTGTGTCATACTTTGGGGTCCTTTTGTTGTTTTTTTCCTCAATGCTAGGGTCTCTCTTTCTCTGAAACTTAAAACAACTACTTTTCGACTCCTTTTGGCTGAATTTTACGGTTCTGTCTCAAAAAAAAACTTACGGTCAGGATAAAACTGTTAGAATTATTTAAAAAAATAACAAGCAATAAATAAAAATTAGGCGACAGAAACTCGCCCTCTCCCCCCCTCCTCCTGATAAAGTGCAGTTAGAAGTCCTCGGGATGCTAGCATTAGCCACCTAGCTTGCGGGCGGCTCGTACCCCCCGCGTTACATTAGTAACGTCGGTAGTTGGAAGTCGAGGTTACAGTCACACTCTACCTGCCTTCGGGTTCTTCTCCGCTGTCCCCCCTGCTCTCCAAGGAAACAAAAAAACTTATCCGGGGCCACTCGTCCACGATAAATAATCCTCCTCAAAGTTGGGAAAGGGGCTCAGTTAAAGCATCTACAACGGCTTAATTTGTGCCTAATTGATGAGCACGGAGAGGCGTAGGGATAGATGGAAGCAGCCGCGAGTGAGTGTGGGGCGGACAACACCCGCATAAAACTGAGGTGGACATCCGCTCCGCCTCTCCCAGTCAACGGTTTGGATTGACTGAAAGTAGTCCTATGAAACTATTAAATTTAACCTCCCATTATATAGGAATTTATAACGAGTAGATATAACACTTCAAATGCAAAGATGAATAACGTTTCACTGAGTGACTAAAACCAATTACTTAAAGGAATACGTTTTTTAAACAAGCAGCATGTTACTTTCCACTGACACCGCTATACAGTCAGTATATAACAATGCAACAGATTATTAGAGTGTAAATAGCCCAAACATTAGTTAATATAAAGTCCTATCTACCGTCCATCAAATTCCCATAATTTAGGGTCTACTTGCCAATGTGCCGGCGGAGTGATTCGTCAGCTGTGCATCTGTGTGCAAAGGCAGGCTGTCCAGACTTGCACTGGTGTCTGCTTGTTGGAAGAAAGGGTAGAGTTCTGGGTACAACTCTATGGAAGCCCAGACGTGCCAGCTTTTAAAATAAAAAGGAAAATAGGTTGAAATGTTTGCCCTTTGAAGAGAATGTATATCTTATCATTTTTACACCAATCTAACCGAAGGGAATGTATTTAAACGTAGAGTGAAAGGTGTTTTGAAGGAAACAACAATAAACAATTTATGCTTGTCGTAAAAGTGTGTATAATAAATAAAATGATCAAACTTGTTCAAACTAACCTGAAAAAAACGACTGGAGTTACATTCTTCTGATTCCCAAAGCATACAACACTTTGAAAGTTTATACACTACAAAGAAGAAATTACCATTCATTTTCCACTGGTGTGTCAACCATTTTGAAATACAAGCCTTTGATACTACAGTCAACTGGCTCCATGTTAAAGATGGAGCCAGTTGACTGCAGGTCTCCTCTAATGATATAAGTCCTCTAATGACTTATATCATTAGAAGAGACCTGCACCTTTATATATATATATATATATATATATATATATATATATATATATATATATATATATATATATATATATATATATATATATATATATATATATATATATATATATATATATATATATATATATATATATATATATATATATATAAAACACAATAAATTATAAATCCATTTGCCATTTGTGAAAGCTCATGGCAAAACTCCTGCATCTTTGTATGTATGTATGTGCCCATCCCCAAAATTAAAGGAGAAGTCCTGTCATATTCAGAATTCAAACTTCAGAAAGGAATTTAAATATGAAATTATTATATGCTGTTCAATAAATTATAAGTGTTTTTAATCAAGAGTAATTTAATTTGATTGTGCTTTACTGGAGACATCCATGTTTATCAAAGAGCACTACTGCCCCCTACCGGTTTGTGATGTCACAGTGCGTTATCAGCTGTTGAGCAAGTCCCAGTGCTGCATCTTCTGGTGTTTGTCCAATGCGCTATTATCTAAGTCATCTTGAAAACATTCTTCTGCCAAATGTTGGCTACATATTATGTGTTTTTTCTCTGGCCAGAAGTTTGATGGCAAATCCTCCCTCTTCAAGTTGGCAACCCAACAACGAACCTGTCAATGGTGGATCATGAATTGGAAAGGTAAAATAACTAAACTGTTTTTCACTTTTATTACAGTGTAATAAAAGTGAATTTTATTACGATGTATTACAACATCCAACTGCCATGCACGTGGGCATTGTCAGTTTACCTATAGCTCTCAAGAAATTTCAAAGGG
Organism: Cyprinodon tularosa; assembly: GCF_016077235.1. Lineage (NCBI taxonomy): Eukaryota > Metazoa > Chordata > Actinopteri > Cyprinodontiformes > Cyprinodontidae > Cyprinodon > Cyprinodon tularosa. The sequence continues at coordinate 133,730 of NW_024038981.1, read as the reverse complement.
GAAGTCCTCTCATAATCTTAAAGGGGAACATCGTTTTTTTACATTGGGACCTTGATTTTATGTTATTACATCATGTTCTACTCACCCATATTAGTTTTGTTTTATTTGGAGCTCTTCCGAAGATATTCAGTTTTGTTATATCCAAGTAACGTATTTCTATGGGCAACGAGTTGAAGGCACAAACTAAACTGTTCATAATTTATCATTTATGGTACGCCAACATTCATAACATGTAGGCGAATCACTGCCCCCCAGCTTAACAGGCAATAAAATGACATCTATATACTTTATTTTAAAAATGGATAAATGAGTAAAGGGTCCACATTTGTGCAATTTAATCTAATTTTAAGTGTAGGTTTTCTTTGAAGGTATCAGAGGTTTGTTAGAGAACTTTAGTGAACAAACAGCATCATCATGAACACCGAACAAGTCGGGTTAGTAAGGAATTGAGCTGTGGGTACGTTCAAAGCAGGATCAAGCTTTGAAATAATATCCCAAGCTTTGAATAGCTCATCAAAGAGAAAACTGAACAGCAAAATAAACTAAGCATTTTCAATTTCCCTAAAATAAATGGAAATAGAAAAACAAAACTAAAGAAAACCCACGAAATTTTGATGGGATTACAGTTTGCAGGATACTAACAGAGCATTAATTGGAGTGGCCACTGCAGAGATCTGCAGCTCAGATAGGATAATCAATTGACAGGCTCTGTTTGTAATGCATGCCATAAATATGTTCTTTATGTTGTGATACGCAAAGGCATATGTTGAAAAGGCTGAATGTCTGGTCAGATGAGGCAAATTAATAGTTGTTCTACAAAACAAACAAAAACTCAACATCACCCTGTGGTCCTCATTGTGAAACATTACAATAGCATGAGGATATGGAGATGCTGCTACATCATACAGAGAGCTGATGGGAAGATATATGATGCTAAACAAAATACTTTCCTAGAAATAAAGCTGATCGAGGCTTAAAAGATTCAAATCTGGGTTGAAAGTTGACATTCAAGTAGAAAAACAGTGCAAAAGATACAGAATTCAACTATATTGAAGAACATTTATGTGTTGGAACGAGCTAGTCAAAGTTCTAACCTAAAACCAATTTAGGATCTCTGAAAATAATTCAACATTTAGGTTCACAGGTTTTCTCCATCACATCTAAGTTAGGGTGAGCTATTTTGCAGATAAGAATGGGCAACAAGTGAAAGACATACCATAAAAGACATTCAGTGTTTTTTAGATTTTTATTTGTAATATTATCAATGTAATATATGTAATGGACGAACAGACAGACAGAGAGACAGACAGCCAGGCAGACGGACAGATAATGGTAATAACAAAATAATTAAAACAAATATTAATTTTAATCATTTAATCATAGCCTTTCAAATATCAGAATTAACAGAAGTAACAATTCCAGGCACTTTTCCAAACAATATTTCTTTCTAACATAAAACTTTAGAAACCAGTCCTAACAGAGACGATAATTACTGCCTTCTGTATATCAGCTTGACCTCTAAATGTCATGGTAGGTTCAATTTAGCTTGTGTCCAAAAAAAAACAGCACATGGTAACATAAACATTAACTGTGTGTCCTTGTCTGTAGCCCCTTTTTCTTTTTTAAACAGTTTTATAATTCATTATTATTCAATTAAGTTTTTTAGGGTGGACAAGGGGGCCAAACATTTTGCTGATTGTATGTTTAATGCATTTTACCAAAAAGACAGTATTTCTTTAAAGGTCTGACTCTTCATATATATGTATATATAAAAATACTTTATATTTTGTGTGTAGAATTAATTAATATAGCAACAAAAAAAAAGGTGGGAAAAATGTTAAAAGGCACAGTAGATTTTAACTATTTCCAGAATCTCTAAGCATTTCTTTGCAGACACTTATCTGGCTCCATAGAGCTATTGGTGTGTGTGTGTCTCTGTGTGAAACAGTGTTTGAACTTAAAGTGACTCAGATGAACAAGAGCGGACTGTTCAGGTTATTATTTTCATATTTAAAACATCAAAAGCTTAAAACAAGTTTCTTATCTGCAGACATTTCCATGCATCTGGGTGTGCATGCGCATAGAGGGTTGGACAGCTACCCTCGTCAAGGATAGCTATTGCAGCATTCCTCCCACCCGAGGCTTGATATAAGCAGAGTAACACACACAGCCAACCTGCTGTGACCCTTACAGGTGTTACTTGTTGACATCTAGCAGACCGTTAAAGACTCCTCCCCCTTTTTATCATCCTCCTCATCCATGCTTATCTCCATCTCCTCTATCATCATCTCTTATGTTTTCCATCCCTCCCTCCTACTGCTTCCTTCATTTGATTGATAGACCTTCCTGTTCCTGTTCCATCGAGGGGGGGTTGTTGTGCTTCTGTAACTTTCTGTCCTCTTTCTTTCTTCCATGCCCTAATTCCTGACTTCCTCATCATCTTCCTGTCTTTTCTCCTTGTGTAACCTCCCACATTTCCTCCTTCCCTTCTTCCAAATCCTCTTTAGATGACTCCCTCCTTGTGTCTTCTCTGCCCTCATCATCCCACTCTTCTCCATTCTCCTCTTCCTCTTTCCTTCCAGCTTCAACAGTGTGTGTTTGTGTGCCGTGCGTACGTGCAAATTCTTCCCTTCCCCTCCCCCACCCAGTTCGCTTAGCTCACTTACTGCACCTCACCACCACTTCTCCTCCACCAAACCTCACCCCACCCATCCCCTGCTCCTCTTCATTCTCATTTTCACCCTTTGCTCTTTCTCTCCTCTCCTCCTTGTCTTCCCCCTCATTAGTCCTCTCTGTCTCCTGTCCCTAACAAATCTTCCCTAATGAACAACTGTTATATGTCTCCCTCTCATCACCCTCTCAGCTCCCTCCGTTCATCCACCACTGTTCTACCTCCTCTCATATCCTCTGTGCTCCACCACCTCCTTAGCTCTCCACCTGTCTCCTGCCTTCTTCTCGCCTGCCTGTTAATCTGCTCCTCAATAGGAAAACGTCTGTTTTCCTTTGCAGCTCTCCTCCGCCCTCCTGCTTCGCACCTCATCCAAACTCCCAACTGTCCATCCGGTAATATCAAAGAAACCCTTTAGTCTCAGGCTTTTTCAACATAACTTTGGGAAGCAGACTCCTCTGTTTCACTAATGGCACAGCTTTGCCTCCTTAACAGCTTCATCATAACAGAATCTGGAGGAATATTTGTAGTATCTGGCTTTAGGGAGATTGCTATATGGTTCAGTAAAACCAGATTGGAAACTGATGGCCATAAAGCCTTCCTTCCTACTTTAATAAATTATGTCCGGCTAAATATGAGGGTGAAAAATGGTCACCATGCTGACAATAGCTGCAGTATCTCTTTAATCCCTCTTCTCATTCCCACTTCAAGAGGGACTCGTTTCTTCACTTCATTTTATTGTCTTTAAATACCTCTAATTCACACAAAAAAACATCTAACAGCCTGACCCAGCTGGGTCCAAATTCATCATCCTACCATCCAATCATTGAATGCAAGATTCTTTTCTAACAAAAAAATGGTCTAATTCAACTAAATCATGAGATCATGCATAACGGTTACATTTAGTATAAGCCAATGATTTTGAGGCAGTAAGTCTGCAGCAATCCTTCATCTGGAGCAAGGAGGCACACAGGTACATTTAACATGAATTCAGCAGGAACCTTCTTCCTTAAAGAAACAGCATGAGAGGACACACACAAAAGCTTGTAGGCAGGAGTACTTTCTATCGGTTAGAAAATTAAAAGAGATACCCAAAGGTAATATTAGTGATAAAATTCTCAATCACAGAAAGATATACACCTTAACAGTTAATTAATTCAATTCAATGCAGTTTATTTATATAGCGCCAATTCACAACATGTCATCTCAAGGCACTTTACAATTCAACCAGATCATACGGACCAATTTGATTCAAAGTTTTCTATCTAAGGAAAACCAGTTGATTGCATTGACACATTGACTCAAAGGAAATCCCTCACACTAAGCATGCTTGTAGCGACAGTGGAGAGAAAAAAAACTCCCTTTTAACAGGAGGAAACCTCCAGCAGAGTCCAGAGTCCTTTTTTTTTGTCCTTGAAGCTATGTTAAATAACACCAAATGACCCGTCCCCATTCTGCAGACCTGAAACAAACTATAGCATCATATACAGTGAGGGAAATAAGTTTTGAACACCTTGGTATTTTGCAAGTTCTCCAACTTAAAGATCATGGAAGGATCTGAAATTATCATTGTAGGTGCATGTTCACTGTGAGAGACATAATCTAAAAAAATAAATAAATCCACAAATAACAATGTATGATTTTTAAAAACTATTTATTTGTATGACAAAGCTGCAAATACGTATTTGAACAACTAAGAAAATCAACGTTAATATTTGGTACAGTAGCCTGTAGTAGTGTCATTGTCATGTTGGAAGACCCAGCCTCAAACCATCTTCAATGCTTTCACTGAGCGATGGTGATTCCCAAAATCTCACAATACATGGCCTCGGTCATCCTCTACTTAATACAGTGCAGTCGCCCTGTCCCATGTGCAGAAAACAATCCCAAAGCATGATGCTACCACGCCCATGCTTCACAGTGAGGATGGTGTTCTCGGGGTGGTACTCATCATTCTTCTTCCTCCAAACACAGTTAGTGACCAAAAAGTTCTATTTCTATTTTATCTGACAACATGACTTTCTCCCATGACTCCTCTGGATCATCCAAATGGGTATTGGCAAACTTAAGACGGGCCTGTGTGTTTCAAACCATGACATCTCAGTGTATTACCAACAGTAACCTTGGAAATGGTGGTCCCAGCTCTTTTCTGGTCATTGACCAGTTCCTCCCGTGTAGTTCTGGGCTGATTTCTCCCCTTTCTTAGGATAACGGATACCCCACGAGGGGAGATCTTGCATGGAGCCCCAGTCTGAGGGAGATTGACAGTTTCTGATGATTGCTCCAACAGTGGACCTTTTTTCACCAAGCTGCTTTGCAATTTCCCTGTAACCCTTTACAACCTTGTGGAGGTGTACAATTTTGTCTCTGGTGTGTTTGGACAGCTCTTTGGTCTTGGCCATGTTAGTAGTTGTATTCCTACTGATTGTATGGGGTGGACAGGTGTCTCTATGCGACTAACGACCTCAAACAGGCAGAGTTGTAAGTTACAAAGTACAAATACTTTATTACCTTACTTAAGTAGACATTTTGGCTGTCTATACTTTACTGGAGTAATTATTTTTAGGACTATTTTTACTTCTACTCCTTATATTTTTTTTCAGTTATCATCAGCTATCCTCGTCATCTTAAAAAAATAGAACCCATCAAAATAATTAGTTTTATCAGTCAGTTCAGTTGTCTGGATAAAACAAATTAACCACATACCAAAATAAATGTCTATTCATTATGATGAAAAGTTCAAGTTGACACTGTTGCCATTAGTTATAAGAGTAAGAAAATGTATTATAAAGAAATTTTGAAGAATTATAGAAAAGCGTTCCTTTAAGAGGATAGTGCTGTAAAGCATCTTTCCTTAACTTTTTTTTTGGCTACTTTTTCTTTTATACTTTAAGAAGTTTTAAAAACGATACTTTTAAACTTTTACTTGAGTAAAAAGCTTAAGTTGATACTCTAACTTCTACATAATTTTTTTTTAAATGGTAGGATTTATACTTCTACTTGAGTAATAAACATGAATACAAAGTATTCATGTTTATTTGTATGATACGTTGTATCATACAAATAAAGAGTTAGAAAGTCACATAATGTGATTTCTGGATAATGTCTCTCACATTGGAAATGCACCTACGATGACAATTTCAGACCCCTCCATGATTTATAAGCGCGAGAACTTGCAAGATAGCAGTGTTTAAATACTGATTTTTCTCACTGTACCTGGATTTTTTTGTTTAAGCAGCCGAAGCAGGCTGAAATGTGAGACGTTCCTCACTTTATCACTTATTAACAAGCAGATCCACTTGCAACACTATAAGGAAATCATCAAACTTCCCTTTCATAATTAAGCAGCTAATCTACATGGAGTTGAGTAACCCTAACTCTAATGCATTTTTCTTTGTTTAAGGGCTTAAATCTCACTGATTTGACCCAAATTTTGAACATTTCAGCGAATGTCTTTTTTTGTTTGTGCGCTTATGTCCTGTTTTGCGTATAAACCTCTGGGAATAGATGTCCCAGAGCTAGATGATAGCACAACAGCTTTGCTTTCATAAGGAGACCATTATGGCTGTTTCCACAAGGTTCCGCTTGATACTTGTATATGAAACTTTATTGAAAATTATTTAGGGAGTAAAATAGTATACAATGGAAACTGAGGCGGAAAGGGAGGTGAGAAAGAAAGCAGGGATAAGAACTATGTGGATAGAAAGAGAGAGAAAGAAAAAAGTGCATGAAAAGAGAGAAAATAAAATAAAAAACCAGCAAAAATAGACAACATAGAAGATATACAGTAATTCCTGGAAGTCTGATTTCACACCTGTATGAGATGAGATGAAATAAAACATTGAACATAACAACAGCAAAAAGAAGACACCAGACAACCAAAGTAAACATTATACGAAGCTTCAAGAGCAGCAGGTATCCCTTCGATGTACATGTGTGTCTGAGTCCAAACCTATGATTGTGATTGCACAATATTATTCAGGATGGTGTATGTTTGTAGGTGCAGCTTAGTATTTAGTATTAGTGTGTATCTGTGAACACCTGGAACCAAACTCCCATATAAGTCTATGTCTATTTAACCCTTTAACCCCAACTTTAGGTGCTAAAATGCTTAAAAATTTGCAAATATTTTTTTTAACTGAGACTTGTGTAGCCTGTTATATTTAGTATCATATAAAACACTGAATCCAGATGGTTTTGTGAACTAATGTTCATCTAAATCCAGCAACTACACATGAGAACCCTGCAACTTTCCTGTCAGACATGTTTGCTTTATAAAAGTGTGCATCACAGACATACTCACAATGTGCCGTATAAAACATGGCAAGTTACCAGAAGAATAAAAACAAGCCTTATAAAAGAAAAAAGAAATCCTTTAAAAGAAATACAAAACTTCTTTCAGCTGTTTTTTTGAAAATGTCCACAGCTGAATAAAGGCTAGCCCCCCCAAGATATAAGCCTTGAACAAGCAGGAGACTGTTAAGTATTTAACATTCAACTGGCAAAGAAATACTGAATTTAAAAAAAAATTTTTTTATTCAAAGCAGATTTAGGAAGCTGCCGTGGGAGTAGTTTGTGCCTCAGAAATGGACCACAGTAATAACCAGGGCTGATGCTGTGAAACAAGTCCATGAATTTGTTACTTCAAGCCTGGACTATTGTAATTGAAAACAGGAAGTCCAAAAACTGTAGTTAAAAGCCTTCAGTTGATACAAAATGCGGCAGCCAGAGTTCTGATGTACATTAAAAATAGAAGATCCTAGTATTTATAAAATGGCTTCCTATTAAATTCAGAACAGAATCTAAATTTCTCATTCTCACTTATAAAGACGTAAAAGGCCCAGCTTCATCTTACCTCAGAGATACAAGTGTTCCTTACGTTCCTAACAGAGCACTTCTCTCTTAGTTTGCAGGTTTACTAGTGGTTCCAGATCTTTTAGTTATCAGGCTCCTCTAATGTGGCCTGTTTTAGTCCATGAGGCAGACACCATGTCTACTTTTAAGGGTAGGCTTAAAACTTTCCTATTTAATAAAGATGCTGGAGGACATAGGGACCCATTTTTCATAATTCTGCTTCAGTCTATCTCTTTTATCCCACACTCTCTGCTTTTTCTCGTAGTAGCTTCATCTGGTCTGTTCCTGTTTGGCTGTGACACCATCCTGGAGAGAAATATCAGCTGTGCTGCTGCCATCAACACCTTTATTTATAGATGACCTAGCTTGCCCTGTTTTTCAGTGTAATCCTGTTTCTCTGACTGTGAATAACTGTATTTGCTCCTTTTCATCCTCTGACATGGGGGCTGGCTCAGAGCTTGACTGCCTGGCTGTGTTTCCTGGACGGGGCCGCCTATGGAGCTGATTTGCAGTTGCCTTTTGTATCTCTGCTTCTTTTTCTATGTCTGCTTTTGTCTCCTTGAACCCCAGTCGGCCTCTGCAGATGGCCACTCACACTGAGCCTTGTTCTACTTGAGGTTTCTTCCTGTTAAAAGGGACATTTCCTCCCCACTGTCGCTACAGGCATCCTTGGTGTGAGGGATCAAGTCAATGATTCGGTGCAATCAGCTGGTTTTCCTTAGATAGAAAAGTTTGAACCAATCTGACTTTATGATCTGGTTGAATTGTGTCTGTAATGTACCTTGAGATGACATGTAAACAAACTGAATTACATTGAATATATATCTATTAGGTCACCAATTAACATAGATGGTCTCTTTTAACTAACTGACCTCTTGATTATTATTCCTAAATCACCTTTGTTTGCTGTTTTCAAGATTATGGTTGAACTACTTTTTTTTTAATGTAGCTACAGCTGTTTTGGTTTCTCATGAAAAATCTCGAGAAAAAAAAAGCTAATACTAGAGGCTGGATTAAGGAATTTAAACATTTTCACAGATTGATGTATACAAATGCTTTTAAAAGACACCTATTTAGATCAAATTAATCACATCTTGTGCCTCACAAGATATGCCTTAGAACTATATCTGCATTGTAGTTGTGCATCTGTGTTCTGTAATTCTGTACAGCTCAGCCTCATTTTCATCCAGTTTGCCCTGGACCTCTCC